>NW_027362764.1:519910966-520510966 GCF_046119375.1 Phyllobates terribilis
ATAAAGCTGAGTTCTATCGTAGGGACAGATCTCCTCTCTTTCCTTAGCTCTGGTAGCAGAACATAACACGTGCGGCCTCCCGCTGAGTATAGATGGTGCTGTGCGGCCTCCTGCTGTCTCTGGGGGGGGGCGCTGTGCGGCATCTATACTCAGCAGAAGGCCGCACGTAGCCATCTATACACGTATACTCAGCAGGAGGCCGCACGTAGCCATCTATACGGTGCCATCTATACACAGCAGGAGGCTGCACGTAGCCATCTATACACAGTGGGAGGCTGCACGTAGCCATCTATACACAGCGGGGGGCCGCACAGCGCCATCTATACACAGCGGGAGGCCGCACGGCGCCATCTATACAGAGCGGGAGGCCGCACGGCGCCATCTATACACAGCGGGAGGCTGCACGTAGCCATCTATACACAGCAGGAGGCTGCACGTAGCCATCTATACACAGTGGGAGGCTGCACGTAGACATCTATACACAGCGGGAGGCCGCACAGCGCCATCTATACACAGCGGGAGGCCGCACAGCGCCATCTATACACAGCGGGAGGCCGCACAGCGCCATCTATACACAGCGGGAGGCCGCACAGCGCCATCTATACACAGCGGGAGGCCGCACGGCGCCATCTATACACAGCGGGAGGCCGCACGGCGCCATCTATACACAGCGGGAGGCCGCACAGCGCCATCTATACACAGCGGGAGGCCGCACGGCGCCATCTATACACAGCGGGAGGCCGCACGGCGCCATCTATACACAGCGGGAGGCCGCACGGCACCATCTATACACAGCGGGAGGCTGCACGGCGCCATCTATACACAGCGGGAGGCCACACGTAGCCATCTATACACAGCAGGAGGCCGCACGGCGCCATCTATACACAGCGGGAGGCCGCACGGCGCCATCTATACACAGCGGGAGTGTCAGTGCTTTGCAAGAGCAGTCAATAAATTCTGCTTGACTAATTCTGAGCACCATAAAGTCTGGTTCGCTTCTAACCTGCTTTCTTCATTTTCAGCTTGCTGAATTCTAACTCATTTACTGTCATTCGAGACGATGCCTTTGCTGGTCTCTTTCACCTTGAATACCTGTAAGTGCTCCACTTAATGTCATATTTTTTATTCTGTTCTTCTTCATCTTATGGCATGTGCAATTGTATGAGCAAGTATTCATATGAATTTATGACCTACTTAAACCTTCGAGGACCTTAAATTTTATTCAATCAAATTTTTTTCCAGTTTAAAACTATGGGACATATATGTGCCTTGGTCCTCAAAGGGTTTTTAAAGGGGCATTTTTTTATATACCTTGAAATTAAGCCCTACCCCATGGAATGAAGTCCTACCTACATGACATCTGAGAGCTACATGGCGGCTTAGGTGCGAATGTGGCAACTGCACCTTGAAAATGCCGAAGCCTCCGGTTTTCTAGCTGAGACTTAAAGTAATTTGGCTAGTCCAGGGACCGGTTCCCTTCTTGCGGCCTGATCCCTCTGACGCCTGGCCGATAAGGGCATACGGGTGCCATCCTGCACTCACTGTACCCCCTGGGATCCCTTCTGTTCCTGGAGCCTTCCTCCCTTGCTCCCACTCTTCTCTCAGTCTTTGGCATGACAGGCTGAGCCTGCCTCCCAAGCAGAGCTCCTGAAGAGCCTCTGCTCTCTTCACTTCTCCTCTTCTGACTCACTCTTACTCTGAACTGGACTCTAACAAGATGGCTCCCTATATATATATATATTTTCAAGTGCTCCCCTGTTCTGCGTCCTCCACCCACACCCACTACTGGTTCCCCCTCACTTTTGGTTCCCCCCACTCCAGCCAGGGACGGGGCAGCAGAAGAAGTGCATAATGCCCTTCCAGCCGGCCTGGAGTAGTGTAATGTTGAGTGCCCTGGGCTTTAAGAGCCTGACCCGTATTAATACGTCATTGCAATCACGCGTTCACACAGGCTGTGCGGGCACGATTGCCGCCGGGTGTCAGCACTTCTCCTCTTCTGACTCACTCTTACTCTGCACTGGACTCTAACAAGATGGCTCCCTATATATATAGATATACAGTACAGACCAAAAGTTTGGACACACCTTCTCATTTAAAGATTTTTCTGTATTTTCATGACTTTGAAAATTGTACATTCACACTGAAGGCATCAAAACTATGATATAACACATGTGGAATTAAATACTTAACAAAAAAGTGTGAAACAACTGAAAATATGTCTGATATTCTAGGTTCTTCAAAGTAGCCACCTTTTGCTTTGATGACTGCTTTGCACACTCTTGGCATTCTCTTGATGAGCTTCAAGAGGTAGTCACCGGAAATGGTCTTCCAACAATCTTGAAGGAGTTCCCAGAGATGCTTAGCACTTGTTGGCCCTTTTGCCTTCACTCTGCGGTCCAGCTCACCCCAAACCATCTTGATTGGGTTCAGGTCTGGTGACTGTGGAGGCCAGGTCATCTGGCGTAGCACCCCATCACTCTCCTTCTTGGTCAAATAGTCCTTACACAGCCTGGAGGTGTGTTTGGGGTCATTGTACTGTTGAAAAATAAATGATGGTCCAACTAAATGCAAACCGGATGGAATAGCATGCCGCTGCAAAATGCTGTGGTAACCATGCTGGTTCAGTAGGCCTTCAATTTTTAATAAATCCCCAACAGTGTCACCAGCAAAGCACCCCCACACCATCACACCTCCTCCTCCATGCTTCACGGTGGGAACTAGGCATGTAGAGTCCATCCGTTCACCTTTTCTGCGTCGCACAAGGACACGGTGGTTGGAACCAAAGATCTCAAATTTGGACTCATCAGACCTAAACACAGATTTCAACTGGTCTAATGTCTATTCCTTGTGTTCTTTAGCCCAAACAAGTCTCTTCTGCTTGTTGCCTGTCCTTAGCAGTGGTTTCCTACCAGCTATTTTACCATGAAGGCCTGCTGCACAAAGTTTCCTGTTAACAGTTGTTGTAGAGATGTGTCTGCTGCTAGAACTCTGTGTGGCATTGACTTGGTCTCTAATCTGAGCTGCAGTTAACCTGCGATTTCTGAGGCTGGTGACTCGGATAAACTTATCCTCAGAAGCAGAGGTGACTCTTGGTCTTCCTTTCCTGGGGCGGTCCTCATGTGAGCCAGTTTCTTTGTAGCGCTTGATGGTTTTTTGCAACAGCACTTGGGGACACTTTCAAAGTTTGCCCAATTTTTCGGACTGACTGACCTCATTTCTTAAAGTAATGATGGCCACTCGTTTTTCTTTACTTAGCTGCTTTTTTCTTGCCATAATACAAATTCTAACAGTCTATTCAGTAGGACAATCAGCTGTGTATCCACCTGACTTCTGCACAACACAACTGATGGTCCCAACCCCATTTATAAGGCAAGAAATCCCACTTATTAAACCTGACAGGGCACACCTGTGACGTGAAAACCATTTCCGGTGACTACCTCTTGAAGCTCATCAAGAGAATGCCAAGAGTGTGCAAAGCAGTCATCAAAGCAAAAGGTGGCTACTTTGAAGAACCTAGAATATCAGACATATTTTCAGTTGTTTCACATTTTTTTGTTAAGTATATAATTCCACAAGTGTTAATTCATAGTTTTGATGCCTTCAGTGTGAATGTACAATTTTCAAAGTCATGAAACTACAGAAAAATCTTTAAATGAGAAGGTGTGTCCAAACTTTTGGTCTGTACTGTATATATATATTTTCAAGTGCTCCCCTGTTCTGCGTCCTCCACCCACACCCACTACTGGTTCCCCCTCACTTTTGGTTCCCCCCACTCCAGCCTGGGACGGGGCAGCAGAAGAAGTGCATAATGCCTTTCCAGCCGGCCTGGAGTAGTGTAGTGTTGAGTGCAGGTGTTGGGGTCCCGGGCAGTACTCCATCCTTACCTGAGAGAAGGAGATACCACACCTCTGGGTGAGGTGCAGTACCAATGTGGCGACTGAACCCTCAGGGGCGCCACACGGACACAGTATGGAAAGCGAGGGTGATGGGATGTGTGTGGACACAGTATGGGGAGTTGGAGTTGGGGAGTGTAAGGTCACAGCCAGGAGGGGACAGTATACTAAGGAGGCGGAGTGTGATGAGGGGGCACAGTATACAGACTGGGCCCTATAGGGGGGACTCAGTGTGAGGACAGTGTGAAGACCAGGCCCAATATGGAAAATAGAGGGCAGTGTGGAGGGCATGTACCATAAGACGGACAGTGTGAGGGTCATATTTTGTGCAGGGAATATAGTGAGGAGCAATTACATATTCAGGGGCTCAGCGTAGGACAGATATTGTTATTCAGGAGCATTATAATGACTCTGCTATCTTTAACCCCTTTAAAGCCCAAGAGGTATTAATACGCGTCTGTGCCCTGGGCTTTAAGAGCCTGACCCGTATTAATACGTCATTGCGATCGCGCGTGCACACAGGCTGTGCGGGCACGATTGCCGCCGGGTGTCAGCTGCTTGTCACAGCTGACACCCGGTACTATGTGAAGGGAGCGGTCCCGCACCGCTCCCGGCACATTAACCCCCGCAATGCTGCGATCGAAGTCGATCGCAGCATTGCAGTGGCTAAGGGGAGGTGATCGCAATACTCACCTCCTCTTCCGGCCTCCAGCGCTGTCTGCCGTGGCTTCCCGGATGTTGCCATGATGACCCGATGTCGTCATGACAACATCCGGGTCACCAGACAGCAGGAAGATTTTTTGGTCATGCGCAGTGCATGACCAAACAATCTTCTCCCTGTGCAGTGCGGACAGCCTGCATAGCACAGGGATGGTGCTCCATTCCTATGCTATGCAGGCGATCAGAATAAAAAAAGTGAAAGTCCCATAGTGGGACAAAGTATAAAAATAAAAAAACTGTCATAAAGTGAAAAAAAATGTTTAAAAAAAATTGTAAAAATATAAAAAAAAAAAATTAAAAATAATCCACCAAAAATAAAAATATAATGTACCCATCAATAAATATTATTATGAAAAAAAACAAAAACAAACAATAAAAGTACACATATTTGGTATCGCCGCGTCCGGAATGATCTCACCTATAAAATTGTCCCACTAGTTAACCCCTTCAGTGAACACGGTAAAAAATAAAAATAAAAAACGAAGCAAAAAACAATGCTTTATCATCATATCGCCAAACAAAAAATGGAATAACACGCGATCAAAAAAACTAATATAAATAAAAATGGTACCGCTGAAAATGTCATCTCGTCCCGCAAAAAACAAGCCACTGTACAGCTCCATCAGCCGAAAATAAAAAAGTTATAGCTCTCAGAATAAAGCGATGTAAAAAAATATTTTGTTCTATAAAATTGCTTTTATTATGTAAAAGCGCCAAAACATAGAAAAGCGATATAAATTTGGTACCGCTGTAAATGTACTGACCCGAAGAATAAAGCTACAGTACCTTATCAATTTTACCACACGCGGAGCAGAGTAAAAACATTTTTCAAAAATCAATTCCTGAATTGTTGGTTTTTATTTATTCTGCCTCCCAAAAATCGGAATAGAAAGCGATCAAAAAATGTCATGTGCCTGAAAATGGCACCAATAAAAACGTCAACTCATCCTGCAAAAAACAAGCCATAACATGACTCTGTTGGACAAAATATGGAAAAATTATAGCTCTCAAAATATGGCGATGCAAAAACTAGATTTTACAAAAAAATGCGTCTTTTAGTGTGTGACAGCTGTCAATCATAAAAACCCGACATGATTCTGGTATCTCTGTAGTGGCACCGACCCGAAGAATAAAGTCGTCTAATCACTTATACCACACGAGGAACAGCGTAAAAAATAAACTCTTGGGTTAGGGTTGTGCTAGGGTTAGGGTTGTGCTAGGGTTAGGGTTGGGGTTAGGGTTGGGCTAGGGTTAGGGTTGGGCTAGGGTTAGGCTAGGGTTGTGCTAGGGTTAGGGTTGGGGTTGGGTTTAGGGTTGGGGTTAGAGCTATGGTTAGGGTTAGGGTTATGGTTGGGCTAGGGTTGGGGCTAGAGTTAGGGTTGGGGTTAGGATTAGGGTTGGGTTTAGGGTTGGGCTAGGGTTAGGGTTGGGATTTTTTTCAAAAGTAAAAAAAAAAAAAAAGATGACAATATGGCAACTAGTGTTGAGCGCAAGTGCTCGCTACTTGAGTTTGCATCAGGTGCTCGGGTATGCATTGAGTATCGTGGGTGTTCGAGTGACATGCTTGAGTCTCCGCCCCATATGCTTCACGGCCAAAAAAAACTCGCGAGCGATCCCCACATGTTTTTTTTGGGTGTCTAATAACCGTGAAACATGCGGGCGGGGACTCGAGCATGTCACTCGAGCACCCTTGATACATGGTGCATACCTGAGTACCCGATGCAAACTCAAGTAGCAAACACTTGTGCTCAAGACTAATGACAACTTATTCAATATGATGACCTAATGTTATCAAATTCTGTGTCGTACCTCTGGGTTCAAATTGTTCACTATACCCCTTGATAAAATCCTTGAGGGGTGTAGTTTCCAAAATGAGGTCACTTGTGGGGGGTTTCCACTATTTAGGCACATCAGGGGTTTTCCAAACTTGATATGGCGTCCGCTCTCGATTCCAGCCAATTTTGCATTCAAAAAGTCACACAGTGCTCCTTCCCTTCTGAACTCTGCCGTGCGCCTAAACACTGTATTTTCCCCACATATGGGGTATTGGCATACTCAGGAGAAATTGCACAAAAGTTTTTGGGGTCCATGTTCTCCTCTTACCCTTGTGAAAATAAAAAAAATTGGGGCTAAAACATAATTTTTGTGTAAAAAGTTTGATTTTTTTATTTTCACGGCTCCATGTTATAAACTTCTGAGAAAGGACTTGGGGGTTCAGGGTGCTCACCACATATCTAGATAAGTTTACTGAGGGGTCTAGTTTCCAAAATGGTGTCACTTGTGGGTGGTTTCCACTGTTTAGGCACATCAGGGGCACATCCGCTAATTATTCAAGCAAATTTTACATTCAAAAAGTCAAATGGCGCTCCTTCCCTTCCAAACCCTGCCGTATGCCCGAGCAGTGGTTTTCCCCCACATATGGGGTATCTGCTTACTCAGGAGAAATTGCACAACAAACTGCATGGTGCAATTTCTTCTGTTACCCTTATGAAAATGCAAAAGTGGGGGCTGAAAAACATTTTTGTGGGAAAAATGTGAAAATTTTATTTTTACGGCTCAATGTTATAAACTTCTGAGAAGCACCTGGGGGTTCAAGGTGCTCACCACACATCTAGATAAGTTCCCTGAGGGTTCTAGTTTCCAGAATGGTGTCACTTGTGGGGGGTTTCCACTGTTTAGGCACATCAGGGGTTCTCCAAACGCAACATGGCGTCCGCTAATTATTCAAGCAAATTTTACATTCAAAAAGTTAAATAGTGCTCCTTCCCTTCGGAACCCTGCCGTGCGCCCAAACAGTGGTTTTTCCCCACATATGGGGTATCTGCGTGTCCAGGGGAAATTGCACAACTAATTTTGGGGTCCATTTTTTCCTGTTACTCCTGCAATAATAAAAAAAATTGGGTCTAAAGTAACATTTTTGTGAAAAAAGTTAAATGTTAATTTTTTTCTTCCACATTCCAAAAATTCCTGTGAAGCACCTGAAGGGTTAATAAAGTTCTTTAATGTGGTTTTGAGCACCTTGAGGGGTGCAGTTTTTAGAATGGTGTCACTTTTGGGTATTTTCTGTCATAAAGACCCCTCAAAGTGACTTAAAATATGATGTGGTCCCTAAAAAAATGGTTTTGTAAATTTTGTTGGAAAAATGAGAAATCGCTGGTCAACTTTTAACCCTTATAGCTCCCTAATAAAAAAAAGTTTTGGTTCCAAAATTGTGCTGATGTAAAGTAGACATGTGGTAAATGTTATTTATTAACTATTTTGTGTGACATATCTCTCTGATTTAAGGGCATAAAAATTCAAATTTTGAAAACTGAAAAATGTTCAAAATTTTTGCCAAATTTCCATTTTTTTCACAAATAAACGCAAGTGATATTGAATAAATTTTACCACAATCATGAAGTACAATATGTCACGAAAAAACAGTCTCAGAATCAGGGGGATCCGTTGAAGCGTTCCAGAGTAATTACTTCATAAAGTGACAGTGGTCAGAATTGTAAAAATTGGCCTGGTCATTAACGTGCAAACCACCTTGGGTTGTAAAGGGGATAAGGGCACCGTGTCTGGATGTGCTGCAGAAGACCGGAGAAGATGGAAGTCTGCAGAGACGAGCTGCGGATGAGAAAAGTCATCATGGAGTACGGACAAGAGGAAGAAAAGAAAGAATGACTCCAGAGATAACGTCATCTATCAGGTAACTGGATGTAAATGTTTTTTATGATGCTGACATTTTTTTTTTAATTTATGTTAGGAGCATTAAAGGTGTTGTCCACCTTTGTGATGAGTCTTCAGTCATTCTTTGTGACTGCAGACTTCTGAATTTTCACAGTTTGCACTGCACATGCAGTCATGTGCCGACTAGGAGTGGCCTCACTCAATGAAAATTAATTGAGGAGGCCGGGCACATCTAGTCGGAATGTGGCCAGAAGCATACAAATCGCATAGTTATTCTGACATGACTGTCCGCTCTTGCAGCGGCAAGGGAAAATCCTAAAAGTGTGCAGTGCATACGCTATGAGAGTTCAGAAGCCTGCAGTCACACACAGTGACTGCAGACTTTCATTTCAAACCTAGACAAGCCCGTTAATTATAAAATGAAGCACTGTAGCCAATCCTAACAGCGTGTAATATACTCACTGTCAGGATTCAGCTCTGCTTGCAGGTTCCATTAGTCATCACATGACCACTTCACTCATATGCGATTTTCATAGTTATGGTCACCTGACAACGAGCTTTTTTTCCTGCTTCTCTCAGAGAGAATTAGGAAGAGCAGCTCGTCGGCATGTGACAAAGGCCACGGTCTCACTATCAGTATTTCGTCAGTATTCAGTCGTATTTTTTCTCAGGAGTCGGAGCCAAAACCAGGTGAGGAACAATCCGAGAAAAGGTATAATAGAAACAAGTCACCAATTCTGCATTTATCACCCACTCCTGGTTTTGGCTCCCACTTTTGAGAAAAAATACTGACCAAATACTTATAATGGGGCAGTGGCCTTAGTGTGCAAATCGCATATGTGGTGGGTAAGGAGCGGGGTGGGGGGGGGGGGAGCCAAACTGAATTCTTGCCCCGGGTGCTAGAAGACCTAGATACACCTCTGGCTGTATATACTGTAAGTCTCTAAGCCACCCTGAAAAAAACAAAAAACAGATTTTATTACACTCACCCACGGTGAGGTCCGGTCCGATGTGCGTCACGGATCTTGGTCTGGCGCCTCCTCTCTTCTTGCGATCGCCGTCCTCCTTCCCTGCTCATGTGGATGACATATCCTATGTCATCCCCACAGTGTTCCTTGTTGCGCTCCTGCGCAGGCATGCCTCTCTCTGCCCTCCACTACTTCATCTCCTTAGTAACCTTCAACCACCAAGGAGTAGTCCTTGTATCCCTACTCGATGCTCCGACCCTCACCAAACAAAAACATCACATCTATTACACCTTCCAAGACTCAGAAAAAAATGTAGATTCCAATTCTGTTTGAATGATTCTGTCCTGCGTCTTGAGGCACAAGTTATCCAAATTCTGTCCAACAGGAATCTGAAAAGACAAAAGCAATTAATTAAGAGGCTCTAGACTGATGACACAAACTGATTTTCATTGACCTATTAGCTGGGCCTAGAATTAGCCTGGCCTGCTGTAATGGTTTCAACAATATAATGTGAAACGTCACTTGAAGACCACACAGAACTGAAAATGAGTCACTGGAAAGCATAGGATAATAAAATTGCTTCCGGTGAAAAGCCATATACTCCTTAATGATCTGACCTGTATAGAAAGACCTCATTACACTGTTTGAGAGCATCCATCTGCCTTGACCACAACAGCCATTTTACCTTGAAATTCTATTCCAACCAATGTCAAGCTGTCTGTATCCTAGGAAATTCACATTTACTTCACCCCTTAGCATGGCCACTCCTATTAGCAGTAACCACAGAAATGTACAGCGGTAATATCAGGCATTCTTTACCAGTCCCATAGGTAAGGTGCGGACACAGTAAACCCTATGTTGTGCCTTCTGACAATTGCTCACAAACCTTCTGGCAACAGAAACGCGAAATAAAGTCTGCAATTTTGTTATCTATGCTAGGTACCTGACTGGAAATAAAATATTATATTTCAGTGCTGCAAGACCAAATTGTACAACAATGACCAGACAGTTGGGCCGGAAGAAAGGTTATGTATACACATTAAACCAAAATCAAGTTGTCAGTCCAGAAACAAAACCCAGCTAACCCTCAACCAATACTTCTGAAAATTTCCCTCCAAACCCCATAAACCAGATGCATCAATGAAAAGAGGAATCCTCTGGGTTAGACATCTCGGGAGGTTAGCAGCAACTGTGACCATTATAGTGAAGAAGGAAATACCTTTAAAACGCACCTGTCAGTAGGATTGTGCTCAGTAAACTACATACACTGTCAGGTGGGTGACATTACACTGATTAAAATTATACCTTGGTTGATGAAATCCGTCCTGTGGTTCTTGTGTAATCTTTACTTTCAGTTTGGAGATAATGATATGCTCGTGCTCCGGGTCGGCCTGTGGGGGGCACTCTATCTGGTGCTCTTCTTGCATATTCATCTGTATGCTCTTATGACAGCTCACTGTGCCTTCAGTGACCTGCCTCCTATTTTACCTAGCCCCGCATTACTAGATGCATTATGTAAAATAGGAGGCAGGTCAGTGAAGGCACAGTGAGCTGTCATAAGAGCATACAGATGAATATGTAAGCAGAGCACCAGATAGAGTGCCCCCCACAGGCCGCCCCGGAGCACGAGCATATCATTATCTCCAAACTGAAAGTAAAGATTACACAAGAACCACAGGACGGATTTCATCAACCAAGGTATGATATTAAACAGTGTAATGTCACCCACCTGACATTGTACACAGTTTACTGAGCACAATCCTGCTAACAGGTGTGCTTTAAATGCCCAAGTGCAAGTGAGTTTTTAGTGATCTGTCAAGTGGATGCAATGTTAGCTCTATATTTAGTTAAAAACACAGTGTTCAGGTTTTTACCAATTTTTACCAATTACAGTTTAGATTTTACCAATGTTATCACCTGCCCATCATCTATTATGTCTCTCCATAAAAGGTTATTTGAACAACCCAGTACCATTTAGGATATCACCAGCTAAAAGTAGAAATCCGTAACCAGATCCAAGAGCTTTTAAAGCTAATCACAGGGCCTATAAAACCATTGAAATTGTGGTCATCCTCTTTCACAGGAGATAAGTGTACCCCAAAAACTCGATAAAGTAGCAGAAAGTGTCCAGCTGTAATTGATCCTGATGCTATCTCTCAGAGGGAACAAAGAGAATATCATCTATATAGTTGATAATTGAGCAAACTCCATCATCCTATCACCAACAATTCAAGAAACGCTACTATAACCTGCTTATGACTACAGACCACATGAAAGCTGAATGTACAGGGAAGCAAAAGGCTTGTGTGGCACCCCAGGGGTCTGGTTTCCACAGTAACAGCAATTTTATGTCTGAGAGCAGGTGGGAGGTCTCTTGGTCAGGGATCCTATGCATGCCACACCTCCTGCCCAGTCCTGGGAGGGGAAGAACTTCCCCTATATAAACCTGGGGCTGAGGCAGGGTTAGGAGAAGAGTAGAGAGAAGAAGAGAAGCAGTAATAGGAAAGAAAGACCAGGAGCTCTGTGGGAATCGTGCTAAGAAGAGGTCAGGGGCTGGTAGCTGTAGAGCTCGCCCTGATCGAAGCTTTCTCACCGGACCCGGAGTCCGAGGCTGTGGGGACTAACTTTTACCCAGCAGCAGAATCCGTCAGGCAGGGGATTTCCGGTCCTCTGGCCAAGAAACCCGAAGGCACGGTCACACGCGTGGGACCAGCACCGCCGTCGTGGAGCGGAAGCAAATAGAAGGCCCCGAGTCAGCGGCCATACGGGTGAGCACCACACGGTACACTCAGGGACGTGGGCTACTTTTACCCGCCTCTAGCAAGGTAGCCAGAAGAGTACAGTTAGTTGGGAAGGCCTACAGCTCCGCCTGGCCAGGGGAAATCCCATCTGCTCAAGGACTGACCAGGCCCCATTCGCTAGCCAGTACTCCGGGAGGGTCTGTCTTTGTCACCAGTAAAGACCCTGAACTACACCGTACCGTCTCCGAGTGGTTCCTGCTACCCCCATCATCCACGTCGGCTGCCCTGAGGCCATACCCCTCCCGTTGGGGGTTATACCATCTCCGCTGCACAACTGTGTCACCGGCCTCAGCGGTCTGCCCTGCAGCGGCGGCTCCATAGCTGCATTCAACGGGTGGCGTAGTCGTCCAATATCTACTGCTACGTACACCGCCACTCAGTCTGACTCCCTGGGCACGGACCGGGTCACCGCCACAAGGACTATCACCCCTAATAGATCCGGCTCCGGGTAACCCCTGCGTGCGCAACGCTACACCAGAAAGCAGGCCCAGGGGCGCGTCAGCTTTTGGCGTAGTCGGCAGGATCTCGTGCCCGCAACCACCGGGTACTGCGTGCCTGAAAAAGAGACTTTTTAACTTACCTGTGGTGAAGATTCCCGCCATCCGGCGCCATCTTCGGCCTTCTTCCCGCCATCCGTGGAGTTTTCCCGCCATTGGACGCCATCTTGAGGACGCCGTGCGGGAAGAAGAGGGGCGTGGACTCCGAAAGCGCGCGAGAACTGAAGCCCCACCTCACGTCCGGACGCTGCGTAAGGTCCTGGAAGGAGCCCAGCCGACGCCGACGTCACAGGAGCGCGACGGAAGGTCCTCGACCCTGACGATCCACTGCGGAGCCGCGGCCTACGGAAGAGGATCATCACAAGGTAGGCCACGGTCCACTAGGGGGGAGAAGGATGTCGGATACGGAGGAGAGCTTCACCGCTCCAACCCCCGCCAGCGCCACCGCTGTTGCGGTCATGCCTTTCACCATGCCCTATATCCCGGGGGCAGCCTGGCTACCCCAGTACTCAGGGAAGTCACATACCCTGCATGACTTTAGAGAAAAGCTGGATAGCCTCTTCCAGGTGTACCCCCTCACAGAAGAGCAAAAAGTGAGCATTCTGGTGGCCCAATTAACCGGGGCAGCCCAAAGGGAGGTAAAGTCCTGGCCACCTGGGGGGAGGACTGTCGCAGGGATACTAACCCGGCTGAGGGACACCTTTGATACCCGCACCTCAGCCGAGATCAAGCTTAGATTCTACGGTTGCAAGCAGCGAGCACAAGAGAGTATAAGGGACTATGCTCTGAACCTACAAGAGGCCCTGAGAGCCATTAAGCAGACCGACCCTGACGGCGTGGGAGATGAGGACAGGCTGTTGACTGAACAATTTATAGAGGGTTTATATTGCAATGCCCACCGAACTCAGTTGCGGGCAATGGCCTTACAGGACCCTCATCTGGGATTTGCACAGTTCAAGGACAGAGCCATCCGGGTGCTCCGAGAACCAGCACCAGGTGGCGTTGTGACCCACAGACGCCCCACTACCACTTACCACCAGGAGGCGGCGCCCTTGTCGGCAGGGCCTGTGGGAACTGATGCGCAGGCTTTGAGCAATGACCCGGCTCCAGACCTGCACCATCAGGTCCAAGAGCTAGCTAAAAGCGTTGCTGCGCTAACCCGAACTGTGCAGTCTTTACAGGTTTCCACTTCGGGGAAGATCCAGCTGGCATCCGGACCGGAGGACATCCCGTGGCGTCGACCAAGGAGGACCCCACCGGCCAGAGGAAGACCCAGCGACCGATACAACGAGGACGGACAACCCATCTGCCGCCGCTGCAATCAACCCGGACATATGGCAAGGTACTGTCCTTTAAACTGGCCCAACCTAGGGTAGAGGGCCAACCCCTAGGAAAAAGATCATCAGGCCCATCGAACTGGCGTGACAAATACGTGGGAGGACGTCCAGTCTTGCCTGTGGTACTGGATGGCATTCCTATGAGTGCCCTACTGGACACCGGGTCACAGGTCACCACCATCCCGTACGTGCTCTTCAAGCAGTACTGGAATGACTCGGATATAACCCGCTACCCTGACGACGACTTGAGTATCATCGCCAGCAATGGTCAGCCCGTGCCACAGATCGGATTTAAAGAGGTGACCATTAAAATCGGTAGAGTCGAACTGGCAACACAGGGACTGATCATTGTAGACATTGACAAACACGAGAGTCACCCAAAGATAACTCTAGGAACTAATGTGATTGAAAATTGTCTTGCAGAAGTGATTTTCATTTTACAGCAGGTTGCCAAGAACGCCAGCTCCGGCGAGCAGCGAGTGCTCCAGAAAGAGATCCAGGCACTGATGCGACAGCAACAGGTGGAACTCTCCGGTGGTGAGATTGGTAGCGTGAGAATGTGTGACCCTTTCCCTATTGCCATGCCCCCAAAAAGTGAAATGATGATTTGGTGCCGGGCAGCTATTGGTCTGAGAGGTAGAGATTACCAGGCAATGGTAGAACCAGTTTACTCAGACAGTAGGCCCACCATTTTGACAGCACGGGGGGTGGTCAATGTACGCCATGGGAGGGTGCCCGTTCGCGTAGTGAATATCGGGAAGAGGGAAGTGTACCTGCCCAGGTATGCCACGCTGGCCAAATTGTATACCATCAATCGAAATTCCATACAGTCCATAGAACCCTTGCCTCCATCTTCTCCGGAGGAAGGTAACGGCTCTGAGAAAACAATGGAGGACTGGTGTCAGCAACTACATTTGGGTACTGACTCCACTCCCTCACACCAGAAACAGGGAGTCTATCGGGTGGTTCAAGAGTATGAGAGAGTGTTTAGTAAACACCCGTTAGACTTCGGGCGAGTCAAGGGGGTAGAACACCACATCCCCACGGGAGATCATCCTCCCATAAAGGAGAGATACCGACCCGTACCCCCTGCACATTACCAACACGCCAAGGGGATGCTCAGAGACATGAAGGAGGCTGGGGTAATCAGGGATAGCTGTAGCCCCTGGGCAGCTCCACTAGTCTTGGTTAAAAAAAAAGACAACACCATGAGAATGTGTGTAGATTACCGGAAAATCAACCATATCACACACAAAGATGCGTACCCTTTACCAAGGATAGAGGAGTCTTTGGCTGCTTTAAGATCTGCTAATTTCTTCTCCACTTTGGATCTTACTAGCAGGTACTGGCAGGTTCCTGTAGCAGAGGCGGACCGGGAGAAGACCGCATTCACCACCCCGATGGGACTTAGCGAGTTTACCTGCATGCCGTTCGGACTCTGCAACGCACCAGGAACCTTCCAACGGTTGATGGAATGCTGTCTGGGACACCGAAACTTCGAGACGGTCCTGCTATACCTGGACGATGTCATCGTCTATTCCAAAACCTACGAGGATCACCTGAAACACCTGGCGGAAGTGTTCAAAGCTCTGGCAGACTACGGCCTAAAGGTGAAACCCTCCAAGTGTCACCTCCTGAAACCAAAGGTGCAGTACCTGGGACACGTGGTGAGCGCTGACGGAGTGGCTCCCGACCCTGATAAGATCACCGCAATTAAGGAATGGCCAAGTCCCTCCAGTGTAAAGGAAGTGCGGCAGTTCCTAGGGTTGGTAGGCTACTACCGCAGATTCATTCCCGGTTTCACCAAAAAGGCAGCTCCTATGCAGGACCTCCTGATAGGCCAGTCCCGGAAGGCCAAGAACCAGAAGCTGCCCTTCAGATGGGAGAAGTTAGAAGAAGAGTCCTTCCGCCAGCTGAAGATGGCCCTCACGGGGGATGAAATCCTGGCATACCCTGATTACAGCCAGCCCTTTATCCTCTACACCGACGCCAGTAACATTGGGCTAGGAGCCGTACTGTCCCAGACCCAGCAGGGGAAAGAACGGGTAATTGCTTACGCCAGCCGAAAACTGAGACCCACCGAAAGAAACCCTGAGAATTACAGCTCATTCAAGCTGGAGTTCCTGGCAGTGGTGTGGGCAGTCACCGAACGCTTTAAGCACTACCTCGCCTCTTCCCGGTTCACCATGTACACGGATAACAACCCGTTGACGCATCTGGACACGGCAAGGCTCGGTGCCCTGGAGCAGAGATGGATGGCCCGCCTGTCCAACTATGAGTTCACAATCAAATACCGGGCAGGACGCTCCAATACCAACGCGGACGCCCTGTCTAGGATGCCAAACCTACCAGACGAGGGTGAGGATTCAGAAGATTTGGAAGAGGTCGAACTCCCTGCGTTCCACCGTCATGGGACTGTCCAGTATTCCCACCGTGTAAGGGGTAAGCAAGCCGCTACGTTCAACCCCTTACCTCACTACAACTGGGCGGAAACGCAAGACAGTGACCCTGCCGTCCGGCTGGTGAAGGAGATGCTGACTCAGCCAGAAGCTCGCCTTGACCCGGACGCTCCGGAGGAGACCAAGCAACTGTGGGCTGAGAAGAGTCGACTGTTCCTTTACTAGGGGAAGTTGTGCCGCAGAATGGTTAACTCCCGGACGCATGAACTGGTCTGGCAAGTAGTGGTGCCAAGAAGGGACGCAGCTATGGTGATGGAGGCATACCACGACGGGGCTGGGCACTTCGGATGGAAGAAGCTGGAGTTCCTGCTGCGCGGGCGGTTCCATTGGGTAGGCATGAGAGGAACCATTGAGAGGTGGTGCAGAAACTGTGGCCCATGCAACCTAAGAAGGAAGGACCGTGCCAGCCAGAAGACCCCCCTTCAGTCCATCGTCACCCGGCAGCCGTTGGAACTGGTGGCCTTGGATCATGTAAAACTGACCCCAAGCAGAAGTGGCTACGTCTACGCATTAACCATCGTGGATCACTACTCCCGGTTCTTGGTTGTCGTCCCCGTCAAGGACTTAACGGCTCAAACAGCAGCTAGAGCCTTCCAGCAGCACTTCTGCCATCCACACGGCTACCCAGAGCAGGTGCTGACGGACCAGGGACCTGCCTTTGAAGCGGAGGTCTTCCAAGAATTCTGTACTCTGTATGGCTGCCGGAAGATCAGGACGACACCCTATCATCCGCAAACTAATGGACTTTGTGAGAAAATGAACCAGGTGGTGATAGATCTTCTAAAAACATTGCCCCTGGAAGAACGCAGTCTGTGGCCTGAGAAGCTGCCCGACCTGGTGGACCTATACAACTACATCCCTGTAGGTTCCACCAACTGTACCCCGGCTTACCTAATGAGGGCAAGGCCTGATAAGCTACCTGTTGACCTGGAGATGGGAGTCCTGACACCCGAGGACACTTCACCGGAAGCAGACTGGGACACAGAGAGGCAGCAGCAGTACCGGAAAGTACAGGAGAGCGTGGAGCGAAGTCTCTGTCTGGCTAGGGAAAGACAAGAGAAAACTTACAACCAGTATGCCCCCGCTGTTCCCCTGGTACCCGGAGAGCAGGTCTTGAAGAGGAAGAGACGGCTCCACAAGTTGGACGACCAGTGGGAGAAGGACCCGTACACCGTACTGCCCTCAAGCCATGACAACCCAAAGGTTTGTACCATCAGTAAAGACGGAGGGGAAACCACAGCCATTGTATCCCGGGATCACCTGAAGAAGTGTCCCGAACAGCTACGGAACCCAGAAGGGGAACAAGAAGACCCTCGACCCGTAGAGGAAAGGGAAGATATGGTTAGTACTGTGCTCGGAGACTTCCCTCGGTCCTGGACTCAAGTCAATGGTGCAGTTGTGGTACCCGTCCTCACGTTCCTCTAACCAGCATCCCAAGTGCCTACGGAGCAACAGGTAGAGCTGGGAGAGCAGCCGGTCCAGGAGGCAAGAGACTCCACACAAGCAGAACAGGAGGATCAACCCTCTGCTTATAGTGAGCCTGCCGTACCCCTAGTGAGCCAAAGAGCCCGTCGACAGCTGCCCAGTTTACCCTTGACAGCTCCTACACCCTGTAGTTCAGGGCCAGACAGTCAGCTCCGTAGGTCCACTAGGGCCACTAGAGGCCAGTTACCCGCACGTTAGAGGATTTGAAGTGTTTAAATTGTTTTATTTGTGGTCACCTGTCTGTTACTTGTAAATAATTATGTGTTTCTAGTTATTTTTAGGAGTCCTTGGTGGATTTACCGGGAATCCTTGTACAATTGGTTGGAGCGTAACCTAGGAATGGACTAAAGACTGTTAAGGACTCGGGGCAGGACAGACCCCTACCTGGTTACGTCTCCCTGTTTGGTGAAATGGACACCTTGCTTTTCTTCAAAACTGCACCCGGTTGCGGACACGCCGTAACCATCTTTATGTGTTTTTCTTATTGTATTATTATTGTTTATACCTTGTTATGTTTTTCTAAAAATATGTTTAGTCCCGGAGTACTAAATTTCACTAGGGGGGAATGTGGCACCCCAGGGGTCTGGTTTCCACAGTAACAGCAATGTTATGTCTGAGAGCAGGTGGGAGGTCTCTTGGTCAGGGATCCTATGCATGCCACACCTCCTGCCCAGTCCTGGGAGGGGAAGAACTTCCCCTATATAAACCTGGGGCTGAGGCAGGGTTAGGAGAAGAGTAGAGAGAAGAAGAGAAGCAGTAATAGGAAAGAAAGACCAGGAGCTCTGTGGGAATCGTGCTAAGAAGAGGTCAGGGGCTGGTAGCTGTAGAGCTCGCCCTGATCGAAGCTTTCTCACCGGACCCGGAGTCCGAGGCTGTGGGGACTAACTTTTACCCAGCAGCAGAATCCGTCAGGCAGGGGATTTCCGGTCCTCTGGCCAAGAAACCCGAAGGCACGGTCACACGCGTGGGACCAGCACCGCCGTCGTGGAGCGGAAGCAAATAGAAGGCTCCGAGTCACCGGCCATACGGGTGAGCACCACACGGTACACTCAGGGACGTGGGCTACTTTTACCCGCCTCTAGCAAGGTAGCCAGAAGAGTACAGTTAGTTGGGAAGGCCTACAGCTCCGCCTGGCCAGGGGAAATCCCATCTGCTCAAGGACTGACCAGGCCCCATTCGCTAACCAGTACTCCGGGAGGGTCTGTCTTTGTCACCAGTAAAGACCCTGAACTACACCGTACCGTCTCCGAGTGGTTCCTGCTACCCCCATCATCCACGTCGGCTGCCCTGAGGCCATACCCCTCCCGTTGGGGGTTATACCATCTCCGCTGCACAACTGTGTCACCGGCCTCAGCGGTCTGCCCTGCAGCGGCGGCTCCATAGCTGCATTCAACGGGTGGCGTAGTCGTCCAATATCTACTGCTACGTACACCGCCACTCAGTCTGACTCCCTGGGCACGGACCGGGTCACCGCCACAAGGACTACCACCCCTAATAGATCCGGCTCCGGGTAACCCCTGCGTGCGCAACGCTACACCAGAAAGCAGGCCCAGGGGCGCGTCACTTGTAAAAGCCAAATGCTGAAAAGTTTTTAATGAAACCCCATTGCAAAACTGATTTAGCCCAAAATACATGCATTTAAGAAAAAAGTCTAATTGTTTCCAAAGATGGACAATCCCTTTTAGAGCTCAAACACATGGCAAAATATGGAGTAGCCATAGGAAACTAGAGATCACAGTAAAACAAACCATGTATTAAGCAACCTAACACTCAGTAAAACTAAAGGTACACCAGAAGGAGGTGAGAAACTAATTCAATGTTACCTGTTTCTTCTTCAAAGCCAAGCTCTATTTCCTTCCTCTATGGCCACCATTCCTTTGTTGTGCTCCATGTCAGGTCTTACAACTGGCCTAGCATTCCTCAGTGAGATCATCTCCCAAAGCCTTTGAAGGCCAACTTGGACACACCCCTATATCGCAGTATAGAGACTGTAATGTATTCAGTTGCCATTGGTTTGGAAATATCCACCATCCAGTTTCTTCAGTTACCATCAACTCCTCAGATTTTTACTATTTGCATCTTTTGCTTCTTTGATCTGCTGGTTAACCCATCATTTGCTTTAAGCATCACATACTGTTATTAAAGTCTGTTCACATTATGTTAAAATCTTCTCTGGATTCTATAACTTGCATCCCTGTCTTCTGTGATCTGCTGGTTAAGTCATTGTTTGCATTACAAACAGTTATAAAAGATTGTTCACATTACATTTCAATCTGCTGTGGCTTCTGCTGCCTACATCTGAGTGCTGATTGAGACCTGCCGTTTTCCTCTTCATCTTCTCTACTTGTTCTATGGCTTCTGGTGTGTCTTGCCACAGTTGTTTGTCTGTTGTCTAGAATAGTCTGTTTTCTAGTTCCGTACTGTTCCATGTACTTTCTAGTCTGATGTGCCAACACGCTGAGTCCGTGTGTCCACCCTAACCTGCATCTTTGTGAATCCACCTCATGAGGTCAACCTAACATTCAATGTCTGAGTCTACCATGAGGATCTACAGTTCAGATCTCGCAATACAATGACAAAGAAAACGTATGAAATGCATACTTTGTTGATACAACATAATTAGAGGTGGAATGTTTTGGTTATAAAAGTGATGCCACAACCTAAGTTGTTTAATTACCCTCTGAAGCATTATCTGAATTGTAAACTCACAGGTATGGGAAGGTGTCTTTAGCTCACTGTCTTGTTAATCTTGTAACATAAAACCTCTAAATTGTTACTGGAAGATTTAAGTATACCAGAAAAACATGAGCTGAAATTGTACAAGGGGCAAAAACAACAAACATGATAAACATGCACTTTATCTGGAAAAAAGTTCAGTCAGTCATAAATGGATTATTAGAACTGCGTGGAGGATAGCTTCCAGTCAAAGGCTTTGTTTCTAAGGGGCACTCCTTTAATGCAGACCAATTATTACTTCACACCTGAAGTGTATCCTGAAAACTGAGATTAAAAGTCTGATGATCTATGGATTGAGCTAATCAGTCCCTAAAGGATTGGAGATGCTCAAAACGCATAGGTTCTCACATTTATGAAACATGTGCTCTACCACATAATTACATCCCCTAGACTATAGCAAACTCCTGGTCTCCTAAATGGGCACTAGCTCTAGGATCTTTGTGCCAGAGCCAGTCATCCCAGGCTTGTTGTCTATCATATTTTTAGATCACTATCTAGCTACATATGGATTTTCTTTTATCTTCTTAGTGTGTTTGTCTAAGTACATTATGAGCCCAGTGCTCCAGTGACCATGAGCTCTGCAAATGCTTCTTCCGACAACCAAGGAGCACCAACTGCGATAAAAGGTGTTAAGGTCCGGGATTAAACCTTTGCCCTTCTCCCACCATTCCCATGTGCTGAAAAATTACTACACTGAGTGTTCCCCTGAAGGAACTGCTGTTGATGATTAAGGAACCATGTGAGCTTGACAAAATCTGTGGAAACTGTTGTTGAAGATTTGGAACGGCGCTAGTCCAATCTTCTCTGCAGAATAACCTTCTAGATGAGCAGCAGGTAGGCTCCTGCCTCTTGCTGTTTCTCTAAAACACATCACAAGAGTGTGGCAAACTTCAGTAACCTGCTGTATGTCTGATAAGACGGGGAACAGCAACTGCTTGTTCTGGATCCACTGAATGCTGTCAGGAGCAGTGACATTTAAACCCAGTGGCTCTATGACGATTACACCTGACAGATCCCTGAAGGAGGCCTCTGACGAAATAGGATCTTAATGGGAATCTCACCCGCTGGGATGTTTTTAAGTTATTAATATGGGCATGCAGGTGATAGAATTGTTCAAATAGTCATACCTGTATGCCTCATAGCTGCAGTCTTGTTGTTGAGAAATCATCTTTTAATCCTTTATGTTAATGAGTTCTTCCAGGCTCTGGAGCCCCAGGCACTGACGAGTCACTGCTACAGCTCAGAAGAACAATGAACCCATACAACACTTCCTTCCAAATCAGGACCCTCGTATCATCGGTTCACACACTCCCATGTACTTAATAGACTTCTGTGTCTGTACTTGTTCACATACTGGTTGGTGACTGGTTCATTTAGCATTATGTGAATACCCTTTTTATTACGTTGATGCTTGACCGTACAACATAAACAATTGTTACCATCCACCTTTCGTGTCTCCCCCATTTCCTCATAGATTGTAAGCTTGCAAGCAGTGCCCTCTCTCCTCCTGGTATCTGTTGATTTATGTAATTATTGTTATTCTGTAATGTCTTTTATTGTCTGTACAAGTCTCCTCTGAAATGTAAAGTGCTGCAGAATATGTTGGCTCTATAGAAAATAAAAAAAGTCTTATTATAAAATTATTATTATGAAGCCAATGCCCATAGAAGGGCGTAAAAGGTACACATATACTTTAATAGAATAACTGAGCTTTGGAGGGGTTAGAATTAAGCTTCTGCTCCCTACGGAGGAAGAGGGGAAAGCTTCAGGGGCATCTAAGATAGGAGAGGGATATGCCTCAGAAACTAGAACAGGATATTGTATCTGCCTCATTAATTGATCTGACTGCTGTGAGAAGGATCTGTAAGAGTTCTCAGCTATGGGGGAACTGCTTGACTTCTGGCACCTTAACTGCAGGAGCAAAGTGGATAGTGGAGACTAATGGTCGCTAGGGCTTTGTAGAGATGGCACAAGTTTACCTCATCAGTCTAGTTTGCTGATTATTCCACCGGACGTATGTGCAAATTGAGCAAGAGAGGTGAAGCCTATTTAAAAACAGTTGGAATTAGAACTAGGGGCATGGCTTATTTCCTTTGGTTTCTTAATTGTAGTAAGCCCCAGGTAGAAGGGGAGCACTATGTAGGGAGCACCGTGAAGACAGCAGGCCCTTAGGAAGCACCAGAGACAGAGCTCTAATGGGGCCCACAATTATTGCTTTTAATAGTATTGGTCTTTTCTCATAGGCTGAAGAGACTTTTGGGGCCACTTAGGCTCCAGGGCCCGGGTGCGATTGCAACCCCTGCACCTATTGTAGTTACACCCCTGGCCAGAGATTCAGAGCTCAGAAGGAGACTAACTGAGCCCAGCTAGAACAGGTATCCTTCCTACTCAAAATGCTGCCTGAAGCACAAGGTCTTCAGCTGCAGCCTCTTGTTAGCAACACCTACTGGGATCAGCTCCGGAGAAGGCAGTTGCAAAGAGGCAGCTCAAGGTATGCATGGCGCTTAAACTAATATAGGTCGTACCAGCAGATACATGTGAGGGGTTATGGAGGGATTTCAATACAAAGCTCAAACATTCTGTACTATTAATAACAGAAGAAAAGTGTGTTTGAGGAGATCTACACATTCTGGTGCACACCCTTAGGGTATGTGCGCACATTCAGGATTTGATTGCAGAAATTTCTGCAAGGTTTCTGCATCTCTTGGCAGCAAAAACACTAGTTTTGCCGCGATTTAGATGCATTTTTGATGCTTTTTTATGCGTTTTTGTACAGCTATGAATGCTTTTTGGAGTTAAATAAAGATATTTGAAAAATATAAAACGTGAGACATCGCTTTAACCCTTGGATTACCTTCAGACCTGGGATGAGTATATTAATTAATTTTAATTATTAAAGAATGTGTCTGTTGTATTTCAAATAAAGTGTTTTACTCTCAGAGTGTGTGTTTATTTAACTCTTTATTTAGGTTTAGTAATGAGGGTGTCTGATTGACACCTCTTCATCACTAAACAAAGGGCTAGGTGTCATCTAATCCCATAAATCTTAATTCCATTAGCATTCCCATTCATGTAATTTCTGTGGCGGCTGAGAGCTGCTATTTTTAGCCAGGGAAGGTGCCATTAGGCAAACATGTTCCCTGGTTATTAATAACAGCTCACAGCTGTTTGGTTAGCTGCTATGTCCCCACGATCAGCAACTAGCAGCACTTTGGACGCAGCGTATTTTAGCTGCGTCCAAAACGCTGTGTTTTAATGCTGCACTGCAATGGCAGTTTAGCTGTAAACTAAGTTTATCGAAGTTGAACAATTATCCCGTACTAAAATGTTCCTCATGAACTTTGTCCTGAAACAAAAAAAAATTCAAGTTTGGTCTGAAGTCTGTTGTGTGCCATGTCGGCACCTTGGCGTTGGTTAGGATTTTTAATTACAGAACAAGCAGGAAACGTGGCAGCAAATCTAAAGTTCCAGATGCTCATTTTGGCAATAAACGTGGCCTGAAACAGTCAATATGCCTATCTATCTAACTACAGGTTCTATCTTAACCTTAAGTATTTTGGCACCAGAATGTAGTGAGATGCGTGCACAGGTACCCACTGTGGCGACTCATTGAACCATAGTTTTCTTACTGACCTATGTCTGATCTGGACAAACAATCGGTGTATATGGATGGATGCGGGGTCCCTCCAGCAGGTCAACGGTACCATTGATGACTGTGCCTTAACTCCTCAGCGACGTCCAACACCTCTCACGCTAGGTTCCAGCCTTTTTTCTCAGCAGTGTTCCTGGCAGAAATCTCCTCACATCTGGACAGGTTCTGGTCACAAACATGATCAGCTCCAATCTACCGTTGCTCTAGTCTCGGTGGGATGCTTCCACGAGAGGATGTCGTTGGATTCCCCTCCGGCACATCTTCTCCCTCTTCTGAATAACTGCAGAGTGCTCTTAAAGCAGTTGTCCGGTACTTTTTTTTAAGTTGCCCAATGTATTCAGCATGTGGGCATAAGTATCTCTGTAAATACCTTGTGTTGCAGATAATGCCTGTGAGCGGCGCTATCACTAGCCGCTCACAGGCATCACGTGACCCCCGGCTCTAGCCGGCGCTGACATCCGCTGACGTCACGACAAGTCCAGGCTGCAGCTGAGGGCCCCTCTTCCGCCTTCTACCCGTGGCTGCTGGGTTGTGGGCGGGGTTATTCCCCTGCTTCACACCCGGCATCCACTGCGCGCTCTCCCTCTCCCAGAAGACGTCCAAGACTGCAGAATGCAGACCCAAATCCGGGACTGTCCACGGTATCAGGGAGAGTTGGGACTAGAGATGAGGGGAAGGCTCCGGTCCAGCATCCAGGTTAGTGGTACCTGGTAGCTGGACAGGAGGCCGTGATTCTCTTACCCCTGGGCCGTGGGGTACTCGGTGCCGGGCCGGTCGTTGCTAAGGGAGATGTCACAGTAACGGTGACCCGGTCCGTGACCCAGGGAGGTCAGTAAAAAGGGGATTTTATAGTTTTTATGTACAAAGCTTGTGATGCCATCTATGGTATGCGGCTAAAGGGAGCCGCCGCTGCGGAGCAGGTCCTCTGGAGCTGATGTTAGTGCAGCAAAGCTGGTGTGGCTCTCCACAGGTAGAGCTTAGCTCCACGGCAGTGTAGATGTTATACGTGATGCTGGGCGTAGTAGTGCAGCGGTGATGGCGCAGATAATAATTACAGAGACCGTGGGGTGCAGTCTTCCGAGTTTACTCACAGTTGTTAAGTTCCTCAGGTTACAGGTTCCAGACTACAACCTCCCACGTCGTGCTGTGTTCACCAGGCAGGGGTTCAGCAATCCCTCGGGTAATTCAAGAGTGCCTGACAGGACCCCTTTCTATGTGCCTTCCTCAGTCGTCTTCCTGCATTGGCTCTCGCCCTCCTGCCCTGCCCCGCACAATCAGTGTCCCAATCCAGTAGCCTCGGGTCTTGTCGGGCGACCTGCAGTCCCCTGGACCCTCTGTGTCCACCTTTTCGGCGATATAATTGTGGTTGTGGCCACTGGACCTTGCAAGTACAGCAGCCTCCGGTTTCTAGCTGAGCCTTGTAGTTTACCACTAGTTTAGGGGCCGGTCCCCTCTGCGGCTCGATCCCTCCACCGCCTGGCAGATTCGGGCGTACGGGTGGCCTCAAGCACTTCCCGTACCCCTGGGATCCCTTATGTTCCTGGAGCCTTTCTCCTGCTCCCTCTCCTCTCTCAGTCCTGGGCCTCTCGGGCTAGGCCTACCTCCCGAGCAGAGCTCCTGCAGCGCCTCTGCTCCTTTCACTTCTCCTCCTGTGACTGATCTGACTGAGCTCACTTCCCAAGATGGTTCCCCCTTTTTATACAGCTTCCTTTCATGCTCCCCTAACCTACTTCCTCCACCCACACCCACTACATGGTTCCCCCTCACTTGGTTCCCCTCCACTCCAGCCAGGGTCCAGGGACTGTGCTCTCCCTTAGGAGCAATCTCGCCCTGCCCTACTGAAGTGGATGTGTTGCATGCAGGTGTTAGGGTCCCAGGCAGCACTCTATCCTTACCTGAGAGTGGTATACCACACCTCTGGGTGAGATGCAGTACCTCTGTGGCGACTGAACCCTCAGGGGCGCCACAGATATTTATAATCTGCTTCTTGGTTCACTGCCTGCAATACAGGTCAAAATTACCAAATTATCTTATGTTTGTAATTGTGGGTTGCGGCTCATAGATAGAGCTGCAGACTGCAAACATGGTGATGTGGTTTCAAGTACTGGAGAGGCCTGGTCACAGGAGAGGGGTGAATATTATAATTTAATTTATGCACTAAGTAGAGAGATGCGGTACTGGCCCCGTAGGAGGAGCAATGGATGAAGACGTCAGAGAGAGGGTGGTGAGTATTTGAAGTTGGGACAGCAGGACTGATCCCAGTGGAGGCCCGATATCATAATGGGATAGCTCTCAGGCATCTTGACCAAAGCAAGGCCTCACTACTATGTACTTTGACACAGTCACAACTTACCATGAGACCCCTGCACTGAAAGATGTTCATATTTTCAGATGTTCAGTGTGGATCTCTAAATGACGGAAACAATGAGATGTGATTATCATGTGCTGAATAAGACAAAGTGCAATAGAGAATCTCATTTGACTACTACATTACAGCCACATATCGATGACTAATAACAGAGTATGCAATCATGCTGCGTCAGTGCTAAAATCAAAATTTCAATTCCTATCTATCTTCAAATACCACCTAGCAACCAGCACTGACCAAGTCACGATGTGGAGCCTGAAAAAAAAATGACCCCCCCCCCCACAAAAGTTCAAATCATCCCTCTTTTGCCCCATTAAAAATAAAACAATTAAAAAAAATACACATAATACATGCTGCGCTCATAAAAGTCTGATCGGTAAACGTCATAATGAGAAAAAAAATCAAAACACTAGAATTACATTTTTTTTGGTCTCCGCAACATTGAAATAAAATGCCATAAGAGGCGATCAAAAATTGTATCTACTCCAAAATGGTGTCAGTAAAAACATCAGCTCAGTCGGCAAAAAATAAGTCCTCACACAGCCCCATATCCTGAAACATGAAAATGTTACCAGTCTCAGAATATGGCGACAAAAGCTAATTTTTTTTTACCAATTTCTGAATTCTCCACTAATAAAAAACAACAACTATACATGTTTGGTATCATACTGACCTGGAGAATCATATTGCCAGGTCAGTTTTACCATATAATGAACATGATAAATGAAAATCCCAAAAACCAATTGTGGAATTGTACTTTTTTTTTTGCAATTTCAACGCACTTGGAATTTTTTCCTAACTTTCCAGTACACTACGTGGTAGAATAAATGATGTCATTCAAAAGTACAACTCGTCCCGCGAAAAACAAGCAATGACAATGTGGACAGAGAAATAAAAAAGTTATGGCTCTTGGAAGAAGGGAAGGAAAAAATGAAAACACTGAAAATCGCCCCAGGGTGAAAAATAAAAGTTAATTCCCATTTTGAGACCTCAATGATCTTCCTCTTCTAACCCCTTCTAAGTTTTTTGTGCAAAGCAATACTCCAGGTCTACTGGCTGCCACATTCACTTCATTAGAGTTATGCTGCCATAATACATGAAAAATATGTATGATTATAAATATATAATGGTATTCATTACAGATGTTTGACTCTTTAAATACAATGTACAATAGAGGAATCAATATGACAACTAAGAAAATGATAAAAACAGCGTTGCAGTATTAAAAAAGGTTTTATCTAATTTTCCTTATGCATAGTAACATCATAAAGCTGACTTTCTAATATCTAGTATGAAGGGGTTGTCTGAGTACATTATCTAGATCAGGGTTCCCCAACTCCAGTCCTCAAGGCCCACCAACAGGTCATGTTTTCAGGATTTCCTTAGTATTGCACAGGTGATGTAACTATTGCCTGTGCTGATGATGGAATTATCACCTGTGCAATACTAAGGAAATCCTGAAAACATGACCTGTTGGTGGGCCTTGAGGACTGGAGTTGGGGAACCCTGATCTAGATGACCTATTTGTAGGATAGGTTATCGATATTAGATTGGTGGTGGTCTAACACCTGGCATTTCCACCGATCCACTGTTATTAGCTCCAGCTGTAAAACTGAACAGCACTGTTTTATGCAAAGTGTAGCTGCGACTGCAAAGAACTGCAGATCAGTTCCTATACCATAGCTGTAGAGAAAGACATGAACATCCAAAATTTATACAATGATCTATTGCAGCTAAGCAAAAATGTACAAAACTGAACATAAGGTTCTTAGTTTAACATTCTAATCAGACTGTATGAAACCACTGCCACTTTACAGAAAACTTGGGTCCCTCACCTTAAACGGAATCTGTCAGCAGGGTTTTGCTATGTAATCTGAGAACAGCACGAGGTAGGGGTTAAAACACTGAATCAACAATGTGTCACTTATCAAGCTATGTGCTGTAGTTTACTTATAATAAAGGTTATAATGAAGGTTTTATCACTAGGACATTATCATTGCTGTGATTAGCTGATAATCATCTGACCCCTGCTGTGATAAGCAGCTCACTGTCAATAGACTATGTATATTGCGGTCACCTTGTAACCCCAGCCTTAAGGCCCCGTCACACCAAGCGACGCTACAGCGATCACGACAACGATACGACCTGTCAGGGATCGTTGCTGCGTCGCTATGTGGTCGTTGGTGAGATGTCAAACAGTCAGATCTTCCCAACGACGCAGCAACGATACGGCGACCCGTAGCGACCTGTATAACGATGCACGCCTATGTGTTTCTGTGTCTGAGTCGTCAACAAGGTCGTTGGTAAGGTGTCAAACACACCGATGCATGCTACCCAGCGGGACCTCAACGATCAAAGAAATATCCAGACCATTCCGACACGACCAGCGATCTCACAGCAGGGGCCTGGTCGCTGCTAAGTCTCAAACGTAGCGAGATCGCTGCTGAGGTCGCTGTTGAGTCACAAAACTTGTGCCTCAGCAGCGATCTTGCTAGCAATCTCGCTTAGTGTGACGGCATCTTTAGAGTGCAGTTTATGTTGCATAAAATTGACTGTCATTAAATTGAGTCATTTTGCTATTTGATTTTTAGGCTAGGGTTAAACAGTTATGCACAAAATCACGATTTCACATATAACTATTTCCCATGTACATAGGGATCCTGGTGGGTGTGGGGTCAGCTGTGGTGTGGATGGACTTAGCTTTCTCAGCTCTGCTTCATGCTGCATCTTAGAACTCTGATTGTATCACAGCTGCTGCAACCAGTAACCTAAGTGATACATCGTTCATTATGGTGCTCTCAGATGAGGTAGCAAAAACTTGGTGACAG
Organism: Phyllobates terribilis; assembly: GCF_046119375.1. Lineage (NCBI taxonomy): Eukaryota > Metazoa > Chordata > Amphibia > Anura > Dendrobatidae > Phyllobates > Phyllobates terribilis. The sequence continues at coordinate 519,940,383 of NW_027362764.1, forward strand.
ACTCCCTTTAATGGTGTGGCAGTATGTGCCAACCCCCTGACGCGCCCCCTGGGTCTGTGTTGTGCAGGGAATACCCGAAGCCGGATCGCTGGGGGCTGTAGTCTCCGTGACACCGACCCGGTCCGTGCCCAGGGTGGTCAATTCAGTGGCAGTCTTATTAGTGAGATAATAGTCCGACTACGCCACCCGTGGATTGCGGTCAGTGGGAACCGCCGCTGCAAGGCAGACCGCTGAGGCCGGTGTTGTGTGTGCAGTTAAGAACGGGATGACTCCCCACGGGAGGAGTACAGCCTCAGGGCAGTTAGTGTGGATGATGGGAGTGATGGTGCACGAGCGCAGCAGGAATAACTCAGAGTCCGTGCAGTGCAGTTCAGGGTCTTTACTGATGTTATAAAGCAGACCCTCCCAGGAGTACTGGCTAGCAGTAGAGGCCTGGTCAGTCTGAGAGCTAGCAGGATCTCCCCTGGCCTGGTGGAGTTGTAGGCCTCCCCGTCTATCTGTACTCTTTCCTGGCTACCTTGCTGTGTGCGGGTAGAAGTAGTCCACGTCCCTGAGTATACCGTGTGGTGCTCACCCGTACGGCCGGCGACTTGGGGCCTTCTGTTAGCCTCCGCTTCACGATGGCGGTGCTGGTCCCTTGCTTGTGACCGTGCCTCCGGGCTTCTCTGGCCAGAGGACATGGAATCCCCTGCCAGTTGGATTCTGCTGCTGGACCTGGATGTCCCCACAGCCTCGGACTCCGTGTCCGGTCTTAATGTCTTCAGCCAGGGTGAGCTATCTAGCTTCCAGCCCCTGGCACTCGCTCCTGCTCCTACAGAGCTCCTTGCTGACACTTTCCCTGTGTCTGGAACTGTCTCCAGGCTCTGACTCTCCTAATCCCGCCCCAGACCCAGTTTATAAGGGCAGATTCCTCCCCTCCCAGGTCTGGAAGGGCGGTGTTGCATGCTTAGGGCTCCTGACCAGAGAAACCTCCCACTTGCTCTCAGATGTAATATTTCTATTACTGTGGTAACCAGACCCCTGGGGTGCCACATCCCCCCCTAGTAAAATTTAGTACTCCGGGACTAAACATATTTTTAAAGAAACATAAATGCAGGGTATAACAATAACAAGACAACATGAAAAAGTACATTTTGTGGTCACGGCGTTTCCGTAACCGGGTGTCCATATCACCCAAGGTGAAGTTTCAAGCGAGGTAGGGGACCTGTCCAAAGAAAACCCCTTGCGTTGGCCTTGGGCGTGGCTGCAAGGCTGAAGCTAGCTACTTTGGGCCGCAAGGAGGCCACGCCAGACAGGTTTTCTCTTCCGCGGCCATCTTCGCAAGAGGCACTATGTGCAACTATCTACAAGATTGTTCCGGTTATCCATAACCTGTTAGTCCATAGAAATCTGCAGGGTAACTGAGAAACATAATTAATAACAGGCAACAACAAAAACCATAAACATTTTCAAGAAACAGGTAAATTTACAGTGCATTACTTTATATTCTCCAGCGAGCGGGCATCTGACCTCTAGTAACTCTAGTGGACCTACGGAGCTCACTAACTGGTCCTGCACTACAGGGTGTAGGAGGTGTTATGGGTAAGCTGGGCAGCTGTCTGCGTACTCTTTGGCTCACTAGGGGCATGGCAGGCTCACTACTAGCAGAGGGTTGATCCTCCTGCGCTGCTGGTGTGGACTCTTCAGCCTCCTGGGCCGACTGCTCTTCCAGCTCTACCTGGTCTTCTGTAGGCACTTGAGGGGCTGGCTGGAGAAAGGTGAGGATGGGCACCACGATAGCGTTGTTTACTCGTGTCCAGGACCGGGGAAAGTCTCCGAGTACGGTGCTGATCATTTCCTCCTTTTCCTCTACGGGTTGAGGGTTTTCCTGATCTTCATCCATGCTTTGCAACTTCTCGGGGCACTTTTTCAGGTGGTCTCTGGAGACAGTGGCTGTGGTCTCTCCTCCATCCTTGCTGATGACGTACACCTTTGGATTATTGTGGCTTGAGGGCAGTACGGTGTACGGGTCCTTTTCCCACTGGTCGTCCAACTTATGGAGCCGCCTTTTTCTTTTCAAGACCTGCTCTCCAGGCACCAGGAGAACAGCGGGAGCATGTTGGTTATAAGTCCTCTCCTGCCTTTTTCTTGATTGACAGTGACTTAGCTCGACGCTCTCCTGTACTCTCCGGTACTGCTGCTGCCGTTCTGTATCCCAGTCTGCCTCTGGCGAGGTGTCCTCGGATGTCAGGACTCCCATATCCAGGTCAACAGGCAGCTTACCAGGTCTTGCTCGCATTAGGTAAGCCGGGGTACAGTTGGTGGAACCTACCGGGATGTGGTTATACAGGTCCACCAGATCAGGCAGTTTCTCAGGCCACAGGCTGCGTTCTTCCAGGGGCAATGTTTTTAGCAGATCTATCACCACCTGGTTCATCTTCTCGCAGAGTCCATTGGTTTGGGGGAGATAGGGTGTTGTTCTTATCTTCTTGCAGCCATACAGGTTGCAGAACTCCTGGAAGACCTCCGCTTCGAAGGCTGGTCCTTGGTCCGTCATCACTTGGTCCGGGTACCCGTGTGGATGGCAGAAGTGCAGCTGGAAGGCTCTGGCTGCTGTCTGAGCCGTCAAGTCTTTGACAGGGACCACCACCAGGAACCGGGAGTAGTGATCCACGATGGTTAGGGCGTAGACATACCCGCTTCTGCTTGGAGCCAGTTTAACATGGTCCAGAGCGACCAGTTCCAGCGGCTGCCTGGTGAGGATGGGCTGCAGGGGAGTCCTCTGGCTGGCACGGTCCCTCCTTCTTAGATTGCACGGGCCACAGTCTCTACACCATCTCTCAATGGCTCCTCTCATGCCTATCCAGTAGAACCGTTCACGCAGCAGGAACTCCAGCTTCTTCCATCCGAAGTGCCCTGCCCCATTGTGGTAGGCCTCCAGCACCATAGCTGCGTCCCGTCTCGGTACTACAACCTGCCAGATCAGTTCATGTGTCCGGGAATTGACCATTCTGCGGCACAACTTCTCCTTGTAGAGAAACAGTCTGCTTTTTACCGTCCACAGTTGCTTGGTCTCTTCCGGAGCGTCTGGGTCCAGGCGGGCGTCAGCCTGGGTCAGCATCTCCTTCACCAGACTTACTGCGGGGTCACTGTCTTGCGTCTCCGCCCAGTTGTAGTGGGGTAAGGGGTTGAACGTAGCGGATCGCTGGCCCCTCACACGGTGGGAATACTGGGTAATCCCATGACGGTGGAACGCAGGGAGTTCGACCTCTTCCAGTTCTTCTGGATCTTCCCCTCCGTCCGGTAGGTTTGGCATCCTGGACAGGGCGTCCGCATTGGTATTGGAGCGTCCTGCCCGGTATTTGATCGTGAACTCATAATTGGACAGGCGGGCCATCCATCTCTGCTCCAGGGCACCCAGTCTTGCAGTGTCCAGGTGTGTCAACGGGTTGTTGTCCGTGTACACGGTGAACCTGGAAGAGGCAAGGTAATGCTTAAAACGTTCGGTTACCGCCCACACCACTGCCAGGAACTCTAGCTTGAACGAGCTGTAATTCTCAGGGTTTCTTTCCGTGGGTCGCAGTTTTCGGCTGGCATAAGCCATTACCCGTTCTCTCCCCTGCTGGATCTGGGACAGTACGGCTCCTAGCCCGATGTTGCTTGCGTCCGTGTGGAGGATAAAGGGCTGGCTGTAATCAGGGTATGCCAGGATTTCATCCCCCGTGAGGGCCATCTTCAGCTGGCGGAATGACTCCTCTTCCAGCTTTTCCCATCTGAAGGGTGGCTTCTGGCCTTCCTGGACTGGCCTATCAGGAGGTCCTGCATAGGAGCTGCCTTCTTGGTAAAACCGGGAATGAATCTTCGGTAGTAGCCTACCAACCCGAGGAACTGCCGCACTTCCTTTATGCTGGATGGTCTTGGCCAGTCCTTAATCACGGTGATCTTGTCAGGGTCGGGGGCTACTCCATCAGCACTCACCACGTGTCCCAGGTACTGTACCTTTGGCTTCAGTAGATGACACTTTGAGGGTTTTATCTTTAGGCCATAGTTTGCCAGGGCTCAAACACTTCTGCCAGGTGTTCCAGATGGTCCTCATAGGTCTTGGAATAGACGATGACATCGTCCAGGTATAATAGGGCCGTCTTGAAGTTCCGGTGTCCCAGACAGAATTCCATCAACCGTTGGAAGGTTCCTGGTGCGTTGCAGAGCCCGAACGGCATACAGTTAAATTCGCTGAGTCCCATCGGGGTGGTGAATGCGGTCTTCTCCCGGTCCGCCTCTGCTACAGGAACTTGCCAGTACCCGCTAGTGAGATCCAAAGTAGAGAAGAAGTTAGCAGATTTTAATGCAGCTAAGGGCTCTTCTATCCTTGGTAACGGGTACGCATCTTTGTGTGTGATACGGTTGACCTTCCTGTAGTCTACACACATTCTCATGGTGTTGTCTTTCTTTTTCACTAGGACTAGTGGAGCTGCCCAGGGGCTACAGCTGTCCCTAATTACCCCAGCCTCCTTCATGTCTTTTAGCATCCCCTTGGCGTGTTGATAGTGTGCAGGGGGTACGGGTCGGTATCTCTCCTTTATGGGAGGATGGTCTCTCGTGGGGATGTGATGTTCTACCCCCTTTACTCGCCCGAAGTCCAGCGGGTGTTTACTCTCTCGTACTCTTGAACCACCCGATAGACTCCCTGTTTTTGGTGTGAGGGAGTGGAGTCAGTACCCAAATGCAGTTGCTGACACCAGTCCTCCATTGGTTTCTTAGAGCCGTTACCTTCCTCTGGTTGAGATGGAGGCAAGGGTTCCACGGCCTGTACAGAGTTCTGGTTGATGGTGAACAATTTGGCTAGCGTGGCATACCAGGGCAGGTATACTTTTCTCTCCCCGATATTTATGATGCGGACGGGCACCCTCCCATGGCGTACATCGACCACCCCCCGTGCTGTCAAAATGGTGGGCCTACTGTCTGAGTAGACGGGTTCTACCATTGCTTGGTAGTCTCTACCTCTTAGACCAATAGCTGCCCGGCACCAAATCATCATCTCACTTTTCAGGGGCATGGCAATAGGGAACGGGTCACACATTCTCACGCTACCAATCTCACCACCAGATAGTTCCACCTGTTGCCGTTTCATCAGTGCCCGGATCTCTTTTTGGAGGACACGCTGCTGGCTGGAACTGGCGTTCTTGGCAACCTGTTGCAAAATAAGAATCACCTCTGCAAGCCAGTTTTCGATTACGTTAGTACCTAGGGTTATTTTTGGGTGACTCTCGCGACGGTCAATGTCCACAATGATCAGTCCTTGTGCCGGCAGTTCAACCTTACCGACCTTGATGGTCACCTCTTTAAATCCTATCTGTGGCACGGGCTGACCATTGCTGGCGATAATGCTCAGGTCGTCATCTGGGTAGCGGGTTATGTCCGAGTCATTCCAGTACCGCTTGAAGAGCACGTATGGGATGGTAGTCACCTGTGACCCAGTGTCTAGTAGGGCACTCATAGGAATGCCATCCAGTACCACAGGCAAGACCGGACGTCCCCCTACGTATTTATCACGCCAGTTCGATGGGCCTGATGATCTTATGCCTGGGGGTTGGCCCTCTACCCCAGGTTGTGCCCGTTTAAATGACAGTACCTTGCTATATGTCCGGGTTGATTGCAGCGGCGGCAGATGGGTTGTCCGTCCTCGTTGTATCGGTCGCTGGGTCATCCTCTGGCCGGTGGGGTCCTACTCAGTTGGCGCCACGGGACGTCTTCCGGTCCGGATGCCAGCTGGATCTTTCCTGGAGAAGAGACCTGTAAAGACTGCACAGTTCTGGTTAGCGCGGCAACGCTCTTAGTCAGCTCTTGGACCTGATGGTGCAGGTCTGTAGCCGGGTTATTGTTGAAAGCCTGCACATCAGCTCCCACAGGCCCTGCAGAAAAGGGCGCCGTGTCCTGGTGATAAGTGATAGCAGGGCGCCTGTGGGTCACAGCGCCACCTGGTGCCGGTTCCCGGAGCACCCGGATGGCTCTGTCCTTGAACTGTGCAAAGTCCAGGTCAGGGTCCTGTAAGGCCATTGCCCGCAACTGGGTTCGGTGGGCATTGCACAGTAGACCCTCAATAAATTGTTCGGTCAACAGCTTGTCTTCATTCCCCACGCTGTCAGGGTCTGCCTGCTTAATGGCTCTCAGGGCCTCATGTAGGTTTAGAGCATAGTCTCTTATACTTTCATGTGCCCTTTGTTTGCACCCGTAAAATCTGAGCTTTATTTCGGCTGAGGTTCGGGTATCAATTGTGTCTTTCAGCCGGGCTAGTATTTCTCTGACAGTCCTCTTCTTCCTAGGTGGCCAGGACTTTACCTCCCTTTGGGCTGCCCCGATTAACTGGGCCACCAGGATGCTTACTTTTTGCTCTTCCGTGAGGGGGTATACCTGGAAGAGGCTATCCAGTCTTTCCCTAAAGTCACTTAGGGTATGTGACTCCCCTGAGTACTGGGGTAGCCAGGTTGCCCCCGGGATATAGGGCATGGTGAATGGCATGACCGCAGCAGCGGTTACGCTGGCGGCCGGTGTGGCGGTGGAGCTCCCCTCAGTATCCTCCTTCCCCCCTAGTGGGCCGTGGCCTACCTTGCGATGCTCTTCTTCCGTAGGCCGCGGCTCTACAGTCGATCGTCGGGGTTGAGGACCTTGCGTCGCGCTCCTGTGACGTCAGCGTCGCTCCCTCTCCCTTCCAGGACCTTGCGCAGCGTCAGCGCGTGGGGCGGAGCTTCGGATCTCGCGCGCTTTCGGCGTCCACGCCCCTCTTCTTCCCGCATGGCGTCCCGAAGATGGCGTCCGATGGCGGGAAGCGGCTGCGGATGGCGGGAAGACGGCAGAAGATGGCGGTAAATGACCCAAGATGGCGTCCGATGGCGGGAAACGACTCCGGACGGCGGGAAACTTCTGTCAGGTAAGTGCAAAAGTATTTTTTTTCAGGCACGCAATACCCGTTGGGGCGGGTTGGTTTGAATTCTGCCGACTATGCCAAAGTTGACGCGCCCCCAGGGCCTGTGTTGTGCAGGGAATACCCGGAGCCGGATCGCTGGGGGTTGTAGTCTCTGTGGCGCCGACCCGGTCCGTGCCCAGGGTGGTCAATTCAGTGGCAGTCTTATTAGTGAGCTAATAGTCCGACTACGCCACCCGTGGATTGCGGTCAGTGGGGACCACCGCTGCAAGGCAGACCGCTGAGGCCGGTGTTGTGTGTGCAGCTAAGAATGGGATGACTCCCCACGGGAGGAGTACAGCCTCCAGGCTCTGACTCTCCTAATCCCACCCCAGACCCAGTTTATAAGGGCTGATTCCTCCCCTCCCAGGTCTGAGCGGGCGGTGTTGCATACTTAGGGCTCCTGACCAGAGAAACCTCCCACTTGCTCTCAGACGTAATATTTCTATTACTGTTGTAACCAGACCCTGGGGTGCCACACACCCATGCTGCAAGGCTGAACCCCCATGACTCACACCACCCCACAAGCACAGCACCACAGCAACAATTGCCACCACACAGCACCAGCACCAATTAAAAGGAGCTAAAAAAACTCAACTTCCATGTGTTCTCAGACTATGTTTTTAGCTCCTTTCATTTGGTGTTGGTGCTGTTTAGCAACCATTGCTGCTGTGATGCTGAGCCTGTGGGGTGCTGTGGATTGTAACCATGAGGGCTTTGCCTTGCAGCATGGATGCTGTGGGGCACCGAATCGCTCCCTTTGCTGGCGCGCTAACAATTCGGTGGTGGTCAGTGCAAAGCATTGTACCGTTTCGGTCAGGGACCCACTGAGATGTTCACTGTGATGTGGTAGTGGGCTTCATACAGTTTGATCAGAAGGTTAAATTAAGTTTAGTTTTATGAATTTTTGGTTAACCGCAGTAGATTAATGTGTGATATTTAGTTGTGCGGTCCTTTTCCTACAGTGATTGCAAATAGCTTACTGTCCCCGCCTTTTTATATTTTGCTTGGACCAGCACTCCTGCCATTTGACCCAGGAATTTTTAATTAGCAGAAGAATGCAAAAGAGGTTCTCTGTATGTTTTGTTGTCGGCTCACAGTCTGAGAACGTGTGGAATGTGAGTTTTGGTGTTGGTGTTGCTGTGATGCTGTGCCTGTGGGTGATGTGGCTGGAGCCATGGGGGCTCTGCTTTGCTGCATGGGTGCTGTGGGACACCAGGTAACTCCCCCTGTTGGTGCACTGTCTTTGCAGAGATGGTCAGCTCATGGCGCCACACCATTTAGGTCAAGGACCTACTGAGATTTTCACCATAATGTGGTCTTCATATGAGGGCTTCATACAGTCTGATCAGAATGTTTAAATAAGAGCCTCATGTTCAGTTTTGTACATTTTTGCTTAGCCACAATAGATTAATGTGTGCTTTTTGGATTTGCGGTCCATGTCTTTTTCTACAGTTATAGATAAGTTTCTATTCACTTATATAGTGGCTGATCTGCAGTACTCAGCAGGGGCTGCTATACACTGAACGGAACTTTGCTGTTCAACTCCAGTCAATATTTACATCCGGCCGCTACAAGAGCTAATAACAGCTAATCAATGGGGGAAAGCCAGGTGTCAAACCCCCACCAATGTGATATTGATGACCTATCTAAACAATAGGCCATTAAAATTATATACCTGGGCAATGCCTTAGGAGTACAAAAGGCAAGAAAAAAAGTGCAATTTGATGTATTTCTGTTTTTTTGAGTATGAAATGTAGAATGACCATATTAACTCTACATGACTCACAGTTATTACGTTAGATTTGAAACCTACATATAAAAAATATTTCAATATAATAAGTCTAAAAAATATTTTCTATATGATATTATAATACATGTACTTACTCGCTGACACTCCAAAACATTGTCAATGGAAACCATACACGATTATATTAAGCAATATGAGAGGGGCAGCTCAAGGATCTGAGTTACTGGTGCATTTGTAATGAGACAGAAGACTTCCTTTACAGGAAAAGCGTTTTGTACATTTTATCTTTGCATGATGGAATCTGCATTAAGCATATGGAAAAAGGAAGTAATAAACTTTTTTCCCTGTCTTATAGTGACATTTTATAGTATTTATGATTGATTATTTCAAAATAGATGTTACAGTTTCAGCAAAAAAGTGAAAAACTCCAACATATATTTGCAATGGAACAAAGACATGCACCTACTATAGATACATGGAAGATCTTTTGCGTGTATTGTATACGATACCAAGGTGCCTATGAACGCTCCACAATCCAAACTAGCCTATAGGTACAGTAATGACCACACTGCCACAGTAAATATATACTCTTCAACATTGCAATTGTAACACCAGGAGTGAAAAGTTATGGCATTAAGGGAATTACAGTATCAGTATGTTAATGCTGTGCCATGAAATCAATGAGGATATTAATGGATGTCTGAGGAATGTTCTGCCAGTCTGAATTCACTCGGGCATGTAAATCATCAAGATTCGCTGCTGGCAGCTGTCTTTGCAATTGCCAACCAATGAAGTCCCATATGTGCATGATAGGATACAATTCCGTAGACGTCACCTGACATAGTAGCTCGTTTAGGCCATGCAGGCTGCTCCCAGTAGCACAAGTAACATGTGGCTTGGCGATATAGTGTAGAAAAATGACTGCTTGGACACTTTCAACACAATAACGCCAGGATGCATGTTGCTACTGCTACTGTGAGAAGCCTGCTTTTCCTAATAGTGAATTGCAGCCTCTCTAGACTTGTCTCCAGTCAAGCACATCTGGACGTCATTGGTTGGCAATTGCATTCAGTGTGGCAGAACCATTAATAATCTCTCTCATAGCATGGCAAGGCGTGTAAGTGTTTGTATTTCTGCATGGAGTGCTCAAACTTATTATTGAAGTAATTGAGATGTTTTGAAAATTTTGTTTACATTTTTTCATTTCCTTGTATCATTGACATGCCTACCAACCCTGAGATTTTTATAATTCCACAACTTTTTCTTCTTGGTATTGCAATTTCAATGTTGAGGAGTATATAAGTTTCACACAACAAAGCGAAGAACACTTAATAACCATCACAACAGGTCAGGCTCTAAACCAGAATCATGGGAAAAAAAGAGTCAGGGGTTCCATAACTAACTGCTTTTGTATTCCCCCCCCCCCTTCCTACTTCCTGTGTGATGATGCTTCAAACGAAGCGTCCTCGGAGGCAGAGGTTGTCATAAGTGACGCTCGTTTCAGGGGCTGGGCTAGTCTCTGCTCTGTCCCAGCGTGCTGTGCACTGTGCGATCTGCACAATCGCAGCGCGCACTCTGTGATGCCAGCTCAGATCAGAGGAACACTGTACCACCTCGATGACTGTAAGCGAGCGGCTACAGGGAGAATACAGTTGCTGCTCCAGTGAGCTGGCTACGCAGCATTTAAATGCCATTTACCTATAGATTACCACTATATCTGCAGGTAAATAGCATTGTAGCATTTCTCGAGGTGAGAGGTTCCCTTTTAGGATAATATTTCTGTAAATTTCCTCAAAAGAAAAGCAAGATCTTTGTGGGGTTTCAGGATCTCAGAGGCACAGAAGACCACAATTTTGTTATTAGAATGAACTTTCTTTTAAATTGCATTTATATCCAAAAAGCCATAATGGCTTTGTGCTCAAAAGAATCGATAAGTTTCTAGTTCATTTGTTTTGTTCAGAAAATGTCTTGGATATTGAAACAAATATTATATTAGGACAACATTATTATTATATTATTCTGGGTAAGGTGACAAATATACAGATATGCTCAGCTTCTCACCAGTGTTAGCAAGAAGAAGAGAAATAACTACTCATTATAACTGCATAGTATTTAACAAAAAAAATAGATCACAATTAAAAAGTAGATTATCTACAAATAGTGGATCCTGTTCAGTTTTATGGTATGCTACTGCTGTTTTTGATCCATATGGCCGCATGCCCATTTCACTTTGTTTTATGGTGGTTTTCCCCATTGGTTCAAATAAAGCTGATGCGGCAACAGACTCTTGTAACAGTTCAAAAGGCTTACAGCAACGGATGAGTTAACTAGCTGATTATTGGATAGCGTTCACAGGATTCTGATGAGATATCAGGAACCAAGAACTTGTATATAATCAGAGAACAAACTCATGCCTTTTGGACACAGTTCTGGATTAACGCTCACAAACAGGGTGTTTCTAAATAGACCTTAAGAAGCCAAGAGAGATGATGCCATAGAGACACATCAGACACATCGATAATATATATATATATATATATGTACACTGCTCAAAAAAATAAATGGAACACTCAAATAACACATCCTAGATCTGAATGAATGAAATATTGTCATTGAATACTTTGTTCTGTACAAAGTTGAATGTGCTGACAACAAAATCACACAAAAATCATCAATGGAAATCAAATTTATTAACCAATGGAGGCCTGGATTTGGAGTCACCCTCAAAATTAAAGTGGAAAACACACTACAGGCTGATCCAACATTGATGTAATGTCCTTAAAACAAGTCAAAATGAGGCTCAGTATTGTGTGTGGCCTCCACGTGCCTGTATGACCTCCCTACAACGCCTGGGCATGCTCCTGATGAGGTTGCGGATGGTCTCCTGTGGGATCTCCTCCCAGACCTGGACTAAAACATCCGCCAACTCCTGGACAGTCTGTGGTGCAACGTTGGTGGATGGAGCGAGTTAATAGCTTAAACTCGACTGCAGAGGCACGTATGAAGATTCCAGAAGAAGGTTTATTTTCAAGCTGAATTCTTGTAGTTATGCACAATTACAGTAGTAGTAGCTGTAACAGCTGCAATAGGTAAAATATATTCTGAACCAGAGCTGCAATACATGTGACTTCTTAAGATGGCTGCCATACTCATAATGAGGAAGAAGAAGGTGGGTTGCTCACATCAGAGCTAGGGAGGCAGACAAGGAGATAGGGAGGACAAACTTCTAAAGACAAACCTCATTGCATAGCAACACAACAGCAACAATACAATACAATATTGTATATATATACAGTGGGTGCGGAAAGTATTCAGACCCCTTTAAATTTTTCACTCTTGACTGAAAAAAAAACAGAAATGTAGAAATTTTTGCAAATTTATTAAAAAAGAAAAATCTGATGTGAGTGATCTTCGTGTGAGTACTGGTTCATACCGACATCCATAGAAATGGTGTCACAAGCGCCCTACACTCTCAGCCTAGTTATGGAGTCAGAATAGGTATATTTGATGGACAATTTATGATAATAGGTGCCTACTCAAAGCAATAACCTATAGGAAAATAAGTTCAAATGCACAAGTTAAGATTTAATATATTTACAAAACATGACTAAAATAAAAAACAGGATGATTAAAAACATAGCCATGATCAGCATGGAATGTGCACCACAGAGACAAGGAAGGAATCTGATAAATGACGGCATACAGAATGGAAATTAAATTTGTATATACAGTATATAATAGTGACCGATTACAATGTGCGAAATCAGTAGTACATGTGGTATGAATATATACTGTATCGTTTTGTGATTCTGCAAAGTAAATCACCTTTCTAACACACAAAGAATACATATGCAAGTGCAAAGGAAAGGGAAATAATGCAGGAGCAAAATCACCTGAAAATCATGAGCAGTAATACCTTTAGTTTAGATACACTCCCCACAGATTTCGGATCTAACAAAGTGCCTAGTGTAGTACATGAACCTGAAAGTTATACAAAGTGATCACAAGCACAAAAAGTTCCATACCTGTAGAACTCCTTTGTCCCTGTATTGGCGTCAACTCCAATGTGTGTTTCGGTGCTGCCATCTTCAGGAGATGGCACCAAGACAGGGAGACATACATTTTATACACAGTCAGACCTATCAGAGCGCAGGGAAGCAGTGATGTCATGGTCATCATGTGAACACAAGCCCTACACTCCATCGCATCCTATTCTCCGTCATTGGTGCCATACAGTTAAAGGTAAAGGTGGGGAGGTGGTGATGTGATGACAGCAATCGCATCATCCACAGGTTTCAAAATGTGAAACTGACTGCATAAAGATGCTAAATCGGAGAAGGAGAGTGTGGGGGCGGGTAGACATGTGGTTATGACAATGAAGAGTAACCAAGGGAATAATGACTGAATGGTGATGTGAGTAAATGAGAGATTTGTGTGCAGAGTGAACCATTGGCAAAGAAAAAGGGGGCGATGATGGAAAGGGTGAGTGTGTGATATGTGAAAAAGTACATATGTAAAATATATTTGTATGTACTGGATAATGTGGGACAGGGATTGTTTTACGGAGTGTACGTATGTGAAATGCATTTGCATATACAGTATTTAACTACATCTAAATGCAGATAACGTACATATATTATGTGTGTGAAAAAAATGTGATTCCTTGAGGATTCCAGGTGACGCTGAATTATTGTCACTATTATATATACATAGAATTAATTTCCATCTTGTAGACGATTACTTAACTTTCCTTGTCTCTGTGCTGTACATTCCATGCTGATCATGGCTTTGTTTTTATTCATCCCATTTTCATTTTAATCATGTTTTGTACGCTAATAATATATATATATTAATTATTGTCTTGTGTACATTTGAACTTTATTTTTCTACATGTGTAATATGGTCGTCGGAATGAGCCCTTATGCTGTGGAAATACACCCTATATTCCATCCCTTGTAAACTGTTATTCAAACCCAACTTCAGTCTCACAAGTGTAAAATTATATGGAGTGATCCCAACAGGTTTGGTTTTTAGTTATGTATGATACGATCCCTGAGTGAAAGTGTGGCAGTTCAAATCAGGTTTAAAAAGTCATAGATGATCAGTCACGAGACAGCATGTACCCTTAAAATGCAGTATAGCTGGCATGCTTTGTTATCACGATGGAGAAGCTTGAGTGGCACTACAGTAGAGGGACCTTGGCATAGCATTCTGATACATGTATCTCTTAAGACTATGTTAACACCTAAATGGTATTAATAACTCTTCATTCACATAATGCAGTATGTGCATATGGGTGCATACAACAGATGGTGGGTTGGTGCCTTAGGCCACTTCCCCACTATCAGTATTCAGTCAGTATTTTTTCTCAGGAGTGGGAGCCAAAACCAGGTGAGGAACAATCAGAGAAAAGGTATAATAGAAACAAGTCACCAATTCTGCATTTATCACCCACTCCTGGTTTTGGCTTCCACTCCTGAGAAAAAATACTGACCGAATACTGACCAAATACTGATAGCGGGACCATGGCCTTAGATAGACGGCCGTATTTCTCTTGCGAGGATCGCATCGCAGTGCATGGACTGGCCTGGCATCTCTCCTAACCTGAGCGTGACAGCATGATGTATTTCTATGCAGTTGTCACGCTCAGGTCAGGAGAGCTGACGGTCAGTGTGACGCCCAGCTGTGCTTGGCGTCACAGACCCAGAAGGGTGTATTGAAGGATTCCTCCACAAGAGGCCCCCATAACCATTCACACATCTCCACCTTCCACCTCAGACCACCAGAGGGAGCTCCTTAGGGAGATATAAAAGGGAAGGTGGAGCCAGGCAGCAGTTAGTTCAGAGTCTATTCTGGTTTAGCAGTGAGTCCAGTGCAGTCTGAGAAGAGTTACCTCAGAGGACAAAAGTCTGTTCCAGCTCCTGCAATTGCTATCCTGCAGTGGAGCTTATCCAGATCGAGACTCGGTGTAGCTCAGAGAGGTGAGCTGTAGGTGTGCCGGCACCATAAGATCGGTGAATCGCGGCACGCTGCCGTTAGTGTGAGTGGCCTATTGAGGGCTTTAGTAGGCCGAAGGCGATGGAGTAGAGAGTTAGTACGTAGGGGGCAGAGGAGCTTAACTAGCTCACCCCAGAAGGAGAATCAGTTACCGGACACCGGGTCCGAAGCTTGCCGGGATCTCCACGACCCAGTAAGATAAACCGGAATCCCTGGATAACTACAGGTCCCAGGATCGCTAAAAGTGCTGATACGTACCAGAGCCAGGAGACACATAGGCCCCGTAGGTCGGGAGCGTGCACTCCAAGAGAAGGCCCTACCACAGGGTCAGCCAGCGCAGGACAGAGACAAAGTTAGGCCTAGCTCCAGGCAGGTCAGAAACTTATTACGCAGCAGCAAGAACCAGGAGGCCCAAAACCTGCTCATTGGGGAGGATCCGGACATACACCCTTCACCCTACAGTGCTCCGGGGAGTGCCTGAATTTCCACCAGTAAAAGGTACTGAAGTGACTATCGTGTCCGTCCCTGTTCTTGCTCTGGCCCGGCGTAGTCTCTTAATCCTGCATCCCCGTTCCTATACTGCCCTGAGGCCCAGCTCTACCTGTGGAGAGCAATACCATCAAGCTGCCCTATCATCAGCCTCAGTGGACTGTGCAGGGCTGGTGATCCTCACCAGAAACCACAGGTGGCGTCACGAACTCTTTCTTTTATAAACTTTACAAATATCAACCCCTTTTTAAGGAGAGGCCCAGGGTACGGGCCCGGGAGCCGACCACCGCGACACCCCTAAAGGCCAGGCTAAAGACCCGGGTACCGAGTTATCCCCATCTTCCTCTGGGCTAGTCATCAGTCCGAGGATTACGATGCGATCCTCGCACGAGAAATACAGCCGCCTCTCTGCGCCCTTAGAACCCACATTGCTCAATATATAAATGTAACCAATTTACTCATCTAAGCACTGTGCCTCTTTGGCACCAATTCAGCAGTTTCAGACAAAAATCTGGTGTAAAATGGTTTGAAATTTTGCCTGCTTTGTTGACTTTTTCCTTTTTTACGCCAGCTTTGATAACATTTTGAAAAGTGGGTCAACTTAGCGAGAAGGCAGTATGACCAAGAACCGCCGACAAATTCATTTTAATTTACCTACAAACTGGAGTAAATAATGACAGAAATGTAATCCAGCCCGTCTGGAGTACACTTAATATTCTGGCACATGACAGCTGAGAGATGTGTCAAACTTCGTTTAGAGAGGCAGACCTCTTAATCAGTTTGGTGCATCTTACTCCAGTGCACCCTTCATCAGGACCAGTGTCCAAAACACAAGTCATGATGAGTCAACTGTCTTGTTGAATGATGTTTGATAAATTTAATGCGTCCTTACTCGTCATTTCTGTCTGGAGATGTGTCATCAACTTGTAACTCCAGTCCCTACTGGAGTGATAATTGGGACTTGAAGTCACAATTCATAAATCTGGCTTATACAATTTATCTGGCTCATGACCACTTTCCAGCTCACTTTCCAAAGTGGGGACAGTGGCTTACATTGCAGAAAGTAGCAAATCGTTGTCCAAAAAAAAAGTGAAACAAAATTTGCTACGTTTTGCCGCCAGAAAACTGACAAAAATGCCTTCAATACCCTCTACAGTGTCTGCCTGACTAGTGGGTAACACATACTATCAAAACAAAAGAACTGGGAACATTGACTTTTCATTTGTGCCCCAGCTGCATAAATGGTACAATCATCATATCCACTGCCATCACCCATATTCATCTACTGTTCCTTTGAAAAAATAGGAGCGGAAAATAGTTTCAGTGACATGTATTAAGTGTAGTGTAAGTTATGTAAAAAAAAAAAGTCAGTGATTAAGATCAGGTTGGATGAAAATATAATCCGGTACATTGTGGTATAAAATAACAATTGCCTAAAGACAGAGTCTCAGTTCAGCAATTCTGAAATAAGCAGCATGCGGCCAGCTCTATTAGTTTTGAAAAAAGTAGAATAAAAGGAAAACATGAAACAAAAAATCCCTTCAGTTTTCAATTCTATCACAATGGGCTAAGCAGCATAATAGCAAACAATACAATCTAATACAATGGATGGCACCTGTATGATAGAACATTTGCTACAGGGAAATGTGCTGAAGCTTTTACCAGCATTGCATTCTACCAAGCTGAATTTCTCTGGAGTTTAAAATACATGTGAAAAAAACTTGGAGCAAAAATTAATATATTTAAACATTTTCCCAAATTGAATTTATTTATATTTAAGGATGATGATGTTGACAGGGTCTCATTTCTAAATATTGTTAAATGGAAACTAAACGTTTCTATATGTTGCATTTAAAAATTTCATCCTAGACAGAAAATGTAATTTGATCTCTTTCGGAAGACAGATCTGTAGACAGATTTGAACAGTTTTTGAGAGTAAATGATCAGTGTAGGGAAACTAGAAGTGACTGATAAGTGAGAAAACACACATTTAACTATAATATAAATTACAAAGTTTCGTATCTTTCATTAAACTTCAAAAAATATATAAAGTTTAATTACTATTTAGGTTTGATAGACAATCAAGTGGTTGTTGATAAAAGCCTGGGTTTCCATTAGAGATAGTCTTTAAGAGTCCAATGCATCTTAAAGCCTCAAGCTTGTTAATTTGTTGCTGGTTCTATGACTAGATCTCAGCTCTGCTATACTCTGGTCACTGCACATCAACAGTACGAATCAGATTTCCAGAGGATCTGTCACCAGACCCAACCATATAATCTGTATACATTGTGAAATAGAGCAACATGCCCTGTTGAGGATGCAGTACCTACTTTGTAAATCCATCCCAAATCCCACATAGCTTTCTTGACAAGCTCTGTTGATGCTCCTCCTTCAGCTGTATGCAATATTTCTGTCCATGATATGACTTTTATCCTACATTTTTAGCAGGTGTTTCCTGTTCATTAGAAGCCTCAGCAATTTTTCTTTATATTTTTTTGTTTACCTCTAGCTTTTCTCACCTCACCTCTCCATAGAATTCTATACGCAGAAAGTGTAATTTGATCCCTCTTAGAATACAAATCTGTAGACAGATTTGAGCAGTTTTTGAAAGTGAAAGATCAGTGCAAGGAAAATAGAAGTGAATGATAAGTGAGAAAATACACATTGTTGTATAATATAAATTACAACATTTCTTATCTTTCTGTTTGATTTATGAAAAAAAATGTAAACTGTGTTTTACTACTTAGGTTTGATAGACAATCAAGTGATTGTTGATATAATAAAAACCTGCATTTCTATTAGAGGTAGTCTTTAAGAGTCCATTGAATCTTAAAGGGAATCTATCAGTAATCTGAAGACAGCAGGAGATAGAGGCTGAAACACTTAATTCACGGTGTCACTTATCAAAGTGCCCGCTGTTATTTATTTATAATGAAGGTTTTATCATAAGGAGATTATCACTGCCAGGTTTGATCTGCATACGACAAATCACAATCCATTGTACGGAAATCTTTTTTTAAAAACTAAATAGTGCTTTTTTCCTTCCTTTTAGAAGAAGTGTTGTAAAAAATAGTAGGGTGCTGTATGTTTTTATACTGGCCACATACTTTGCACCATATGTGGTTCTTTAATAGCATAAGTTTGAAAATAAGTGCCCTTTTTAGGGTATGTGCACACAATGTCTTTTTTCTGGTGAAGCTGGTTTAGGAGAACGCTAGTGGTAAATTTCTTGAAGCTGCTTCGCTGGATGTTTTGCTGTGGATTTTTGCAGTTCTTGTGCTATATATTTTCCACTATAGTGGCAAGCTGCCTGATGAATGAATATGCTACTTCTTCACAGTTTCTGGGTCTGGAAGCAGTCAAAAGGCATAGCAAAATTCAAAACATGTGCACAGTAATGCCATTTTTTACATTGCTGTGCACTATATTCATTTATTATTATTATTTTTATTATTATTATTATTATTATTTTTGTTATTGTGCAGACTTCCTCTCACCTCCCTATATTCATTTTTTGTGGAGTTTTTTTCAGGCAGGTTCCAGGCAGAATTAGTTTGAGAAAGACGTTATGTGCACAAACCTCTACCCTCTAATACTACCTGAGAGGTCCAGCAAATCTGACATTGAATTGAATTGAACTGAATTGAAAAACTTTCCAACAAAAATCCGGGTGCTTGAAGCTAATTTCCAGAAGATATGCCCAGTGTGAATGAAAAAATAAGAATTAAAAATTGCATATAATTCTTTTATACCAATAGTAGAATTCCCTTTAGGGAAAGAGGCGAGAAGGTGATGCTTTCTGAGTGTAGCAAGTTTAAAAAAGAGAGATTAAAATAAAAAACAGGGAATTTGCTCACCTGATGGAGTGCATATTTGGGCACAACTCCTAAAAATGCATGAAATGAATCCAATAGGTGCAGCCAACCAGGTGTGTAGATGGAAATTCCTCCAAAACTCCTTTGGCAGTGCATAATGAGGGTGGAGATACCAGGTGAAGGGAGCTGGTGAGGTGGATCTTCAAAGTCCTTGCTCCCGATGAGCAGCTGTTATGTTACGAACAGATGACGTTGGTACAGAGAGGTATCCAACACCAGGTCACAATACAAGCATTTTGACCTGGTGTTGGATACCCTTGCTGCACCATTGTCATCTGTCCGTGCTACATAACAGCTGCTCACCATCGCCCTTCACCTGGTATCTCCACCCTCATATTATTCTTTTGATAGTCTGAAATAGTGTTTGAAAATGTTGCAAATAAATAAGTAAAACAAATACCAAAAATACGCTATGTACAGTCAGGTATATGTGGAATAATTCTGAAAAACAGAATCATCGTTGTAAATTGTTAAGTTGTGTTTCTCTGTTGGTACTTACTCTCACAAAATTAATAAAAAATTGGGTGTGTGACAAAAAAATTTAATTCTTAAATTTCTCCACAGTTTTGATTTAATGTCCACTGTGTGTAAAGACAGCATGGTCACAAGTACAGGAAGATATTTACAGATGGGGAGCAGACAGCAGGGTGCTAGTAATTTTACAGATATAAATTTGCAATAAAATTAAGTCCCTTTGTTCATTCTAGCTGCCATGCGAAATTCATGGACATATACAGGTGTTTCTCACAAAATTAGAATATAATCAATAAGAGTCATTACAAACAGAGTGATCTATTTCAAGTGTTTATTTCTGTTAATGTTGATGATTATGGCTTACAGCCAATGAAAACACAAAAGTCATTATCTCATTAAATTAGAATACTTTTTAACACCAGCTTGAAAAATTATTTTAAAATCCGAAATGTTGGCCTCCTGAAAAGTATGTTCAGTAAATGCACTTAATACTTGGTCGGGGCTCCTTTTGCATCAGTTACTGCATCAATGCAGCATGGTATGGAGGCGATCAGCCTGTGGCACTGCTGAGGCATTATAGAAGCCTAGGTTGCTTTCATAGCAGCCTTCAGCTCGTCTGCATTGTTGGGTCTGGTGTCTCTCATCTTCCTCTTGTCAATACCCCATAGATTCTCTATGGGGTTAAGTCAAGCGAGTTTGCTGGCCAATCAAGCACAGTGATACTGTTGTTTTTAAACCAGGTTTTTAAACCAGGTACTTTTTGCAGTGTGGACAGGTGCCAAGTCCTGCTGGAGAATTAAATTTCCATCTCCAAAAAGCTTGCCGGAAGTGGGAAGCATGAAGTGCTCTAAAATTTCCTGGTAGACGGATGCGCTGACTTTAGTCTTGATAAAACACAGTGGACCTACACCAGCAGATGACATGGCTCCCCAAACCATCACTGATTGTGGAAACTTCACACTAGACCTCAAGCAGCTTGGATTGTGTCCCTCTCCACTCTTCCTCCAGACTCTGGGACCTTGATTTCCAAATTGTAACATACCTGGCGGCGTCCTTGCATAGTGGTCCATCTCCCACTGTGCAAGAGCGCGCACTTGATCTCCAATCCAGAATGTCTCTCTGGCTTCCCTCCATGCTGTCTGTTTACTTCTGTTTCTGCTGCTTAAGGGCGGTGCCTGATCACTTCCTGCTTTTTGTACCTGCTGCAGGCACACCCCTTGTGTGTCCTCAGCCTATTGCTGTCTGTCACCTGGTATTTAAACCAGCTGCTCCAATTAACCCATGCCTGAGCACTGTGTTTCATTCAGTGTGCTCTCTCACTCTGAATCTGCCAGGTCCCCTTCTGTGTTTGCTTGCCTGCCCTTCCTGGAGGCTGTATTTCCAGGCCTGTCTGAACACGCTCCTTGCCTGTTCGTTCCGCCTTCTAGGGGCTGCATACCTAGACCCGCTCCTGTATCTTGCTACTGTGTCTGTTCTTGTCTGTATACTCTTCTAGCCTGTTTCCTGTGTCTGTACCTTTCCTTTTTCTGCAGAGTCTGAACTCATACCTAACTCCTGCTCGTTGTCTCCGTACTTCCGTTTGTGAGTTTGTGGTCCACTCGCTACTTCACTGCAAGTACCCTGTGGGTATCTGGTTCTGCCTTTCCCTTCCTGTCTGTTCCGTGTAAACAGAGCCCTGTCCCCCCTGCTCTGCCTTGCTCACCGCTCCGGCAGTTCTTGCCTGCTCTGCCTTGCTCACCGCTCCGGCGGTTCTAGCCTGCTCTGCCTTGCTCACCGCTCCGGCATTTCTAGCCTGCTCTGCCTTTGCTCACCGCTCCGGCGGTTCTGGCCTGCTCTGACCCTTTGCTCACTGCTCCGGCAGTCTCGCTCCGCTCTGACCCTTTGCTCACTGCTCCGGCAGTCTCGCTCTGCTCTGACCCTTTGCTCACTGCTCCGGCAGTCTCGCTCTGCTCTGACTACTCTTGCTCACCGCTCCAGGCGGTCTCGTCCTGCTCTACTCTTGCTCACCGCTCCAGGCGGCCTCGTCCTGCTCTACTCTCGCTCACCGCTCCAGGCGGCCTCGTCCTGCTCTACTCTTGCTCACCGCTCCAGGCGACCTCGTCCTGCTCTACTCTCGCCTACCGCTCTAGGCAGTCTCGTCTTGCCCTGCTCTCGCTCACCACTCTGGGCGGCCTTACTCTGCTGTGTTTGTCCGCCACATCTGTGGTTCTGTTCCTGAGTCCCAGTGTGTACTGGGTCCTATCCCGCCTGTGTTCCTACCAGCTAGTGCCTCCCTGTCTGCACTCTAGCCGTGCTTGCCTGTACCCCCCAGCCTGCATACCCACCTGCCTGCATACCAGTCGTGCCTGCCTATACCCACCAGTCTGTCTGCCAGCCTAACCAGTCTGTTCCTGTATTCCCCTGTGTGGGTCAACAGCCGTGTCCGGGGTCTGTCCTGGAGTAGCACCTGGTCCCTCTGCTCGGTTCCTCCTTGGTGCACTGGTGTCGTATGCCGTCGTGCGACCCTGGTCGGATCGGGTGTATACCTAGTTACGCCCCTCCAGGCATCACTCTCCAGCACGGTCCAGTGGAATCACACGCACACGCCGCTCAGCCCGGGCGTGTGCATTACACAAATGATATGCAAAATTTACTTTCATCTGAAAACAACACCTTGGACCACTGAGCAACAGTCCAGGTCTTTTTCTTCTCGGCCCAGGTAAGACGCTTCTGGTGTTGTCTATTGGTTTGACACAAGGAATGCTACACTTGTAGCTCATGTCCTGGATACGTCTGTGTGTGGTGGCTTTTGAAGCAATTACTCCAGCAACAGTCCACTCCTTGTGAATCTTCTGCAAATTTTTGAATGGCCTTTTCTTAACAATCCTTTCAAGGCTGCGGTTATCCCGGTTGCTTGTCCACCTTTTTCTACCACACTTTTTCCTTCCACTCAACTTTCCATTAATATGCTTGGATACATCACTCTGTGAACAGCCAGCTTCTTTAGCAATGACCTTTTGTGGCTTACCCTCCTTGAGGAGTGTGTCAATGACTGCTTTCTGGACATCTGTCAAGTCAGTAGTCTTCCCCATGATTGTGGAGCCTACTGAAACAGACTAAGGGACCTTTTTAAATGCTTAGGAAGCCTTTGCAGGTGTTTTTTGTTAATTATTCTAATTTACTGAGATAATGACTTTTGTGTTTTCATTGGCTGTAAGCCATAATCATCAACATTAACAGAACTAAACACTTGAAATAGATCATTCTGTTTGTAATGATTCTATATAATATATGAGTTTCACTTTTTGTATTGAAGAATTGAAATAAATTAACTTTTTGATGATATTCTAATTTTGTGAGAAGCACCTGTATATGATAGTATAAAGTAGTTTCGACATATCATTTCACTGTGTGCACAATTATTAGGCAAGTGACAGGGGTGTACATAGAAATCATGGGGCCCTAAACTTTTAGAAGTTCTAAAAAGATAATTAATATTTGGCGGAGTCACAGAATAGCATATCTCACAACTTTCCAGCCTTTACAAAGTAATTCTCCTCCTACTGAAGCAAATATTCCTCCTTCATTGCACCCCAGTAAAGTATCTACTGGGAGGGGACAGAGGGTGCCGCTGCCTTGGGCCCCGCACTCTGAGGGGCCCACCCGGAGCTACTTTTAACTGTATCAGCATGCGTAGATACAGTTAAACTCTGCGGCAGAGCAGGGAGACACCGGCACCGAGCCCCCCCACCTGCAAGTTCAACCATATTGGCATCTGCCAATACAGTTGAAAGCAATGACGGAGGAGAGAGCGTTAGCTGACGCTTTCTCCCCCATCATTCTTCCTTGGCGTCTGACGTCTCAGCACGATCACGTCACTACGTGGCGTCCTCAACGCTGAGATGTGCGTCGCTGAAGAAAACAAGCTCAGGGACCGGAGCAGTAGGAAATGAGTAGGTGAGGTGAGTATTGTATTTTTTTTTTTAGAACATTATGGTAGCCATAACACTGTATAGAGGACTATGGGATACATTATACTGTATGGCCTATGGGGTGCATTATACTGTATGGGGTATATTATACTGTATGGGCTATGGGGTCCATTATACTGTATGGCGTGCATTAAACTGTATGGGCTATGCGGTGCATTATACTTTATGGGCTATAGGGGTGCATTACACTGTATGGGCTATGGGAGTGCATTATACTGTATGGGCTATGGGTGTGCATTATACTGTATGGACTATGGGGTGCATTATACTGTATGGACTATGGGGTGCATTATGCTGTATGGGGTATATTATACTGTATGGGCTATGGAGGTGCATTATGCTGCATGGGATATGGGTTGCATTATATTGTATGGGCTATGGGGTGCATTATATTGTACAGACTATGGGTGCATTATACTGTACGGACTATAGGGTGCATTATGCTGTATGGACTATGGGGTGTTTTATGCTGTATGGACTATGGGGTGCATTATCCTGTATGGAGGACTATGTGGGGGCTATTATAATATTTGGAGAGGCTCTGTGGGAGCCTTTAAACTGTTTGCAAGCAATTATACAGTGTGAAGGCTTGCGTTGGGCCCATCATACTTTGTGGGGGCCATTATTCAGTGTGGAGAGGGGTGGGGCCATTATATTGTATGTAGGTCCATTATACTGCATGGACGGCTGTGTGGGGGTCACAGTTGGGGGATCATACTGTGTTGGAGTTACCATACTTTTCGGGGGCAGTTGAGGGGTGGGGTACAGTAGGGTCATCATACTGTGCGTGTGTAAGGTACTGTGGAAGAATTCACTGTAAGGGTATCTTAGTGTTTGTGGGGCACTTTTTTGACATCATACTTTATGAGTGCAATGAAAAGCGAATCTAGGGCTCCAGCAGGAGGAAAATTAGAGGGCACACGGTACCACACAGTAGTTGCCGCAATAGGGACACATATTGTGGTAGCAGTGGCTCAGCATTGGGGTATCAGCAGGATAAGAAGTTTGTGGAGGTTGGGGATAGATGGAGACTGTGCCTGAAATGTGAAAAATCATATGTGTCTTTGTTGTAATCTCTGCAGCAGCGTCGTAACTGGAAAAAGTTGCAATGTCGGTGTGGGCCAGATGGAAAAGACGAGATAAGTGAATAACTCCACCAGAAAGAACATCAGCTGTAAGTCACCATCAATAACTGTACCGTAAGCTCTTACATGTTCTGCAGCACTGGTATCTATCACTATATGTCACCATATGACGATAATATCAGTGTTTGTCTTTGTATAGAGATGTTTTTTAGTAACATCGCGGTCATTTGCTGAGGTTCTCCTACATCCATTATTATGATATTTGTAATCAGGGTTACATGGTTAGGGGCCCATTCTGAAGTTTTGCTCCCCCGGAATCAAACCTCTAGCTATGCCTCTGTTGCACCCATAAAGTATGATGGCAACAAAAGTGCCCCACAAACACAGTATGATACCCCCACAGTGAATTTCTCCACAGTACCCTCCACACCCCTTTAGTGAACACGGTAAAAAAAAAAAAAACAAAGCAAAAAAACATGCTTTATCATCATACCGCCAAACAAAAAATGGAATAAAACGTAAATGTAAATAAAAATGGTACCGCTGAAAACGTCATCTTGTCCCGCAAAAAAACAAACTGCCATACAGCTCCATCAGCCGAAAAAGAAAAAAGTTATAGCTCTCAGAATAAAGCGATGCAAAAAAATTCTTTTATCTATAAAATAGCTTTTATTGTGTAAAAGCAGCAAAACATAAAAAAAAATATATAAATGTTGTACCGCTGTAAATGTACTGACCCGAAGAATAACGCTGCCTTTTCAATTTTATGACTCGTGAAACGGCATAAATAAAACCCCAAAATAATTCCTGAATTGTTGTTTTTTGTTTATTCTGCCTCCCAAAAATCGGAATAGAAAACGATCAAAAAATGTCACGTGCCTGAAAATGGGACCAAGAAAAATGTCAACTTTTCCCGCAAAAAAACAAGCCATCACATGACTCTGTCTGCAGAAATCTTGAAAAATTATTGCTCTCAAAAATTTGGCAATGGAAAAACTAGTCTTTGCAAAACAAAGTTTTTTTTAGTGTGTGACAGCTGTCAATCATAAAAACCCGATATAAATCTGGTATTGCTGTAATAGCACCGACCCGAAGAAAAAAGTCATCTAATCACTTATACCACACGAGGAACGGCGGTGTTAGGGTTAGGGTTGTGCTAGGGTTAGGGTTGTGTTAGGGTTGTGCTAGGGTTAGGGTTGTGTTAGGGTATGGGCTGTGCTAGGATTAGGGTTGTGCTAGGGTTAGGGTTGTGCTAAGGTTGGGGTTAGGGTTGTGTTGGGGTTGGGATTTTTTCAAAAGTAAAGAAAAAAAAATGATAACAATATGGTGACTAGTGCTGAGCGCAAATGCTCGCTACTTGAGTTTGCATAGGGTGCTCGGGTATGCACCGAGTATCGCAGGTGCTCGAGTGACTTGCTCACATCTCCGCCCCATATGTTTTGCGCCTGTTATACAGCCAAAAAAAACTTGCGGTGATTGCCTGTCATGCACAAGTGATCCCCGCATGTTTTTTGGGGTGTCTAACAACCTGTGAAACATGTGGGGTGGGGACTTGAGCATGTCAATTGAGCACCTGTGATACTTGGTGCATACCTGAGTACCCGATGCAAACTCAAGTAGCAAGCACTTGCGCTCAAGACTAATGACAACTTATTCAATATGATGACCTAATGTTATCAAATTCTGTGCCGTATCTCTGGGTTCAAAATGTTCACTATACCCCTTGACAAAAACTTGAGAGGTCTAGTTTCCAAAATGGGGTCACTTATGGGGGGTTTCCACTGTTTAGGCGCACTAGGGGCTCTCCAAATGCGACATGGCGTCCGCTCTCAATTCTAGACAATTTTGCCTTCAAAAAGTCACAGTGCTCCTTCCCTTCTGATCCCTGCCATGCGCCCAAACAGTGTATTTTCTCCACATATGGGGTATCGGTGTACTCAGGAGAAATTTCTCAACAGTTTTTGGGGTCCATTTTCTCCTCTTACCCTTGTGAAAATAAAAAAATTGGGGCTAAAAGATCATTTTTGTGGAAAAAGTTAGATTTTTTTATTTTCACAGCTCTACGTTATAAACTTCTGTGAAGCACCTGGGGGTTCAGGGTGCTCACCACACATCTAGAGAAGTACTTTGAGGGGTCTAGTTTCCAAAATGGGGTCAGTGGTGGGCAGCATCCACTGTTTAGGCACTTGAGGGGCTCTCCAAACGCGACATGGCGTCCGCTAATTATTCAAGCAAATTTTACTTTCAAAAAGTCAAATGGCGCTCATTCCCTTCCTAACCCTGCCGTGCTCTCAAACAGTGGTTTTCCCCCATATATGGGGTATCGGCTTACTCAGGAAAAATTGCACAACAAATTTCATGGTGCAATTCTTCCTGTTACCCTTATGAAAATTTGGGGCAAAAAAACATTTTTGTGGGAAAAATGTGAACATTTTATTTTTACAGCTCAATGTTTTAAACTTCTGTGAAGCACCTGGGGTTTAAGGTGCTCACCACACATCTAGATAAGTTCCCTGAGGGGTCTAGTTTCCAAAATGGTATCACTTGTGGGGAGTTTCCAATGTATAGGCATAGCAGGGGCTCCCCAAATGCGACATGGCGTCTACTAATTATTCAAGCAAATTTTACATTCAAAAAGTCAAATGGCGCTCCTTCCCTTCGGAACCTGGCCGTGCGCCCAAACAGTGGTTTTCTCCCACATATGGGTTATTGGCTTACTCAGGAGAAATTGCACAACAAATTTTGGGGTCCATTTTTTCCTGTTACCGTTGCGAAAATAAAAAAATTTGGGTCTAAATTAACATTTTTGTGAAAAACTTAAATGTTCATTTTTTTCTTCCATATTCCAAAAATTCCTGTGAAGAACTTGAAGGGTTAATAAACCTCTTGAATGTGGTTTTAGGCACCTTAAGGGGGGGCAGTTTTTAGAATGGTGTCACTTTGGGGTATTTTCTGTCATAAAGGACCGTCAAAGTCACTTCAAATGTGATGTGGTCCCTAAAAAATGGTTTTGTAAATTTTGTTGTAAAAATGAGAAATCGCTGGTCAACTTTTAACCTTATACAACCCCTGCAAAAATTATGGAATCACCGGGCTCAAAGGATGTTCATTCAATTGTTTAATGTTGCTGAGAAAAAGCAGATCACAGACATGGCACAAAACTAAAGTCATTTCCAATGGCAACTTTAGGGCTCTAAGAAACACTAAAAGAAATCAAGATTAAAAATGTGGTACTCAGTAAAGGTAATTTTTTTCAGACCAAGCAGAGGGAAAAAATGATGGAATCACTCAATTCTGAGGAAAAAAATGATGGTATCATGAAAAACAAACACACAAAAGAACACTCCAATACATCACTAGTATTTTGTTGCACCACCTCTGGCTTTAATAACAGCTTGCAGTCTCTGAGGCATGGACTTAATGAGTGACAAACAGTACTCTTCATCAATCTGGCTCCAACTTTCTCTGATTGCTGTTGCCAGATCAGCTTTGCAGGTTGGAGCCTTGTCATGGACCATTTTTTTCAACCTCCACCAAAGATTTTCAATTGGATTGAGATCCGGACTATTTGCAGGCCATGACATTGAGCTTATGTGTCTTCTTTCAAGGAATGTTTTCACAGTTTTTGCTCTATGACAGGATGCATTATCATCTTGAAAAATGATGTCATCATCCCCAAACATCCTTTCAATTGATGGGATAAAAAAACTGTCCAAAATATCAATGTAAACTTGGGCATTTATTGAAGATGTAATGACAGCCATCTCCCCAGTGCCTTTACCTGACATGCAGCCCCATATCATCAATGACTGTGGAAATTTGCATGTTCTCTTCATGCAGTCATCTTTATAAATCTCATTGGAACGGCACCAAACAAAAGTTCCGGCATCATAACCTTGCCCAATGCAGATTCGCGATTCATCACTGAATATGACTTTCATCCAGTCATCCATAGTCCACGATTACTTTTCCTTAGCCCATTGTAACCTTGTTTTTTTCTGTTTAGGTGTTAATGATGGATTATGCTTAGCTTTTCTGTATGTAAATCCCATTTCCTTTAGGCGGTTTCTTACAGTTCGGTCACAGACACTGACTCCAGTTTCCTCCCATTCGTTCCTCATTTGTTTTATTGCGCATTTCCTGTTTTGGAGACATATTGCTTTAAGTTTCCGGTCTTGACGCTTTGATGTCTTCCTTGGTCTACCAGTATGTTTACCTTTAACAACCTTCCCATGTTGTTTGTATTTGGTCCAGATTTTAGACACAGCTGACTGTGAACAACCAACATCTTTTGCAACATTGCGTGATGATTTACCTTCTTTTAAGAGTTTGATAATCCTCTCCTTTGTTTTAATTGACATCTCTCGTGTTGGAGCCATGATTCATGTCAATCCACTTGGTGCAACACCTCTCCAAGGTGTGATCACTCCTTTTTAGATGCAGACTAACGAGCAGATCTAATTTGATGCAGGTGTTAGTTTTGGAAATGAAAATTTACAGGGTGATTCCATAATTTTTTCCTCAGAATTGAGTGATTCCATAATTTTTTCCCTCTGCTTGGTCTGAAAAAGTTACCCTTACTGAGTACCACATTTTTAATCTTCATTTCTTTTAGTGTTTCTTAAACCCTAAAGTTTCCATTTGAAATGACTTTAGTTTTGTGCCATGTCTGTAATCTGCTTTTTTTCAACAACATTAAACAACTGAATGAACATCCTCCAAGCCCGGTGATTCCATAATTTTTGCCAGGGGTTGTAACTTCCTAACAAAAAAAAAAAATTTGGTTCCAAAATTGTTCTGATGTAAAGTAGACATGTGGGAAATGTTATTTATTAACTATTTTGTGTGACATGACTCTTTGATTTAAGGGCATGAAATTTCAAATTTTGAAAATTGCAAAATTTTCTAAATTTTTGGCAAATTTACGATTTTTTCACAAATAAAAGCAAGTCATATTGAAGAAATTTTACCACTATCATGAAGTAACATATGTCATGAAAAAACAGTCTCAGAATCAGTGGGATCAGTTGAAGCTTTCCAGAGTTGTTATCTCATAAATTGACAGTGGTCAAAATTGTAAAAATTGGCCTGGTCATTAACGTGCAAACCACCTTCGGGGTTAAAGGGATTTTCCCACAAACAAAAGTTAATTTTAATCAATAGATTTTGGAATAATAATAAGGTCCACAATTGGATGTGTTTAAATAAAATGTTCCTGTGCTGAGATAATTTTATAAATGTGCCCCTGTTATGTACTGTGTAATGGCTGTGTCTCACTGTGTAAGGAACATGGTCTGACCCTACCACATCTCCTGGGCAGGGGACGAAGTAAAAGAGTAGACAGACAATACAGCATGGGATCACAGCTGATTCTTTTTGTGATTTAAAACATTTCCTGCCTGCTTTTAAACAATGTTTTACTTCAAAGAAAGATCATCTGTGATCCCATGCTGTAATATCTGTATACTCCCACCCCCCCTCATGAGCTGTGGTATGATTAGACCATGTTCCCACATGGTCTGACACAGCCATTGCACAGCACACAGCAGGGCCACATTTATAAGATTATCGCAGCATAGGAATATTTAATTTAAACACATTCCAATTGTGGAAATTATTATTATTCCAAGATCTATTGTTTAAAATGAATTTTTGTTCGTGGGAAAGCCCCTTTAACCATTTACCCCCGCGGGTGGTTTGCAGATTAATGACCAGGCCAATTTTAAAAAATCTGACCACTGTCACTTTATGAGGTAATTACTCTGGGACGCTTCAACGGATCCCACTGATTCTGAGACTGTTTGTTCATGACATATTCATGATAGTGCTAAAATTTCTTCGACATCACTTGCGTTTATTTGTCAAAAAATCTGTCGAAATTTGAAAATGTGGCAATTTTCAAAATTTTTATTTTTATGCCCTTAAATCAGAGAGATATGTCACCCAAAATAGTTAATAAATAACATTTCCCACATGTCTACTCTACATCAGCACAATTTTGGAACCAAAATTTTTATTATTAGGGAGCTATAAGGGTTAAAAGTTGAACAGCGATTTCTCATTTTTACAACAAAATTAGCAAAACCATTTTTTTAGGTACCACATCACATTTGAAATGACTTTGAGGGGCCTTTATGACAGAAAATACCCAAAAGTGACACCATTCTAAAAACTGCACCCCTCAAGGTGCTCAAAACCACATTCAAGAAGTTTATTAACCCTTCACGTGCTTCACATGAATTTTTGGAATGGGGAAGAAAAAAATGAACATTTAACTTTTTTCACAAAAATGTTACTTTAGACCCCAATTTTTTTATTTTTGCATGGGTAACAGGAAAAAATGGACCCCAAAATTTGTTGTACAATTTCCCCTGAGCACGCAGATACCCCATACGTGGGGAAAAACCACTGTTTGGGCGCACAGCAGGGCTCAGAAGGAAAGGAGCGCCATTTGACTTTTTGAATGTAAAATTTGCTTGAATAATTAGCGGACGCCATGTTGCGTTTAGAGAGCCCCTGATGTGCCTAAACAGTGGAAACCCCCCACAAGTGTTACCATTTTGGAAACTAGACCCCTCAGGGGACTTATCTAGATGTGTGGTGAGTACCTTAAACCCCCAGGTGTGCCCACTGCTTGGGCACACGGTATGGTTCGGAAGGGAAGGAGCTCCATTTGACTTTTTGAATGTAAAATTTGCTTGAATAATTAGCAGATGCCATGTTGCATTTGGAGAGCCCCTGATGTGCCTAAACAGTGGAAACACCCCAAAAGTGACACCATTTTGGAAACTAGACCCCTCAGGGAACTTATCTAGATGTATGGTGAGCACCTTGAACCCCCAGGTGCTTCACAGAAGTTTATAACATGGAGCCGTGAAAATAAAATTTTCACATTTTTCCCACAAAAATGTTTTTCAGCCCCCACTTTTGCATTTTCATAAGGGTAACAGGAGAAATTGCACCATGCAACTTCTTGTGCAATCTCTCCTGAGTAAGCCGATACCCCATATGTGTGGGAAAACCACTGCTTGGGCTCACGGCAGGGTTCGGAAGGGAAGGAACGCCATTTGACTTTTTGAATGTAAAATTTGCTTGAATAATTAGCGGATGTTCCCCTGATGTGCCTAAACAGTGGAAGCCCTCCACAAGTGACACCATTTTGGAAACTAGACCACTCAGGGAACTTATTTAGATGTGTGATGAGCACCCTTAAAACCCTCCGTCACATACAATAGGCCTGACAGGCACATCTCTTTTACTTTCATTTCTCCTTCCTCACCAGATTGTGAGGAAACCCCCCCTCCAGGTAGTCTCCTGTCTCTAGCAGTACCTGATTATGTGTAGTCTCTTTTATTACATCCCTATGAAGGTCACTGATCACTTTTAGAGCACTGAAATTGCAAACATTAGATATTATAGGTATTTTTCAAGCCTGCGCCTGACAGTCACATTGTATGTGAACTCTTTAGAACCGATATTGTATGTGACGGAGGGTTAACCCCCAGGTGCTTCACAGAAGTTTATAGCATGAAGCCGTGAAAATAAAAAAATCTAACTTTTTCCACAAAAATGATCTTTTAGCCCCAAATTTTTTAGTTTCACAAGGGGAAGAGGAGAAAATGGAACCTAAAAACTGTTGTGCAATTTCTCCTGAGTACGCCAATACCCCATATGTGGGGAAAATACACTGTTTGTGCACTCGTCAGGGTTCAGAAGGGAAGGAGCACTGTCTGACTTTTTGAATACAAAATTGGCTGAAATCAAGAGCGGATGCCATGTCGTATTTCGGGAGCCCCTGATGTGCCTAAATAGTGGAAACCCCAGACAATTGACTACATTTTGGAAACTAGACCCCTCAAGGATTTTATCAAGGAGTATAGTGTACATTTTGAACCCAGAGGTATGACAGAATTTGATAACATTAGGTCATCATATTGAATAAGTTGTCATTAGTCTTGAGCGCAAGTGCTCGCTACTTGAGTTTTCATCGGGTACTCGGATATGCACCATGTATCGCGGGTGCTCGAGTGACATGCTCGAGTCCCTGTCCCTCATGTTTCACGGTTGTTAGACGCCCAAAGAAACCATGCGGGGATTGCTCGTGCATGGCAGGCGATCCCAGCAACATTTTTGTTGGCCGCGAAGCATATGGGGCAGAGACTCGAGCATGTCACTCGAACACCCACGATACTCAGTGCATACACGAGCACCCGATGCAAACTCAAGAAGCGAGCACTTGCACTCAACACTGGTTGCCATATAGTCATCATTTTTTTTCTTTACTTTTGAAAAAAATCCCAATCCCAACCCCAACCCTAGCCCAATCCTAACCCTAGCCCAACCCTAACCCTAGCCTAACGCTAGCCCAACAGTAACCCCAACCCCAAACCTAACCCTAGCCCAACCCTAACCCTAGCCCAACCCTAACCCCAACCCTAACCCTACCCCAACCCTAACCCTAGCACAACCATAACCGTAGCCCAACCCTAACCCTTACCCTAATACTGTTAGGGTGAACAGTTTGATATGTTCACTAGTTGCCTGCTCCTGGCCTAATGAAATGATCAAGTACATGCAAGAAAGAATAACATCAGACACACTCAGTCAGTTGTAAGCTCTCCTTGATCAGCTATGGCACAGCTCCTAGTGTCTTTATTCAACTCGAACATAGACGTTTGTAAACTCTGTAAAGGGGCTCTGTTAGCCCTATAATGGGAGTAACCAGATGTATTCTTTGGTTAATGTATTGGGCAATGGGCAAGTCCATGGGCGGATCCATGAGGTCATCGGGGTGTGGTCCATGAGGTCATCAGGGTGGGTTGGTCCATGAGGTCATCAGGGGGCGTGGTCTCGATCAAGTGTCTCCAAGCGACGTGTCGCTCTGTGATTGGTTAGTCCTTCTATAGAATTCAGCTTCCTCTTGGAACTTCCTTGTACGACAGGATGTAGTCATAAATAAAGTCTCCACCTTTGCCACATGTACAACAGGATGTAGTCATAGGCCCAGTCGCCATCTTGCATAACAAAGCATGGTGTGATGAAACAGGAAATGGCTGCCATCTTTTGATCTAAACAAGCTTATGTAAGGTGAAATAATATACTTTATGGGTCTTTTCTCTCAATCTCCTATGTCTTGAGGTTAATTAAGCATTTGATCCTATGGCTCTCCTCCACAGTCCCCCCTAAATACTTTATTAACCTTCTGTCCCTACTGTGGTTCCCTCACCCATCAGTGTTAAGTGTCACTATGACATCAGAGGCTTTATGGCAATATGGATGCTATGGACATCAGAGAATGTGTGACCAATTATGGGTATTTCAGTAGGTATATAGGAGCGGGCTACCCGCGTCCTTGGGACTTTCCTACCTGCTTCACCTCAGTTCCCTACCTGGATACCCACAATTTTATCACAACACTATGTAGAATGTTCTGATGGAGGCACAAACTTCTTGCAGTGAGAGGCGTGTATCCACGTCGGTCTTCCTTCAAGTTTGACTGAAGCAGAAGTGATCAGGAGCACTTGGTAGGGACCCTCAAATCTCAACTCCAGGAATGTCTTTTCTGGTGAACTTCTTTACCAGCACGTAGTCACCAGGTTGGAAAGTGTGAGTATCTTCACTGGAATCTGGATCTGGAATGGATGACAAAACTCATGCATGTGTTACTGACAATTCTTTAGTAAGGGCAATGACATAATTTACATATCACTTCCTAAGGCTAGCTGTTGTGGAAAGTATTGATCCAACCTTGGACGCCCCCCAAAAAGAATCTCATATGGTGTGAGTTTAGTGGGACCCCTCGGAGTGTTTCTGACTGAATATAGGGCAATGGGCTAAATGTCTGTCCAAGGAAGTTTGACCTCCTGACTGGCTTTCAGTACTTTGTTTTTTAAGGTGCCATTTAGCCTTTCTACTTTACCACTGCTCTGGGGGTGATACGGAGTAAGTAAACCCAAATCGACCCCTACCAATGTCCATAGTTCCTTAGTCAGTGCTGCAATGAATGCGGGTCCTTGGTCACTCTCAATTACCTCTGGGATTCCATATCTGGACACTACCTCAGTCATCAGTCTCTTAACAGTCACTCTGGCAGTCATGTTGGTTACTGGATAGGCTTCAGGCCATCCCGAGAACATGTCAGTCACTACCAGTACATACTCGTACTTCCCTACTTTTGGCATTTGAATATGATCTATTTGAATTCTTTGAAAGGGGTAGAGTAACATACATAGTAACATAGTAACATAGTTTGTAAAGCCGAATAAAGACTTGCGTCCATCAAGTTCAACCTGTTAATTTTGTTAATCCTAAAGTTGATCCAGAGGAGGGCAAAAACTCCAAATGATTTAGCCAATCTTCACCTGTGGAAAAATTCCCTCCCGACTCTGAAACCAGCAGTCAGAATAAATCTCTGTATCAACATACTGTTTTATTCTATTTTTAAGTATATGCTAAAATCTGCCTGGTATCTAGAAATGCATCCAGTCCCCGCTTGAACTGGTTTAGTGAATCCGACATTACCGTCTCCTCACTCAGTGAATTCCATATTCTCACTGCTCTTACCGTAAAGAACCCCTTCCTATGCTGGTGCTGAAACCTTTTCTCTTCTAGTTTTAGTGAATGCCCTCTTGTTACCGTAATATCCCTCCTTTTGAACAAATCCCTGGCAAGGTCTCTATACTGTCCCCTAACATATTTGTACACATTTATTATGTCCCCCCTCAACCTTCTCTTTTCCAGGCTGAATAGTCCTAGTTTTGCCAACCTCTCTGGGTATTGCAGTCCCTCCATTCCCTTTATTAATTTTGTTGCCCTTCTTTGTACCTTTTAAAGCTCATTTATATCCTTTCTATATATTGGGGCCCATAACTGAGCACAGTATTCCAAGTGTGGTCTGACCAGTGCTTTGTACAGTGGAAGAACAATGTTCTCATCCTTTGCAGCTATACCTCTTCTGATACATCCCATTACCCTGTTTGCCCTTACAGCAGCGGCCTGACTTTGGGCACTCCAATTTAGTTTGCTATCAATTAAGATGCCCAAGTCCTTCTCCATCTCTGAATTCCCCAATGATTTCCCATTCAGTGAGTACTGGTGACTTCCATTTTTCCTTCCCATATGTATGACCTTACATTTGTCCTCATTAAACCTCATTTGCCATTTAATGCTCCACCTACCCAGCTTATCCAAGTCCCTCTGTAGGTCTGCACTATCCTCTTTTGTATTAATTGTTTTACATAACTTTGTGTCATCTGCAAATATTGACATTTTACTATTTATCCCGTTGACTATGTCGTTAATAAAGATATTAAATAACATTGGGCCTAGTACAGACCCCTGTGGTACCCCACTAGTGACGCTTACCCAATCTGAGTATATTCCATTTATAACTACCCTCTGCCTTCTATCCTTTAGCCAGTTAGCTACCCACTTGCAGACATTTTCCCCCAGACCCATCATTCTCATTTTGTATACCAACCTATTATGTGGCACGCTATCGAACGCTTTTGAGAAGTCGAGATACACGACATCCACTGGTTCCCCCTGATCTAGTCGAGGGCTAACCTCCTCGTAGAAGTCAATCATGTTTGTTTGGAGGGAGCGATTCCTCATGAATACATGTTGGTTCGGGGTTAATAGATTATTAGCATCAAGATGCTCCGTAATTGCCTCTTTAATGAAACTCTCAAAAATTTTGCCCACAACGGACGTCAGACCGGCCGATAGTTTCCGGCGTCACTTTTTGCTCCCTTTTTGAATATTGGTACTACAAATATATAGATATAACGGTCTGTCTATCACATTACTTAGTTCCCTTAGTACCCGTGGGTGTATGCCATCAGGTCCTGGTGATTTGTTTATTTTAATGTTACTGAGTCGTTTCTGTACCCCAACTTGGGTTAGATTTGTCATACTTAGTGGAGGATTAAGTTTGTCACTTCTCATTTCGCCTGTTAGTTCTATTTCCTTTGTGAAAGTTGTCGAAAAAAAATTATTTAATAGATTAGCTTTATCCTCATCTTTCTCTATGATTTTGCCTTCATCACTTTTTATCGGTCCAATATTATCCGATTTAATCCTTTTACTATTTATATACGTAAAGAACAGTTTGAGATTTGATCTACTTTCCCTAGCAATACGTCTCTCTGTTTCCTCCTTCGCTATTTTTATTTGTTTTTTGCAAGTTCTCGTTTTTTCCTTGTAACACATTAGTGCCTCCTTACTGTTTTCCTGTTTTAATCTCTTGAATGCCTCTTTTTTGCTATTTAACGCCCCTTTTACGTTCTTGTTCAACCATATTGGTTTCCTCTTATTTCGGGCCCTTTTATTCCCATACGGTATATACCTCTCGCTCTGAGTATTCAGAATTCTTCTGAAGGTTTCCCATTTACTATTCGTATCCCTTTGATTAAGAACTTTGTCCCAGTCTATAAGTTGAAGGTTTTCTTTCAGCTGATCGAACTTCGCCCTCCTAAAGTCTAATGTTTTTGTTGTTCCCTTATTGATAACCCTACTGAAGGGCATTTCGAAATTGATAATATTATGATCGCTATTACCTAGGTGCCCCCCTATCTGTACCTCAGTTATTCTGTCAGGCCTATTAGTCAATATTAAGTCCAACACGGCCTTCCCTCTCGTTGGTTCCTGCACTAGTTGGGAGAGATAATTATCCTTAATATTTGTCAAGAACCTTTTTCCTTTTTGCGATCTACAGGTTTCTGTTTCCCAGTCAATATCCGGGTAGTTGAAGTCCCCCATAACAATCACTTCATTATGTTTTGCTACTTTGTCTAATTGTTCTAATAGCAGATTCTCATTCTCCTCTGTTATATTGGGTGGCTTATAGCAGACTCCTAGTAATATTTTATTATTATTTTTTGCCCCCTCTATCTCTACCCACATGGACTCGACCCCCTCTTCTCCCTCTCCTATATCTTCCCTTAGTCTGGGCTTTAGACATGACTTTACATATAAGCAGACTCCTCCGCCTTTCCCCTGTTTCGGTCCCTTCTAAATAAACTATAATCTAATAAATTTACCGCCCAGTCGTAGCTATCGTCTAGCCAAGTCTCTGTTATACCTACGATGTCATACCTCTTCTCCGATATAAGCGCCCGCAGCTCATCCGCCTTATTGGTCAGGCTTCTTGCGTTGGTCAGCATGCAAGATAAAATTTTGGGGTTATTTAGCATCCTATTCTTCTCTAACGATCTAACTGTACTATCCCCACCCCCCTCTCCACCCTCATTATATTCACTTCTCCCCGTCCCCCTTGCTTGCCTCATATCCCACCTATTTCCTTGGTTCCCCCCCCGTCTCTAGCTTAAATACTCCTCCAACCAATTAGCCATCTTCTTCCCCAGCACCGCTGCACCCTCCCCATTGAGGTGCAGCCCGTCCCTACGGTAGAGCCTGTAGCCGACCGCGAAGTCGGCCCAGTTCTCCATGAACCCAAACCCTTCTGCCTTACACCAACTCTTTAGCCACTTATTCACCTCCCTAACTTCCCGTTGGCGCTCCTGTGTGGCTCGCGGGATTGGTAGTATTTCTGAGAAAACTACCTTGGAGGTCCTTGCCCTAAGCTTCCTACCTAGATCCCTGAAATAATTTTTAAGGACCCTCCATCTACCACTCACTTTGTCATTGGTGCCAATGTTGACCATGACCGCTGGGTCTTCGCCAGCCCCTCCCAGTAACCTGTCAACCCGATCCGCGATGTGCCGGACTCGAGCGCCAGGGAGGCAGCACACCGTTCGGCGATCCCGGTCTTTGTGACAGATTGCCCTATCTGTCCCCCTAAAAATAGAGTCACCCACTACCAAGACCTGTCTAGCCTGCCCTACACTTCCCCCCTCCCCCTCATTACTGGAGCATACACTCCCCCGGCGGTCAGAGGACCTGTCGTGCTCCAATAATGCCGGTTCTGAGCCAGTCTTCCTATACTTCTTCCCTCTATCCCTCCTAACTGTTATCCAGCTCCCTGCCTGTTCAGCCTGCACTTCCCCACTATGCTCCACCCCCAGTGTTGACCCATTGAGTGTCTGCTCGGTGAGCAGCAAACTCCGTTCCATGTTGTCGATGCTCCTCAGTATCGCTATCTGAGCACTTAGATCCAGGATTTGGGCTTCCAAGTGCATGATATGCTCACATCTCTCGCAGCAGTATGGATCCTTGAGCGGTAGCTCACGGAATGCATACATTGCGCAAGATGTACACTGCACGGCTCCGGCCAACATGGACGCCATTCTAAATATGGGGATACAGTAGGTATATATATACAAGTACAAAACACAATTATTTATATATAGGTGTATGGACGGGGATCAATTAGGGATGTGCAAGTGTATCGATTAGATATCGGCGCGGGATCAGTTAAGTATGGACGGGGGATCAATTAAGTATCAATTAAGTATGGACGGGGGAATCAGCTGAGTGGGTCAGGTGGATTAATTAAGTATGGACGGTGTGTCAATTAACTATGGACTGGGGATCAATAAATGTGGACTGGGGAAATAATTAATTGTGGACTGGGGAATCAATTAATTAATTATGGACAGGGGGTTAATTAAATAAGGATGGGGATAAGGCAAATAAATAGGTATGGACGTGTGTCAATTAACTATGGACTGGGGATCAATAAATATGGACTGGGGAAATAATTAATTGTGGACTGGGGAATCAATCAATTAATTATGGACAGGGGGTTAAATAAATATGGATGGGGGATACGGCAAATAAATAGGGACTGGGGATCAGTAAAAGTGGACAGGGGGAATCTATTAAATAGGACAAGGGGGATCAATTGATTATGGGCTGGGGGGGGTCAATCAGTTAAATGTGGTCAGGGGGATCACTTTAATATGGACGGGGGGGTGGTCGGGGATCAATTAAATGAGGACGGGGGGTCAATTTAAATGTGGTCAGGGGGATCAGTTAAATATGGACGGGGGTGATCAGGGGGATCAATTAAAATATGGACGGGGGGGTGATCTATTAAATATGGACGGGGGGTGATCAATTAAATTAAATATGGACTTGGGGGATACAAATACAACTACAATACAAATACAATACAGTACAGTACACACTCGGGTTCAGTAGGGCTGCTTATCGCGGTCTCCTGCCCCTCACTCACCCCCTCTAGGGCCGCTGCACGCTATCACAGCGCTCTCGTCCCTCCGGTCGCCTCTTACCGGTCCTCCTGGTCACCTCCTGGTCACCACCACCTGGCGCCCTCCGCCGGCCGCTATCACAGCGCTCTCTTGCGCTTGTCCCTCCGGTCGCCTCCTACCGGTCCTCCCGGTCCACTTGGTCACCTCCGTCTGGCTGCCTCGCCGGAGGGCCACGAGCCAAGTCGGACCACGCCGCACGCCTCACGCCGCTCACCACAGCCACACTACGCGCGCTCTCTCACTTCCGGTCGCGCGCTCTCTCACTCCCCGAGTGGTATAGCCAAATGTTTTTGAGTAACTTTTTGAGGCGGTGCTGGATTGCATGTTGCACACACAAAACAGGACTTGCACTATTTTTGCGTGACAGTAGAAATCCCAGGTACCATATAAGTCTTCCAAATCAAGTCATTTATCTGATTATTGCCTCTATGGGTGATACTGTGTGCCCATTCTGTCACCGAGGGGTGCAGATTACGAGGTAGACTGATCTTTTTGTTGCTCCTCCAGACTCCTCCTTCATCCTTTTTAACTCCTGCTTCTTGCCACAACTTCTTTTCATCATCCGGTGTCTTGTCTTGATGTAAATGGATAAACTTCATAAGAGGGCTTTGAGGCCCTCCTTCAGTGTCTTGAGACACGTACACCGCTGCTTTCTCTTTCCTAAATGAATCCACAGCATACGTTTTTGCTGTTTTGTCAGCAAAGAAGTTCCCCCTTGCTTCTAGAGAATCCAATCTCCTGTGAGCTTTGATCTTGATCACTGCAACCTCCGAAGGTAGATCTAGAGCGGCCACAAGTTCCTCTATGGCAGCAGCATGCTTTACAGGAGTTCCACTGGACGTGAGGTATCCTCTGGCTGCCCAGATAGTGCCGAAGTCATGAGCCACTCCGAAAGCATAGCTTGAATCTGTGTAGATGTTGTCCACCTTCTACGCCGCTTCCTGACTGGCCAGTGTAAAAGCCTTAAGTTCCGCTTCTTGTGCAGACATGTGTGGTGGTAGGGATCCGGCTGAGACGATCTGGTCATGTGTAACCACGGTATATCCCATATGGAATCTTCCTGTTTCATCTGCAAATCTGGAACCATAGGTTAAGAACGTCAGGTCAGCATGCGGGAGTGGGTCTTCAGACATGTTTCTCTTGGAGGCTGCTTCTTCCTGCATCTGTTCGAGACAATCATGATCCTCTGAGTGTGTGAAGGCGTCTTCACCGAGAGCATCAGTATCATTATCCACATCCCCCCTGGAAAGAGGAAGTAGCGTGGACGGGTTGAGGATGGTGCAGCGGACAAGAGAGACATTATCCGGAATCAAGAGGGAACATTGGAGTCTCATATGATGCTGCAGCGTCAGGTGTTTAGGTTAAGTTTGGTCAGGAATAGCTTTTATGTCGTGTGGAGCCATTAAGAGAACCGGATGTCCTAAGATATCAGAAGTTTTGTCCAGAAGCATATGTGCGGCATGTACGGCTTTGAGGTAAGTCGGGGAAGCTTGAGACACCGAGTCCAGATGGGCAGAGTAATAGTCGATGGGTCTTGTTCTTCCCCCATGTCCTGCTACTTCACTGACAACAAGTAAAAAGTTAGCTGATAATTTGGGATTCCAAGAGCTGGTGCAGACTGTATGGCTTGTTTAAGAGCGTAGAAGGCTTCCACGGATTTGGGATGTAGTGGAAAAGCTGACGTTTTGAAGTCATCATACAACGGTTGCATCAGCTTTGAGGCATCTGGAATCCATTGGCGACAATATGTGATAAGTCCTAAGAAAGCTTGTAATTGCATAGGTCATTTTGGTAGAGGAACGGTCACAATAGCAAGTTTCCTTTCACCCGGTGTTTCAGGTTTGGAGAGAGACAGTGGCCTAAAAACACAACTTTGGGCTGACACCACTATATTTTGTTGAGGGACACCTTGCAGTTTTGTTGTGCAAGATGAAGGAGAAGACTGAGACTCGACTCTTCAGCTGTCGCCTGATCCGGACAACATAGTAGGAGATCATCCACATACTGAAGAAGGACAACTTGATGGTTAGTCTCTCTCCATGGCCATAAACAAGAGGCAATGGCCTGAGACAAATGACTTAGTGAGTTATGTGCTCCTTGTGGTAAGACTGTCCAGGTGTATTGTGATCCTCTGTAAGTGAAGGCAAACAGGTACCAATCTTCTGGATGCAGTGGTACGCTGAAGAAAGCATTGGCCAGATCGATGACAGTGAAACTTTTTGCATCTGATGGTATTTCTGACAACAATGTATGTGGATTGGGCACAATGGGACTTTCTAGTACGGTTGCCCCTTTAACATCTCGGAGCTTAAGTTGTTGGCAGAACTGGACACCAGAGTCTCATGTGGTGTCACTGACAAGTGAGGCATCATTAAATGCAGTGTCCATAACAGGCCAATATGCATCGCCTGCCTTAAGATTTGCCAGGGAAATGAGATCTTGCCATGTGGCTGAGTAATTCCTTTGGATTTGAAGCATGCTTCTATAGAAAGGCATCAGCTGTTATTCTGGATCTGGGAGTTGGTTCAGCAGAGTAGCAGCTTGCTGGGGTGTAAACTTGACAAAGGGTGGGCTCCTCAGATGTGGGCGCTGGCACGGATGGTGGTGGCACCTGAGGCGGGTGTAATTACTTGTGTATGAATAGCAGGAGGAGGTAACAGTCCTGGAATGAGGGGCTCTATTTGGGCAGCTCCTGTATCATGGGGTGGAGTCCAGGTGACACAGGCAGTCTTAAAAGCTTTAACAGTCCTGTCCTCATTACTAATTAACCTGATTTCGGAGAGGCAGCAAATGCTTGGGGGCTACACTTGTTCATTATAATTCCAACAATCTCCCTTTCACACGCATGTACAGGGAACCAGAAGATGCCAACACCAATGGCAGGAATTGTCAAGGTTTCAATCTGCTCACTAATATTCGCATACTCTAAGATACGAGTTATTGCAGAGCGAAGTTGTCGAGCACTGACATCTGGATGAATAGAATCAAAAGTAGGGATCACAGCGTGTATGATCATTCTACAAGGAAGATTGCCAGATTTAGTCACCGCTATGTCCCCAGCAGCTATCTGACCACGTGACTCAACAATGATTTGACTGTCAGTTTGAATAGATGCCCCTCCTGCTTCCACTATAGCTCTAGCCACATCTCCGTTGTGCTCTAACCGAGGGTTGGCAGCATTAAAAATAGCGTTCGTTTCCATTGTCGTTATTTCACCCTTACCCACCACTAAAAAGGGTCCCTCAGGAAGTTCTTTTTCAAAAATGGGTGGCCAACATTCCCTCCCCTTTGTGATTCCTGTGATGTTGGTGTCCCCCCCCCCAGATTGAGCCCCTCCTTGATTCAGTGGCCACCGCTCCATACAGGT
This sequence comes from Phyllobates terribilis, assembly GCF_046119375.1. Taxonomy (NCBI): domain Eukaryota; kingdom Metazoa; phylum Chordata; class Amphibia; order Anura; family Dendrobatidae; genus Phyllobates; species Phyllobates terribilis. The sequence goes on from NW_027362764.1 coordinate 519,983,504, forward strand.
GTGCGCTCGGCTGTGAGGTACTGGGAATAGAGTTAAGTAGACTGTGTGAGAGTGGTGTTGTAGAAGTGTTGGGAGGAGAGGTCGCTGCTTGAAGTAACTCGTGTGGACGTGCAGCTGAGTTGCCAGTGGAAGTGACAGTGGAAAGGGTCGGTGCTGGGGATGATCCAGGTGGGAGAATAGATGAGCTCACAATGGGAGTGTTAGGTGAAAGGGTCGGTGGCCCACTGGACACCGTTGTGAAAGGGAACATGGATAAAGCCTGTTCACTTCCCGAAGGAGTATAGTACTGGTCATTACTGGGTAAAAAGGATCTGGTCTTGTGGTGTATAGCATTGGCCTAGTATGTTCACCACTGAAAGTCGTGTGCATATTCCTGGATTGTGCCTCACTCGATTTAGCCAGATCTACAGCGGTGGCCAAAAGTATTGGCACCCCTGCAATTCTGTCAGATAATACTCAGTTTCTTCCTGAAAATGATTGCAATCACAAATTCTTTGGAATTATTATCTTCGTTTAATTTGCTTGCAAGGAAAAAACACAAAAGAGAATGAAGCAAAAATCAAATCATTGATCATTTCACACAAAACTCCAAAAATGGGCCAGACAAAAGTATTGGCACCCTCAGCCTAATACTTGGTTGCACAACCTTTAGCCAAAATAACCGCGAACAACCGCTTCCGGTAACCATCAATGAGTTTCTTACAATGCTCTGCTGGAATTGTAGACCATTCTTCTTTGGCAAACTGCTCCAGGTCCCTGATATTTGAAGGGTGCTTTCTCCATACTGCCATTTTGAGATCTCTCCACAGGTGTTCTATGGGATTCAGGTCTCCACTCATTGCTGGCCACCTTAGAAGTCTCCAGTGCTTTCTCTCAAACCATTATTTAGTGCCTTTGGAAGTGTGTTTTGGGTCATTGTCCTGCTGGAAGACCCATTACCTCTGAGGGAGACCCAGCTTTCTCACACTGGGCCCTACATTATGCTGCAAAATTTGTTGGTAGTCTTCAGACTTCATAATGCCAGGACCGTGTTCTTTTCTTTGAATGCCTCTTTTTTTTTCCTGTACACTCTATGTTGATGCTTTTTCCCAAAAAGCTCTACTTTTGTCTCATCTGACCAGAGAACATTCTTCCAAAACGTTTTCGGCTTTCTCAGGTAAGTTTTGGCAAACTCCAGCTTGTTTTTTTTATATCTCGGGGTAAGAAGTGGGGTCTTCCTGGGTATCCTACCATACAGTCCCTTTTCATTCAGACGCCGACTGATAGTACTGGTTGACACTGTTGTACCCTTGGACTGCAGGGCAGCTTGAACTTGTTTGGATGTTAGTCGAGGTTCTTTATCCACCATCAGCACAATCTTGCGTTGAAATCTCTCGTCAATTTTTCTTTTCCGTACACATCTAGGTAGGTTAGCCACAGTGCCATGGGCTTTAAACTTCTTGATGACACTGCGCACGGAAGACACAGGAACATTCAGGTCTTTGGAGATGGACTTGTAGCCTTGAGATTGCTCATGCTTCCTCACAATTTGGTTTCTCAAGTCCTCAGACAGTTTTTGGTCTTCTTTCTTTTCTCCATGCTCAATGTGGTACACACAAGGACACAGGACAGAGGTTGAGTCAACTTTAATCCATGTTAACTGGCTGCAAGTGTGATTTAGTTATTGCCAACACCTGTTAGGTGCCACAGGTAAGTTACAGGTGCTGTTAATTACACGAATTAGAGAAGCATCACATGATTTTTCAAACAGTGCCAATACTTTTGTCCACCCCCTTTTTTAGGTTTGGTGTGGAATTATATCCAATTTGGCTTTAGGACAATTCTTTTTGTGTTTTTTCATTGAAGACAAATTAAACGAAGATAATAATACCAAAGAATTTGTGATTGCAATCATTTTCAGGAAGAAACTGAGTATTATCTGACAGAATTGCAGGGGTGCCAATACTTTTGGCCACCAATGTATGTCAGTTATATGATGATATCGCTCAGTTTATATGATCTGGAGCAACGTTCCAAGATGGCCACCACCGGAGGCAGCACATGCGCCATCCACAAAATGGCCACCACCAGAAAGAGCACTTTTGCCATCCACAAAATGGCCACCGCCAGAAGGAGCACTCTTGCCTTCCACAGCAGCTCCCTATGCCATGCAGCCTGTCAGCGCTGCACACAGGGGAGACATTACTTTGGTCGCGCACTGCGCATGACCGAAGTAACGTCCTGCCTCCTGGTGACCCGGATGTTGTCATGACGACATCGGGTCGTCATGACAACATCCGGAAGCCGCCGCAGACATCGCTGGACGCCGGCAGGAGAGGTGAGTATAGCGATCACATCCCCCCTTGCCACCGCAATGCTGTGATCATCTTCGATCGCAGATTTGCGGGGGTTAATGTGCACAGAGCGGTGGGGGATCGCTCCCTGCACATAGCAACGGGTGTCAGCTGTAACAATCAGCTGACACCCGGCGGCGATCGTCCCGCACCGCTTGTGTGCGGGCGCGATCGCCGCACGCGTAATAGTACGTAGCTGGTCCATAAGTCCCAGGGTGTAGCTACGTACTATTACTGACCTCGTCGGAAAGAGGTTAAAGCTGTGGTTGTCTGATCGCTTGTACTATGCATAGCAGTGTATAGTGAAAATCACGATCTCCTAGGAACACCAGCTACAGGCTGGCTTTCACAGGAGAATCATCATGGCAAGCTCGGAGGTCTTCAGTAGACCTTCGGCTGTGATGGCAACCCATCGGAGCTCCACAATCACATCACTGGTGCGCCAATGGGCATGTGAAATCACGCGCCTCCCTGTCGGCGCATATAAAATGCCACTGTCAGAAGCATTTAACAGGTTAACAGTCATAGGTGGAGCTCTGCTTCATCGGCGGCTGTTGAAGCTGCAGGGAAAGATGCAGGCTTGGCGTGCGAGCCCGCATCAAAGGTAGGGACATAACATGTGACTTAAAAGTAGATTAATACTGGAAACCATTTCTTAAGTATCATATCTGCCTCAGTGTACACAAAACTATATCACCCAACATGCACACTCCTTAGAGCCATTCTCTTGGAAGCATCAACGCTTCATTTATTGGTGGTCCCAGAGTACAAGTTAAATATTACTCTTCCATATGTTAAGTATCCCATTTTATAGTAATCACATTACACAATAAATGTTTTAGTCTGCATTACATTGCACAGAATGTTACTAGATGTTGGACATATGTAGGTAACCTAGGGAATATTTTTTTGCTTACTTTACGTTCTCAAAATAGCTCCTTTTAGTGAATTTAATAAAGGTTTTAAATGATTTTTGTGGTTTTAAAGACATTCAAACAGTCATAAATCAGTCACGTTGCTCTCGTCCTGCTTTGCAAAGCACGGCATTGTTAAATAAGACTTATGCCTTTTTATTGACATGCTCATCATTTTCATTATATTACTAGTCACACAATCTCTTGATATCCCCAGAAAGTGCTGTAGGTTATTATAAGTCAAAGCATGAAAGCTTTAAATAGTTTGCCTCTCCGCATTATGTGCCTGATCTGTGCTGTCCATATGTATTCTCTAATAAATCCATTTTAGTCACCTTGCAACAACTCAATCTGGCTACTGGCTCATATCTCATCTTATACTGTATGCTGCAAGTTACTGAAAAATCTTGTACCCCAGTGCGGTTCTATCTAGAATGTCATTAGATAGGGTACAATAGTTTATAAATGTAAAGATAAAATAAGAATGTTTTTTTGGGATACAGTAGACAATAGAATGCGCTATCTAATTCATCTTAACATTTTCCCAAGCATCAATACATTTTATTTAATGATTATGATCAGTGCAAGTTTTAGGGAAATATTTGGGTGCACTTTAACACCTCCCCACTGCCGTTTTTGTTTCTGCACTTTTATTTTTTATGTTCCTTACTCACTTTTAATTTTCCATCAAAATAGCCATATGAGGGCTTGCTTTTTGTAGGATGAGTTTTTTTTATTTTTGAATGACACCAAACATTTTGCTATACAATATACTGGAAAATGGAAAAAAAAAATACCAGTAGAGGTATAGCGAGCCCAATCCATTGGATGAAGAGCAACCCATATGGGGTCTTCGGATACTTTACCATTGGCATGACACAGGACTCATGGTAGTGCTCAACTTTTCTACAATCTTTTTTCTACAAACATTTTTCCAGATGTCAAAAACAGTTTCAAAGGGGCTTCATCATAGAAAATAACTGTATCCAAGTCCTGTAAAATCTTCTACTTCCCGGAAAGATATTTTCTTTGATGAAACTGCTCGAAACATTTGGAACTGTTTTTGCTAAATCTGGTAAAAGGATTGTACAGAGAAGAAAAGGTGAGTGTTACCATGAGTTCAATCAACAGACCATCCATGTGTGGTGTTGCTTTTAATCCAGGGGAGTGAGCTCAGTTTTGCCTAAGAACACTGCCATGAATATAGAATGGTATCTAAAAATCCTCCAAGAGCAACTTCTCCCAATGATCCAGGAGCCGTTTGGTGATGAACAGTGATTTTTTTCATCATGATGGAACACAATGTCACAAGACAAAAGCCATAATTAATTGGCTCTGTGAGCAAAACATTGAAATTTTGGGTCCATGACCAGGAAACTCCCCCCATCGTAATCCCATTAAGAACTTGTGGTCAATCCTCAAAAAGTGTACAAACAAAAGCAAAGAAATTATGATAAACTCCAAGCACTGATTAGGCAAGAATGTCTTCAGTCAGGATTTGGCCCAGAAACGGATACCTAGCATGACACAGTGAATTGTAGAAGTTTTGAAAAATAAGGGTCAACACTATAAATATTGAGTCCTTGCATAAACTTGATGTATTTGTCAAAATTAATTAAAAACTTATGAAATGCTTATAATTGTACTTAGTAACCATCTAAATAAAGAATCAAAAACCACTGAAGCAGCTAACTGTATGAAAAGCAACATTTGTATCAGTCTCAAAACCTTTGGCCGTGACCATACTATATATACATTTGAATAACTTTTATGGTGTGATGTTGAATAAGATAGATGTGTTATATTGCCATGCTCCTCCCATGTGTATCATCAGTTCCAATTTGTTTTCCTCCTTCCTATACATATTTATATGTAATGTAAATGTGGACATGTGTATTCTCTACTGTGACACAGTATGGGGTAATCTCTCACTTATTGTTTGACACTACCTTTTGTCTACCATGTAGTAATTTTATATATGTTTTTTCTAAATTGCAAAATAATATGGACATTTTCTTTGATGCGTGCTAAATAAATGAATGTATTCTTTACATTAAGAATATGTGTAGACATAAGTTTTGAAGCTTGTCATGCTATGATGGGTGATGTAATATTTTCACATTCGTTTGTTGCCCTGTTTACTACAATCACATTCTATTACAGCTTCTTGTATTGTGCATTTGCTTCTTATCTGCTGCGTTAGGGACACACTTTATTAATGTGGAGCACCTTATTGGGCTTGTGGGTTTTTTTTTACACCTATTCAACTTTGCACAAAAGTACAATAGGAAAGCAGTAACCAAAAGTGAAAAGATATCAGTATATAAATATTAAATGCAACACAATAAATAGACATCCATAACCAAAAATACATATACCCAAATAGAAAAAATAATGAATACAGCATCCAAAACTGATTCTGCCAAGAGGGTGAGTAGAGAAAGGAAATGGTGGAAAAGGACCCACGTGTTTCGCTGCTCCCAAGTGCAGCTTTATCTGGGGTGAGATAATAAAAGTGCCCTTGATGACTTTATATACAAACAGTAAACAATAGTAGACCAATTAAATATTTATATATGTAAAGTAGGTAAAAAAAAAGTATTTGATACACTGCAGATTTTGCAAGTTTTTACCTTAGACATCTCTTTGGTCTTGACCATGGTGGAGAGGTTGGAGTGTGACTGGGTGTGTGGACAGGTGTCTTTTATACAGGCAACAAGTTCAAACAGGTGCAATTAATACAGATAATGAGTGCAGAGTAGGAGGGCTTCTTAAAGAAAAACAGGTCTATGAGAGCCAGAATTCTTGCTGGTTGATAGGTGTTCAAATACTTATTTAATGCGATAAAATGCAATTTAATTATTTAAAAATCATACAATGTGATTTTCTGGATTTTTTTAAGAATTTGTCTCTCACTGTTGAAGTGTACCTATGATAAAAATTACAGACCTATCCATTAGTTGTAGTTGGGAAAACTTGCAAAATTGCCAGTGTATCAAATACTTATTTTCCCCACTGTAAAATTACGCAGCACATTAAAAAGTAGAGAAATGGTGTCAAGCAAGAATTGTTACATGTGTAACCGGTATTTGCATTTGGTTCCTAGCCACAAATTCTACAAGACGCAAGGCTGATGCAAATCAATAAATCCACCACTCCGATTTTATATTTTCCTATAAAACTGAAATAGTGATTATAGAAAATAATTTAGCAGTTTTTACCCCACAAAATTGCTGACAATGCTAGATGGATAACCTGGAAATGTGTTTACCTATGGTTGATCTTAGCATTAGCAGGACAGGGTAAATGAAGATTAAATACTAAATGTGCCCATATACCAAGTACTTGCTGGGCATTCCCCAACAGTGTAGTGTCCTAGGATCTCTGAAATAGATTCTATCAATCCCTCGCACTTACTCTTGATTGACTGCGGTAGTAGTGGTGTCACGCAAGGTGTGGGAAAGACTCAGTGCAACACGAAGGGAAGACGGGAAGGAAGCCCAAACAATAGGGAAAGGGGAAGTGGAGACCCGTAGGCAGATCTAATAACACCCTGCCTACCCTACCGTCCCTATATTTGTTGCACACCAATCGCCGAGCAGGAACCTAAGCCCTGTATAACCCTAGAGCTAGGCCCTAGATAGGAAGGGGGGAGGGGTGAGCACTGGTCAAGCCCCACTACAAACTAAAAACAACAAGGAAGACAAACAAAAGGGATAACTTAGCTTGAGCAGACACCATAGGGGAAACGCCAACTGTCCTCCAAGGGCACCAGAGAAGAAGCCAGCCGACTGCCAGAGCTCCAAGCCAGAGCCAAGGAATATAGAAATATCACTGGTGGTTCCCTGTAGCAAACTGAGGGTTTTTAACTCTCCTGCAAGGGTGTGTCAATTGACAGGAGGAGGGAGGTCACCCCTGGGTCTTAAAGTGAGAAGGATTTAGAAGGTGTCTGCAATGCCAAACACAGTGACCTTCTACAGCCAGAACCAGAGTGACTGTCTATAATACCTGACACACCCGTGACAAGTGGTCTCTTGATGAACTCTACATTTGTCACCCAAGATGAAAAACCGCGAAAATGAGTATAGATGGCATAAAAACGTTAAAGTTTATTAGTCAATTAAAAAATGTACAAAAATAATAATGCAAAATGTATAGACATATATAAATATAGAGACAATAGGTGAATATTGGATCGCAAGGAAAAGAAAACCCCCATAACATCTTCAAAACCCCTCGTAAGGCTGTATTACAAAGTGCACTGTGTGCAGATAAAGTCCACAGGGGGGAGAGAGGGAGAAAAGAGAAAAGGGGATAAAGCAGAAGAGAGAGCATAAGAAAGGTGGAATCAGAGGGAGAGCATATAGTCACAATCAGGTAACTGGAGTATAATACCCCTTACATGTAATTCCGAGATACCGGAGTTGAAAGTGAATCAGGGCACTCACCAAGCTGATTGATAGCTCTCACAGGTGTATAGGGCACAGGGAGGAAAACAGTAGACATCCACCAGGAGCCTCGACTCGCGTTTCGCGTTTAGCTTTATCAAGAGGCACGTAGTATGAAGTAAATAAGGACCTAGATATATAGGACCTTACACAGTCACGTGAGCGATCATGTGATCGCTTTCATGTAGCTGTGACGAGGGCCGGCCGTTACGGCGCATGCGCCGGGGTCACAGCGGTAACAGCAGTCGCGCGTCATCCATCATAGCATGCGCACATGCCGGAAGTGTCAACTGACAACATCCGGGGTTGCGACGTTGCCATGGAGATGGACACTCGCGGGTGCCGGCCGCGATTACCCAGCGCATGCGCACCGCCGGCCATCGCCACAGCGCCACAGTGTGTCCCTTACGAGTTTATAGGATATCCATAATGCGACCAGTATTAAAGAAAAAAGGGGGGGAGAGAAAGAATAGCCAAGAAGCATAGAAAAGAAGAAAAGGGAAATATAGAGACAGGAATCAATAGTAATAAGAGTTACAATACATATAAATAGAACAAAATACAAAATCAAATATAAATGAACATGAGATTTATATAGAGAGAGAAACTAATTTTCCCCCCATACATTACAAGAGAGTAATGTGTAACAATCTTCTTGAGGGAAATACTCAATTCCCATTCCGTCATCATATGAAGATAATATGCAGAGCGGCTGATCCCATCAGAGATATATAAGGTGCTGAAGATAACAGTCAGGAAATCTAAACATAGAGACAAAAGCAAAAATAAATAACAGATCACACGGACAATTAAAAATTGAATAAAACCAAAAAGGAGGATATTTAGCCCCTAGGAATAAACCTCTAGGGGGAAAGGAAGGATGCCCCAGGACACCGGGAGCGAAGCATAGCCCAGGGTCAAGTCAGGCGCAGAAAACGAACACGTGAAGACCAGAGCATAGAAAACGTAAATTACCCAAATGGATCGACTCCACAAGGATAAATGAACATCTATTCAAAACTAAAGTAATTAGAAAAAATAAGGAAAAATCATAAGAATGAGGAGAAACCAAGATGTTCGTTGAGCCCCCGCGGTGAAAGAGTATCAAGAGTAGTGATCCACCTGACTTCCTTTTGCGCCAAAAGGAGTTTGACGTTCCCTCCCCGGGAGCCCATATGCCACAAACCCTCAAAGATCGAGGGTCACAGTTATGGGCAGATTTAAAATGTCGTGGCAAGGTCTTGAGCTCCCGGGGATCAGGGATCGCCCTAGCGGCAATAATGTCCCTAACATGTTCGCGAACTCTGACTCTCAGCTCCCTAGATGTAAGACCTACATAGATAAGTCCGCAGCCACATGTAGCATGGTAGATCACATGTGTAGTGCTACAAGAAATATGGTGGCGGATGTTAAAGTTACGGGAGCCATCAGAGTTCGCGAACATGGTAGTGCGTGGGACATTAGTGCAGGCGGCACAATGGCCGCAAGGAAAGGTCCCCAAGGTGGGACCACGGGAGCCAAACGGGTTTCTCCCCGAAGGAAGGTAGTGACTGGAAACCAGAAGATCAGCTAGGGTGTTGGATCGTCGAGGTGTCATGCATGGAGACTCCCCAATATATTCCCTCAGGGAGGGCTCCGTACCCAATATATCCCAATGTCGGGAGAGGATGCGCCGCACCCCACACCACTCAGAGTTGAATGTGGAGATGAAGCGGATCCTCTCCGAACCTTTTCGTCCATCAGAGGGAGGGGGATAGATGAGGTGATCACGGGGGGTATTCCGCACCCTCCTATAGCCGTGGCCGACACATCGATTGCTGTACCCCTCATTTGAAACGTTCGGCTAAATCCGAAGCACGCTTCTCAAATCTGAGATTGGTCGATCAGATCTGCCTCACCCTGAGAAACTGCCCGATCGGGACGGCCCTGATAGTAGAAGAGTCATGTGCAGATGTAGCGTGGATGAGGGAATTCACAGCAGTGGGTTTCCTAAACAGATCGGTTTGGACACGACATTCAGCATCCACTTCTAAAGTAATGTCCAAAAAATCGATCTGTCTAGAACTGTACTTATAGAAAGCCTCACTGCACGGTTGTTTGAATTCAATACAGCCATAAAGTCCTCGAGCTCCCCGACAGTCCCCTGCCAGAAAAATAGGATATCATCTATGTATCTCATCCACGACACGACATGGTCCACGCCCCGTATCCCCTCATCGCCAAAGATATCCCTCTCCCATGCACCCAGGAAGAGGTTGGCGTATGAGGGGGCACAGGCCGCCCCCATTGCCGTGCCGCGGGTCTGAAGATACACCCTATCCTTAAACAGAAAATAGTTATGGCAGAGGACAAATTCAAGGAGCTCGAGGATGAAATCTCTCGAGGGGCCGTCCAGATCGGAACCGCTCAGGAAGAGGCGGGCCGCCTCCAAACCCAGACTATGATTAATGCATGTATACAGACTTTCGACGTCGGCCGTGACAAGGAGGGTATCATGAGTAAGGAGGACGCCGTCAACCCGAATCAGGACGTCCGTCGTGTCTTTAATATAAGACGGGAGGGTCTCGACTAGCGGTCGAAGGTGGTTATCAATGTATTTACATATGGGGCCACATAGACCCTCCAGCCCTGACACAATCGGACGTCCCGGGGGGTTGACGGCGTCCTTATGGATTTTCGGAAGAAGATAGAAGGTAGCCGTTTTAGGGAAGCGGATGTTAAGTGCCTCGACGGTCCTTCTATCAATCAGACCCCGGTCACAGGCTCGACCTAAAATACCCTGGAGTGCGTCGGAGAAGGAGGCCGTGGGATTGTATGTCAACCTAGTGTACGTTTGGGTATCTCTAAGTTGGCGTAGGGCCTCCCTCTCGTATAAGGAGCAGGGCCAAAGAACAACATTGCCTCCCTTGTCCGCTGGCTTAATGACAACATCGGGAAGTGATTGTAATTCCCGAAGAGCCGTGCGCTGCGAGTAGGAGAGATTGTCATGACGTCTCCATGTAGGGAGGCGTTTCAAATCATTCGACACCAGACGCACAAACAATTCTATCGCCGGGCTCAGGGACAAGGGAGGGAATCTTGTGGACCTGGGGTGTCTCGTTTGTAATGACCCACCTGTCGATGGTTGCTCCTGCTCCAGAAGGAGGTCCTCTAAGTTGGCCAGGGCCTCCCTCTCCGCCGCAGTCACAGAGGTCCCCTCACCTGATGCTCTGAAATGTAATTTTTTCAGGATAAGTTTACGGGCAAACAGATGGAGGTCCTTCGGGGCTGTAAAATAGTCAAACCCATTAGTTGGTGAGAAAGAAAGCCCAAAACTAAGGACCTCCATCTGTGCCCGAGTGAGAGTATGAGAAGATAGATTGACAATACGGAGCCACCCGGAGGGTCACCCACCTGGAAAGGGATAGTGCGTTTTTTCTTATGAGTGGGTCTAGTCTGAATCTGCGATGTAGATGGAGCCTCCAAACTATGGCCAGCGTCCAATTTCCCCGCAGAGGATTGATCATCAGTGGATAAAGACGAGGCAAACGAGGTGGACCTGGAGCGCGAGGGGTGGTTCTGACAGGATCTCGACCGAGATCTGGCGTTCATGCTGCGCCATCTATATACAGATCCGGTTTGCTTATCGTTGATATCACGACGTAGTTTTTGTAATTTATTAGTGTGAATCTCCTTGACCCATCTCTGGCACTCAAGGTCCACCTCGTCATTAAGTTGTTTGAGCTTAGCTGGATCCAGTTCCTTCTGTAATTGAGTCTGAAGCAGCTCGATTTCTGACTCCATGACTCCGAGGGAGGTCTCATTCAAGTCCCTTAAGAGGGTCAGAAATCCAACAGAACAAGTATTCGCCAGATCCTCCCATTTAGTTTTGAATGTCTCATCCATAATCGGAAAGGATGGGAAAATCTGGATTCGTAACCCTCTAGGGATGAGGGATTTTTCAATATATTTAATGAGATAGGCTCTGTTCCACCATGTACGCGTCCTGCGCCTGAGAAGACCCTTCAGCTTCACTATATTTTCCCGCGTGCCCTGTTGTGCCCCTGTTCCACCATCGTTAGGATCCAATGTATCACCCGATATGTCATTCATTTGAGCGAGCCATGTGTGGTCTCGAGCACGAAAATCCATAGCCGGCCTAGGAAGAACTGTGAAAACACAGAGGTAAGTAATAGAAAACACTTGGGCCAACATATCAAAGAACTCACGAGTTAGTGGTGACAACACAAACCAGTTCACCACTCATAATCGTGAGTAAAGCATTGCCTACTCAGGGAGCAAAATGAAAAACCGCGAAAATGAGTATAGATAGCATAAAAACGTTAAAGTTTATTAGTCGATTAAAAAATGTACAAAAATAATAATGCAAAATGTATAGACATATATAAATATAGAGACAATAGGTGAATATTGGATCACAAGGAAAAGAAAACCCCCATAACATCTTCAAAACCCCTCGTAAGGTGGTATTACAAAGTGCACTGTGTGCAGATAAAGTCCACAGGGGGAGAGAGGGAGAAAAGAGAAAAGGGGATAAAGCAGAAGAGAGAGCATAAGAAAGGTGGAATCAGAGGGAGAGCATATAGTCACAATCAGGTAACTGGAGTATAATACCCCTTACATGTAATTCCAAGATACCGGAGTTGAAAGTGAATCAGGGCACTCACCAAGCTGATTGATAGCTCTCACAGGTGTATAGGGCACAGGGAGGCAAACAATAGACATCCACCAGGGGCCTCGACGCGCGTTTTGCGTTTAGCTTTATCAAGAGGCACGTAGTATGTAATAAATAAGGACCTAGATATATAGGACCTTACACAGTCACGTGAGCGATCATGTGATCGCTTTCATGTAGCTGTGACGAGGGCCGGCCGTTACGGCGCATGCGCCGGGGTCACAGCGGTAACAGCAGTCGCGCGTCATCCATCATAGCATGCGCAAATGCCGGAAGTGTCAACTGACAACATCCGGGGGTGCAACGTTGCCATGGAGATGGACACTCGCGGGTGCCGGCCGCGATTACCCAGCGCATGCGCACCGCCGGCCATCGCCACAGTGTGTCCCTTACGAGTTTATAGGATATCCATAATGCGACCAGTATTAAAGAAAAAAGGGGGGGAGAGAAAGAATAGCCAAGAAGCATAGAAAAGAAGAAAAGGGAAATATAGAGACAGGAATCAATAGTAAGAAGAGTGGTTACAATACATATAAATAGAACAAAATACAAAATCAAATATAAATGAACATGAGATTTATATATAGAGAGAAACTAATTTTCCCCCCATACATTACAAGAGAGTAATATGTAACAATCTTCTTGAGGGAAATGCTCAATTCCCATTCCGTCATCATATGAAGATAATATGCAGAGTGGCTGATCCCATCAGAGATACAGTTATATGAAAAAGTTTGGGTACCCCTATTAATCTTAAGCTTATTGTTTTATAAAAATTGGTGTTTTTGCAACAGCTATTTCAGTTTGATATATGTTTATTGTACTAACAGAAAATGTGCAATCTGCATTCAAACAAAATTTGACAGGTGCATAAGTATGGGCACCTCACCAGAAAAGTGACATTAATATTTAGTAGATCCTCCTTTTGCAAAAATAACAGCCTCTAGTCGCTTTTAATTAGTTCCTGGATCCTGGATGAAGGTATTTTTGACCATTCCTCTTTACAAAACAATTCCAGTTCAGTTAAGTTTGATGGTCGCCGAGCATGGACAGCCCTCTTCAAATGATCCCACAGATGTTCAATGATTTTCAGGTCTGGGGACTGGGATGGCCATTCCAGAACATTGTAATTGTTCCTCTGCATGAATGCCTGAGTAGATTTGGAGCGGTGTTTTGGATCATTGTCTTGCTGAAAGATCCATCCCCTGCGTAACTTCAACTTCATCACTGATTCTTGAACATTATTGTCAAGAATCTGCTGATACTGAGTGGAATCCATGCGTCCCTCAACTTTAACAAGATTCCCGGTGCCGGCATTGGCCACACAGCCCCAAAGCATGATGGAACCTCCACCAAATTTTACTGTGGGTAGCAAGTGTTTTTCTTGGAATGCTGTGTTTTTTTGCCGCCATGCATAACGCCTTTTTGTATGACCAAACAACTCAATCTTGGTTTCATCAGTCCACAGGACCTTCTTCCAAAAATAAATTTGGCTTCTCCAAATGTGCTTTTGCATACTTCAGCCGACTCTGTTTGTGGCGTGCTTGCAGAAACGGCTTCTTTCGCATCACTCTCCCATACAGCTTCTCCTTGTGCAAAGTGCGTTGTATAGTTGACCGATGCACAGTGACACCATCTGCAGCAAGTTGATGCTGCAGCTCTCTGGAGGTGGTCTGAGGATTGTCCTTGACTGATCTCACCATTCTTCTTCTCTGCCTTTCTGATGTTTTTCTTGGCCTGCCACTTCTGGCCTTAACATGAACTGTCCCTGTGTTCTTCCATTTCCTTACTATGTTCCTCACAGTGGAAACTGACAGGTTAAATCTCTGAGACAGCTTTTTGTATCCTTCCCCTGAACAACTATGTTGAATAATCTTTGTTTTCAGATCATTTGACAGTTGTTTTGAGGAGCCCATGATGCCACTCTTCAGGGGAGATTCAAACAGGAGAACAACTTGCAAGTGGCCACTTTAAGCAGCTTTTCTCATGATTGCATACACCTGGCTCTGAAGTTCAAAGCTCAATGAGGTTACAAAACCAAAAAAAGTGCTTTAATGAGTCAGTAAAAAGTAGGTAGGAGTATTTAAAACAAGAAAATGATAAGGGTGCCCATACTTATGCACCTTTCAAATTTTGTTTGAATGCAGATTGCACATTTTCTGTTAGTACAATAAACCTCATTTCAAGGCAGAAACATTACTGTGTCCAACAGTTATTACATATATCAAACTGAAATAGCTGTTGCAAAAACACCAATTTTTATAAAACATTAAGCTTAAGATTAATAGGGGTGCCCAAACTTTTTCATATAACTGTATATAAGGTGCTGAAGATAACAGTCAGGAAATCTAAACATAGAGACAAAAGCAAAAATAAATAACAGATCACATGGACAATTAAAAATTGAATAAAACCGAAAAGGAGGATATTTAGCCCCTAGGAATAAACCTCTAGGGGGAAAGGAAGGATGCCCCAGGACACCGGGAGCGAAGCATAGCCCAGGGTCAAGTCAGGCGCAGAAAACGAACACGTGAAGACCAGAGCATAGAAAACGTAAATTACCCAAATGGATCGACTCCACAAGGATAAATGAACATCTATTCAAAACTAAAGTAATTAGAAAAATAAGGAAAAATCATAAGAATGAGGAGAAACCAAGATGTTCGTTGAGCCCCCGCGGTGAAAGAGTATCAAGAGTAGTGATCCACCTGGCTTCCTTTTGCGCCAAAAGGCGGTTGGCGTTCCCTCCCCGGGAGCCTATATGCACCACGTCAATGCCACAAACCCTCAAAGATCGAGGGTCACAGTTATGGGCAGATTTAAAATGTCGTGGCAAGGTCTTGAGTAGAGATGAGCGTTGTTCTACTCGAACTGTTCGCCAATCTCAAATTCGAGCTGTTTTGGGCGGTGTTCGAGCCGTTCGGCGAACACGAACAATTTGAGAAAAATTCGGCTGTTCGAGGTTATGTTCGATAACTGTTCGTGCACCAAAATCATAACTGGATTTTTTCTCAGTAATGATGAAAATTAATGTTAATACGCAGTTTGAGTGTACAGCGGGGTGGGGGGAGGGGCAGGGGATGGATCTCTGCAGGAACAATGAAGATCTCCATTTTTTTTTCTCTTTCCCGCATTTACAGTGGGGAGGTGCAATCTGTCAGCCTATCAGCAGCGCACACACGGAGCGAAGTGCTTTTTTTCACACAAGCAAGGGCATGTATCATTGGCAGTGTATGTCACATGTCCTTGCCCTATAAGACCAAGCCATTTTCCCCGTCGCCACCATTTTCTCACTGCTGCAGCTGCATGTTAGACGGCACCGCTGTTGCTGTGTGCGCTATACCTTGTTAATTTCAAGCCAATTTTCGCACAAATATACAGATAGCTTGGGAGTAGGGAATAGTTGTGATTGCAGTCCTTTTAAGGACTAGGTTACAGCATTTCCTACGACTTTTATCAGGCAGGTCTGTGCTCTTAAATAGATAGGTTGTGGGAGTAAAGACTAATTGTAATTGGAGTCCTTTTCAGGACTAGGTTACATCAGTTCCTATCAGTTTTTGCCAGGCAGGTCTGTGCCAGTGCTGTGCAAGTTTTTTTCACAGCATTTGGCTGAATCTAGCAAAGCTAATCCTTTTTGGCCTATTGCAGAGTGTGTTAGTCAGTGGAGTAGCCTATCTGTGTTGCAAGATATACCACCTGTGTATAGAATACCAATTTTTTTACTGCACCTAGTGAAGTAAAATCTTTTGGGCATAGCATCATTCTATTAGTCCATCTATACTGACCTCCATCAGGTTGCAAACTGAATCTAATTTTTTTCTGCATCTAGCTCTGAAAAAATATTGGCCTTCTAGCAGTGTGTGGGACTTGTTCTATTAGTCCACCTATACTGACCTCCATCAGGTTGCAAACTGAATATATTTTTTTCTGCATCTACCTCTGAAAAAATATTGGGCTTCTAGCTGTGTGTGGGACTTGTTGTATTAGTCCATCTATACTGACCTCCATCAGGTTGCAAACTGAATATATTTTTTTCTGCATCTACCTCTGAAAAAATATTGGGCTTCTAGCTGTGTGTGGGTCTTGTTCTATTAATCCATCTATACAGACCTCCATCAGGTTGCAAACTGAATATAATTTTTTTCTGCATCTAGCTCTGAAAAATTATTTGGCCTTCTAGTAGTGTGTGTGACTTTCTCTGTTAGTCCATCTATACTGACCTCCATCAGGTTGCAAACTGAATATATATTTTTCTGCATCTACCTCTGAAAAAATATTGGGCTTCTAGCTGTGTGTGGGTCTTGTTCTATTAATCCATCTATACTGACCTCCATCAGGTTGCAAACTGAATATAATTTTTTTCTGCATCTAGCTCTGAAAAAATATTTGGCCTTCTAGTAGTGTGTCGGACTTTCTCTATTAGTCCATCTATACTGACCTCCATCAGGTTGCAAATTAAAAATAATTTTTATCTGCATCTACAGTACCTCTGAAAAAATATTTGGGCTTCTAGCTGTGTGTGGGACTTGTTGTATTAGTCCATCTATACTGACCTCCATCAGGTTGCAAACTGAATATAATTTTTTTCTGCATCTAGCTCTGAAAAAATATTTGGCCTTCTAGTAGTGTGTGGGACTTTCTCTGTTAGTCCATCTATACTGACCTCCATCAGGTTGCAAACTGAATATATTTTTTTCTGCATCTACCTCTGAAAAAATATTGGGCTTCTAGCTGTGTGTGGGTCTTGTTCTATTAATCCATCTATACTGACCTCCATCAGGTTGCAAACTGAATGTAATTTTTTTCTGCATCTAGCTCTGAAAAAATATTTGGCCTTCTAGTAGTGTGTCGGACTTTCTCTATTAGTCCATCTATACTGACCTCCATC
Organism: Phyllobates terribilis; assembly: GCF_046119375.1. Lineage (NCBI taxonomy): Eukaryota > Metazoa > Chordata > Amphibia > Anura > Dendrobatidae > Phyllobates > Phyllobates terribilis. The sequence continues at coordinate 520,000,762 of NW_027362764.1, forward strand.
AGGTTGCAAATTAAAAATAATTTTTATCTGCATCTACAGTACCTCTGAAAAAATATTTGGGCTTCTAGCTGTGTGTGGGACTTGTTGTATTAGTCCATCTATACTGACCTCCATCAGGTTGCAAACTGAATATATTTTTTTCTGCATCTACCTCTGAAAAAATATTGGGCTTCTAGCTGTGTGTGGGTCTTGTTCTATTAATCCATCTATACAGACCTCCATCAGGTTGCAAACTGAATATAATTTTTTTCTGCATCTAGCTCTGAAAAAATATTTGGCCTTCTAGCAGTGTGTGGGACTTGTTCTATTAGTCCACCTATACTGACCTCCATCAGGTTGCAAATTCAAAATAATTTTTTGTATGCATCTAGCTCTGAAAAAATATTTGGCCTTCTAGCAGTGTGTGGGACTTTCTCTGTTAGTCCATCTATACTGACCTCCATCAGGTTGCAAACTGAATCTAATTTTTTTCTGCATCTAGCTCTGAAAAAATATTTGGCCTTCTAGCAGTGTGTCGGACTTTCTCTATTAGTCCATCTATACTGACCTCCATCAGGTTGCAAATTAAAAATAATTTTTATCTGCATCTACAGTACCTCTGAAAAAATATTTGGGCTTCTAGCTGTGTGTGGGACTTGTTGTATTAGTCCATCTATACTGACCTCCATCAGGTTGCAAACTGAATATATTTTTTTCTGCATCTACCTCTGAAAAAATATTGGGCTTCTAGCTGTGTGTGGGTCTTGTTCTATTAATCCATCTATACAGACCTCCATCAGGTTGCAAACTGAATATAATTTTTTTCTGCATCTACCTCTGAAAAAATATTGGGCTTCTAGCTGTGTGTGGGACTTGTTGTATTAGTCCATCTATACTGACCTCCATCAGGTTGCAAACTGAATATATTTTTTTCTGCATCTACCTCTGAAAAAATATTGGGCTTCTAGCTGTGTGTGGGACTTGTTCTATTAATCCATCTATACAGACCTCCATCAGGTTGCAAACTGAATATATTTTTTTCTGCATCTACCTCTGAAAAAATATTGGGCTTCTAGCTGTGTGTGGGACTTGTTGTATTAGTCCATCTATACTGACCTCCATCAGGTTGCAAACTGAATATATTTTTTTCTGCATCTACCTCTGAAAAAATATTGGGCTTCTAGCTGTGTGTGGGACTTGTTGTATTAGTCCATCTATACTGACCTCCATCAGGTTGCAAATTGAATATAATTTTTTCTGCATCTAACCCAGCCAATAGTTTTGGCCTAATACCACAGTTTGGCCACTCAGCTCTGCTCGGTTACCATCCATTGTTTTTTTGTGCAAACAACTCCAGAGTTGTGAATTAGTTAACCACCAAAATGAGTGGAAAAAGGCCTGCTGCTGGTGGAAAGGGGAATAGGCGTGTTGGGAAGGGGAAAAAAGGTTGTGTCCGTGGGGTAGGTGTTAAAGCAACAGTAACATCTGCAGAAGAAAGACCATCTTCCAGCCAAACTAAAATGTCTACTTCTTTTAGCGGACAATGTGATAAGATCCCTTTCTTACGGCCACGCCAATCGCTACAAATTCCAGATGAGGCACAAAAACAGCAGGTGCTTCAACGGATATCAAGTGCTCCTTTAAGTGGGCTCTCCTCCACATCAACTTCAACATCACAAATACTCCAGTCCTCAAAGGTGTCACCCAAATCGCACTTGCTTCCTCACAGCTCCCAAATCTCCAGCTGCCCGTCTGAGTATGAGGTAGAACAGATGGTTGAGTCTGCAGAGCTGTTTACTCATACTATAGCCTGGGAATCAGAGGTCGACTCCAGCGCTTCTGTGAATCCAGACGAGGAAATGATCTGCACTGATGCCCAGAATCTTTATGAGTCGGATCCAGGACCAGACGCAGAAGGTTCTGACCATAATGTAGACCCTCATTCCCAAACTGTAACTCCTGTTGGTGGAGACAATGAGGAAGACGATGATAAGACTCAAATACCTGATTGGAGCGACAACTTTAGTTTTTTGTCAGGGCAGGAACAGGTTGGCTCTGAGGACGACGGGTGTGATAACACACAGGGTGATGATGATGAGGTTGGAGATCCCACTTACTGTCAACCCACAGTCAGCCAAGAGATGAGGTCAGCAGAGGAGGTGGAGGAAGATGCTAGTGACGACGAGGTCAGGTTGCGCCTTCCTGGACAGAGACGTAGTACTGGAAGCACGTCAACAACTGCATCCTCAAACACAACTCTGCCTCTCACCACAAGTCGTGGTGGCTCTTCAGGTCGCATGGGTGCTAAGCCTTGCATAGCCTGGGCATTTTTTCAGATCGATAAAGATGACCCAACTCGTGTTATCTGTAACATTTGTCAGCAAAAGCTAAGTAGAGGCCAAAAAATACATAGTTTGAGTACTTCATGCATGAACCGGCACATGGACATGAAGCATAAGTTGCAGTGGGAAGCTCAGTGTGCTACAATGCGGCCTAGCCGGCCGGGCCAACCACCGTCTGCCATATCTTGTGCATCCGCGGCCTCTTCATCCTCTGTGACTGGGGGGACAGCAGTCACACCTGTTTTGGGGCGCAGACCTGCCACCTCTTTACCCGCAACAGCCAGCGTGATTGGCAGGTCATCATTTTCTTTGGAGGTGGTAACACCAGCTGGTGTTGAGCGCTGTCCGACATCGATAGCACCACCTTTGGATCAAGGCAACCTAACATGTCCGCCTGCATCTTCCTCACAGACCGGCAGTTTGCCGGGGACACCCTTATCAACCCCGTCTAAGCACAATAGCCAGCCCTCGGTCCCTCAGATGTGGACAAGTAAAAGACCATTTCCTCCTAGCCATGAGAAAGCTAAGAGGTTGAATTTCACCATCTGCAAGCTCTTGGCTACAGAAATGCTGCCTTTCCGCCTGGTGGACACAGAGGATTTTCGAGACCTTATGTCCGTCGCAGTGCCCCAGTACCAGATGCCCAGTCGGCACTACTTCTCAAAGAAAGGTGTGCCTGCGCTCCACCAGCATGTCGCACACAACATCACCGCTTCTTTGAGAAACTCTGTGTGTGACAGGGTGCATTTCACCACAGACACTTGGACGAGTAGGCATGGACAGGGGCGTTACATGTCGCTGACTGGGCACTGGGTAACTATGGTGACAGCAGGACAAGGGGCTGCTGTCCAAGTCTTGCCGTCCCCACGAGTTGTGCGTCAATCCTCTTTATGTCAAAGTTCCTCCACTGCTTCTGCCTCCTCAACCTCCTCTCGGTCTTCCACCTGCACCCAAAGCCTGTCTGGTCATGCCACAAGCTTTCTAACTGCGCAGAAGGGATCCTGCACACCTCCTTACTATGCTGGCAGTAGGGCTCAACGTCATCAGGCGGTTTTTACTTTGAAATGTCTGGGAAATGTGAGTCACACAGCTGAGGAGTTGTGGTCAGCTCTGGAGAACCAATTTCATGAATGGCTGTCTCCACTGGACCTGAAACCAGGGAAGGCCGTGTGCGACAATGCTGCAAACCTGGGTGCGGCCCTTCGCCGGGGCAATGTCACACACGTGCCTTGTATGGCTCACGTGTTGAACCTGGTTGTCCAGCAATTTTTAGCCCACTATCCCAGACTAGATGGCCTTCTGCAGAGGGCACGGTCGCTGTGTGCTCACTTCCGCCGTTCGCATCCCGCAGCTCAGCGACTTACATCTCTACAGAAGTCGTTGGGCCTGCCACTTCACCGGCTAAAATGCGATGTGCCTACCCGGTGGAATTCAACTCTGCACATGTTGCAGCGACTGTGGCAGCACCGACAAGCCCTGGTGCAATACGTTCTGACATATAGCCTGGGCCAACGAGATCCAGAGGTGGGGCAAATCACGCTGGAGGAGTGGTCTCAGATCAGGGACTTATGCACCCTTCTGCACAGTTTTGAAATGGCGACGAAGATGTTTAGTGCTGATGATGCCATTATCAGCATGACTATTCCGGTGATTTACATGCTGGAGCACATGTTAAACAGAATTCGGAGTCAGGTGGTGGCACAAGAGGAGGTGGAGGAAGTAGAGGAGGAGGAGTTGTATGCGGAAGGGCTAACATCTGCAAGGTCCAGACGGTCGGCAGCACCAAGGCGGCAGGCATGTGAGGGTGGGGGAGATGGTTTTACCAGGGCGCATGGTAGCAGCCAAACTAGTGAGGAAGGTGCAGGAGCCCAGGAAGAAGTGGAGGACGAACTGATGGAAGACTCATCAGATGAGGGAGACCTTGATCACATTTCTGTTGTGCGAGGTTGGGGGGAGAGGACAGAGGAAGGAAGCATGATTGTTACCTCGCCACCAACACAACAGGGACTTGGTGCTCCTGGATGCGCAACACACATGAGTGCCTTCTTGCTGCACGACCTGCAACATGACCCTCGAATTGTGAGAATTAGAAATAATCCTGACTACTGGGTTGCCACACTGTTAGATCCCCGGTACAAAAGTAAATTTGCCGAAATTATTCCTGCCATAGAAAGGGATGCACGCATGCAGGAGTATCAGCAGAGACTGTTGCAGAATCTTACATGTGCTTTTCCACAAAACACCAGTGGTGCACGTAGTGAATCTCACAGTTCCAACTTGCCAACCGTGGGACCGTCAAGTGTTCAGCACTCAAACCGTAACAGAACCACAGTATCTGCTGGTAACATCAATTTTGCGGAATCATTTCACCACTTTTTTAGCCCATCCTTTGCAAGGCCACAGGAGACAAGAAGTCTGACACATAGTCAACGCCTAGAGACGATGGTACAGGAGTATGTCCAAGTAAACATTGAAGCCACGACTGTGTCACTGGACCCTTGCTCTTTTTGGGCTTCCAATCTGGATAAATGGCCGGAGCTAGCCACTTACGCCTTGGAGATCTTGTCATGCCCCGCAGCCAGCGTTCTGTCTGAACGTGTGTTCAGCGCTGCTGGTGGTGTGCTGACAGATAAGCGCACGCGGCTCTCCACTGATAATGTAGACAGACTCACGTTCATAAAGATGAACAAATCATGGATCCGAAACGACTTTTCTACCCCTGTGTCATCCTGGGGTGAGTAAAAGCTTGATGATTGGTTAAAATCACCCTACCAACCTTTTTAAGCTTTCAAATTACTAATCATGTTTATCTGTATCTTGACTGGAAAATAATTTGGGCTTTGTAGCAGTGTGCAGCACTGATCCTATTAGGCCATCTATAATAAGCTCCACCAGATTTAAAATTAAAAATAATTTTTAGCTGCATCTAGCCCGGAAAATAATTTTGGGGCTCCGAGATGCGCAAGACACATAAGTGCCTTCTTGCTGCACTACCTGCAGCATGACCCTCATATTGTCAGAATTCGAAGTAATCATGACTACTGGGTTGCCACACTCTTAGATCCCCCAAACTTTTCGATCAACCTTTTCATTTTAATAAAGACCAAAAAAATGGTCATTTTTGAAATTATAAGCATTAGCAGGTTGTTAGAAACTGAAATCAAACAGTTTTCAACTCAAAACTTTATTCTAGGTGATGTTACATTTTCACATAGGACCCCTTGTTCGAAAGGAGCTTCTGAACTCTCTCGTCCATTGAATTTGTCGTGTCTTGGATGGTTTCTGCTTCAATTGTTTTGCATGAGGACAGAATACCCTCCCAGAGCTGTTGCTTAGATGTGAACTGCCTCCCGCCATCATAGACACTCCTTTTAATGATGCTCCAAAGGTTCTGAATGGGGTAGAGGTCAGGGGAGCATGGGGGTCACACCATAAGTTTGTCCCCTTTTATGCCCATATCAGCCAGAGATGCAGATGTTTTATGTGCAGCATGAGATGGTGCATTATCATGCAGAAAAATGATCTTGCTGTGAAATACACGGTTCTTCTTCTTGAACCATGGCAGGAAGTGTTGTTTGAGAAAATCCACATACATTATGGAGTTCATCTTTAGCGCCTTCAGGGATCCTAAAGGGGCCGACAATCTCTCTCCCCATGATTCCAGCCCAAAACATTACTCCACCTCCTCCTTGTTGGCGCTGTAGCCGTGTTTGCGTGGGGTGTCCATCAACCAGCCATCCTCCACTCCATCCATCTGGACCATCGAGCGCTGCACGGCACTCATCCGTGAACAAAACAGTTTTGAAATCAGTCTTCATGTAATGTTTGGCCCACTGGAGCCGTTTCTGCTTGTGTGAAGTGGATAGAGGAGGTCGACAGGATGGCGTATGCACAGCTGCAAACCTCTGAAGGACCCTGCATCTTGTTGTTCGGGGGACGTTGGAGGCACAAGCAGCTTCAAAAACTTGTCTGCTGCTATGACAAGGCTTTTTTGCCGCTGCTCTTTCAACCTGACGTAATTGCCTGTAGGAAAGAGTCCTCAATTTGCCCTTATCAGCACGCACACGTGTGTACTGTGAATCAGCTACATACTTCTTGATTGCCAAGACACTTCATCCTGATCATCGCACAATGTTGATTGTAGTCATGCCTTGGCCTAAACACTCCACAATTTGTTGTTTCTCAGCAGCCGACACATCCATTTTCTTTCCCATTTTGGCAGAAAATGTAGGCTGCTTAATAATGTGAGAGAGCCTTCTTAAGTAGTCTTGCCTTTCATTGGACACACCTGCCAAACTAATTAGCACAGGTGTCTGCAATTGCTTACAGTGATATAAAGAGCCCTGACACACATCACCATCAATGAGTTTAACTGACAAACAAACAAATTCTTCCCTTATCACTCCTAAACACTTTTTGCATAATAATTTGGAACGCAGTGTACATGTGCTTTTCCACAAAACACCAGTGGTTCACGTAGTGAATCTTACAGTTCTAACTTGCCAACCGTGGTCTGTATGGAATTGTTCAATAAAGGGCCCAAAATTAAGATAACATAGATGGGAGAGGTCTCTATGAATAGGAATTCCTAAGTATTTGATACCCTGTGAGGGCCAGGCAAAGGGAAAGTTGGACTGGATGGAATCCTATATGGATTTGGGGAGGGAGACATCGAGGGCCTCAGACTTCGCTGCATTGATTTTAAAATTTTACCATGTAGCAAAGTGATCTATTTCAGCCATAACAGCAGGGATGGATATATGTGATTGAGTGATATATACTAGGACATCATCAGCAAATAAAGAGCACTTGTACTCGGTGCCTCCCACCTCAATCCACCTAATATTGGGGTTATGGCGAATTGATGAGAGCAGGTGCTCCGTCACTAGGATGTATAAGAGAGGGGACAGAGGACATCCCTGCCTTGTCCCATTGGTGATTGTGAAAGGTGATGGAAATGTTCTGACGCACCCCCTGGGCCTTGGGACACCCGGAGCCGGACCCTTTTTGGTGGATGCTGGTGGTTGTAGTCTTCGTGGCGGCGACCCGGTTCCGTGGCTCAGGGCGGTCAAACCAGTGGCGGAACTATTTATGTGGTTTTGATGTTTAAATGTCCGACTACGCCACCCGTGGATTGCGGTCAGAGTGAACCGCCGCTACAGGGCAGACCGCTGAGGCTGGTGTTGTGGGTGCAGCAGAGCGTAGCATAACTCCCCACGGGAGGAGTATAGCCTCAGGGCAGTTTATGCGGAGGATGGGGGTGATGGTGCAGGGCAGCAGCAGTAACGACACGGAGTCAGTGATGCAGTCCAGGGCCTTTACTCACAGTTCTTATTATCCAGACCACGTCTGCAGGTAACGGCTGCCCACGTCGTACTGTGCTCACCAGGTGAGGGGCTCAGACAACTCCCAGATAACTTTGGAGCACTTCACAGGACCCCCTTTGTGTGTCCTTTGTCTGGCCTTTCTTACCAACACTTCTGTCCGGCTGCCTCGGGCCTCCTCTTGGTAAACTTGGCGCCAGTTTCCCTGACCCTATATGGTGCCTTCCTAGCGGGTGTAGCGAGGGGCTGCGCCACATAAAATGTCAGAGCCTCCGGTTTCTAGCTGAGGGTCGTTTCCTGCCTCCACTAGTTCGGGGACCGGTCTCCCCCTTTGGCCTGACCCCTCCACGCAGGTGGATTCGGGCGTGCGGTGGCGACTCGCCCGTTCGCACCCCTGGGATCCCTTCATTCCTCGTTCCTGGAGCCTTCTCCGCTCCTCTTCCTTCCTTCTCCCTCTTCCAGGCCTGGGCCTCTGTTACTAGGCCCGCCTCCGGAGCAGAGCTCATGCAGAGCCCCTGCTCCCTGCCACTTCTGCTCAGACTTCTCTGCACTGAACTAAGATGGTGCCCACCTTTTATACTCCCTTCTCAATGCACCCAGGAACTGCTTCCTCCCTGCTCCTGCACTACAGGGTTCCCCTTCCTCAGTGTTCCCTCCCCCCACTCCAGCCAGGGACAGGGACTGTCGTGCCCATCTCAGGGGCATATTGGTCGCCCTGCCCCACGGCAATGTGGTGTAATGCATGCAGGTGTCGGGTCCTGATCCACACTCCATCCTTACCTGAGAGTGAGATATCACACCTCTGGGTGAGGTGCAATACGTCTGTAGCAACCGAGCCCTCAGGGTGCTACAGTTCCATTTATCTTCAGCCTAGGTGACGTATTGCGATACAGGGCCGTGATTTTGGCTATAAAAGGGTCCCCTAGACCCCTACCCCAAGCTTTTTAAGAGAATCATATATGGCGTGCCAGGAAACTCTATGGAATGCTTTCTCAGCATCCAACGAGAGTATCTAATTACAAATTTTTAACTGCATCTAGCCCAGGAAATACTTTGTGCCTAGTAGCAGTGTCTGCTAGTCAGCGGATTATCCCGGCTGTTAAGCAAGCTACACCACCTGTAGTTTAGACACTTAATTTTTTCAAAGGAAATGCTTCGGGACCATGGGATACTTAGTGAAGAGCATCAGGAGGCACCCCAAGGCATAGGGGCTGGGACTGGCAGTAGGATGCCTTGCGGTGGACAGCCGAGCTCGATCCTTATAAAAGCTTTTTAACTGCAGCAGCTTTAGTGGACGCTACTGGAGCTGGAATTACCGCGGCTGCTGGCATGAGACTTGCCCTCCAATAGATCCTTGTAAATGGATTTAAAGTGTATTCATTCAAATTAGAGAGACAATTTAAATTAAAAAGCTTAGAACTGCCTCCACCACAGGGGGGCTCGCTCGACCCACCAGCGGACAGGCACCAGTATTGGGAGAGGGGGGCTGGCCGTCAGGGTTCACCGCGGCTCTGGCACAAACCCGGCGACACGGAGGTGGCACGGGCAGGAGCGGACTGGCCGTGTCGGCTTCTCACTTTTTGGATTTTAGAAGGGCATGACATGCCTATATCTGTGTCTCCCCCTCCTTTTACTCCTCCACCTCTTTTATTATTTTAGTTATGTCTTCTGAGCAGTTTGTCAGCTTTTGGACACCTTTGAAGGTGTTTTCTATGTGTTTCTATGTGTTTTTGTTTGCCTGCCATTGGTTTTAACGGTGTTCGAAGGTGTTCGACGAACAGTTCGACGAACAGTTCGGCGAACACACGGGTGTTCGACGAACCGAACCGAACTCGAACACTACGGGGGTGGCTCAACACTAGTCTTGAGCTCCCGGGGATCAGGGATCGCCCTAGCCGCAATAATGTCCCTAACATGTTCGCGAACTCTGACTCTCAGCTCCCTAGATGTAAGATCTACATAGATAAGTCCGCAGCCACATGTAGCATGGTAGATCACATGTGTAGTGCTACAAGAAATATGGTGGCGGATGTTAAAGTTACGGGAGCCATCAGAATTCGCGAACATGGTAGTGCGTGGGACATTAGTGCAGGCGGCACAATGGCTGCAAGGAAAGGTCCCCAAACGGGTTTCTCCCCGAAGGAAGGTAGTGACTGGAAACCAGAAGAGCAGAGGGGAACAGTTTGGGGAAGGTTTATTGCAAGGAGCCCAATATTAGGGAAAGCCCTGTGAGCATATGGTATTGTGATGTGTGTAAGATTAAAACTTCTTCTCTCGGTCTTTGATACTAAAAATACTCGTGTCTGCATTTTTATACATGTTTCCAGTTCTCCTATCTAACAATGTCAGCAGATTTGCAGAGTCAAAACTGCTGGGAGATTCCCTTTTAAATTAATATGTGCTTATAGTATGTATAGTATAGAAAGCGATGTTCACAATGAATGATTGACTGAAAGAAAATATTTTGCTCAGTTGGTATTGCACATACAGGAACAGTCTCTGAACAGCAAGGACAATAATATTTGACAGCTATCTTCAACATGTGCTCCATGAGATTTGCTGAAAATGTGTAAGCAGTACCTCTGGTAGGTCATGCTGTCAGAAACACACCTAAACATAGCTGAATATTTGCCGATATCAGAAATTCGTGCACATATATAGAGGAATGTGTTGTTTACTCTGAAGTGCTTGGCGTGATATTAAGAATACAGCTGTGAGGAGGATGTAAAGGCAAGTTGTCTAGTAGGGTTTTTGGATACATAAAAGAAAAAGAAGTCTTGACAGACAACCAAATTCCTGCAGGGCTTACAGCGCCATCCAGCCTCGTCTGCAGCTAAACAGGATGGATAGATATATCTACTGCACATTGTACTCAGCGCACTCTGTAATTAAATCCCCAGGTAGGACAGCATAAAATAATATTCAACTGTCACGAGGTGCCAAGAATAAGTAATTAAAATATCATCTAAAAATGTATCATTGCATAGGAAAAGCATGTGTTGCACTGTTTATTTGAGAATACTGTATACTTTCAAGCAAGATGCTGTAAACTAGATTTCGACCACATGTTTCTATCAGTAAAAGGAGTGGATGAAGTTAAAGAAATGCTTCGTTATGTAGATGCATATGTTTTGTTTTTATTGAAGGTAGAAAGTAGCAAACAGGCTCTAACTTGCAAACGACTCTGGAGCAGATTTTATCTTACTGTCTTTTAAAAGTCTAATTAATTTAGACTCACAGCACCAATTGATGCAAGCATCAAAGCATACAGGAACTATTAGCTAAAATCAGGGGAGAATTCTGAACGGAGACAAACTATAAGGCTATGTCCCCACTATGCAGAAATGCTCCGGATTTTTCTGGAGCGTTTCTGCATCTCCCTGGAAGAAAAAAACGCATGCGGATTGTACATGCGGATTGTACATGCCTTTTTCCTGCCAGGGACAAGTGGATGTGAAGCGTTCTTCACCTGCATTTCCGCATGCGGGTTGACAAGCTCTTTCCAAGCGATTTTAGCATCACTTGGAAAGTGCTTGACAACTTGGTCACACTATATAAATCCATGCAACCCGCATGGATTTATATAGTGTGACCGTAAAGAATGGTAAAAAATAAAAAAATAAATCTATACTTACCTTCCGATGTCCCCCGCAGTCTTGCTTCTCTCCGTCCTGGCTGCCGGCAGATCGCGGTACACTGCTCTGAAGGACCTGCCGTCACATGACTATGACGTCAGCGCAGGTCCTTCAGTCCACCGCGATCTGCCGGCATGGGAGGATGAGCGCAGCTGGGGCCGTCAGAAGGTAAATATAACATTTATTTTTATTTTATTCTTTTTTTCACAGGTTCTATGGTACTTGGGTCCGGAGGAGAGTCTCCTGTCCTCCACACCCGGGTACCATCCGCAAATTGAAATGCGTGGAATGCACATCTACATATGCAGTGATGCGTAATCCATGCGTTTCAATGCAAGTCAATGGCGACGAAAACGCAGCACTTCCATAAAATAATTGGTAGTGCTGCGTTTTTTTCCGCAATGATAATGCACAGCGGAAATTTCCGCAGCATGAGCACAGCACATGCGGATTATCATTGGGGGCCATGGCAGGCCTTCTACTATGCGTTTTTTAAGCGTTTCTGCAGCATTTTTGCGGCTGCGGAAACGCTTAAAAAACGCATCATGGGCACACAGCCTAAAGCTACTGGTGAGGCAGAGGGGGTGGTTGCCCCAGGCCCTGCTCTCTGAGGGGCCCACCCAGAGCTACGCAACCCTTAATTGATGCAGTAAAAACTTGCGGTAGAGCAGGGAGATATGGTCTTCCTGCACTACCGCTCTTCGTTCTGTAGACTGCAGATCGCTTTAAGCGATCTAACGCGCGCATAGGACATCAGAGTCCCGGAGTGGTGATGTCATTGCGCCGTGCCGGGACTTTGACATTCTGAGCGTGCATCAGTGCTATCACAGTGCATTGCCTTGGCCCTGGACTCGTCAGAATCCTGGGTTAGGTGTGTATATGAATTTTTTTGTAACTAAAGCTTGTGGTGTGATGTGGGGGCATCATTAACAATTGGAGACCATTATACATAATGTAGGGCACCCTGAAACAGTGGGTGGTGCCCTTATACATTTTAGGGACTAATACAAAGGCCATTATACATCTTGGGGACTAGTGCAGTGGCCATTATACTGCTTTAGGACTAATGCTTGGGTCATTATACAGTTTGTGGACTAATGGAGGGGCCATTATACAGCTTGTGGACTAATGCAGAGGCCATTATACATCTTGGGGACTAATACAGGGGCCTTATACTGCTTTAGGACTAATGCTTGTGTCATTATACAGGTTGTGGACCAATGGAGGTGCCATTATACAGCTTGTGGGCTAATGCAGGGGCCATTATATAGCTTGAGCACTAATGGGGCCATTATACAGCTTGGGGACTACTGCAGGGGACATTATACAGCTTGGGGTCTAATGTGGCGGCCATTATACAGTTTTAGGGATTAATGAGGGGGCCATTATACAGCTTAGGGACTAATGCAGGGGGCATTATACTGTGTGGGAGCTAATATGGGGGCCATTATACAGTTTGGGGACTAATGCAGGGGCCATTATACAGTGTGGTAGCTAGTGTGGGAGTCATTAAACAGGTTGAGGGCTAAAGTGGGGGCCATTATACAGTTTTGGAGCTAATGTGGGGGGCATTATACAGTTTGGGAGCTAATATGGGTTCCGTTATACAGTTTGGGAGCTATTGTGGGGGCCATTATACAGTTTAGGAGCTAATATGGGGGCCATTATACAGTTTGGGAGCTAATATGGGGGGACCATTATACAGTTCGGGAGCTAAAATGGGGGACCACTATACAGTTTGGGAGTTAAAGTGGGGGACCATTATACAGTTTGGGAACTAATGTGGGGGTCATTATACAGTTTGGGGGCTAATGTGAGAGCCATTATACAGTTTAGGGGCTAAAGCAGGGGCCACTATACAGTCTGGGGGCTACTGTCGGCATCTTTACACTGTATTTTGGAAGAGCTGTGGGCCCATTATACTGTGTATAGGGGAGCTGAGGGCCCACCATATTGTGTATAGGGGAGCTGCGGGCCCATTATGCTGTGTAGAGGGCAGTTGCGGGAAAATCATATTGTGCATAGAGGGAGTGCTGTGGGCTCATCATAAGGTATATAGAGGAGCTATACATTGGGGGAGTCAGAGGACTTTATTAGATGTTAAGTGGGCACTTATTGTTATAGAGGCACTCAGAGTACTGTGCACAGTGGGGATCATTACTTATTAGGGGCAAAATGTGGACACTGTTTTCTAGGGCACTTGCACAAGGCATTCTAATTTTCTAGGGGGCAAATTTAACATCTAGATAGAGGGCACTAATGAGGCATTATTACTATGTAAGGGGCACAGTGGTGAGCATTATTATGTGGGGAACTAAGAGGAGCCCTGTTTTTGTACCACATAGCATGTGCAGTATTAGGGACACATATGGCAGCAGCGGCTCAGTATTGGGGTATCAGAAGGATGAGGAGTTTGTGCAGGGTGGGAATAGATGGAAGACTGTGCTGGAAATGTGACAAGTCAATTGGGTCTTTGTTGTAGTCTCAGCAGACGAGTCCTGGCTGGAGACATTTTTATATAATCACTGCATAGTTGGAGTGGGACCACCTGCACGTTTAAGTCTATGGGCCGTCCGGAAGCAGTTAAAGATATTGAAACAAGCAGTAAACAATATGCATTTGTAAAAGAGGAGTGCTATTGTGAAATCCATATTCTTTATATATGCAAATTGAGCCTTCTCATATAACCTGACCATTGGATCCATTGGGTTGTTTTCTTAAGTTTAGTTTCACAAGCCCCAAACAATCTAATTAGGACTGTCAATACATACAGTACCCTGAACTAGAGCTATTACTTCCAATGCTGAGGTCATTTATTTTTCCAGCTCCCTAATTGACAGCAAGACATAAAAAATCTATCAGCAGAGTACTGACATTTTATAGCACTTTGAGGAGTTGAGGGGTTTATCTGTGCGTTTATGTACATTCACTATATCTACATCATGGCTCTGGACTTAATATTTAATGAAGCCGGAAATACCGTGAAAACTTAATTATATGTTTCTATGAAAAATACAGTATTTTGATGTGTATAGAAATCTAAATGGTTATGCATGATAAATGTATGTACATTAGGCTTTCTCTATGCAGTTTTTGCAGTGTTTTTTTATTTGTATTTTACAAATTTTGTTATTATTATTTTTAGCATGTTTTTTAAAGTCTTAAAGAGAAGCTTATCAAAAAATGCAATGGACAAAACACCATTCAAAAATCCAAGTTGAATAAAATACCTTGATAACTGCGATCCAATGTACTGGTACAGAGAAATCCAAGTTATTGTAATATGTAAATGAGCTTTTAAGATCTATGGGATGGACATAAATCTCCCTGAGAATCTGCCTCCGGAGCTTATTTTTAATGGAAGAGGGTGTTATAAGTCTGAGACATATAATGACTGACAATCTGCTCTCCTGTCTCACACTGGTAACATCCCTTTTCATTTACAATAAGCTCTGGAGGCAGATTCTCCAGGAGATTTATGTCTGGCTCATAGATCTTAACAGCTCATTTACATATAAATAAAATGTGGATTTCTCTGGAATAAGACATCAGATCGCAGATATCAAGGTATCATTTTATTAAGCTTTCTATGCCCATATAGACGGCTTACAAGGCTTGATCCTACTACGATTCTCTGTAATAATTTATGACTAACATTTGGTCAGAGTATTTTTTTTTTTTACTTAACTCCTTCACCCCCAGCGATTTTTTGTTTTTCCCTCCCCTTTTTCCAAAAGCCATAACTTTTTTATTTTTCTGTCAAGGCTTGTTTTTCTGTGGGATGAGTTGTACTTTTGAAAGACACCATTGATTTTACCATATAGTGTACTGGAAAACAGGAAAAATAATTCCAAGTGTGGTGAAATTGCAAAAAAAAAGTGCAATTTCACAATTTTTTTTTTTAAATTTACTCTGTTCACTATATGGTACAACTGACCTGGCAATATGACTCCCCAGGTCAATAAGAGTACACAGATACCCAACATGTATAGGTTCTTTTTTATTTAAGTAGTGATTTTTTTTTTATAAATTTGTATGAAAAAAAGTTTTTGCGCTTGTCACCATTTTCCAAGGCCCGTGACGTTCTTATTTTTTGTGATCTGGGCTGGGTGAGGACTTCTCTTTTGCGCCCTCAGCTGACGTTTTTATTCATACCATTTTGGGGTAGATGCGATATTTTGATCGCCTGTTATTGAATTTTATTGAAATGTTGCGGCGACCAAAAAAACATAATTCTGGAGTTTTCATTTTTTTCTCATCACGTTGTTTACCAATATAATTAATTTACTTTATATTTTGATAAATCGGACATTTCTTTAGGCAGCGATACCAAATATTTGTATATTTTTTTAGTTGTTCTATTTTAAAACTGGGGTGATTTTAACTTTTATGTTTTTAAAATTTTCTTTAAATCTTTTTTTTACCCTTTTTACTGACTTCAATAGTCCCCTTGGGAGACTTGAAGCTGCGATCTTCCAATCGCCTGTGCTACACATAGCAGGGCTTCATCTTCAGCCCTGCTATGTATAGCAAAAATCACGATCTCCTATGAACGCCGGTCACGGGTGTGGCCGGCGTTCATAGGAGAATCATAATGACAGGCACAGGGGTTTTCTGCAGACTCCCAGCTGTCATGACAACCCATCGGCACCCCGCAATCACGTGAAAGGGCGCTTATGGGCGGGACTAGTGACACGCTTCCACCCGGCGCATGTTAAATGCCGCTGTCAGTGAATGACAGTGGTATTTAACTTGTTAACAGCCACGGGTGGATCTCAGATCCACCCGAGGCTGTTAGAAGCACATGGCAGCTGACCAGATGAAGTGTCATGTGCAGGGAAAGATGTGGGCTCAGCGCCGGAGCCCGCTTCAAAAGCAGGGACACAACCTATATAAATATATAGCATATGTATATATACGTCATTGGTTGTGAAGGGGTTAAAAAATGCACCATAAAACACCAGGAAAAATGCTACAAAAATGCAGTGTTTTTTTTCTGTGGGTGTAAAGCCACCTTTGGAGTCCTTCGCACACAACTTTATTTCAGTTTTTTGAACTCTTGTAAAAACTGGCTTGCAGATAAAATGCCATACCCAAACCAAATGCGGCAAAAACAAAAATGATGTCTATATAGTCTCTTTTATATTTGACTATGAATAACATAAAAAACTGTGTGTGAATCCAGCTTTAAAGGGAACCTGTCACGTATAGTACATGCAGTCCGATCTGTGGAAAGCATGGTATAGAGAAGGAGAAACTGAGCAGAATTATATGTAGCTTTGTTTAGCATAACTTTATTATTATTATTATTTATTTTTATAGCACCATTTATTCCATGGCGCTTTACATGTGAAAGGGATATGCATAGCACAAACAATTACAATAAATTTTGAACAATACAAGTTGGCGACTGGTAAAGGAGGAGCGAGGACCCTGCCCGTGAGGGCTCACAATCTACAAGTTGTGTTTTATTCATTGTAATTCCTGATGTGTGAATGCATAGAAGTCCAGTGGATGGCCCAACTAGTGGTTGACAGCTATCTCTTCCTACACAGTCATACAGGGAAGGGTGTCAATCACTGATAAGACCGCCCACTGGACTCATATGCATACACACCCTAAGGATTTCAATGAATAAAATGTAAGTTTTACTGAAACTTTCCCCACAAAATTCTATATCAATCTGATCCGCTCCTCCTGCTCTAGAACATCCTTCCTGCAGATCAGATACCATTTTCAACATGACAGGTTTTCTTAAAAGTGCCAGCTTTGGAAATATCCACATGTGGCAAATGTGGAATTTATTCATGACAGAAACATGTACTGTAGCTTTGTATATATAACATTACTAATGTGACACATAAAAGCAAAAACCATGGATGTATAGATGTAACCGGCTTCACATTATATCCGCTTCTCATACAGTGTTTAGCAGGAATTTTCATGTTGTTTTCTTTATGTTTCTCTGTTTTTCTTTTTCTTGGACTTAAAATACAATTGTCAAATGTTAATTTAATTGAACCTGACAGCCTGACAGCTGATAAATCTTGCCCAATCCATGAGCAGCATGTATCAGTCCCTGGCTATATGATCTCAGACTGGTATACTTCACTCTGAAATGCTGCGGCTTTTCAGAGTAAAACATACTTTAACCCCTTTAAAACCCATGACATACTAATACGCGTCTGTGCCCTGGGACTTAAGAGCCTGACCCGTATAAGTACGTCATCGCGATCGCGCGCGCACACAGGCTGTGCGGGCGCCGTCGCCGCCGGGTGTCAGCTGATTGTCACAGCTGACACCCGGTACTATGTGCAGGGAGCGGTCCCACACCGCTCCCGGCACATTAACCCCCGAAATGCTGCGATCGAAGTCGATCGCAGCATTGCGGTGGCTAAGGGGAGGTGATCGCAATACTCACCTCTTCCGGCCTCCAGCGCTGTCTGCCGCGGCTTTCCGGGTGTTGCCATGACGACCCGATGTTGTCATGACAACATCCGGGTCACCAGACAGCAATCTTCTCCCTGTGCAGCGCTGACTGCCTGCATGGCACAGTGATGGTGCTCCATCCCTATGCTATGCAGGCGATCAGAATAAAAAAGTGAAAGTCCCAGAGTGGGACAAAGTAAAAAAGTAAAAAAACTTTCAGAAAGTGAAAAAAAAATTTAAAAAAAATTGCAAAAAAAAAATTGTAAAAATATAAAAAAAAATAAAAAAAATAATCCACCAAAAATAAAAATATAATGTACCCATCAATAAATATTACTATGAAAAAATAAAAACCAAACAATAAAAGTACACATATTTTGTATCGCCGCGTCCTTAATGACCTGACCTATAAAACTTTCCCACTAGTTAACCCCTTCAGTGAACACGGTAAAAAATAAAAAACTAAGCAAAAAACAATGCTTTATCATCATACCGCCAAACAAAAAATGGAATAACACGCGATCAAAATGACGAATAGAAATAAAAATGGTACCGCTGAAAACGTCATCTTGTCCCGCAAAAAACAAGCCGCCATACAGCTCCATCATCTGAAAAATCAAAAAGTTATAGCTCTCAGAATAAAGCGATGCAAAAAAATATTTTTTTCTATAAAATAGCTTTTATTGTGTAAAAGTGCCAAAACATAGAAAAACAATATAAATGTGGTACCGCTGTAAACGTACTGACCCGAAGAATAAAGCTACCTTATCAATTTTACCACACGCGGAGAAGAATAAAATTTTTTTTTGAAAAAAACAATTCCTGAATTTTTGGTTTTTGTTTATTCTGCATCCCAAAAGCTGGAATAGAAAGCGATCAAAAACTGTCACGTGCCTGAAAATGGCACCAATAAAAACATCAACTCATCCCGCAAAAAACAAGCCATCACATGACTCTGTCGGCCAAAATATGGAAAAATTATAGCTCTCAAAATGTGGAGATGCAAAAACTAGATTTTACAAAATATGTGTCTTTTAGTGTGTGACAGCTGTCAATCATAAAAACCCGATATCATTCTGGTATCTCTGTAGTCGCACCGACCCGAAGAATTAGGTCGTCTAATCACTTATACCGCACTAAAAACGGCGTAAAAGATAAGCACTAGGGCTGGGGTTGGGGTTAGGGTTGTGCTAATGTTAGGGTTGGGGTTAGGGTTGTTTTTTTTATTCAAAAGTAAAAAATTTTTTTAAAAAAATGACGATATGGCAACTAGTGTTGAACGCAAGTGCTCGCTACTTGAGTTTGCATCAGGTGCTCGGGTATACATTGAGTATCGCGGGTGCTCGAGTCTCCGCCCCATATGCTTCGCGGCCAAAAAAACCTAGCGGGGATTGCCTGCCATGCACGAGCGATCCCCGCATGTTTTTTTTGGGTGTCTAATAACCGTGAAACATGCGGGCGGGGACTCGAGCATTTCACTTGAGCACCCGTGATACATGGTGCATACCTGAGTACCCGATGCAAACTCAAGTAGCGAGCACTTGCACTCAAGACTAATGACAACTTATTCAATATGATGACCTAATGTCATCAAATTCTGTGTCGTACCTCTGGGTTCAAAATGTTCACTATACCCCTTGATAAAATCCTTGAGGGGTGTAGTTTCCAAAATGGGGTCACTTGTGGGGGGTTTCAACTATTTAGGCACATCAGGGGCTCTCCAAACGTGACATGGCGTCCTCTCTCGATTCCAGCCGTTTTTGCGTTCAAAAAGTCACACAGTGCTCCTTCCCTTCTGAACTCTGCCGTGCGCCCAAACACTGTATTTTCCCCACATATGGGGTATTGGCGTACTCAGGAGAAATTGCACAAAAGTTTTTGGGGTCCATTTTCTCCTCTTACCCTTGTGAAAATAAAAAAATTGGGGCTAAAACATCATTTTTGTGGAAAAAGTTTGATTTTTTTATTTTCACGGCTCCATGTTATAAACTTCTGTAAAGGATTTGGGGGTTCAAGGTGCTCACCACACATCTAGATAAGTTCCCTGAGGGGTCTAGTTTCCAAAATTGTGTCACTTGTGGGGGGTTTCCATTGTTTAGGCACATCAGGGGCACATCCGCTAATTATTCAAGCAAATTTTACAATCAAAAAGTCAAATGGCGCTCCTTCCCTTCCGAACCCTGCTGTGCGCCTAAACAGTGGTTTTCCCCCACATATGGGGTATCTGCTTACTCAGGAGAAATTGCACAACAAACTGCATGGTGCAATTTCTCCTGTTACCCTTATGAAAATGCAAAAGTGGGGACTGAAATACATTTTTGTGGGAAAAATGTGAAAATTTTATTTTTATGGTTCAATGTTATAAACTTCTGTGAAGCACCTGGGAGTTCAAAGTGCTCACCACACATCTAGATAAGTTCCCTGAGGGGTCTAGTTTCCAAAATGGTGTCACTTGTGGGGGGTTTCCACTGTTTGGGCACATCAGGGGCTCCCCAAATGCAACATGGCGTCCGCTAATTATTCAAGCAAATTTTACATTCAAAAAGTCAAATGGCGCTCCTTCCCTTCCGAACCCTGCCGTGCGCCCAAACAGTGGTTTTCCCCCACATATGGGGTATCTGCTTACTCAGGAGAAATTGCACAACAAACTGCATGGTGCAATGTCTCCTGTTACCCTTATGAAAATGCAAAAGCGGGGGCTGAAAAACATTTTTGTGGGAAAAATGTGAAAATTTTATTTTTACGGCTCAATGTTATAAACTTCTGTGAAGCACCTGGGAGTTCAAAGTGCTCACCACACATCTAAATAAGTTCCCTGAGGGGTCTAGTTTCCAAAATGGTGTCACTTGTGGGGGTTTCCACTGTTTAGGCACATCAGGGGCTCCCCAAATGCAACATGGCGTCCGCTAATTATTCAAGCAAATTTTACATTCAAAAAGTCAAATGGCGCTCCTTCCCTTCCGAACCCTGCCGTGCGCCCAAACAGTGGTTTTCCCCCACATATGGGGTATCTGCTTTCTCAGGAGAAATTGCACAACAAACTGCATGGTGCAATGTCTCCTGTTACCCTTATGAAAATGCAAAAGTGGGGGCTGAAAAACATTTTTGTGGGAAAAATGTGAAAATTTTATTTTTACGGCTCAATGTTATAAACTTCTGTGAAGCACCTGGGAGTTCAAAGTGCTCACCACACATCTAAATAAGTTCCCTGAGGGGTCTAGTTTCCAAAATTGTGTCACTTGTGGGGGTTTCCACTGTTTAGGCACATCAGGGGCTCCCCAAATGCAACATGGCGTCCGCTAATTATTCAAGCAAATTTTACAATCAAAAAGTCAAATGGCGCTCCTTCCCTTCCGAACCCTGCTGTGCGCCCAAACAGTGGTTTTCCCCCACATATGGGGTATCTGCTTACTCAGGAGAAACTGCACAGCAAATTTTGGGGTCAATTTTTTCCTGTTACCCCTGCAAAAATAAAAAAAAATTGGGTCTAAAGTAACATTTTTGTAATAAAAGTTAAATATTAATTTTTTTCTTCCACATTCCAAAAATTCCTGTGAAGCACCTGAAGGGTTAATAAAGTTCTTGAATGTGGTTTTGAGCACCTTGAGGGGTGCAGTTTTTAGAATGTTGTCACTTTTGGGTATTTTCTGTCATAAAGACCCCTCAAAGTGACTTTAAATATGATGTGGTCCCTAAAAAAATGGTTTTGTAAATTTTGTTGGAGAAATCGCTGGTCAACTTTTAACCCATATAGCTCCCCAATAAAAAAAAATTTTGGTTCCAAAATTGTGCTGATGTAAAGTAGACATGTGGGAAATGTTATTTATTAACTATTTTGTGTGTCATATCTCTCTGATTTAAGGGCATAAAAATTCAAATTTTGAAAACTGCAAAATTTTCAAAATTTTCGCCAAATTTCCATTTTTTTCACAAATAAACGCAAGTGATATCGAAGAAATTTTACCACTATCATGAAGTACAATATGTCACGAGAAAACATTCTCAGAATCAGGGGGATCCGTTGAAGCGTTCCAGAGTAATTACCTCATAAAGTGACAGTGGTCAGAATTGTAAAAATTGGCCTGGTCATTAACGTGCAAACCACCTTGGGTTGTAAAGGTGTTAAAAGCCGTAGGGGACTGAGCCACTCTGGAGATTAATCGGACAGGCGGGTCTCCACCAGCTTCTTCTCTCATGCTTCCCAGGACTGACAGGTCATTACCTATACACACACTTAGGCAAAGTCCTAAGAGACAATGATACATGGCTGAGATTATACAGCCAGTGCCTGATACATGCTGCCCGTGGTTTGGGCAGCATGTATCAGCTGTAAGGTTTGCTTTAAATAATCTATAGTAAAATATGGGAATGTCTACATATACAGCATTTTGGATTGTGGTGTTTTTTGAGGTTAATGACATTTTTAATGAAAATGCAGCATGCAAAGGTATGACACATTTTTCAGGCATTTTGCTTTTAAACAGAACTGTACACAATAACACAAGTTTTAAAAAAAATTCACATCTGTGAATGTGAAAAAATATTCAGTCTACTCAATTATTTGAAAGCAGAAGACATCAGCAGCTGACTCCTGTATTGTTTGCTACAATGTGTCAATGTAGATGTAAAATGTATTAGTCTACATTCCAGGTTACTTAGCTTAAAGAGGATTTTTTAGGTTACATACACGTCAGTAGTTTACCTAACCTGATGGTTTTACATTTATAATAGGAGGTTTAATGTACGACATATAAGAATCCTTGTGCATGCTGCATGCATCCAAAACTCCGCCCATAGTGTTGCCCAATGCCTGAACAATTTGGTTTTTGGGACATGCATCAAGAGACTGTCACGCTCCACCAAGGAGCCAGACGGCACACGGTGAGATGGATGGGAAGGGAAGCACTGCCACTAGGGAGAGATGGAAAGGACAACCCCTGAAACATGCCCTGCACAGCCCTGAGCTCCCTTATGTCCCTAGATGAATTCTTTCATCCTGTGCTGCGCACATGTTCCTATCTCTGTCTTTCCCTAAGCACGGCCCTGGCTAGAGAGGGCAGCAGGAACACTAGTCTTGCTCTCAGATAAGGACACAAAAAGGAAACAGACAAAGGTAAAAGAAACAACAATCACTCAACGCGCACCCAGACTAAAGAAAGGTATAAAGATAGGATGAGGCAAACCAAATAAGAGATAAGGTACAGGAAGACACTCAAACAAACTTCCAAACAGATATCTCCAGAGATGATTCCTATCACGGGTTTGTCAGAGGTGACAGACAGTCGCCCTGCAGTGGTTTGCAGGAGATCTCCACGTTTGGCAATGCAGACAGCTACCTAGATAGGAGGCTGTGTTTAGGACCCAGCGACTACCTCCCTTTAGTCTGAGTGTATATATACCTGGTGTGTCTAGGTGGGCGTTATACTCATTTGTACTTGAAACTTGGCTGAAGCAGCATCACGTCCTCTCTGGAGTCTTGAGGCCGTGTGCCCTGTTGGAGTTCTTCTAAAGCTAAGTTGTTATTCCTCTTTGTTGCACACACACCTGGTGTGACTCTCTGTGTTGCACTCACACCTGCCGTGACAATTCCTAGATAATCTCTCTTCATACGGCTCACACCTCCAGTTCCAAACCAGGTTACAGCAAACTATCACTGGCAACTACTGAAGCTAAGAGGTGAGTATTTATATCATAGGGGAATGGAGAAATCAGAACAGCTGAGATTACTGTAGGAGACAAACAGAACTGTGTAACCCTTGCAGAGCAAGGGAAATTTGCACAGCTAACAGGAAAGCAAAGCAGATCCAACCAGGGCTGGTGGACGTATAGTCAGACGCTGCACTCTTCTGACCCCTCTCTGTCGCAGTATTCCCGTAACACAGTGCATGTAATCACCCTAAGACACTCTTGGTCATTAGTGATTCTTCTTTGTTGCTAATAACAAAAGATGAGCAAATCTTCTGAAATTCGAATTTACCAGACTCGCTGAACTGTTCCCATGTAACTCAATTTGCTGCAAATCTAAAGTATTCCACTATTTTCTTTTCCTCACATATTGTTGTTCTTCACTTCTTTACTGTCACACACTATCTGTACAGTTTATTCAGTGTTTATGGCTGCCTCACTGTCTCTATGGCTAAGTTGTGAGATGTGACTTCCTCTCATTATCCAGATTCAAAACAATGAATGGCTGCTGCGTTCCCTGCTTCTGCTTTTATATTATTATTATTATTATTATTTATTATTATAGCGCCATTTATTCCATGGCGCTTTACATGTGATAGGGATATACATAACAAAAGCATTTACATAATCTTAACAAAACGAGTCAGCGACTGGTACAGGAGGAGCGAGGACCCTGCCCGCGAGGGCTCACAGTCTACGAGGGATGGGTGAGGATACAGTAGGTGAGGGTAGAGCTGGTCGTGCAGTGGTGTTTACTGCAGGTTGTAGGCTTGTCGGAAGAGGTGGGTCTTCAGGTTCCTTTTGAAGGTTTCCACGGTCGGCGAGAGTCTGATATGTTGGGGTAGAGAGTTCCAGAGTAGGGGGGAAGCACGGGAGAAATCTTGTATACGAGTGTGGGAGGAGGAGATAAGAGGGGAGTAGAGCAGGAGATCTTGTGAGGATCGGAGGTTGCGTGCAGGTAAGTACCGGGAGACTAGGTCACAGATGTATGGGGGAGACAGGTTGTGGATGGCTTTGTATGCCATGGTTAGAGTTTTGAACTGAATTCTCTGGGCAATAGGGAGCCAGTGAAGGGATTGACAGAGAGGAGAGGCCGGGGAATAGCGGGGGGACAGGTGGATTAGTCGAGCAGCAGAGTTTAGGATAGATTGGAGAGGTGCAAGAGTGTTGGAAGGGATGCCACGGAGCAGGAGGTTGCAGTAGTCGAGGCGGGATATGATGAGGGCATGCACTAGTGTTTTTGCAGAGTCTTTGCTGAGGAATGCACGGATCCGGGAGATGTTTTTGAGTTGGAGTCGGCAGGAGGTGGAAAGGGCTTGAATATGTGGTTTGAAGGAGAGATCAGAGTCCAGGGTTACCCCAAGGCAGCGAGCTTGTGGGACTGGGGAGAGTGAACAGCCATTGACGTTGATGGATAGGTCGGATGGGGGATGTGAATGAGAGGGTGGAAAGATGATGAACTCTGTTTTATCCATGTTGAGTTTTAGAAACCTGTCGGAGAAGAAGGATGAGATGGCGGACAGACATTGTGGGATTCTGGTTAGTAGGGAGGAGATATCGGGTCCAGAGAGGTAGATCTGTGTGTCGTCAGCATAGAGGTGATACTGAAAGCCGTGAGACTCTATGAGCTGTCCCAGGCCGAAGGTGTAGATGGAGAAGAGCAGGGGTCCTAGAACTGAACCTTGGGGGACACCGACAGATAGGGGGCGAGATGAGGAGGTGGTGCGTGAGTGGGAGACGCTGAATGTCCTGTCTGTTAAGTATGAGGAGATCCAAGATAGAGCCAAGTCCGTGATGCCAAGAGATGAGAGAATCTGGAGTAAGAGGGAATGGTCCACTGTGTCAAAGGCAGATGACAGGTCCAGAAGGAGGAGGATGGAGTAGTGTCGCTTGGATTTGGCATTTAGTAGGTCGTTTGTGACTTTGGTCAGGGCAGTTTCAGTCGAGTGATGCGGTCGGAAGCCAGATTGTAGACGGTCGAAGAGGGAGCAGGAGGAGAGGTGGGAGGACAGTTCAAGGTGGACATGTTGTTCTAGAAGTTTTGAGGCAAAGGGGAGAAGTGATATGGGGCTACGGTAGTCCCTCCTGATTGGCTGTACTAAACCATGTGATGTGATTGTTGTAAGTCATAATTGAAAAGCCTGACTGAGGTCATGGGATTGTTCTCTGGCTGATGAAACTTTCTGCAATGTGTAAAATAGCAGTAGCCATTTTAGGCGAATCACAAAATGTTCACATTTGCCAGATTCAGCAAATTCATAAAAATATGTCACAACTTTGATTTACATCAAATCGATTCACTTATCTCTACTAATCCCCATTGCAGTTTCATTTAAATAATAAAGTATTTACCAACCAGTGATCCTAGGAATTCTGGGGGTTCCTTGACTCAAGATCAGGAATTTCAACAACAATATAACAAGTCTTTTGACTTTTAGAATTAGGAAGGCAAACTAATTTTAGTTTCACATACATACTGTACGTACGGTATATGTATACATATGTGTGGCACCCCAGGGGTCTGGTTACCACAGTAATAGAGATATTATGTCTGAGAGCAAGTGGGAGGTTTCTCTGGTCAGGAGCCCTAAGCATGCAACACGGCCCACCCAGACCTGGGAGGGGAGGAATCTGCCCTTATAAACTGGGTCTGGGGCGGGATTAGGTTAGTCAGAGCCTGGAGAGGGAAAGTGACAACAGGAGCTCTGTAGGAGCAGGAGCGAGTGCCAGAGGCTGGAAGCTAGATAGCTCGCCTTGGCTGAAGACACTAAACCCGGACACGGAGTCCGAGGCTGTGGGGACATCCAGGTCCAGCAGCAGAATCCAACCGGCAGGGGATTCCATGTCCTCTGGCCTTAGAAACCCGAAGGCACGGTCACAAGCAAGGGACCAGCACCGCCATCGTGAAGCGGAGGCTAACGGAAGGCCCCAAGTCACCGGCCATACAGGTGAGCACCACACGGTATACTCAGGGACGTGGGCTACTTCTACCCGCATAGAGCAAGGTAGCCAGGAAAGAGTGCAGATAGTCGGGGAGGCCTACAACTCCACCTGGCCAGGGGAGATCTTACTTGCTTACAGACTGACCAGGCCCCTACTGCTAACCAGTACTCCCGGGAGGGTCTGTGCTATACCATCAGTAAAGACCCTGAACTGCACCACACGTCTCTGTGTTTCATCGCCGCACCAGCACCATTACTTCTGGGACGCTCACACCATCACTCCCATCATTCACTCTAGCTGCCCTGAGGCAATACTTCTCCCGTGGGGAGTTATCCCATACTCGGCTGCGCAAACAACATCAGCCTCAGCGGTCTGCAGCGCAGCGGCGGTCCCCACTGACCGCAATCCACGGGTGGCGTAGTCGGACAATTACAATACCAATAGACTGCCACTGGTTTGACCGCCCTGGGCACGGACCGGGTCACCGCCACACTGAGACTACAACCCCCAGCGATCCGGCTCCGGGTATCCCCCTGCACAGCACAGGCCCAGGGGGCGCGTCAACTTTGGCGTAGTCGGCAGGATTTCGTGCCCGCAACCACCGGGTACTGCGTGCCTGAAAAAGAGACTTTTATACTTACCTGTGGTGAAGTTTCCCGCTATCCGGAGCCGTTTCCTGCCATCGGACGCCATCTTGGACCGTTTCCCGCCATCTTCTGCCTTCTTCCCGCCATCCGCAGCTGCTTCCCGCCTTCGGACGCCATCTTCGGGACGCCGCGCGGGAAGAAGAGGGGCGTGGATGCCGAAAGCACGCGAGATCCGAAGCTCCGCCCCACGCACCGACGCTGCGCAAGGTCCTGGAAGGGAGAAAGAGCGACGCTGACGTCATCGGAGCGCGACGCCAGGTCCTCGACCCCGACGATTGACTGCGGAGCCGCGGCCTACGGAAGAAGAGCATCGCAAGGTAGGCCACGGTCCACTAGGGGGGAAGGAGGATGTCGGACACCGAGGGGAGCTCCACCGCCACACCGGCCGCCAGCGCAACCGCTGCTGCGGTCATGCCCTTCACCATGCCCTATATCCCGGGGGCAACCTGGCTACCCCAGTACTCAGGGGAGTCACATACCCTGAGTGACTTTAGGGAAAGACTGGATAGCCTCTTCCAGGTATACCCCCTCACAGAAGAGCACAAAGTGAGCATCCTGGTGGCCCAGTTAATCGGGGCAGCCCAAAGGTAGGTAAAGTCCTGGTCACCTGGGAAGAAGAGGACTGTCAGAGAGATACTAGCCCGGCTGAAAGACACATTTGATACCCGAACCTCAGCCAAGATAAAACTAAGATTTTACGGGTGCAAACAACGGGCACATGAAAGTATAAGAGACTATGCTCTAAACCTACAAGAGGCCCTGAGAGCCATTAAGCAAGCAGACTCTGACAGCGTGGGAAATGAAGACAAGCTGTTGACCGAACAATTTATTGAGGGTCTACTGTGCAATGCCCACCGAACCCAGTTGCGGGCAATGGCCTTACAGGACCCTGACCTGGACTTTGCACAGTTCAAGGACAGAGCCATCCGGGTGCTCCGAGAACCGGCACCAGGTGGCGCTGTGACCCACAGGCGCCCTGCTATCACTTATCACCAGGACGCGGCGCCCTTGTCTGCAGGGCCTGTGGGAGCTGATGCGCAGGCTTTAAACAATAAACAACAGACCTGCACCATCAGGTCCAAGAGCTGACTAAGAGTGTTGCCGCGCTAACCAGAACTGTGCAGTCTTTACAGGTCTCTTCTCCAGGAAAGATCCAGCTGGCATCTGGACCGGAGGACGTCCCGTGGCGCCGACTGAGGAGGACCCCACCGGCCAGAGGAAGACCCAGCGACAGATACAACGAGGACGGACGACCCATCTGCCGCCGCTGCAATCAACCCGGACATATGGCAAGGTACTGTCATTTAAACGGGCACAACCTGGGGTAGAGGGCCAACCCCCAGGCTTAAGATCATCAGGCCCATCGAACTGGCGTGACAAATACGTAGGGGGACGTCCGGTCTTGCCTGTGGTACTGGATGGCATTCCTATGAGTGCCCTACTAGACACCGGGTCACAGGTCACCACCATCCCGTACGTGCTCTTCAAGCGGTACTGGAATGACTCGGACATAACCCGCTACCCAGATGACGACCTGAGCATTATCGCCAGCAATGGTCAGCCCGTGCCACAGATAGGATTTAAGGAAGTGACCATCAAGGTCGGTAAAGTTGAACTGCCGGCACAAGGACTTATCATTGTGGACAATGACCGTCGCGAGAGTCACCCAAAAATAACCCTAGGTACTAACGTAATTGAAAACTGTCTTGCAGAGGTGATTCTTATTTTGCAACAGGTTGCCAAGAACGCCAGTTCCAGCCAGCAGCGTGTGCTCCAAAAAGAGATCCGGGCACTGATGAAACGGCAACAGGTGGAACTATCTGGTGGTGAGATAGGTAGCGTGAGAATGTGTGACCCGTTCCCTATTGCCATGCCCCCGAAAAGTGAGATGATGATTTGGTGCCGGGCAGCTATTGGTCTAAGAGGTAGAGACTACCAAGCAATGGTAGAACCCGTCTACTCAGACAGCAGGCCCACCATTTTGACAGCACGGGGGGTGGTCGATGTATGCCATGGGAGGGTGCCCGTCCACATCATCAATATCGGGGAGAGAGAAGTATACCTGCCCCGGTATGCCACGCTAGCCAAATTGTTCACCATCAGCCAGAACTCTGTACAGGCTGTGGAACCCTTGCCTCCATCTCAACCAGAGGGAGGTAACGGCTCTAAGAAACCAATGGAGGACTGGTGTCAGCAACTGCATTTGGGTACTGACTCCACTCCCTCACACCAAAAGCAGGGAGTCTATCGGGTGGTTCAGGAGTACGAGAGAGTGTTTAGCAAACACCCGCTAGACTTTGGGCGAGTAAAGGGGGTAGAACATCACATCCCCACGGGAGACCATCCTCCCATAAAGGAGAGATAAAGTACCGTACCCCCTGCACACTATCAACACGCCAAGGGGATGCTAAAAGACATAAAGGAGGCTGGGGTAGTTAGGGACAGCTGTAGCCCCTGGGCAGCTCCACTAGTCTTAGTGAAAAAGAAAGACAACACCATGAGAATGTGTGTAGACTACAGGAAGGTCAACCGTATCACACACAAAGATGCGTACCCGTTACCAAGGATAGAAGAGTCCTTAGATGCATTAAAATCTGCTAACTTCTTCTCTACTTTGGATCTCACTAGCAGGTACTGGCAGGTTCCTGTAGCAGAGGCGGACCGGGAGAAGACCGCATTCACCACCCCGATGGGACTCAGCGAATTTAACTGTATGCCGTTCGGGCTCTGCAACGCACCAGGAACCTTCCAATGGTTGATGGAATGCTGTCTGGGACACCGGAACTTCGAGACGGTCCTATTATACCTGGACGATATCATCGTCTATTCCAAGACCTATGAGGACCATCTGGAACACCTGGCAGAAGTGTTTGAAGCCCTGGCAAACTATGGCCTAAAGGTAAAACCCTCAAAGTGTCATCTACTGAAGCCAAAGGTACAGTACCTGGGACACGTGGTGAGTGCTGACGGAGTGGCTCCCGACCCTGACAAGATCACCGTGATTAAGGACTGGCCAAGACCGTCCAGCATAAAGGAAGTGCGGCAGTTCTTCGGGTTGGTAGGCTACTACCGAAGATTCATTCCCGGTTTTACCAAGAAGGCAGCTCCTATGCAGGACCTCCTGATAGGCCAGTCCAGGAAGGCCAAAAACCAGAAGCCACCCTTCAAATGGGAAAAGCTGGAAGAGGAGTCCTTCCGCCAGCTGAAGATGGCCCTCACGGGGGATGAAATCCTGGCGTACCCTGATTACAGCCAGCCCTTTATCCTCTACACGGACGCAAGCAACATCGGGCTAGGAGCCGTACTGTCCCAGATCCAGCAGGGGAGAGAACGGGTAATTGCTTACTCCAGCCGAAAACTGCGACCCACGGAAAGAAACCCTGAGAATTACAGCTCGTTCAAGCTAGAGTTCCTGGCAGTGGTGTGGGCAGTAACCGAACGTTTCAAGCATTACCTTGCCTCTTCCAGGTTCACCGTGTACACGGACAACAACCCGCTGACACACCTGGACACTGGAAGACTGGGTGCCCTGGAGCAGAGAAGGATGGCCCGCCTGTCCAATTTTGAGTTCACGATCAAGTACCGGGCAGGACGCTCCAATACCAATGCGGACGCCCTGTCCAGGATGCCGAACCTACCGGACGAAGGGGAGGATCCAGAAGAATTGGAAGAGATCGAACTCCCTGCGTTTCACCGTCATGGGATTACCCAGTATTCCCACCGTGTGAGGGGCCAGCGATCCGCTACGTTCAACCCCTTACCCCACTACAACTGGGCGGAGACGCAAGACAGTGACCCCACAGTCCGTCTGGTGAAGGAGATGCTGACCCAGGCTGACGCCCGCCTGGACCCAGACGCTCCGGAAGAGACCAAGCAACTGTGGACGGAGAAGAGCAGACTGTTTCTCTATAAGGAGAAGTTGTGCCGCAGAATGGTCAATTCCCGGACACATGAACTGATCTGGCAGGTTGTGGTACCGAGACGGGACGCAGCTATGGTGCTGGAGGCCTACCACAATGGGGCAGGGCACTTCGGATGGAAGAAGCTGGAGTTCCTGCTGCGTGAACGGTTCTACTGGATAGGCATGAGAGGAGCCATTGAGAGGTGGTGTAGAGACTGTGGCCCGTGCAATCTAAGAAGAAGGGACCGTGCCAGCCATAGGACTCCCCTGCAGCCCATCATCACCAGGCAGCCGCTGGAACTGGTCGCTCTGGACCATGTTAAACTGGCTCCAAGCAGAAGCGGGTATGTCTACGCCCTAACCATCGTGGATCACTACTCCCGGTTCCTGGTGGTGGTCCCTGTCAAAGACTTGACGGCTCAGACAGCAGCCAGAGCCTTCCAGCTGCACTTCTGCCGCCCACACGGGTACCCGGACCAAGTGCTGACGGACCAAGGACCAGCCTTCGAAGCAGAGGTCTTCCAGGAGTTCTGCAACCTGTATGGCTGCAAGAAGATAAGAACAACGCCCTATCACCCCCAAACCAATGGACTCTGCGAGAAGATGATAGATCTGCTAAAAACATTGCCCCTGGAAGAACGCAGTCTGTGGCTTGAGCAACTGCCCGATCTGGTGGACCTGTATAACCACATCCCGGTAGGTTCCACCAACTGTACCCCGGCTTACCTAATGCAAGCAAGATCTGGTAAGCTGCCTGTTGACCTGGATATGGGAGTCCTGATACCCGAGGACACCTCGCCAGAGACAGACTGGGATACAGAACGGCAGCAGCAGTACCGGAAAGTACAGGAGAGCGTCGAGCGAAGTCTCTGTCAATCAAGAGAAAGGCAGGAGAGGACTTATAACCAACATGCTCCCGATGTTCCCCTGGTACCTGGAGAGCAGATCTTAAAAAGGAAAAGGCGGCTCCATAAGTTGGACGATCAGTGGGAAAAGGACCCGTACACCGCACTGCCCTCAAGCCACAATAATCCAAAGGTGTACGTCATCAGCAAGGATGGAGGAGAGACCACAGCCACTGTCTCCAGAGACCACCTGAAAAAGTGCCCCGATAAGTTGCAAAGCACGGATGAAGATCAGGAAGACCCTCAACCCGTAGAGGAAAAGGAGGAAATGATCAGCACCGTACTCGGAGACTTTCCCCGGTCCTGGACACAAGTAAACAACGCTATCGTGGTGCCCATCCTCACCTTTCTCCAGCCAGCCCCTCAAGTGCCTACAGAAGACCAGGTAGAGCTGGAAGAGCAGCCGGCCCAGGAGGCAGAAGAGTCCACACCAACAGCACAGGAGAATCAACCCTCTGCTAGTAGTGAGCCTGCCGTGCCCCTAGTGAGCCAAAGAGTGCGCAGACAGCTGCACAGCTTACCCATAACACCTCCTACACCCTGTAGTGCAGGACCAGTTAGTGAGCTCCGTAGGTCCACTAGAGTCACTAGAGGTCAGATGTCCGCTCGCTGGAAAATCTAAACTAGTGCACTGTGAATTTATCTGTTTAACTGTTTATGGTTTATGTTTGTTACCTGTTATTAATTATGTTTCTCAGTTACCCTGCAGATTTTTATGGACTAACAGGTTATGGACACTGGATAACCGGAACAATTCTTGTAGATAGTTGCACATTGTGCCTCTTGCGAAGACGGCCGCGGAAAAGAAAACCTGTCTGGCGTGGCCTCCTTGCCGTCCAAAGTAGCTAGCTCCAGCCTTGCAGCCACGCCCAAGGCCAACGCAAGTGGTTTGCTTTGGACAGGTCCCCTACTTCGCTTAAAACTTCACCTTGGGTGATATGGACACCCGGTTGCGGACACGCCGTGACCTTTAAAGAACTAAAGCTTCTTGTAAATATGTTATTGTATTATTGCTATACCCTGCATATATGTTTCTTTAAAAATGTGTTTAGTCCCGGAGTACTAAAATTTACTAGGGGGGAATGTGGCACCCCAGGGGTCTGGTTACCACAGTAATAGAGATATTATGTCTGAGAGCAAGTGGGAGGTTTCTCTGGTCAGGAGCCCTAAGCATGCAACACGGCCCACCCAGACCTGGGAGGGGAGGAATCTGCCCTTATAAACTGGGTCTGGGGCGGGATTAGGTTAGTCAGAGCCTGGAGAGGGAAAGTGACAACAGGAGCTCTGTAGGAGCAGGAGCGAGTGCCAGAGGCTGGAAGCTAGATAGCTCGCCTTGGCTGAAGACACTAAACCCGGACACGGAGTCGGAGGCTGTGGAGACATCCAGGTCCAGCAGCAGAATCCAACCGGCAGGGGATTCCATGTCCTCTGGCCTTAGAAACCCGAAGGCACGGTCACAAGCAAGGGACCAGCACCGCCATCGTGAAGCGGAGGCTAACGGAAGGCCCCAAGTCACCGGCCATGCGGGTGAGCACCACACGGTATACTCAGGGACGTGGGCTACTTCTACCCGCATAGAGCAAGGCAGCCAGGAAAGAGTGCAGATAGTCGGGGAGGCCTACAACTCCACCTGGCCAGGGGAGATCCTACTTGCTTACAGACTGACCAGGCCCCTACTGCTAACCAGTACTCCCGGGAGGGTCTGTGTTATACCATCAGTAAAGACCCTGAACTGCACCACACGTCTCTGTGTTTCATCGCCGCACCAGCACCATTACTTCTGGGATGCTCACACCATCACTCCCATCATTCACTCTAGCTGCCCTGAGGCAATACTTCTCCCGTGGGGAGTTATCCCATACTCGGCTGCGCAAACAACATCAGCCTCAGCGGTCTGCAGCGCAGCGGCGGTCCCCACTGACCGCAATCCACGGGTGGCGTAGTCGAACAATTACAATACCAATAGACTGCCACTGGTTTGACCGCCCTGGGCACGGACCAGGTCACCGCCACACTGAGACTACAACCCCCAGCGATCCGGCTCCGGGTATCCCCCTGCACAGCACAGGCCCAGGGGGCGCGTCATATGTATATCTATATATGTAGATAGATAGGCAGATAGATAAATAGAGTTGTATGTGCAGATAATCAAAATTGGCAATTGGGGTTCCCCAGGAGTTGAAACACTTCATGGGTTCCCCTCTGGAAATAAGGTTAGATATCACCAAACTAAAATTTAACTTTTAGCAAGATTCTGAGATTTATAAATTTTCTTTTGTGTTAATGTTCAGGTCTCACATGCCATCTGCTACCCAAAATGTTTAGCTAGAAGCATTGTATTGACAATGATGTATATATTTAATATTTATTTCTGGGACTTCGACTTGGTTTTAATTGATGTCAAAGCAGTATGGAGAGGTAGCGACTATCTTGCAGCCAGAGTTATCCTATTTGATAAATTTATTGTACACTCAGTCTAAACTCAGGAGGAGAAGTTGTTAAGATAAAACAAATGTTTCCATAAAAATAAAGAATGAATTTAAAGAAACATGTTTTTTTTCTTATCTAGAAAGAAATTTGGTTGTTTTGGTGATAACAGCCAGAGAACCTGCAGAGCAGAACCACACAGCACATGTGCCCACTGTAGCCAATCAATATGCTCATCGATGATGCCAATGTAGATGGCGCAAGTTGCTGAGTCCTCTAATTGGATGAACAGTCACGTATGCTGTAATCGTGATGTTACCGCTGCAGCTTGTAAACAAAGACTGGAGCAGCGTTGGACCTGGGAAAGATGAATAACACCCAAGTTTACTATTTTAACGTAGCGGAAGCTAATGGGGAGGGAAAGGTTGTTCCAGGAAACCCTTTTCATAAAAAACTTTAGATTTACTTAAATTAGCATGAAGATTAAAAGTTTTTTCTTTACAAAAGTATGACTATCAGCAACAAGAAAAGTATGTTTTTAATGCTTATATTTCTACAGTTCGTCTCCAATTTTAGTTTTAACCCCTTTAATATCGAGCCACTTTGTAGGTTAATGACCGAGCCTCATTTTTTAAATCTGGTAATAAATGTGGTAATACCTCTGGAACACTTCAACGGATCCCACTGATTCTAAGATTGTTTTTTCGTGACATATTGTATTTCATGATAGTGGTCAAATTTGTTCAATATGACTTGTGTTTATTTGTAAAAATATCGAAAATTTGGCGAAAATTTTGAAAATTTTAATCCTTATGCCCTTAAACTAGAGAGCTATGTTACAAAAAATAGTTAATAAATAACATTTCCTACATGTCTTCTTTACATCAACACAATTTTTGAAACATAGTTTTTTTTGTTAGGAAATTAGAAGGGTTAAAAGTTGATCAGCAATTTCTCATTTTTACAACAAAATTTACAAAACCATTTTTTTAGGGATAACATCACATTTGAAGTGACTTTGAGGGGCCTATATGACAGAAAATACCCAAAAGGGACACCATTCTAAATACTAAATTTTACTTTAGACTGACTGACCGATCACAGCGATCTGGGTGCGGAGACCGACGGCATGGGTCCGCACACCTGCTCGCGTGGTGCTCAGCTGTCACTGACAGCTGTGGGCACTGAACTGTCACTGGGTGTTTACAAGCAGTGACAGTTCAAAGTCATGACGTGCATAGTACGTCATGGTGTGGGAACTGACACCCACTCATTACGTGCTATGTCCGTCATTGGTCGTAAAGAGGTTAAAGAGGAAAGACCTGCTAAATGACTCTTTTTTAAATAATTTGTAAGATTTCCATATTTGCATAATGCTTTATTTCCATTTCAATTGAGCTTTGCTTAACCCCTTCACCACCGGGCAATTTTCCATTTTTCGGATTAGTTTTTTCCTTCCCTTCTTCCAAGAGCCATAACTTTTTTATTTTTGTGTCAATATAGCCTTATGAGACTTTTTTTTTTTTTTGCAGGACGAGTTGTACTTTTGAATGACACTGCTGATTTTACCACATAGTGTACTGGAAAAAGGAAAAAAAATTCCAAGTGCGGTGAAATTGCAAAAAAAGTGTAATTCCACAATTGTTTTTTGGGTTTTTTATTTACCATGTTCACTATATGGTAAAACTGGCCTGGTAATATGATTCCCCAGGCCAGTACGAGTATGTAGATACCAAACATGTGTATTTTTTTTTTATTTAAGTGGTGAAAAAAAATTTGAAATTTGTGTGAAAAAAAGTGTTTGCATTTGTCACCATTTTCCGAGACCCGTACCGTTTTCATTTTTAGGAATCTGGGGCTGTATGATGGCTTATTTTTTGCACCCCGTGCTGACATTTTTATTGATACCATTTTGGGGTAGATATGCCTTTTACTGCATTTTATTGCAATGTAGTGGTGACCAAAAAACTGTACGGGAATTCTGGCGTTTTGATTTTTTTCTCGTTACGCTGTTTATTGATCGGATTAATTTACTTTATATTCTGATAGATCGGACATTTCTGAACGCAGCAGTACCAAATATATGTGTTTTTTATTGTTTAATTTCTAATGCGGCAAAAGGGGGGTGAATTGAACTTGTGTTTTTTAAATTTTTTTTAAAACTATTTTTTTTACTTTTTACTATTTTTAATTGTCCTGTTAGAAGACTTGAAGCAGGGATCATCTGATCATCTGTGCTATATATATATGAAGCCCTGCTGTGTATAGCAAAGATCATAATCTCCTATGAATGGGAGCATTATGATGACAGGCACGGGGGTCTTCTGCAGACCCCCGGCTGTTATGACAGCCCATCAGTGCCCCGCGATCCTGTGACAGGGGCGCCAATGGGCTGGCTTTGTAAAACGCTTCCGGCCGGCACGTGTTAGAGATTGTCAGCGGCATTTAACTGGTTAACAGCCGCAGGTGAATCTCAGATCCACCCACGGCTTTTAGAGACACTTGATGGCTGATTAAATCAGCCATCAAGTGCAGGGAAAGGTGCGGGCTGAGTGCCGGAGCCCGCCTCATAGGCAGGGACATGGCCGATAATGTAAATATACGTCATCGGTCGTGAAGGGGTAAAAGAAGTTCTATGCAGTTTTGATTTATTTTTTTATACATATTTTTTTAAATATTGTATGTAATGAGTCTATTTTTACTTCTCTTGTCCTATATCCACTATGAGCCTTGGCAGACGATGTGGTCAAAGTAAAATGTTATCCACCAATGTTCTAAAACAACACTTTTTATATATACTGTGTGCACAAGGCAATTTGTATTTTTGAAGATTAATTTTATTATTGAATAACTACAGTTTCTATCAGTCAATCCAAAATGTTAATAAACCTGAATATTTAAGTAAGTAAAAGTGAGGTTTTGTCTTTCTTAAGTCAATGTCTATGTGTGCATAATTGGGCAATTATTAGTGTGCAGAATTATGCAACTAAATGATAAACGTAAATTTTCCCAACTGTCTATTTTCATTTTCATCTGATAAAGTGAGAATAATAAGCAAACAACTGAAAATTTCTAACATTTCAAA
This sequence comes from Phyllobates terribilis, assembly GCF_046119375.1. NCBI lineage: Eukaryota > Metazoa > Chordata > Amphibia > Anura > Dendrobatidae > Phyllobates > Phyllobates terribilis. The sequence continues at coordinate 520,038,064 of NW_027362764.1, forward strand.
AAATATCTGTGACCAATATAGCCATTAGTGATGGGCGAGCACTAAAATGCTTGGGTACTCGATGCTGGGATCGAGCACATTGGAATACTCGGGTGCTCGACCCAAGCAGCGAGCCCAATGTAAGTCTATGGGAAACTTGAGCATTTTTCAGACAGCTCCCCCTAGCGGTCTGCAGAGGGCCTAAAAATTGCCCAAATCGATGGGAACAGTGCTCAAATGGCATGGGAACAGCATGGGGAAGACCCCTGGAGGCATTTCTGACTCCCAGGTCACTGTTGTCAACAATGTTGTCAGAGGTATTACGCCACTTTTACGGACTCACAATAAAACATACAAAAACTAAACCAAAATGGATTTTCCTGGGAAATATATTAAGGAACATCCTTTCCAGGGTAATGACTTCTATATAAGGCAAAATAAATAACCGAAAACAAAAATACTCCTCCACACCTTGGGCTATGTTCACACGTAGCGTTTTTGATGCGTTTTTGCACTTTTGCATTGCTTTCAACCGTGACAAATGCATTCATCGGGAAATGTAATTTTAACATTTTACAACCTTATCTGGCCATGAGGAGTGTGAGACATGATCAGACACATCCTGTTTCATTTATGAAGGAGGGACTCTGAAAGTCATAAAGCCTATTTTTATAGGGCCATCAAGCGGCCTTTACTATTCTTAAAGGGCCAGCAGTCGGCCCTCGCTATTCTTAGAGAGCCATCAGCCGGCTATGCTTTGTTGTTCTCATTACTAAAGACTGGGTCTCCTATACTGTTATTGCATATGCAGTGAGTGGCAGGTCTGCCCAAAATTTGGACGCACCCCAATACCCCTTTGAAAATTTGGACACACCCCAATACCCCTTTGAAAATTTGGATGCACCCCAATACCCCTTTGAAGAGACTTAGAGGAGGGCCTCCTGAAAACAATGTTCCCATTAATAGGAAGTGGGTCTCCCATAATGTTTGCCAATGCAGTGAGTTGCAAGGGTTGCCAAAAATTTGGACCTACTCCAATGCCCCTTGGAAGAGACGTAGAGGAAGGCCTCCTGAAAAAAAATGTTTCCATTATTAGGAAGTGGGTCTCCCATTGTGTTTGCCCTTGCAGTGAATGCAAGGGTTGCCAAAAATTTGGAGGCACTCCAATGCCCCTTGGAAGAGACATGGAGGTCAGAGGGCCTCCTGAAAACAATGTTCCCATTATTAGGAAGTGGGTCTCCCATTGTGTTTGCCTATGCAGTAAATGCAAGGGTCACCAAAAATTTGGAGGTACTCCAATGCCCCTTGGAAGAGACATGGAGGTCAGAGGGCCTCCTGAAAACAATGTTCCCATTATTAGGAAGTGGGTCTCCCATTGTGTTTGCCTATGCAGTGAATGCAAGGGTCGCCAAAAATTTGGAGGTACTCCAATGCCCCTTGGAGGAGACGTGGAGGTCAGAGGGCCTCCTGAAAACAATGTTCCCATTATTAGGAAGTGGGTCTCCCATTGTGTTTGCTTATGCAGTGAATTCAAGGGTTGCCAAAAATCTGGAGGCACTCCAATGCCCCTTGGAAGAGACGTGGAGGTCAAAGGGCCTCCTGAAAACAATGTTCCCATTATTAGGAAATGGGTCTCCCATTGTGTTTGCCTATGCAGTGAATGCAAGTGTTGCCAAAAATTTGGAGGCACTCCAATGCCCCTTGGAAGAGACGTGGAGGTCATAGGGCCTCCTGAAAACAATGTTGCCATTATTAGGAAGTAGATTTGAGTTTATGTTACGCTGCTATCATTCGGTGGTGTTGAGAAGTCTGGCCCAATCCAGCCCTTGTTCATTTTTATAAGAGGCAGCCTGTCAGCATTTTCAGTTGACAGGCGGATGCACTTATCTGTTATAATTCCACCAGTGGCACTAAAATCCCGCTGTGATAAAACGCTAGCAGCAGGGCAGGCCAGGACCTCCAAGGCGTAGCGAGACAGTTCATTCCACGTATCCAGCTTGGATACCCAATAATTATAAGGCACAGAGGAATCACGGAGGACGTTGGTACGGTCGGCAAGGTACTCCCTCAGCATCTTCCAAAACTTTGCACTCCTTGTGAGAGTGCCTCAGGGCCTGTGCGATGGGAGGGACTGAGAAAATTCTCCCAGAACTTTGGCAGTGTTCCCCTGCCTTGTGTCTCTCTTGCCTTTAGTCCTTGGTTATCGAATGAACTGTGACCTCTGCTGCCAGCATTTTCAGATGGGAATTTTTTTAATAGTTCCGCAACAAGGGCCTTCTGGTACTGCCCCATTTTTGTAGACCTGTCCACCTCAGGAATAAGAGATATAAAGTTCTCCTTGTAGCGTGGGTCTAGAAGTGTCACCAACTAGTAATGACTGTCACCCAAAATTTTGAGAACGCGAGGGTCATGGAAAAGGAAGTCCTCACCAAGAGGATGAGTGACCATGCTCTCCTCCTCCTCCTCTCTGTCCTCAGGCCATCCACGCTAAACAGACGGTATGACAGTTGAGCAGGTAGTACCATCTATAGTGCATGAAACTAGCTCCTGTTCTTCCTCCTCCTCCTCCTCTTCCTCATTGTCACCCAATGTACGTTGGAATGAGATGAGGCTGGGCTGTGTGTAATCACCCTGTATGGTTCCTTGCTCCATCTCATCGTGCTCCGCCTGCAATGCATCCTCTTTGATTGTGAGCAGAGATCGTTTTAGATGACAGAGAATTGGGATGGTGACGCTAATTATGGGCTCATCGCCGCTCACCATCTTGGCGGAGTCCTTAAACTTTTGGAGGATGGTACATAGTCTGACATCCATGTCCACTCCTGAGGTCTTATGTGTGAAGTCTGAACTGAATACCGACGGCCTTGTTGATGCTGGTACTCAACAACTGCCCTCTTCTGCTCACAAATCCTTCCCAACATCTGCAGTGAAGAGTTCCAAAGCATGGGGACATCACACACCAGTCTGTGAGCCGGAAGCTGCAAATGCTGCTGAAACACGGCAAGGGCAACGGAAGCTGTAGGTGACTTTCTAAAATGGGCACACAGGCGGCGCACTTTAACAAACAGATCCGACAGCTCCGGGTAGGATTTGAGAAACCGCTAAACCACGAGATTAAGCACATGGGCCAGGCATGGCACGTGTGTGAGCTCGCCTCGCCTCAGAGCCTCCACCAGGTTCCGGCCATTGTCACACACGACCATGCCTGGCTGTAGGTTCAGCAGTGTGAGCCACAGATCTACCTGCTCTTTCAGAGCTGTCCACAACTTTTCAACATTGTTCAGTTTGTCACCTAAGCATATTAGCTTCAGCACAACCTGCCCCAAGGTCCAACTGGATCCCGGCTTCCACTATGTTAACCCTGTGTGCCATCAGCGAGATGCACCATCCCTGCCCACAAACACTTGTCCACGTGTCTGTGGTTAGATGGACTTTCCCGGTAATTACGTTGTTGAGGGCAGGGCTAATGTTTTGGAACACATGCTTGTGTAATGCGGGGATGGCACACTGGGAGAAATAGTGGCGGCTGGGGTCCGAGTACCGAGGGACAGCCGCCGCCATCAGGTTGCGGAATGCTCCGTCTCCACGAGCCTAAAAGGCAACATTTCGAGCGCAAGCAGTTGCAAAATGTCAGAATTTAGTAGTGTGGTCTGTGGGGCGTTGGCTGCATATTTGCGCTTGCATTCCAAGGACTGGGGTATGGACAACTGGACGCTGTGCTGGGAAAAGGACGTAGACGTGCTTCCTGATGCTGCTACTTGAGAGTGTGCAATGACAGGTGCAGGGCAGGAGACATCTTCGCATGCACCATGGACAGGGGATTGGCTTGCATGCACAACAGCGGAAGAAGCAGTGTTGCCACCCGCAGACACTCTTCCTGGACCCTGGGGTTCGGCCCACAAAGTCGGGTGCTTTGCTGCCATGTACCTGATCATGCTGGTGGTGGTCAGGCTGGTAGTTTTGCCACCCCTGCTGATGCTGGCCTGGCAGGTGGTGAAAATGGCCTTTTTTGGGGATATCGTCAGAGTCTTTAAAAAACAACCAGACTCGGGAAGACCTAACAGTTATACAGGCAACTTCCTTCATGTTGGTGTGACGGGGAACGGTTGCCTGCTTCTGTCTGCGGCCACCACACTGCTTCTTCCTGCCTGTTGGGGTGCTCTCCCTCCCTCCCTCTGTGTGCTGCTGTCCTCACTCTGCATGTCCTCCTGCCAGGTTGGGTCAGTTACTATATCACTCACCACCTCCTCTTCCACTTCCACATCCTGGTCCTCCTCCTGACTTTCTGGCAATTGTGTCTCATCATCGTCCACCTCTTGTGACACTTTCCCACCATCGCCATCGTGTGACCGTGGCTGCTCAAATATTTGGGCATCGCTACATGCCATCCCCTCTTGCCCCGCTTCAAGTGGACAGGGCGAGAGGCCCGAATCTATAAATGGAAAAGTGAACAGCTCTTCGGAGTATCCAAGTGTGGGATCAGTTGTCTCTGGGCACTCGGCATGATGGGAGGAAGGAGTTCCAGGGTGAGGAATATGCGGTCCAGACTCACGGCTACTGAGACTTGACCGTGTGGAAGACAGGGTGGTGGTGGTAAGTAGGTAAGTAGTTTGAATAGCAAACTGCGGTCAATTGCTTCAATGACACACTGAAACAAATTTTTAATGGAGGCCTGAAATGGCAGTATTTTCTGAAAACGTATATGTGATCTGTGTGACGGAGAAAACACAGTTTTAAATACCTGGCCTGTAGGTAACTATTTTGAAAACCAAACTGGTGTCAATAGTTTCACTGACACACTGAAACAAATTTTTAATGGAGACCTGAAATGGCAGTATTTTCAACGCAATTATATGTGATCCGTGTGACAGACAAACCACAGTTTTAAATAGCTGGATTTTTAGCGCTGTAATATGGAAAGGACCTGGCTGTATTCTGCAGTGCCAACAAGCAAATGGCGCAGAAGAACGGTGTTCTCTGGATTGCTTTTTAAGCAAATAATGAGGATTAAGATCCAAAAAAAAATATTCCTGGCCCCTGAGACCTGGGCCTATTTCTAGAAATATCAAACCGCAGCAGCAGACAAAACTGGAATGGAGCCTCTTGTGCTATATACACTGCAGTCTACTATATACACTGCGTGCCTGCCTATATACACTGCCTGCCTGATATCTCTGCAGATGGATTTGTCCTCAGAAGGACTGTTTGTTGAGATGGATATGTGTCTCTAATATAGTTTGGTACACCTACACTTACTAGAAACAAGCAAATCTCTCCCTAGCTCAGCAGCAGCTCTCCCTACACTGTCTGAGTCCAGAGTGACTGTGATGAGCACGGTTGCGCCAGGTCTGATATAGACCTGATGTTGCTGTGCAGCCAGCCAATCACTGTAATGCCACAACCAACATGGCTGTGGCATTACAGTGAGTGGCAGACAATCCCTGCATGTTCATTGGCTCTGTAAAGAACGCCAAACATGTAGGGAGGGGACCCAAGCTCCCGCCGAGCAACCCCAGAAATACTCGGCGAGTGCCGAGCATCTCGAGAAGTGAGATGCTCGGGCGAGCACCGAACAGTAGCAAGCATGCTCGCTCATCACTAATAGCCACACTTCTTTTCAATAACAGTCTTAAGCCTTCCATCCATGGAGTCTGTTTCTTAATCTGTTGACGATCAACTTTTTGGGCAGCACCAACCACAACCTCCCAGACACTGTTCAGATAGGTGTGCTTTTCTCCTTCACCGTAATTCTCCTGCTTAAGAAGAGCACACAAATTTTCTATAGGGTTTAGGTCTGATGAGGAAATGGCCATGTCATTATTCTTTCATCTTAAAGCCATTTACTGGCAGCCAAGCAGGGGAGTACTTCGATGCTGCAATGGAGCATTGTCCTGCATAAAAATCATGGTTTACTTGAAAGATGCAGGCTTTTTCCTGTACAACTGCTTGAAAAAAAGTGGCTTCTAAAAACTGGCAGTAAATTTGGGACTTGATTTTGAGTCCATCTTTAACCCAAAAAGGTCCAACTAGCTCATTTTTCATAATACCACCCCAGAGCAGTACGCCACCTCCACTTTGCTGGTGTCTGAGTCGAAGTTGGGGTCTGTGCCTGTTACTAACCGTACTATGGGCCCATTCATCTGGTCAGTCAACAGTCACTCTCATTTCATTAGTCCATAAAACTTTTGAAAAATCTGTCTTCAGATATTGCTTTGCAAAGTCTTGATGTTTCAACTTATGTGTCTTGTTCTGTGGTGGTCGGTTTTCAGCCTTCCTTATCTCGGTCATGTCTCTGAGCACTGAACACCTTGTACTTCTGGGCTTCCAGGGAGTCTGCAGTTCTGGAATATGACAGCACTGGAGGATAATGGGTTCCTGGTCACTTCGCATTTGATTCTTCTCAAATCTTTGGCAGTTAATGGGCGTCTTTTTTTCCAACACGTTTTTTGCAAACTTGTTGGCTATTTGCAAGAAAACTTTTGATGGTTCCGGGCTCACACCCTAATATCTTAGCAATTTCAAGAGTCCTGCATCCCTCTGTAAGACTTTTAACTATTTTTGACTTTTCAGAGTTAGTTAAACGTCTTTTTTGGCCCATTTTGCTTGAGTAAAACAAGCAGCTTAATAATTCTGCACACCTTGATAAATGGTGTTGATATCCTGAGGCCACTCATTCCTCATTACACAAATATACATCACCTGATCTGCTTCATCCAATAAGCATTCAAGTTTATACAGCTTACATTTGAGAAATCTGCATAAATATGATATGGTCAAAATACTCACTTGCCTAATAATTCTGCACACAGTGTAGCATTAAGTTCACCAGCTTCAAGAAAAAGTTGACTTGACTTTGGCACTATCTTCAGTTGATTTATTTTAAAAGAAATGTAGCTGTATCTGGCATATTTTCTGCTGAATCGCAGTGATAATAGTTCTTTTTGTTATCGCTCCCAAGTATCTTGTTTCCTAAAAGAATGAGTTGTAATTCCTTATATAAAATGAGTTAATCATCCCTAGATATCTCTTGCTGGAGCGAGCGAGAGACAATATAAACCTATGCTAGATGAACTGCAGTCTGCTGACATAGCAAATAAGAACACGCTAGACATGTTAGCTTTAATAAAACTAATCAAAAACTACAAACTCCTGTGAGTGTATTTCTGTTTGTGTTCAGGGCTGGATTAATGACAAAGATCTCTGTACGTCTTAAAACTAATAGCAAATAAAGAATACTTGAAAAGTATAGATACGGTTCACATCAGATGTGAGCCAGCAATACACTTGTGCTGTTAGGAAACATGGAAGTATGTATCATGGTTTTTCAGATTGGACATAAATGGAGGCCATCCATTTTCCTTGTAGGGTAATGGGAAAACATGAATTGGCTGGTAAATTACCACAGGCTCAGTTTTCCACACTATAATGTGTCATTATCAGTGAAATACAACGACTGACATAATATGTACTATTACTCAGTTCTGAAAACTTGCTCCAATACATTCTCAGAATGAGTTTTGCTTGCCCTATCAAAGATTAGTATGTATGTATAATATATACAGTTGAAACCATAAGTTTACATACACTATATAAAAAGACACTTATGCATGTTTTTCTCAATATCTGACATGAAATTAGAATAAACCTTTCCCATTTTAGGTCAATTAGGATTACCAATTGTTAAAGGACGAGATTTTCCCCCAAAAATATCAGTAATTAATGGAGGAACTCTCCTACACTTCTATTGAGGTCCGATATTAACTATTAACATCAAACTTGACTATTAATAATTAATATCCACTAACGTTATCTGTGCCTTATACTATATACCAACTGAGACAAAACCGTGTGCTAATAAAAGGTATTTATTACACAAAAGTCTACAGTTAATATACTACTTTTTATCCCACTAACACAGTACACAATAATAGTAACAATATACAATTCCCAATTACCTGTTTTCCATGCATGTTTCCTAATCACTCATGCGGCCCACCCAACTATACTAACTTTCCCTATATATATACAGATACAAGGATATCAATATCTAGAAGGGTTAGTACAGGGTATGTAGGGCTAGTAAGTAAAGAGTTACAGGGGAAGAGAGATACTCAGCCATGTGTTGTGTCCATCTTCTCCAAGAGTCCAAAAAAGGGCCTAGCACATGTGGGCTCTGGGGTTTTAAGTCCAGCACAGGAAATGAGGTATTATTCCCCGCCCACTGGCTAAGGTCTTTGTTCATGTCCAGCCAAACCTGTTTTAGTACATGGCTGGGCATTCTGTTGATCCTCCCCCAGCAGCAGCAAACAGACTGAAACACATAGGGAGATGTGAGGCCAATATATACATGTATACTTATATGCAAGCATGGCTAGCATGCAGATACATATATACATGTGCAACCTAGGACACTTCCCTTTACACCAATATTTGCCACATGCCAGAATAATGAGAGAGAGAGAGAATGTTTTAAGGCATTTTTATTACTTACTGCAAAGTCAAAAGTTCACATACACTAAGAGTACTATGCTTTTAAGCAATTCTGGACTGCCCATATAATGATGTCATGTGTTTGGAAGCTTCTGATAGTTTTTTTTAGCAACATCTGAGTTAATTAGAGACACACCTGTGGATGTATTTTAGTGCACACCTGAAACACACTGCTTCTTTGTGTAGCATCTTTGGAAAGTCTAAAGAAATCAGCCAAGATATCAGAAAGAGAATTGTGGACTTGCACAAGTCTGGCTCATCCTTGGGTACAATTTCAAGATACCTGAAGGTGCCTTGTTCATCTGTACATACAAATATACTCAAGTACAAACAAGATGGGAATGTCCAGCCATCATACCGCTCAGAAAAGAGACTGGTTCAGAGATGAACGTGCTTTGGTCCGACATGTGCATATCAACCCAAGGACAAACGCAAAAGACCTTGTGAAGATGATGGCAGAAGCTGGTACGATTGTGTCAATAGCCACAGTGAAATGAGTACTGTATCAACATGGGCTGAAAGGCCACTCTGCCAGGAAGAAGCTATTACTCCTAATGAAACATAAAAAAGCCAGATTAATGTTTTCAAATGCACACAGGAACACAGACCTTAATTTTTGGAGACATGTCCTGTGGTGTGATGAAACTAAAATTAAACTGTTTGGGCATAATGACCATCGTTACATTTGGAGGAAAAAGGGAGAAGCTTGGAAGCCTAAGAACACCATCCCAACTGTGAAACACGGGGGTGGCAGCATCATGTTGTGCGGTTGTTTTTCTGCAGGAGGTACACTTCACAAAATAGATGGCATCACGAGAAAAGAAGATTATGTGGCAATATTGAAGCAACATCTCAAGACATCAGCCAGGAAGTTAAAGCTTGGGCGGAAATAGGTCTTCCAAATGGACAATGACCCAAAGCATATTGCCAAAATGGTAACAAAGTGGCTTAAGATTAACAAAGTCAATGTTTTGGAGTGGCCATCACAAAGCCCTGATTGTTAGAACCTTGCTGTTAGGTTTTTTTTCCTTTGCTGGTCACATGACCTTGTTGGCCTATTTAATCCTGCTCCGCCCTTCTGGCTTTGCTGGACTTCATTGTATATCTACTTTCTAGCTAGCCTGTGCTCTGTATCTAACTCTGTTAGTTTGCTTGGTCTACGGACCTCTATGTTCTATCTATTTTGTTTGTTCGTCTGTCTGCTACTATTTCTGTTAGGAGGTGTCCCATATTCCTCCCAGTCCTTAGTACTTGTAGGGATTCCCTCCCCACATCTATAGGTCTCCGTACAGACTAGATTAGGACTTTAGCAGGTCTGATCGCAGGATCAGGTTCCCTGTTACATCGTAGGGATTCAGCTGAGTCCTATAGTAGGGACAGATCTCCTCTCTTTCCTTAGCTTTGGTAGCAGAACATAACAGTAAGTCCAGCCTGCAAATTCTCTAAGGAAAGATTTTTTTTTGTTCCATCATGGTGTCGGTTCAGGATTTGGCTAAACACCTGCAGGGACTCTCTCTGGAAGTGGCCGAGCTCCGTCAGCACGTGAGTAACTGTCCTGGAGCATATTTCTTGGAGCCTAAGGTATGTTTGCCGGATTTATTTTTTGGTGAACATCGAGAATTTTTTTCATTTAAAAATGCTTGCTTATTGTATTTTCGTTTGAGACCCAAGTCCTCTGGGGATGAATCCCAGCGCGTAGGGTTCATAATGTCACTTTTGCGCAAAGAGCCTCAGGAGTGGGCCTTTTCTTTGCAACCTAGTGATACATGCTTCAGATCAGTGGATAGTTTTGTTTCTGCTTTAGGACTATTATATGATGATCCTGACCGTGTGGCATCAGCTGAGACTGAGTTGAGACGTTTAAAACAAGGATCAGGTAATGTGGAAAAATATTGTACTCATTTTCGTCGTTGGTCCACTCAAACAGGGTGGAACGATTCTGCTCTGAAAAGTCTATTTCTTGCTGGGCTCAGTGAAAGGGTTAAAGACCTGCTAATTGCTTATCCTACACCTGAGGATTTGCAACAGGCTATGCAATTAGCTATACGGGTGGATAGAAGACTGCGTGCTAGGGTTAATGAGAGCAAATCCTCTGCTATGTCAGTTTCTGGTTATGATAATGTGTGTACTAACAGTGGTGAACCGATGGAGATTGGATCGGTGGCACCTCGCTCTCAAGAAAAAGACCGTCATTTTTCGGAAGGCTTGTGTTTCTATTGCGGAAAATCTGGTCATTTGATTAAAGGCTGTGAGCTTCGTATGAAGAAAGAAAAAAAAATGGTCAGTCACGCCCTTATTGCCTGTTTAAATTCCAAGGGTATATTTTTAGCTGCTTCCACGATTGCTCAGGAAAAATTAATGGAATTTCGGGTGTTAGTTGATTGCGGGTCTACACTGAATGTAATTGATGGGGGATTCGTGGAAAAACTCAATTTAAAACCTGAACCTTTATCATCCCACATTGCTGTGGTTTCTGTGGATGGCTCCCCTTTGAAGAATATTACTCTCAAGGTCAGTGAATTTCCTCTCACTATTAATGGTGTTCACCATGAGAAATTGGATTTGGTAGTGTTGAATAACTTGCCTTCTCCAGTAATATTGGGTTTGCCCTGGTTAAAATTTCACAATCCTGTACTGGATTGGTCTACAAGTGAAATTAAATCCTGGAGCCATAAATGTTATGACAAGTGTTGTAACGGGCGTATTGCAGCTTTGGATAGGGGAGAATTGCCTGTTCCTATTCAGGATTTTTGGAGAGTTTTTTCTGAGAAAGAATCGCAGGTTTTGCCTCCCCATAGAGACTATGATTGTTCTATTGAATTTGTCCCTGGAGCGACTCTTCCTAAAAGTCGTTTATTTAACCTTACTATTCCTGAGAGGAAGGCTTTGGAGGAATACATACAGACAAGTTTGGCCGCCGGTCACATTAGGCCCTCTAAGTCTCCTGTGGCGGTTGGATTTTTTTTTGTAAAAAAAAAGGACGGCGGTTTACGTCCTTGTCTGGATTTTCGTGAGATTAACAAAATTACGGTACGCAATCCTTACCCACTGCCATTGATTCCTGATCTGTTTAACCAGTTATTGGGGGCCAAGTGGTTCTCTAAAATTGACCTTAAGGGGGCATACAATCTGTTGCGCATGAAGGAGGGTGATGAATGGAAGACTGCTTTTAACACTCCTGTGGGTCATTTTGAGAATCTGGTTATGCCTTTTGGTCTTACTAATGCTCCTGCATTTTTTCAGAATCTGATTAATGACATCCTTAGACCTTTAATCGGTAAAAATGTGGTTGTGTATTTGGATGACATTTTGATTTATTCGCCAGATCTGGAGTCTCATTGGCGGAGCGTGCGTGAGGTATTACAGTTATTAATGGACAATTCGCTTTTTGCTAAGCTGGAGAAATGTGAGTTCGCTGTACAGAGAATTCGTTTTTTGGGCTACATTATCTCCAGCAAAGGTTTTGAGATGGATCCGGTTAAGGTTCAGGCTGTGCAGGAATGGCCTAGGCCTATTGGTTTGAAATCGATACAGAGGTTTTTGGGTTTCGCCAATTACTATAGAAAATTCATAAAAATTTTTTCTAGTATTGTCAAACCTCTGACTGATCTCACCAGGAAAGGTGCTGATGCGGTTCAGTGGTCTTCTGAGGCCATTGAAGCTTTTGTGTATCTCAAGGAGAGGTTCACCTCTGCTCCCATCCTTATGCAGCCTGATGTTACTAGGCCGTTTTTGGTTGAGGTTGATGCTTCCTCTGTGGGGGTTGGCGCAGTATTGTCTCAGGATAACGGGGATGGATTACATCCCTGTGCCTTTTTTTCAAAAAATTTTTCGGAGACTGAATTGAATTACGATATTGGTAATCGGGAATTATTGGCTATTAAACTCGCATTTGAACACTGGCGCCACTTCTTGGAAGGTGCGGAATTTCCCGTTCAGGTTCTTACGGATCATAAAAATCTGATATATCTTGATGCTGCCAAGCGCCTGAATGCCCGTCAGGCTAGGTGGGCACTGTTTTTCTCGCGGTTTAATTTCTCCGTTACTTACATCCCTGGTACTAAGAATGTTAAGGCGGATGCCTTGTCTCGCAGTTTTTCTCCCATAGTCGGTGCTGAGAAAGAGGAAAACATTTTACAAGAAGGTGTTGTGATAGCTGCTTTAGACTCCGTTTTGGAAGATGAGATTCTTAAAGCTCAGGAGAATGCCCCATCTAACACTCCTCATGGGAGGTTGTTTGTACCTGGGACCTTTAGGAGAGATTTGTTTGTTGAGTGTCACGAATCTCGGTTGGCAGGTCATCCCGGAATCTCTGAGACCAAGAGACTGGTGGGTCGCAGTTTTTGGTGGCCTGGATGGCAGAAGGAAGTCATTAAGTGGGTGCGCCAATGTACTATATGTGCTAGATCTAAGTCCTCACATACTCCTGCTGCGGGGTTGCTTTGTCCTTTGGAGGTCCCCAGTGCTCCTTGGACACATTTGGCTATGGACTTTATAACTGACCTTCCCCCCTCTGAGGGTTTTACTGTCATCTGGGTGGTCGTGGACCGTTTTAGCAAGATGTGTCACTTGGTTCCCTTCGTCAAACTGCCCTGCGCTAAAACTCTCGCTAAGGCCTTTGTCAAGGAAATTGTCAGACTTCATGGCGTTCCTACTGACATTGTTTCTGATAGGGGTCCTCAGTTCGTGGCTCGTTTTTGGCGTGCCTTTTGTGACAGGTTGGGAATTCATTTGTCGTTTTCGTCCGGATATCATCCTGAATCTAATGGCCAGACAGAAAGGAAAAACCAGGATGTTGAGCAGTTCTTGCGTTGTTTTGTGGCAGACAATCAAGAGGGGTGGTCTGAGTTTCTGCCACTTGCCGAATTTGCTCTGAACAATCATACATCTTCTTCTGCTGGTTGTTCGCCTTTTTTTTGTTGTTCTGGGAGACATCCGTCGTTTGGGTCGTTCTCCAAGTTGGGATCTGCCGTGCCTGAGGAGGAGAATTTTTCCGGTGATTTGGAAAGAGTTTGGACGAATGTGCGTGGTAATCTTCAGGAGGCCAACAGAAAATCTAAAGACTACTTTGATAGGAAACGACAGGAGGTTTTGTTCGCTGTTGGTGACATGGTTTGGTTGTCCTCTAGGAATCTGCGGTTGAGGATTCCTTCTAAGAAATTGGGTCCCAAGTTTGTAGGGCCCTTTAAGGTGCTTCAGGTTGTCAACCAATCTGCTGTTAGGTTGGAGGTTCCTACCTCCTGGAGAATTAATCCGGTCTTTCATGTCTCTCTGTTAAAAAAAGCTGTTGTGTCGGATGGTGACGCCTCTGCCTCTGTTCCTCCGGTGGTGGAGGACGGGGAATATGAAATTTCTCGCATCCTTGACTCTAGACGGTATAGAGGTAGTTTGCAGTATCTTGTGGCCTGGAAAGGTTTCGGACCCGAGGATAACTCTTGGGTGAGGTCAGATGATGTTTCCGCGTCCAGACTTATCAGAGCGTTTCACAGGAGATTTCCTGATAAGCCTGGTCCTAGGGGATCCGGAGGATCCTCTTAGAAGGGGGGGTACTGTTAGAACCTTGCTGTTAGGTTTTTTTTCCTTTGCTGGTCACATGACCTTGTTGGCCTATTTAATCCTGCTCCGCCCTTCTGGCTTTGCTGGACTTCATTGTATATCTACTTTCTAGCTAGCCTGTGCTCTGTATCTAACTCTGTTAGTTTGCTTGGTCTACGGACCTCTATGTTCTATCTATTTTGTTTGTTCGTCTGTCTGCTACTATTTCTGTTAGGAGGTGTCCCATATTCCTCCCAGTCCTTAGTACTTGTAGGGATTCCCTCCCCACATCTATAGGTCTCCGTACAGACTAGATTAGGACTTTAGCAGGTCTGATCGCAGGATCAGGTTCCCTGTTACATCGTAGGGATTCAGCTGAGTCCTATAGTAGGGACAGATCTCCTCTCTTTCCTTAGCTTTGGTAGCAGAACATAACACTGATCTCAATCCGATTGAAAATTTATGGGCAAAGCTGAAAAGGCAGGTGCGAGCAAGGCAACCTACAAATCTGGATCAGTTACACTAGTTTTGTCAGGAGTAATGGGCCCAAATTCCGACCAACTATTGTGAGAAGCTTGTAGAATATCCCAAACGTTTGACCCAAGTCATTCAGTTTAAGGGCAATGGTACCAAATACTAATTAAATGTATGTAAACTTTTAACTTTGCAGTAAGTAATAAAAATGCCTTAAAACATTCTCTATCTCTCATTATTCTGGCATTTGGCAAATATTAAAAATTATGGTTAATCCTAATTGACCTAAAACAGGAAAGGTTTATGCTGATTTCATGTCAGATACTGAGAAAAACATGCGTATGTGTCTTTTTATATAGTGTAAATTTCTGGTTTCAATTGTATGGGTATATATATATATATATATATATATATATATATATATATATACAGTACAGACCAAAAGTTTGGACACACCTTCTCATTTAAAGATTTTTCTGTATTTTCATAACTTTGAAAATTGTACATTTACACTGAAGGCATCAAAACTATGAATTAACACAAGTGGAATTTTATACTTTACAAAAAATATGTGAAACAACTGAAAATATGTCTTATATTCTAGGTTCTTCAAAGTAGCCACCTTTTGCTTTGATGACTGCTTTGCACACTCTTGGCATTCTCTTGATGAGCTTCAAGAGGTAGTCACCAGAAATGGTTTTCACTTCACAGGTGTGCCCTGTCAGGTTTAATAAGTGGGATTTCTTGCCTTATGAATGGGGTTGGGACCATCAGTTGTGTTGTGCAGAAGTCTGGTGGATACACAGCTGATAGTCTTACTGAATAGACTGTTAGCTGTTTTTTTCTTGCCATAATACAAATTCTAAGTAAAGAAAAACGAGTGGCCATCATTACTTTAAGAAATGAAGGTCCGTCAGTGCGAAAAATTGGGAAAACTTTGAAAGTGTCCCCAAGTGCAGTTGCAAAAACCATCAAGCGCTACAAAGAAACTGGCTCACATGAGGACCGCCCCAGGAAAAGAAGACCAAGAGTCACCTCTGCTTCTGAGGATAAGTTTATCCGAGTCACAAGCCTCAGAAATCGCAGGTTAACAGCAGCTCAGATTAGAGACCAGGTCAATGCCACACAGAGTTCTAGCAGCAGACACATCTCTACAACAACTGTTAAGAGGAGACCTTGTGCAGCAGGCCTTCATGGTAAAATAGCTGCTAGGAAACCACTGCTAAGGACAGGCAACAAGCAGAAGAGACTTGTTTGGGCTAAAGAACACAAGGAATGGACATTAGACCAGTGGAAATCTGTGCTTTGGTCTGATGAGTCCAAATTTGAGATCTTTGGTTCCAACCACCGTGTCTTTGTGCGATTCAGAAAAGGTGAACGGATGGACTCTACATGCCTGGTCCCCAACGTGAAGCATGGAGGAGGAGGTGTGATTGTGTGGGGGTGCTTTGCTGGTGACACTGTTGGGGATTTATTCAAAATTGAAGGCATACTTAGCCAGCATGGCTACCACAGCATCTTGCAGCGGCATGCTATTCCATCCGGTTTGCGTTTAGTTGGACCATCATTTATTTTTCAACAGGACAATGACCCCAAACACACCTCCAGGCTGTGTAAGGGCTATTTGACCAAGAAGGAGAGTGATGGGGTGCTACGCCAGATGACCTGGCCTCCACAGTCACCAGACCTGAACCCAATCGAGATGGTTTGGGGTGAGCTGGACCGCAGAGTGAAGGCTAAAGGGCCAACAAGTGCTAAGCATCTCTGGGAACTCCGTCAAGCAGCTAACAGTCTATTCAGTAAGACTGTCAGCTGTGTATCCACCAGACTTCTGCACAACACAACTGATGGTCCCAACCCCATTCATAAGGCAAGAAATCCCACTTATTAAACCTGACAGGGCACACCTGTGAAGTGAAAACCATTTCCGGTGACTACCTCTTGAAGCTCATCAAGAGAATGCCAAGAGTGTGCAAAGCAGTCATCAAAGCAAAAGGTGGCTACTTTGAAGAACTTAGAATATAAGACATATTTTCAGTTGTTTCACATTTTTTTGTTAAGTATATAATTCCACATGTGTTAATTCATAGTTTTGATGCCTTCAGTGTGAATGTACAATTTTCATAGTCATGAAAATACAGAAAAATCTTTAAATGAGAAGGTGTGTCCAAACTTTTGGTCTGTACTGTATATATATATATATATATATATATATATATATATATATATATATATACTGCTCAAAAAAATAAAGGGAACACTTAAACAGCAGAATATAACTCCAAGTAAATCAAGCTTCTGTGAAATCAAACTGTCCACTTAGGAAGCAGCACTGATTGACAATCAGTTTCACATGCTGTTGTGCAAATGGAATAGACAATAGATGGAAATTATTGGCAATTATCAAGACACCCTCAATAAAGGAGTGGTTCTGCAGGTGGGGACCACAGACCACATCTCAGTACCAATGCTTCCTGGCTGATGTTTTGGTCACTTTTGAATGTTGGTTGTGCTTTTGTAACACGGGTACTTTAGATGCAGTGACACAGAAACACAGAGCAGCCAATACGGGGTTAATAAACAGGGGAGGTTTATGATAACAGGGTCAATCTCCACACAGGGAGTAACACGGGAAAATATGGGGAAAAAATAAGGGAAAAGCAGGTAAAAGTCTATCACTGACAGTTTACAGTTTAACTAGATGTAGCAGAGTCGAACCGGTTATAATCGACAGTTTTTTCACTTAGCTGACTCTTGCTCCTCACAAGGCAGTTGCCAGCTGATGCCGGTGTTGATTTTTCAGGCTTCCCCGCCCAAACAATGCTCCATCTTCTGGCGGCAGCGGGCGGTCTCCGGTTTTACCCGCTGAGCCCCTAGTCCATAACACGGCACCTCACGTGCCTGGCTCCACCGACCCTGCGTCTCTTCTCTAGTTGGCTTGACTCCTCCGGTCCACTGCACTCGGCTCTTGCTCCCAGTACTGGAGCCAGGAGCATGGACCCTCTCATGCTGCTCGGCTGAGCTGGACCCAGCTCCGCTTTCCCACGCAAACATCATCGTCTGTTTCTCTCTCTTCCCACGTCACCAGTCTCTCAGTCACCTGACCTCCCAGCTCTCACTCTGGACACTCCCCCAGCTTCCCAGTCACCTGACTCCCGTGCTCGCAGTCTGTCTTCCCCCTGCAACCAGAGGCACGGCCCGGGCAGTTCCGGATCCCTTGCTCTGAAAGCACTTACACCCCGGTCTTCCCCCTTACACTCCCGCTCTCCTTTAACTCGCCATTCCACGGGCGAGAGTTCCTTCATCAAACGTTCACATTCTTGGACTTTCTGGATGATACGGTACCATATGAATTGATCTTGTTCGTAACGGCGAGGAGGCACTCCTGCTGTTGTCCGTTCTGACCAGCGCAACTCAGTCTGACCGCTGGGGGGTGCAGGGTCACTCGGATTTCCAATCTCCGCCTGCCCGGTGTCTTCAACCGATGTTGTTCCCTCGCCTGCACTGGGGACTGCAGGTAATTGAGTGCTGGGGCTCGGAGGTAGAATCAACAACTCTTCTTCGTCCACATCGTGGCTTGGGGCAACTGTGACAGGACCCTCTCTAGAAGCAGGTGATTCTTCTTCATCCTCTTCATCTTTAGACAGACAGGGTCGCAGCATACTACGATGAACCACTCTGGTAGGGGCTCCTTCAGCCCTCTCGGGTTGAACTTCATACAAAGGTCCTTCAGCGGGTCCGTTCCCACCACCTACTCAATTTGCCCCGGGGCCGCCTGTCCCGAACCAACACCCGCTCCCCGGGCCTCAGAGCTGTCCCTCGAAGAGGCAATGTCTCATGATGTTTGAGCTCCTGAAACTTTTGTTGTACCAACCGTCGAAGGGTCTGCAGTCGATGCCGATGTTCCCGGACCCAGGAAGACACGCCCGTCCGTGGATAGTCCTCCTCGGGGTCCAGCTCTAACTCAGTAATCTCCCGCCCCTTTCGCCCGAACAGCAAGGTATAAGGAGTGAACCCCGTCGTACTATTCACTCAGTTGTTGTAGACCCACACCACTTGGCCACAAACTCAGGCCACCGTACCTTCCGATCTACCTCCAACATGCGGAGCATTTGGATCAGTGTCCGATTAAAGCGTTCACAGGCCCCATTTCCTTGAGGGTGGTAAGGAGTAGTCTGTGACTTCTCAATCTTGTACAACCGATTGAGCTCTTCCATCACCCGGCCTTGGAAGCAGGCGCCTTGATCGGAATGAATCCTCTTTGGACAGCCGTACACCCGAATGAAGTCTCGGAAGATGGCCTGCGCAGCGGACTCGGCAGTCTGGTCTCTGGTCAGGGTCACTACCGCAAACTTTGTGAAGTGGTCTGTCATTACCAGGCAATGTTCATACCCGAGATGCGCCGGTCCAACAGTCAGATCATCAGCACCTCCAAGGGGGCAGAAGTCACAATAGTGTGTATGGGGACCCGCTGCTCCGGGGGCTTAACCAGCTCACAGCTCTGACATCTTCGACAAGTGTCTTCTATTGTTGCTCGCAGTCGGGGATGATACACCAGCCTCTGTAACCACTGAAACGTCTTCTCTGGTCCGAAGTGCGCCCCTCGTTCATGAGCCTCCTAAGCCACTACTCCGACCAACTTCTCTGGGATCACCACTTGCCAGGTGGTCCCGAACTCTCGCAGTAGCTGCACCCGTCGGTACAGCAGCCCGTCTTGCAAACACAGTCTCTCCCATTGTCCCAGCATCTTCAGTGCTCCCGGGGACAGGGTACTCCTCTATTCTCGACTGGGGACTTGCCGCAAAGCCACCCATTGACGTAATTGAGCAACTTCTCTGTCAGTCTGTTGAAGTCGGATCCAGTCATCACTTGGCCGCCCTAGCACTTGTTCTTCCGACGTCTCTCCGATCTGTCCCTGCGCCGCGGCCAGCGGTCCCACGAAACTTCGGAAGCTAGGGGTCTCATCCGCCTCTAAATCTTCATCGCGGTCATGATCAGGCCGTTCATATGTTACTCTGGAGAGGGCGTCGGCATGAGTATTCTCTGCCTTTGGCCGGTAGGCGATCTTATACCGGTACCTGGCCATGCGGGCCACCCACCGCTGCTCCAGGGCCCCCAATTTCGCATTCTCCAGGTGGGCCAGCGGGTTGTTATCTGTTCTCACCAGTACTTCGGACCCGGACAAATACTCTGCAAACTTCTCGGTCATTGCCCAAACCAGAGCCATCAACTCTAATTTGAAAGAGCTAAAATTATCTGGGTTCCTCTCGGAGTTGTGAAGGGAGCGGCTGGCATACGCAATCACACGCTCTTTCCCCTCCTGTACTTGGGATAACACGACTCCCAGACCATGTAGGCTCCCATAAGTGTGGAGTATGAAGGGTTGGGAGAAATCTGCATAGGCAAGTATTGGGGCCTTGGTCAGGGCCATTTTTAGGGCACGGAAGGCCTCTTCCTGGCTGCTTCCCCACCGAATCGCCTGATTCTTGGAGCCCGCCGGCACTCCCTTAAGTAGCTCCAGAAATGGGTTGGCTATGCGGGTGAAGATCTTCACGAATCTTCGGTAGTATCCAGCAAGTCCCAGGAAGGCCCGAACGTCCTTCACTGTCTTCGGGGTAGGCCACTCTTGTACGGCGGCCACCTTTTCCTGGGTGGGCCTGACTCTTTCACCGGACACAATATGACCGAGATATTCGGTCTGTTTGCGGAACAGGTGGCACTTCTGGGGCTTCACCTTTATGCCATGACTCTGTAGGCGACTCAGTACTTGCTCCAGTCACTGGAGGTGCTCCTCGAAGGTGGCGGCATAGACAATTATGTCGTCAAGGTAAATCAGTGTCGCCTCGAAGTTTAAATCGCCCAGGCACCTCTCCATCAGACTCTGGAACATCCCGGGGGCGTTAGTCAGGCCGAAGGGCATCCGATTGAACTCGAACAGTCCCATGTGTAATATGAATGCCATCTTCGCACGGTCATGTTCGGCCACGGGCACCTGCCAGTACCCACTGGCCAGATCCAAAGAGGAGAAGTATCTTGCCTTCCCTAAGGCCGACAGGGACTCTTCAATTCGGGGTAGTGGGTAAGAGTCCCATACTGTACAGGCATTCAGTCGTCTATAGTCCTCACAGAACTGCAGGGTCCCATCTTTCTTCCTGACCAGGACAATCGGGGCTGCCCACGGACTCTGACTCTCCCATATCACACCATTCTGTAACATATGGGCTAGCATCTCCTTAACCTCTTTATACATCTGGGGAGGTATCTGCCGGTATCTCTCCCACACTGTGGCAGTGCTCCCCGTGGGAATCTCATGGGTAATGGCTTCAGTGCAACCAAAATCATCCTCATGGTGAGCAAAGACTTCCTGGTACCGCTCCAGCACCTCCTCAACCTGCTGCAACTGTCGAGGTGTAAGTCCCGTCAATTCAGCCCGCATTCGTTCTAGGATACTTCGTCCCCCCTTCGCACTAGCCCGGTGGGATTCCGGCGGCACGGTGAAAGCCAGAGTCCAGGGTCTCCTCATACAGCTGACAGCTGTACCACATCAGGTCGCACCAACTTCTCTGGCATTCCCAGAATCTGGGCTATTTCCGCCCTGGGAGGGAGTGTGAGATCATCTTCACCCAGATTAACACACCGCACTATAACATTGCCACCCTGGACGGTGGCCAGTGTTCGAGCCACCAAGAGTCCGGGGGGTACTTTGTCCATCGATGTTGGTTCTATCTGAACTTCGACCCCCTCAAGAGGTGTGCAGGCCCGTGCGGGTAACGTGAGTACAGTTTGTCCGGGCGGTAAGGTGAGCGCCGCAGCTGCTGGCACTATTATTTTCTCCAGGATCTTCCCTTCACTCGACGTCTCCTGAGCATGGGCAGCTCGGATTAGTTGTTGAAAGACCCTCCTTTGGGGAATTTGCGGGTCCCACTGGTCTAGAGGAATCTCCTTCGGCTCACTAAGCAGGATTTGCCCGATCTCTTTCAGCACATTCATTCCGAGGGTCACCGCGGGTCCACTTCCGGTTCCCCCTGCGACCAGGACGACTCCTTTTTTTCCCACATCTTTTCCACACACTCGGATCTTCATCCACACCACCCCTGCGACCAGGATGGGTAATTGATTAGCTGCCGTGAGTCTAATTACTGGTCCCCATTCAGGCCGCGCTATCTCTGGAAATCGCTGTTGAAAGTAGGCTTCTGTCATCGTAGTCACCTGGGATCCCGTGTCAATCAGGCAGTGAACAGCCCGACCGCTTATTTCGGCCCAGACAGTCGGGCTACTGGAAACTAGGTCCTTGGGACTTCCTCTTTTTCTTTCCCCTTCCTCAGGCTCCGTGCTGTGTCCCCCGAACATGGAGCCCGCTAGTTTAACGGCGGCCGCGACAGGGGCCGCCCTCGGCTAGCTCAGCCCCTGGCGTAATGTCCTGCGCCTCCACACTTCCAGCTGGTCGTGTCTCTGTCTGTGTAGGGCTGCCTCACTTCTCTACAGAACTCTCCTGCAGGGGGGGTCCTGAATTCAATTCTTTCCATAACTGGGGCAATCAATCTGGGTATTTCTGGTGTCGGGGCAGGGGTCTTCTTGAGACTGGACCATTCATCCCGCATCTCCTGTATCACCTTTCGCATCTCTCGAGCCCATTCCGGTTCAGCTGCAGGCGGGGTGGGTACCTCATTACTCCGGACCATCCCTGCCAGGGCCGTCACCCCCATCTCCTGCTCTCTCACACGTGCCTCTGCCCCCACTTCTAGAAAAGTCATACGTGGGTTGGCGCGCAGGCGCTCCCGCAAGGCCTGCTTCAGCTGCACATCCCTGAGGCCTGCCACAAACTGGTCCCTTAAGATCACGTCAGGGGGGCCCATTCCCAAATTCCCCATGTCATCTTTTCTAGTGATATAGGCATGCACCCTCTGAAAGGCATTAACATACTGCGTCACAGTCTCCCCCTCCTGCTGCACTTGGTGAAACAGCTGTATCCTCAGCTCTCCTACATTGGTGGGATCCCCATGCATCTCCTCCAGTATCCACACCACTTTCTCTACAGTATCCCAGTCATGGGGAGGGCGGTACATCACGGATTGTCGGGCCTCGCCATCGAGGGCCAGTAAGGCTATTTCGGCTTGCATAGCTGGGGTCATTGGATGCATACCTAACATACTCCTAACTCTCTCAATCCAGTCCGACAGCATCATATTGTCCCCGGTGAACTTTGGGAGATTGCTAAGCATGGCCCTCAGCGGCAAGCTAGATTTAGGAGCTCCCAGTATGGGCTGCTCTGCAGTGTCTGTGTCTAACGACTGCATCCTGCCGACTACGCCAAATGTAACACGGGTACTTTAGTTGCAGTGACACAGAAACACAGAGCAGCCAATACGGGGTTAATAAACAGGGGAGGTTTATGATAACAGGGTCAATCTCCACACAGGGAGTAACACGGGAAAATATGGGGAAAAAATAAGGGAAAAGCAGGTAAAAGTCTATCACTGACAGTTCACAGTTTAACTAGATGTAGCAGAGTCGAACCGGTTATAATCGACAGTTTTTTCACTTAGCTGACTCTTGCTCCTCACAAGGCAGTTGCCAGCTGATGCCGGTGTTGATTTTTCAGGCTTCCCCGCCCAAACAATGCTCCGTCTTCTGGCGGCAGCGGGAGGTCTCCGGTTTTACCCGCTCAGCCCCTAGTCCATAACACGGCACCTCACGTGCCCGGTTCCACTGACCCTGCGTCTCTTCTCTAGTCGGCTTGACTCCTCAGGTCCACTGCATTCGGCTCTTGCTCCCAGTACTGGAGCCAGTAGCCTGGACCCTCTCACGCTGCTCTGCTGAGCAGGACCCAGCTTCGCTTTCCCACGCAAACGTCCTCATCTGTTCCTCTCTCTACCCACGTCACCAGTTTCTCAGTCACCCGACCTCCCAGCTCTCACTCTGGACACTCCCCCAGCTTCTCAGTCACCTGACTCCCGTGCTCACAGTCTGTCTTCCCCCTGCAACCAGAGGCACGGCCCGGGCAGTTTCGGATCCCTTGCTCTGAAAGCACTTACACCCCGGTCTCCCCCTTACACTTTCACACTCGTGGTAGCATGAGATGGACTCTACAACCCACAGAAGTTGCTCAGATAGTGCAGCTCATCCAGGATGACACATCAGTGCGAGCTGTGGCAAGAAGGTTTGCTGTGTCTGTCAGCGTAGTGTCCAGAGGCTGGAGGCGCTACCAGGAGACAGGCCAGTAAACCAGGATACGTGGAGGGGACCGTAGAAGGGCAACAACCCAGCAGCAGGACCGCTACCTCCGCCTTTGTGCAAGGAGGAGCAGGAGGAGCACTGCCAGAGCCCTGCAAAATGAGGGTGGTATGAGGGCCCGACATACACATATGGGGGTTGTGCTCACAGCCCAACACCATGCAGGACATTTGGCATTTGCCACAGAACACCAGTATTGGCAAAGTCGCCACTGGCGTCCTGTCCTCTTCACAGATGAAAGCAGGTTCACACTGAGCACATGTGACAGACGTGACAGAGTCTGGAGACGCTGTGGAGAGCGATCTGCTGCCTGCAATATCCTTCAGCAAGACCGGTTTGGCAGTCGGTCAGTAATGGTGTGGGGTGGCATTTCTTTGGAGGGCCGCACAGCCCTCCATGTGCTCACCATTGGTAGCCTGACTGCCATTAGGTACCGAGATGAGATCCTCAGACCCCAATGGACTGGCCCGCCCATTCCCCAGACCTGAATCTGATTGAACACATCTGGGACATCATGTCTCGCTCCATCCACCAACGTCACTTTGCACCACAGACTGTCCAGGAGTTGGCGGATGCTTTAGTCCAGGTCTGGGAGGAGATCCCACAGGAGACCATCCGCAACCTCATCAGGAGCATGCCCAGGTGTTGTAGGGAGGTCATACAGGCACGTGGAGGCCACACACAATACTGAGCCTCATTTTGACTTGTTTTAAGGACATCAAAGTTGGATCAGCCTGTAGTGTGTTTTGTCCACTTTAATTTTGAGGGTGACTCCAAATTCAGGTCTCCATTGGTTAATAAATTTGATTTCCATTGATGATTTTTGTGTGATTTTGTTGTCAGCACATTAAACTTTGTACAAAACAAAGTATTCAATAAGAATATTTTTTTCACTCAGATCTAGGATGTGTTATTTGACTGTTCCCTTTATTTTTTTGAGCAGTTTTTTTTGTGTAAGGGCTATTTGACCAAGAAGGAGAGTGATGGCGTGCTACGCCAGATGACCTGGCCTCCACAGTCACCAGACCTGAACCCAATCGAGATGGTTTGGGGTGAGCTGGACTGCAGAATGAAGGCAAAAGGGCCAACAAGTGCTAAGCATCTCTGGGAACTCCTTCAAGATTGTTGGAAGACCATTTCCGGTGACTACCTCTTGAAGCTCATCAAGAAAATGCCAAGAGTTTGCAAAGCAGTCATCAAAGCAAAAGGTGGCTACTTTGAAGAACCTAGAATATAAGACATATTTTCAGTTGTTTCACACTTTTTTGTTAAGTATATAATTCCACATGTGTTAATTCATAGTTTTGATGCCTTCAGTGTGAATGTACAATTTTCAAAGTTATGAAAATACAGAAAAATCTTTAAATGAGAAGGTGTGTCCAAACTTTTGGTCTGTACTGTATATGTATATATATATATATATATATATATATATATATATATATATATATATATAAATGTTAAAAAATGGTACCATGCAAAAGCTTTAGGCTGAGTACCCATTATGCGTTTTTCAATCGTTTTTTGACGCGGAATTTCTGCAGCGAAAACGCTTAAAAAACGCTTGGTAATACGTGCCCCATGGTCCCCAATAATAATCCGCATGTGCTGTGCACATGCTGCGGAAATTTCCACTGCAGATTATCATTGCGGAAAAATACACAGCATGTCCATTAATTTTGCGGACACACAGCTTAATTGCCGCCATTGACTTGCATTGAATCGCTTAATATCCGCATCACTACATGTGTACATGCGGATGGTACCCAGGTCTGGAGAAGAGGAGACTCTCCTCCAGACTTGGGTACCTTAGAAACTGTTAAAAAAATAATTTAAAATAAAAAATAAAGATTATACTTACCTTCCGATGTCCCCCGGTCTCCTCAGCGATGCGTCCGGTGTGTTGGGTGGCTCGCGATGGTCTAAAAGGTCCTTCCATGACGTCATTTAGTCATGTGAGAGGCCACGCGATCGCTGATGTCGGCGGTCGCGTGACCTGTCACATGACTAAATGACGTCATGAAAGGTCCTTTCACACCACCGCGAGCAGTACAAGAGACCGGACGCAGCGGAAAAAAGACCGGGGGCCATCAGAAGGTAAGTATGATTAAGTATTTTTTTTTTATTTTTTACCATTCTTAGTTTTTTTTTTAAGTATTACTTGGTCACACTATATAAATCCATGCCGGTTTCATGGATTTATATAGTGTGACCAAGTTGTCAAGCACTTTTCCAAGTGACGCTAAAATCGCTGGGAAAAGTGCTTGATAACCCGCATGCAGAAATGCATGCAAAAACGCTTGACAAACGCTTCTACCTGGCAGGAAAAACGCATGTAAAATCCGCATGCGTTTTTCCTGCCAGGGAGATGCGGAAAAAATATGCAGCATTTCTGCATCGTGGGCACTTAGCCTTAGGCACATATGTAAAAAATGCTGCAAAGTAAGAATGCTTTCAAAAATAGAAGTGTTATTAGTTTTTTTTATCAATTAGAAAAATTCATAGTGCGTGAACAAAAGGAAAAGCTAGATAAATATTTGCTATGATCACCGTTTGCCTTCAAAGCAGCAATGATGATTCTTTTGGGTAAAGATGCACACAATTTTTGAAGGAACTCAGAAGTGAGGTTGTTCCAAACATCTTGGAGAACCAACCACAGATCTTCCTGTACAAATCCTTCTGTCTCTTCATGTATTTCCACACAGGCTTGATGATGTTGAGATCAGGGCTCTGTGGGGCTTTATCATCACTTCCTGGGCTTCTTGTTCTGAAGACAGTTCTTATTGACATTGGCTGTATGATTGAATGTTGTATGTATGATTGTATTGTCCTGCTGCTCAATAAATATGGTGCCGTTCAGACGCATCCATGATGGTACCACATGAGCATAAGTATATGCTTCTATTTCTCAGCATTGAGGATACCATTAGTCCTGACCAAATCATCAACTCTATTTGCTGAAATGTAGCCCCAAACTTGCAAACTATCTCCACCATACTTCATTGTTGCCTGCAGATATTTCATTATTGCACCGCTCTCTAGCCCTTGAGCCAACAAACTGCTTTCCGTTACAGCCAAATATTTCTAATTTTTATATTTGTGTATTTTGGCTTTATTTCCTTGTCAAAGGTATGGCTTTTAACTGCAGTTCTTCCATGAACACCACTTTTGGCTTGATTTCTCTGACCAATAGAAGGGAAGTAAGCATGATGTGTCTCTTATCTGCTGCACAAAGTTTTCTTTGCCAATTTATGATGTTTATTGTTGCCCATTTCTTGATGTTTCTTCAAAAATGCTTGAAGAACATATCCTTAAATGCCAATCTACTTTGATATCTTTGCCTGGGAGAGACATTCCTCATGCAGTATAACCTTGTACCTTATTGATTTGCTTAGTTCTCACCATGGTTTATGGCCTGTTGCATGGAATTGTCTTCAACAAACTCTCCTTTTTAGCAGATGATAATCATTATCACCTGTTTAATATAATTGTTTTCTCCTGAATCAACTATAATCCTACAAAATACATGACTTTGTGCAATTGTATCTAGAAGAATTGATGAAGTTTTGAAGACAAAGAGCGGCCACACCAAACATTGATCTGATTTTTATTTCTCTTTTGTTCATTCAATTTCCATTTTGTTAATTTATAAGAATAAACTATTATTGCTTTTTCAAACTACTGTATATCTTGGAGCATAGGCTCCACAAGACCTCTGAAGATGTCCTGTGGTATCTCGCACACAGATATTAGCAACAGATCCTTTACCCTTTCCCATCGTATTTGGTGTTTATGCATGGTTTGGGCTTCATCTGAGCCATATACTGTACACATGGTGGGTGACAGTATATTATACAGCTAGCTATGATCATTGCAAATTAACTTCTCAAGTTCAGGAGACTATAGCGTTCACAATGGTGGTGTCTAGTGTCTTTCCATTAACGCCATAAGTCCCCTATCTAAACGATCACAGGGTGATGATGGGTTGTGTCATGTTAGTTGGAGGCTTTCAGGAGGTGTTTACCATCTTTGATTAGGAAAATTACAATACATTTCAATTCAAGTTCCAGTCCCTTAGGGGGAATAAAATAAAAATAAAAAAATTAGATTATTGCAAGTCTTATTGTTTTGAAGTCGATGTGACAATGTGGCATCTGTCATAGTTGCCCAGATCCTTATGCTTACCCATTTTTCTTGGCACCAACAAATTAACAACTAGCTTTACTTGTCGCCTAATATATCCTACTTTCGACTGGTGCTTTTGTTATAACATAATATTTTTATAATTATTAAATCATTGTTTTTTTTACAAGTAGATAATATTGGCATGTAAAAAAATTATACAGCATATACAGATGTCTTTCCTTACCTTTTTGTCTTGGGTCAGCATATCTCAGGATGGTGCTGCAAAATTACCTGTTTATATAATTTTCTGTGATATAATTAAATTCTACTTCATATTGTTCTGTGGTTTGAAACATTGTTATGGTGCTTTGGATTTTTTCTTCCCCATACAATTGGTATATATGAATAGACTGTACTTCTAAATGTATCTTTACAAAATATAGTTAAATGGGTATTCAATATCAAACATTTATGGCATAGTAGAAGCTTCTCTCACCAATGGAGCCCGTTATCTACCTGGTGAACCGGGTCTTGATATACGATGCTTTCAGCAGAGGTGTGATCAGAAATTCCATGCAATTTATTGTAAATTCTGACAGCAGCAGATGTCAGGGTCCCAATCTCGAAATAGATGCAGGTCCTATTCATATAATCTGCATGTAACATACATTTTATTGCAAATGTACAATATGAAAATACCCCATTAAGCCGCAAGATATAGGGAAATGGGAATTCTTAAAGCTATAATTGGACTCTTAAAGAAGTCCATGAAATCTCTACTGTACCTCAATATGCCTCCTATTTCATAATATTTTTTTTCATACGGAATCCAACAGCTATAAGTGTAGATTGTGAATCCGCAGAGGTTCGCTCCCTAGGAAATGAATGTCTTTATATATACAAAATCCAAAGGAGTCTATACAGAAGCCAATGGAAATTATATGGCTCTATGGAATGTCTTGATCTATACATTGTGGCTGAACTTATCGAGTAATAGAATTTTTAGGCTACATATACATTAGTTAAAAATATTCTGTGTTCACCTATGTACTCCTATGATGAAATAAAAGCATCCAGAAATACAAATAAACTATATATAACATTATAAAAGATATGGAGCTATAGCTCTGGCAAAAATTAAGAGACCACTGCAAAATTTTAATTTTCTCAGAGTTTTCTCTTTCTAGGTATATTTTTGAGTAAAATGTACATTGTTGTTTAAGGGTATGTGCACACGATGCAGAAATGAAGCAGAAAATTTCTGCATCATTTCTGCATCTCCCTGGCAGAAAAAACGCATGCAGATTGTGCATGCGTTTTTCCTGCGGAATACATGCGGATTCACATGCGTTTCCACATGCGTTTCCGCATGTGGATTGACAAGCGCTTTCCAGGCGATTTTAGCATCACTTGGAAAGTGCTTGACAACTAGGTCACACTATATAAATCCATGCAAACAGCATGGATTTATATAGTGTGACCCGAGAGAGTATATATACTTACCTCCGATGGCCCGCGCTGTCCTGCTCAATCCGTTCTCCCTCGCCGGCAACTTTGAATTGAAAGACCTGCCGACGTCAGCGTCACGTGACCCGTCACATGACTCTGACGTCAGCGCAGGTCCTTCAACTCACTGCAAAGTGCCGGGAACCAAGCAGGAGCGCAGCACGGGCCGACAGAAGGTAAGTATACATTTATTTTTTATTTTATTCTTGTTTTACAGCTTTTTTAATGGTACCTGGGTGTGGATGAGAGTCTCCTCTCCTCCACACCCGGGTACCATCTGCACATTAGAACGCGCCAATAGCGCAAGTACAACTGCAGTCTTGCGGAATTGGCACGTTCTAATGCAAGTCAATGGCGGCGAAAACGCCGCGTTTATGCAAAATTAATTGACATGCTGCGGATTTTTGAGCGCAGCGTTTACGCTGCGGAAAAATCCGCATCATGGGCACAGCACATGCGGATTTCAATTGGGGAACATTGCTGCCCTTCTATCATGCGTTTTTAATGCGTTTCCACGCCGTTTACGCAACTGCAAAAACGCCGCGGAAACGCATGAAATACGCATCGTGTGAACTCCGCCTTAGCCTATAAACTACTGACAACATGTCTCCGAAATTCAAAGCTAAACATTTTGTATTTATTTGCAGCAAATGATAAAGTGTCAAAATACTAAAAAAGAAACAATGCTTTCAGACCTCAAATTACTCATGTTTTAACTCAGGAACAGTTCAGAAATCAATATTTGGTGGACTAACCATGATTTTTAATCACAGCATTCATGCATCTTGGCATGCTTTCCACCAGTCCTTCCATGCTTTCCAATAGAAAACTGTTCAGTGGTCTCTTAATTTTTGCCAGAGCTGTATTCATTAATCATACAGATTTTGTTGGTTTCCTAAGAGAATACTAGGTTTTTTAAAAATGAGCCTCTTCAGAAAGTAACACTGAATAATTCTTCTGGCATAACTCAATTAAAAGGCTGTAGACTATCCATCAAAAGTGACCACATATAGAAAACTTGTTTCTTCTTTATCAGCAATTCTAAGATTTTCGTTTGACTTTTATCTATGTTTTTGTGCAGAAGGTTTATTGGGCCATAATTTTACAGGTTTGAAACAATTTAGACATATATTGTAATTCTGAAGACCACCGTTTCCACATTTTAGTCTGCTAACATCAATTCTGTGCACGTTGCTGCATTAATTTTCCATGCTGGAGTCGTGTATTTAATGCTGATCCCGCATATAGAAATATATCAAAATGTCCTTTTATTAACTGTAGGTGTAATTGTGACACCCCAGGGGTCTGGTTGCCACAGTGATAGAGATATTACGTCTGAGAGCAGGTGGGAGGTCCTTTGGTCAGGGATCCTGTGCATGCCACACCTCCTGCCCAGTCTTGGGAGGGGAAGGACTTCCCCTATATAAACCCGGGGCTGAGGCAGAGTGAGAAAAAAAGAAGACAGAACAAGAGTAGAGAAGAGAAGCAGCATAGCAAGAAACATCAGGAGCTCTGTGGGGAGCAGTGTTACAACGAGTCAGGGGCTGGCAGCTGCAGAGCTCGCCCTGACTGAGAAGATTTCTAACCGGACCCGGAGTCCGAGGCTGTGGGGACTAACTCCTACCCAGCAGCAGAAACCGTCCGGCAGAGGATTTCAGGTCCTCTGGCCCAGAAGCCCGAAGGCACGGTCACACGCGTGGGACCAGCACCGCCATCGTGGAGCGGAAGCCATTAGAAGGCCCCGAGTCACCGGCCATACGGGTGAGCACCACACGGTACACTCAGGGACGTGGGCTACTTATTCCCGCCTCTAGCAAGGTAGCCAGAAGAGTACAGTTAGTTGGGAAGGCCTACAACTCCGCCTGGCCAGGGGAAATCCCATCTGCTCAAGGACTGACCAGGCCCCTATCACTAGCAAGTACTCCGGGAGGGTCTTTCTTTGTCACCAGTAAAGACCCTGAACTACACCGCACCGTCTCTGAGTGGTTCCTGCTACCCCCATCATCCACGTCGGCTGCCCTGAGGCCATACCCCTCCCGTTGGGGGTTATACCATCCACGCTGCACCATCCGGCCTCAGCGGTCTGCCCTGCAGCGGCAGCTCCATAGCTGCATTCAACGGGTGGCGTAGTCACCAACCATCTACTGCTAGTACATCGCCGCTCAGTTTGACTCCCTGGGCACGGACCGGGTCGCCGCCACGAGACTACAACCCTCAAGAGATCCGGCTCCGGGTAAGCTCCCGCGTGCGCATCGCAGCGCGACACAGGCCCAGGGGCGCGTCATAATATTTTAGTTTAATCAGAATTGTTTCTTAAGAAATTACTAAAAACTTTGCCTGAAACGTATCTGGTTTTACATTGGTTCTGGATTTAGATTATGTGACTGTTAATATATCCTAAATAAATTTATATTTTTACAAGATTCATATGCTGGAGCTGTTCTATTTTCAATGTAAAATGTTACTTCACGCTACTTATAAAATTATCAATAAAATCTAATATAACCATAATGTAATAATAGGTATATGAATCAGATTTACTGAAAATACATTAATATAGTCATCATCAGTAAATTGTGTTACAGAACATTGTTTTACAATAAATGGGTATAGAAACAAGTTAAATAATGACTTACAATATACATCCTTGCCTAAAAAGTACAGCTGAAAAGACAATATTTTCAGATATAAGTGAATATGTACCCCTTTCCAAGTACTTGGTTGCAGAACTTTTGACAATATCAGCCACCAAACATTTTTTGTAACCATCTGTGAGCTTCTTGCCCTTGTCTATTTTTCTATTCTTTTAATCTACGCTGCAATTTTCTCAAGCTCTTGAATTGTTTTTACTATTGATAGCAATTTCATCTCTGCCCACAGATTATCAATTGAACTGAGATCCAAATTGATTTCTAGCCAGTTCAGAACTGTCCATTTTACCTTCTTGATGATTGCTGTGTAATTTTGGATGTGTGCATTGAGTCATTATTATGTAGGACCCATTTTCTTTTACTTAAATCAGATTTTCTTATACTTTGGAGCACATTTTGTTCTAAAATTGTCTGATAATCTTTTGATGGCCTAGCTTTTTAACCAGCTAAAGGCCTCCAATCCCAAAGTCAACAAAGCAGCCCAACAACATTATGGATTCCTCAGCATGCTTCACTGTAAATAAGGTGCACTTTTCTTTCTAGTCTTCAGATCATCGTCAATATACATAATGCTGGTTTACATAGCTAAAGAGCTCTAACATTTTCCCAAAAGGAATGTGTTTTTTGGACTGTGTACTTTTGGATGTGTGCTTTGGGTCATCATCCTGTAATCAGCATTCCCAGCAAAGATTGTCACATCTACAATAGTGTTTCTGTACAACAGTGCTTCTTTCACTCCTCTAACTTTTTGTGTCTTTGTGCAATGTCAGAGGAAGGTCTATGTTTTAAGAGCAAAACATTACTTGTAACTACTCTGTGGACACAACCCAGAGTCCCCTAAGGGTGAAAATCATGGTGCTTCTGGATCCTGATAAGCAAAGTGATTTTGGAGAAGTCTGTTTATAGAAGGCCACTCTTTAGTTGATGGATTCCTTACACAGTGTCTCTCAGACACTAATGTGCATGTCATTCATATATACCTAATTAAGGCGTGGGCCCAATGATACTTCATGCTGTACCTAACACCACTATAGTAAAGCACAATGTACCCACAATGTACCGAGAAATTACAGGGTTAAGCAGAAGGATTAGAAGGCATATGAGAAAAATGGTTGTGTGAAGCCATGGTTGTAGGGCACAGCAATTTTGGTTAAAAAGGCAAATTAAAGTATTGGAACACCTCTGGGCATGTTAACCAAGTTTGACTTGTGTAAAACTGTAGATTTGTCAGACAGATTATTTTATGTTGAAAAAATAAGAACAAAAAGAAAAATTTTTTAGATGTTAGAATCTAAACATGTAAATGATTCCTTGCATACAATGTAACATGGAGTATAATTTATGAAACTCATAAAATTCAGAGATTAGCAATAGTAATGAAACAAGTATAATGAGATAAAATGAAACAAATGTGTTTCACGTGTGTGCAGTCTAAACACACACATTATGTATAAGCATAAAAAATGTCACCAATGAATGCCCAGCTGCTACACTATTTAAAGCACACAATAAACACAGGAACAAAGGTAAAAACACATAAAAGCACTAACTGCTTGGGGTCATAGCTCTTTAGAAAAGTAGGTACATAATGAAATAATGATGAATCCTTGGTGAGGAAAATTAAATCTAAGATTCATGTCTATGTTCACAGAACGCACAAGCATTTCAAAGTATACAATGGATCATCAGTCACATCTCCCAAACACTAGCCTTACATAAAAGAAACAAACTGCATAACAACAAGCAAGAATATTACTGTTCTTATGTGCTCGAAAGTGCTACAAGAATTTTATTTGCACAGTACTTTGTTGGAGCACGTAGTCCATTGCCAAGCATCACAGGACTTGCAGATTTGTAATGTTAGTTTACTAGCAAATTTGAATTAATTTTTGCATTTTTACTTCTTCCATGGGCCAGTTTACAATGCGGACTGGAATAAAACTAGGCTTACATTGCAAACCTGCTGCTATGTGAATTACTTCAAGTAGAATGTAATGTGAACTCTAGCTTATAAAACCTGCAATAATAATAATAATAATAGTAATAATATGATCTATGTGAGATGCCCTTAAGCTTTTCTATCTTGACAGCCACATTAAAGCATATCATGTGGTATATACAGGTATACAGCTCTGGCAAAAATTAAGAGACCACTGAACAGTTTTCTATTGGAAAGCATGGAAGGACTGGTGGAAAGCATGCCAAGATGCATGAAAGCTGGGATTAAAAATCATGGTTAGTCCACCAAATATTGATTTCTGAACTGTTCCTGAGTTAAAACATGAGTAATTTGAGGTCTGAAAGCACTGCTTCTTTTTAGTATTTTGACACTTTATCATTTGCTGCAAATAAATACAAAATTTTTAGCTTTGAATTTCGGAGACATGTTGTCAGTAGTTTATAGACTAAAACAACAATGTACATTTTACTCCAAAATATACCTATAAAGAGAAAAATCAGAGAAACTGAAAATTTTGCAGTGGTCTCTTAATTTTTGCCAGAGCTGTATATGTTTTTTAGGATTTTTCTCTCCTGGTCAATAGGTACAGGAGGGTCATGAGTACAATGGTCATGTTGTGGTACCTGATGGGGAAAGTTTAGCAAGTTGGGCATTATTGTTCCTAGACATATTAATTTTGGTCAGCAGATGCAAAAGCCACAAAATCGTGTAGACAAACTGAACCTACATATAAAAACTAAATTAAAAAAGAAATAAAGTTACCCTCACTGTTTGTTAGGCTGCAGCATTTCCTGCATGACCCTAAAACACTCAAACCCTGATTCATCAAAGCTTTTATGCCCGAATTCTGATGTAAAAAACTTTGAAAATGTTGCACAAAGATGTTGTGACTTTTGACATTTTCACACCATTTGTGCCCAGCTCTGGCAAATTGGGTGCAGCTGGAGCAGGACGGGGGTGTGACAGCGTGTGGCACCACCGCTAGTCTAATTCACGATGAACGCAGGCATTCCTTACTCCACAAGTCTTACTCCTCTCTCTGAAAGGAGTAAGATTTGTGGCGAGGAGCACACAGAGGTGCATGCAACTTCACATCTCGCCTGATTCATTAAGAGGCATACACCACTTACTGAATTTGGTGCTTTGCACTCCACTTCACCTTCTCATCAAGACCAGTAGGAAAATGCCAATCTTGATGAATCAGGGCCTAAGTCTTGTAGAAGTTTTGCAGAGAACAAAAGGAGTAATCTCATGATGATCAGTTCCATTTTCGACTGATCACCAATTTAAACCCCACCCTCTTAGCCAAGGAAAGTGGCTTAGCAATCTTTTGTCCTACTGCAAACAGGGCACAGCAGAAAGGATTCAACGCGTGACAGTTGTGCTAAAAAAACAAGCAAGACCAGAGGGAAGGGGTAAATGACTGAGCTCCTAAGGGTGATTTCACACTGTGTTTTAGCACCGATTTGTTGGTCCCTTTGGGGTTTACATCCAAACCCCGTAAAACGTGATTCAGGCATATGCATCGACGGGGCCATAGACTGCAAAGAGTGAACGTGTGCTCTGTTGTGCACAAGTTTAAAACATTATGAAATGTTAGCAAAAACCTTGAGGGGCTGCAATTCACTCACAACCTCTAGATAGCTGCAGATAGATATAGAATAGACATTTCGTGATCACCCCAAAAACTTTAAGGCTGTGTGCCCACGTAGCATTTTTCAAGCGTATATGCTGCGGAATTTCCGCAGCGTAAACGCTTGAAAAACGCATGTATATCCGCACCCCATGTTCCCCAATGGGATTCCGCAAGTTCTATGCACATGCTGCGGATTTTTCCGCAGCGTTTATGCCGCGTTCAAAAATCCGCAGCATGTCATTTAATTTTGCGTTTCCGCAAGCGGAATTGCCTTTGTCCAATGCATAAAAAACGCAAGGCAATTCCGCATGTGGAAAACGCGTGATAAACGCGCGAAAAATGCGCGATAAACGCGTGCGGAATTCCGCATGCGTTTTTCCGGGAGAGGACTTGCATTTATGCAGCAGAAATTTTCTGCTTCATAAATGCAACGTGGGCACATAGCCTAACAGCCAGTCATAGTTAGCTACACATCTCGAAATATGTTGAGGTAAGAGAAGAGGTAATAAAAGACACATCTATATGCCATTAGTGAAATTTCATTCAATGAAATTCCAACTACAAAGTAAGCGAAAAGATGGTTACACTACTGGCACCTGATAATGAATGCTTGACATATAACAGCAACATTCTAAATGATTCATTGTTGGACATTTAGATATTATGTTGTGATGCATCTAATGTTAATTAAGGATTTTATTGCTTAATTATCTTTGGACAACTGCCAATATCTTATTTATAGTTGTATTACATTGAATACTGATCCTACTAATAGAATGTCTGTTTATAATCAGTTTTTTTAGTGCACTATTGATATACATTTTTAATTTTAAAAGCAGAATATATTCTCATATTATCATACATAACTTCTATTGGATTGGAAACCTGTATTAGATAACTAGTTTTCATTACTATTTTCAGGCTGTCATATGCTTGTTCTTTCCCAAAGTTTGCTTTATTTCCTTTTATGTGTTCCTGCTAGTAAGCAAAGAAGTTCTGTATGCTCATAGCCGCCATCACAGTTATGCATCCCTCATTGTTAATTAGGTTTTGTAGCAAAATTTACAAACTTTCGGCTGTTTGCAATAAACCAGTCATGCAAGAGCAAATTAAATTGCTCTACTCAACTAATATAACAAGTGGTTTCTCAAAATTCAACACAAATGCCACTGTTAATGACTACTGCTTTCTCAGAAGTTTTCAACATCTTCATAACAAACGTCTTCAGAAATTTTTGGAGAAACATTTGGCTGTCATTGCCTGCTGCAAACATGCACAGCAAGAGTGTGCTCTCCAGTTCACTAATAGTCTTGGGTTGTAAAGAGAATGGTTCAAAAACTTAAGGGAAAATGTCATTGCACTTCACAAAAAAGAAAAAGGATGCAAAAAAAAAGGCATTGCATGTTCCTGGAGATACAGTTGGAAGCATAGTAAACAAGTGCACACTACCTGCCACCAGGTTCTTGAGTCAAAACACTTGAGTAACTGCAAAAGTCTTGCAGCAAGATTTTCTGGAAGTAGGCATCAAAGTTTCAGCTTGCACAGTAAGGTACATCCTAAACACTGAAGGTCTCTGTTCCCGAACTCCAAGACATGCACCTCTACTGACTCAAAAGGACAAGAAAAATAGCCTCCAATATGTTCAAGGCCATGAATATTATACCTTTTGTTCAATAAATGTTGCTTTTAATGTGCATAAAAAGCAGTTTTTCCAGTATGGAAATGTGTTTGGTGCACAGTTGGCTAGTCGAAGCACTCGGTGAATTGTTCTGCTCCTCTGTCTCCTGTATGCTTATTGACAGAACTTACTTGGTCAGATTGAACACTGCCAGAAAAGAAATCTCTGACTTGAGAGCACAGTAGTGTTACTGCAGGAACGCGCGCAGCCCTCTCTTAAATCTACTGAAACCACTCGCTACACCGGTACATCAGTGTTCCTGGTGTCACAGACTCCCTTTAAGTTAAAGTACCTAATAGACCAAAATAAAGGGCTCTCCCATGAACCATGAAAGTCTATAAACATATAGGAGCACTAGCCAATAATAATTAAAAAGTTTTTTCCTTTATTAGACGAATAACAGACAAGAATATAAAAAGAGAATGTCAGACATAAGCTAAAAACCACACACGGAGCCCCCAAATTCACAAAATGATGCACATAACAGTTTGTACAGAAGACCAGTACTCAAATCAAGTTGGTCAACTCCAAAGAATTAGAGCAATAAAATTAATAGAATTATATTGTGGATAGAGAAATCCTACATAGAGATTGACGTTCTTCAAAAAAGTAGATAATAATCTTTTCATTTATATAGCGCCAACATTTTCCGCAGCGCGTTACAATTCAAACAATTTACAGACATTATCATCACTGTCCCATTGGGGCTCACAATCTACATTCCCTATCAGTATGTCTTTGGAGTGTGAGAGGAAACCGGAGAACCTGGGGGAAACCCACACAAACATGGGGAGAACATACAAACTTCTTGTAGATGTTGTCCATGGTGGGATTTGAACCCAGGACCCCACTGCTAACCACTGAGAGACCGTGGTGCCCTAAGAGTACAATGTCACTTGGATTTTAGGAAATTTAGAAAAATACTGGAAAAAGTGATAAAAACGTGCAGCACATACAGGGATGTAAACATTAATAAAGAGCAGTGCAAGGAATATTCAACATATATGGTCATAAAGAGCTGATAATTCCAACCCAGTGTCTAAAGAGAGGTCAAACTGCTAACTCAACAATTAAATATAAGACCAAACAATGGTAATAATAAGGAGACTCAGCAGTGTGTAAATAAGAACCAGTTCACAGACAGTTGAAGCCGCAAACATATATCACCTATGTTCAAATTAAAACATGAATACACTGTTTTTTAAGACATAAACAGACCAAGAATACTGGTAGTGTGATGACAATGGAGACACAACCCTCTTTAAATGGTAAGCCAAGAGTAAATGCATAGACAGCAAGATTTAAACCTGTGTGGTAGCTAAGGAACATCCTTGACACACATTTCACGTACAGCTTCCTCCGAGGGGTCCAACCAGTATTATTGGTCTGTTTATGTCAATAAAATAATTATTTGCGATCCCCTGCTGTAATGTTTGCATACTTTTTCAATTAGTCCCCTGCCCAGGAGCTGTGGTATGATCAGACCATGTTCCTGCACGGTCAGACACTGCCATTACACAGTACACAGCAGGGGCACATTTCTGAGATTATCAGAACATTTTTTTAAACACATTCAATTGTGGAAGTTATTATTATTCCAAGATCTATTGATTAAAATTAACTTTGTTTGTGGCAAAACCCCTTTAACATGTAATTTTTTACTGAACACCAAAAAAAAGTTACTTTATCCCCTGGACGAGATCCGCTGTACATGTACATGGGCTCACTCTGAGTGCCATTGTGATCAAAAGCGGATGTCAGCACTATATGAGAGCTCAGACCGTGGGGCAACACACAAGATTGGTCCTAGTGCTGATTGCGGGTATTTAACTCCTTTGATGGCGCTATCAATAGTGACAGCGACATTGATCGGCATAGCAGAGATAGGGAGCTCCCTCTCTTCTCCGATCGGCACAACACGATTGTGATCGCGTTGTGCCGATGGTCTCCATGGTGACGCAGGTCCGAAAGATGGCTGTGGGGTCACCCAGGTACGCTGACCTGTAAGTTCCTGCTCAGAGCAGGAGTTGATGCCTCCTCCCTCCCTGTCTGTGATGCACTGAACTAATGCTTTACAAAAGCATTGCAGAATATTAGATCAGTGATCAGGGCAGGGAAAGTTGATTTCCCATCCAAGCGCTATAATAACCATGACATCAGGTTATGGTGATATGATAGCTATGTTGGGTTCCTTGCACCTTATCCACTATATTAACTTTTTGACTTTTGTGTAGAGTTGTAGGATTTTGATTGTTTTAGCTTCCCCCTCCCCCTCCATTTATAGGGTTCTACATTGGTCTTTAGCACTGTAGCACTTTATTGGTATCTATTGTATGTAATCACTATATGTGGTAGGCAGCTATGGTGTGTTTTATGTGTGAATTATTTATTTGTGATTCCTATATGGATATAAACTCTGTCCTCCCCTGTCATCTGTGTAAGTTTGTCACACAGATGACAGCGTGTGAGCCAGCAGCTCTGACCGGCGGTAAAAAGGTAACTGCGTGTGGGCACTCCTCTATTTTTGATCACCAGCCAATATAAAGCTAGTGGCTGCAGCCCGCAGCTGTCAAGCTCCCAGCTTTACTTGTGCTGGTTAGCACAAGTACACTGGAGCGCACGTAATTTTTTCTTTTACACAGTGTGCCCCAGCCAATCACAATTATGCCAATAGCCGGACCGGCAAAGCTTGTTGATTGGCTGCGCTGTTGAAGCCGAACAGTAGCATGTACTTCCTGGAGAAGTCTGTGTTCGGTGACCGTGTATGGACTCTAGGTGTTTGGTACAGACCCAAAACTTTACCGTTCGGGTTCGCCCATCCCTAGTAGCAATCTCCTCGGTTAGGTAGGGTGCTTTTTTAGGGTTTGATTTGAGGGAAAGTTTGAAATTTGTTCCTCCCCTATCACCTCCTGCCTTTGATGTCCTATACCATACAAATGGATATTTGATTGTGGCTATTGTTACGGGTATCATAAATTTCTTTTCCCATCCCTTCCTTTTTGAATACTTTTAGTGGGATGGTCATTATTTTGTAGCTTTTAACAAATATCAATAAAGAGTATTTTCATTAGGGGTTTGTTCTGCTATGTGAGATATTTTAAAATCCTCCAGATACATTTTTTCTAGTTACCCTA
Source organism: Phyllobates terribilis (assembly GCF_046119375.1). Lineage (NCBI taxonomy): Eukaryota > Metazoa > Chordata > Amphibia > Anura > Dendrobatidae > Phyllobates > Phyllobates terribilis. Next base: position 520,078,466 of record NW_027362764.1, read on the forward strand.
TAAACAAACAAAGTATACATATTTGGTATCGCCGTGTTCGGAATGATATAAAACTGTCACCAAAAAAAAAAACGGGGCAAAGAACTATGCTTTTTCATCATACTGCTGAACAGGAAGTGGAATAAAACGCGATCAAAAAGTCGAATCTAAATAAAAATGGTATAGCTGAAAATGTCATCTTATCACACAATAAACAAGTCACCATAGAACTCCGTCAGCTGAAAATGAAAAAAGATATAGTTCTCAGAAAAGAGCGATGCAAAAACATTTTTTTCCGCTATAATATAGTTTTTATTGTGTAATAGCACAAAACATAAAACCAATTATATAAAAGTGGTATCGATGTAATGATACTGACTCAAAGAATAAAGTTGTCTTATCACTTTTACCACACGCTGAACGGCATAAAAAATAAAAAAACAATTCCTGAATTTCCGGTTCTTGTTCATTCTGCCTCCCAAAAATAAGAATAGAACGCGTTCAAAAAATGTTATGTGCCCAAAAATGGTACCAAAAAAAGTCAACTTGTCCCACAAAAAACAAATCCTCACATGACTCTGTCGGCAGAAATATAAAAAAATAATTAAATCTCTCATAATATGGCGATGCAAAACCTTTGTTTTTTTTTTAAAAAAGCGTCTTTTAGTGTGTGATAGCAGACAAACGTGAAAAACCCAATATAAATCAGGTATTGGTGTAATCGCACCGACTAGTAGAATAAAGTCATCTAATCACTCATACCGCATGAGGAATGGCGTATAAAATAAATACAACCAAGTCTTCACCTGCTGTTGATTTGTTCATTCTGCCTCCCAAAGAACACAGTAAGGCTCGGCTCAAATTTATCCTGCGCTCTACGATGAGAGCTTACACTGTTTTTCTTTATGTGTAAATCTCTGAAATACATGATTCAGACGGAACCCCTGACTGAAGATTCCGTATAATGAGGCAGATGGAAACACTGTTGACGCCGTCTGGCCTATGATCCATAGGTGTCCATCTTTTTAAGTGTGCATAAAGGCGCAGTAGACCACAGTTTTGTGCACCTCTGAAAAGAAGGACACCGGTGAACAGAGACCAAACAGAGTACAGAGTAACTTTGCTAGCTTATCATAGTGAATGGATCCCTCGTGGGTGTCATCACAACATTTGGAGATTTAGATGGAAATCCTGATCTAAGTGCTCAGCGTAGAGTGCAGATTAAATGTGATCCAAACTGTTATTGTCACGCACAGTGTAGGAAAGAAAAAGTGCAACACTAAGGGAAGAAGGGAAGGGAGCCCAGACACTGGGGAAAGGGGGAGTGGAGACCCCCTAGGCTGATCTAATATCACCCTGTCTCCCCTACCATCCCTATATTGGTTTCTCACCAATCGCCGAACAGGAAACCTAAGCCCTGTATCTCCCTAGAGCTAGGCCCAGTGAAGGGGGTGGATGAGCCCTAATCAGTCCCCACTAACAACTAAAGACAACAAGGGAGACAAACACAGGGGGAAACAACTTAGCTTGAGTCGATTTCAGAGAGATTACACCAAACATCCTCCAAGCACCAGAGAGGAAGTAAGCTGTCACGGTTGTGTCAGATGTGACAGTCACCCTGAAGTTGATTGCAGAAGATCTCTTCGTTTGGCATTACAGACACTTTCTTAGCTGTTTCACTCTAGGACCCATTGGCTACCTCCTTCCTGCTAATTGACACCCTGGCCTGGTGTTTAAATACTTTCACTTTGCAGCAGGAAGGTGCCAGTGATGCTCACATGTTTCTTTGTGAATGCTTGGAGCTCTCAAACTGCTATCTTTCTCTGTGGTGCTAGGAAGACACTTGGAGTAATCACTCTGAAGTCGGGTAAAGCTAAGTTACTTTCCCCCGTGTTTGCTTCCTTTGTTGTCTTTAGTCGTTAGCGGGGATCGACTAGTGTTCATCCCTCCCTTCCCTATCCAGGGCCAAGCACTAGGGAAATATAGGGTTTAGGTTCGCGATTGGTGAGGAACCAATATAGGGACGTTAGTGGAGACAGGGTGATATCAGATCAGCCTAGGAGGTCTCCACTCCCCCCTTTCCCTAGAGTCTTGTCTCCCTTTCCCCCTTCCCTTTGTGTTGCACTTAGTCTTTCACACACCTTGCGTGACATAAGCAGACTACAATAGCTCCAAGTCTTCACAAGGGAACATGTGAATATCAACGACGCCTCCCTGTAGCAAACTGAAAGTATTTAAACACCCAGGCCAGTGTGTCAATCAGAGCAGGAGGGAGGTAGCCGCTGGGTCCTAAAGTGAGACAGATTTAAAAAGGTATTTAAGAAGGTGTCTGCATTGCCAAACGAAGAGTTCTTCTGCAGCCAACTGCGGAGCGACTGTCTGTCACATCTGACACACCTGTGACAGTTATCTAAAATATTCCCAATAAAAGCTTCAACTCAATCCACAAAAAAGCAAGTCCCCACTCAGGTCCGTCATCTGTCAATGGAAATATAGGGGGCTTACATGTTACTGGTAGCACAAAGGCTCTGGAAAAGCATAATGGCTTCTCGCCCCCAAAAAGAAATCCGGCGAAATCTGTGTTCCCAAATCCAAATGCCCCTCTCCCTTCTGAGCCCCACAGTGTGCCTAAACTGCAGTTAGCATCCATGTTTGGCAGTTCGGTTGCGATGATAGCCCACTTAATTTACAGGATCGAAGTCTCCAGAAGCACAAGCTGGGCACATTGTATGAGCACTTCAATGTACTGGGCACTACAATGCACGGGTATTACAATGGCAGATTTGCAATTTTTTCACTCAGCAACATTCAAGGCTGCTTGTTTCTGGCAAACATCCATGGAGTCAAAATCGTCACTGCAGCTGTAGAAAAATTCCCAGAGGGATACATAATTTCCAAAATGTGGTCAATTGAGTGGGGGTTCTGCTCTTCTGGCACTTAGGGGCTCTGTATCTGGAGTCCACAAACTATTCTACAATAATTTGTTCTCCAAGAGTCAAATAGCGCTCCTTACCTCCAGAGTCTTGCTGTGTGGCTAAGCAGTAATGTTCAGACACATATGGGGTGTTGCCAGATCCAGCAGAAATTGTCAAATTTTGGTGTCATTTTTACCCATTTCCCCTTGTAACAATGTAAAATCTGGGGCTAAAGCAACATTTTTGTGGTAAAAATGTTATTATTTTTTCCTCACTGCGCAATGGTATAAAATTCTGTGACACACATGTGGTGTAAATATGATTACTGGACCCCTAGATGAATTCATTAAGAAGTGTAGTTTGTATAATGAGGTCACTTATAGGTGTTTTCTGCTGTTCTGGGACCTCAGGGGCTCTGCTAATATGACATGGCATTCTCAAACCATTCCAGCACAATGAGCACTATAATATGACTCTCATTCTCTTCTGAGCTTTGCATTGTGCCTCAAAAGTAGTTTTTGACTACATATGAGGTATTGGCGTACTCAGAAGAAATTGGGTAACATATTTTGTGGTCCATTTTCTCCTATTATCCCTTTTGGAAATTGAAAACTTGGGGCCAAAGTAACATTTTAGTGGAAAAAATGGTAATTTTCCATTGACTTAGCCCAATATTATACAATTCTGTGAATCGACTGAGAATTAAAAATGCTCACAACACAACTAGATTAATTCCTCCAAATTGGGGTCACTTATGGGGGTTTCCACTCTTTTGCCATGTCAGGGGCTCTTCAAATGTAACATGGCATTCGCAATCTGTTCCAGGCAGAATTCAAATAGTGCTCCTTCCTTTCCGAGGCCTGCCGGGTGAACAAACAGTAGTTTTACACCACATATGGGGTATTGGCGTACTCAGGAGAAATTGCACAACAAATTTTGGGTTCCATTTTTCTCCTGTTACTTTTGTGAATGTAAAAATTTGGGGCAACATATTTGCGGGAAAAATGTATTTTATCATTTTTACGGCTCAGCGTTATAAAATTCTGTGAAGTATCTGTGGGTTCAAGGTTCTCACTACCCATCTAGATAAGTTCCTTGAGGGGTCTAATTTCCAAAATGGGGTCACTTGTGTTTTTTTTTCACTGTTTAGGCACATCAGGTGCTCTGCAAATGCAACATTGCGTCCGTTATCTATTGTAGACAATTTTGCGCTCCAAAAGTCAAATGGCGCTCCTTCTGTTCCAAGCCCTGCTGTGCGCCCAAACAGTAGTTTTCCATCACATATGGAGTATCGACGTACTAAAATTGTATGGTCCACTTTTTCCTGTTACCCTGGTGAAAATGAAAAATTTGGGGCTAACTGAATGTTAGAATCTATGTTGTTTTACTATTGGCCATCTTGTTGTGGTTTGCTAGCTTCTAGTCTTTTCCTCTGGTGCTGGGTGTCTTGGTCATGTGATCTCTTCACTCTTTATTACTCAGCACCTGTCTCCCATTCCCCGCTGGACATCAGTGTTGTTACGCTTGTGCTCTGGCTAAGTTGCCTTGTTAAGTTCTTTGTGCTTTGGACAATTGATATCCTGGGACTTCTTGTTCCACCAGTTTAGTTCCCTTTAATCTTCGTTTCTGAAACTAACTTTTCTGTTATGAGGTCTCCTGTTTTTACTCTCAGTCCTTAGATCTTTTAGGGACCCCTTTCCCCTTCCTTCGGGTCTTCGTTTGAGTTCAGTGTAGGAGTTTAGGTGTGGCTATTCACAAGGAATAGGGCACCCACCCCAGCGGAGGGAAAAGGTGCCCCCTCAGTGCAGGGGCAGCTTTTCCCTCCTATTCCTCAGTTCTAAGTTGCATAACATAACACTGAACATGTTTGTGGGAAAAATTAAAATGTTCATTTCTTCCTTCCACATTGCTTTGTTTCTAGTGAAGCACCTAAGGGGTTAATAAACTTATTGAATGTGGTTTTGAGCAGTGCCTTTTTTAGAATGGTGTCACTTTTGGGTATTTTCTAAATTTTGTTGAAAAATGAGAAATTGCTGATAAAATATTTAACCCTTCTCACTTCCTAACAAAAAAAAAAAATGTTTAAAAAATGATGCTAATGTAAAGTAGACATATGGGAAATGTTATTTATAAATTATTTTATATAGCATGACAAACTGGTTTAAGGATAGAAAAATTTAAGGTTTGAAAATTGCGAAACTTTCCAAATTTTCGCCAAAATTCCGATATTTTTACAAATAATCGCAAAAAATTTCGACCTCAATTTACCACTATCAAAAATTACAATGTGTCATGAAAAACAATCTAAGAAACACATTGGGTTTCGTTGCAGCGTTGCAGAGTTATTACCACATAAAGTGACACTGGTCAGAATTGTAAAATTTGATCGGGTCAGGAAGGTGAAAACAGGCTTCGGGCGAAAGGGTTAAAAGGGGTTTTCCACTTTCCACCAAACACTTCCTGTTATGTAACATAGCAAAATAAGACAGTACTCACATTCCCTGAGTCTAGCACTGGCTCTCCACCACTGTGCCAGTCTCAGTGTTGGCTGCAGTGGTGACATTTTTTTTGACAACTCACATCTCTGGCAAAGCCAACGATTGAGGTTACCGGCTTGGCCAATGGTGATGTGAGCTGTTGATGGGACTTCACTGCTGAAGGCAAAACAATGACACTGGAGCAAGCAGAGTGTGAGTACTAATTGAATTTGTTATATGTAGGAAAATACTTGTGGTCTGCTTTTCTAAAAGTGAGAAACCCCTTTTAAGCAATGAATTTACTTGCAAACGTGCAACAAGCAAAATGCTTTTTTTCATATTTTCCTTTAATTTTTTTCAACTAGCAGTTGAACATGAAAACATGAATTACATTGAGATTTTGTCTTTTGGGAAATAATCATTTGATATTCTGTGTTCCCAGTATATTACATTAAGCAAGAATCATTTAATGAAAATCTCGAATAATCAATGCCTTCTCCTATATTGCTTTTTTGTTGTATCACCATTTACTATACAAGGATTTTCAGCATGTAAGATTGGAAATAGATTTGGATCAGCATACTAAATGTGTATTTTATCTGGTGCACAGTTTTCTGTACTTATCTTTCTAGTTATTCCTCGAAGAGCTTACAAGGCAAACGCATCTCTGTGAAGATATCATTTTCAATTCAATATTAGCAGACACATTGAAACTGGTAAAAAGCTTCCCTTAAAGAGTAACCGTTGTTTTAATTTATAATTTTGTAATATATCTTATCAGAGAAATCTGCTTTCTTCTCCTCCTGATCTGATCTTTCACTTTTAAAATTCTCAATTCCTGGGTAAAATCTGTATACAGTGAAGATAAAATGTTACATTATTGAGACAGAATCTTATCAGTAAAAGTCATCCCCTATGTAGATGGGAGGGGATGAGGGAGGAAGTGGAGAAAGAGGCAGAGCTCCTCCCCCTCCAGTCTTCATAGAATCTTATTAGTACCAACTGCCATCTTCTATTTCAGTAATGTAAAAATCTGTCTTCACTGAATACAGATTTTACCTGGGAATTGAGAATTTTGAGAATGAAGGATTAGTCCAGGTGGAGAAAGTAGCAGATATTTCTGATAAGATATATTACAATGTTGCTTATTTTCATGGGTACTATTGATTTATGAAATAAAAATTAAAATGACGGTTACACTTTAAAGGGGACTTTTAAAATTTGGTAGTTATCCCCTTTCAAATAAATAGGGAATGACTTCCCTATCGCTGGGGATCCAACCTCTGGGAACCCAACCAATCCCGAGAACTATATCTCTGAAGAGCCCTGTGTGAATGGAGTGGTGGTCATTCATGAGCACTGATGGTTCATTCATTCTTAATGGACCGCCAGAGCTAGCCGAGTGCTGTAGTTGATTAGTCTTCGGCATTCTTATATGAATGAATAGAGCAGCAGTATGCATAATGGACTACTGGCAAGAACTTCAGTGGTTGGTCCCCCAGTAATTGGGAAGTTATCTGTTATCACAAACTTTAGAGTAGCGCTTTAAGACTGATTTTGTACACATTCTTTAATTTATAAAGCTTCTATGAGGAGCGCTAATGATTAATAAGCTCACATTAATTAAGTGAGAAGTTGCTGTGCTTGGAAGTACATTTATCTTGTCCAGATTCATATCCTGTTGATTTGTGAGACGACCTGCTAGGCACTACATGTTGCACCTTGTTAAGATACGACACCGTGATCTTTAAATTCCATAAGAAAATGTTAAGTGTATTAGCAGTCGATGTGAAAGGAAATGAAAGTGTCTTGCAAGCCTCACAGCGTCTTCATTAAGCTACTTTACATATTTTCCATATAAATTGCAGTTGTTTTTTTTTAGCAGCCATTTGTTTATTAGCGCAAAATGTGACATATTTACCTAGTATAATTGCATTGTGGAGAAACATAAAAGTTAATACACACATAAATAACAGATATGTTTACGCATGAAAGAAGTATTTTGTACACTCTAATGGTGTTAGTGTGAAATAATCATTTGTCTAGGACATATTTTCCCTGATTAACTTAGAGAAAAACATGAGCTTTGATTCCACTTGACACAAAGCTATTATTTTCCTGGCAAATGTTTAGTGTCAAAGATAAGGCATTGAAACTGTGATTTGTAAATTAAGTTTATCTGTTGAATTATACTCACATTATACTTTATATTGTTTATTTCTTCCCTTCCTTGAGCATCAGTAGCCTGAGGTCTGCAATATGGCAGATCATGTTTGTTACTTCTGAACAATGAATGAGTACTAAGAATCTTTCTTATAATAAAGAGGTTTTCTGGCACTAATGCATTGAGTCTATCGTTAGGATAAAAGCACCTTTATTCTAAGTCATGTGGCAAAGCTCGTTAAAGGGTCGACATTGACTTTTAGGATTGCGATTTCCAATAGGTGGCACTAGAGTTCAAGTTCTCTCCCTCTCTGAAGAGTTAATTTGCTTATTTAATTTCCCAGAGGAGCATTACATGACTTATAAACCTCCTTACACTGACCTGCCATGTCACTCTCCACAAGGAGAAACGTTACCCCTTAGATTACACTGCAAATTGCACAATGTTAAATGTCCACCAACCAGCAACATACGGTCATTTAATGGTCTGTTACACAGGTTACCCTGGTTTGCTATACGCTAAACAATTAGTAATAGTAGGTCATTCAGTGGGTATAGGCTGCCATTGTTCTTGACAGCACAAGTTTCGTTGACTCAGAATGTTGTGCTGCCGAGAACTATGATCTTTTTGGCTCCCTAAAAAAAAGAGCATTTTGTTCAATCGTCAGGTTATCAGTTTGTTTAGACTGCATGATTATCGTAGGAAGCCTGGTTCATTAAAAATCATGCAGTGTAAATTGACCTTAAGTCCTCAATATTTACTCATTGAGGCATGGAGGAGTTTGACCTCGAGAATCCCACTGTCCGCAGAATAAAGGGGGTTTATCACTAGATCTTTGTGGCCTCTTGCCTGATTATCCATGAACAGTGGCTCAGCTCTACATATTTTGCAGCTTGGCCCAATGCACATGAATTTATTTTGTTCTGTTGAAGATAAGGGGCTCCTAATGTGAAACCCCCAGCAATTAAACATTAGCGGCTTATTCTACGGATACACCATTAGTGCTTTATTCATGGAAACTCTTTTAAAGTTATAGGGCCTGATTCATGAAGGTATTTTTACAAATTTTCTGGTGCAAAACACATTCAAATATTGTAAAAATGTGGAACTAAAATTCAACTCAAACACTTTGCGACTTTTACCGTTTTTTCCCAAGTCCCAGCAAGGTTTGCAAGAAGTCTGCCTGTATAATTAATCAGAATTTTCACCATTTTAGTGTTGTAAGTTTCACCAGAAATGTACTCCTGTCAAGTAACATTTCTGGCGGTGGCGCATGCCAATTGTAAGGTGCACCTATTTACTTAACTTACTTAATAAATTAGGTGCACCTCACTCTAGAGTTCCCGTTCATTAAGACTAGTATGCACAACGCCAGTCATAATGAATCAGGCCCTTAATCTATTACTTTTTCATTACAATGTAATAAGTATAATCATTGTCCCAAAACTACTAGACTAGACTACAAGTCTGACATTACATTTCTTTGTTCAAAAAAGGGTTGGTAGTTAGAAGTTCCTTTTGTATAGCTAAATTTTTCCTCTCTATCGTCAGATGATAGGGTTAGGCCATGTTCATATCCTGTTAGTGATTTATGTTTAGTGTGTATGTTGAAAGCATATCCGTAGGACTCTATTCATTTATGTACAATTAATATACCGCAAAAAAAAAGATATTAAAATTCTATTTATTCTACATGTTACAGATAGTAAGTGAAGTGGCTTCTGGCAACTTTTAAAAGGGCTGTCACTTATTGGTCTTCTGACTTGGCACTGGCCACTCTTAGCAGTTCCCAAAGAATCCTGTGGTTTTTCCCTTCCACCCCTATACACTGATCTCACCTACACTATAAAGGACCTGGGCTGCATTGCATCCACAGATCAGCTGCTGGTTGGTGAATTGAATTGCCAGTAAAGTAGTTGGTAAGGTGAATCTAAAATAGAGATAAGTACCAAAATCAGAATCAGAAGTCAGGGACATAAACAGGAAAATAACTGAGGTCAAACAAGGGCTAAATCAGAAGTCAATATCATTAGGCACCAGCAAGGGTAATCAACATGAGGTCAAATTTGTATAGCAGTGCAAGAGATAAGGCAAAACAGAAATGAAGTAGCAGGCTGGGTCAGGTATCACAGCAATAATGACTAGTATATGGCACCAGGAGCTAAATAATTCTTGTAAACTGACTAATGACTAAATGCCAGGGGAAGATTTAAATATGGTGCTGTGCTCAGGAACTGGTCTTCTGACCGTCACTGCTATGAGCTAGTCAGAAAGATACATAATATACATAGTTAAAACTAAGTTCAGTTAGGTAGCAGGAGGAGGTCAAACTATACTAAATAGAGCAGGGAAACAAACTTACTGGGCAGCGGATGTGTTACCCAGTGATGACACCACCCCCTCCAATGTCAGCGCCACTCTGGTATCTGTCAGCAGAAGAAGATGACAAAGGAACAGGACCAGGTCAGTGTAATGGATCAGCAAAGAAAGTGATTAAGATACAAATAAGGGACATGGCTTGAGTCACACCGTTGGAAGGCATATTGAATGTATGTACCATCTCTAATATCTTTATACACTCCGGCCCCTGTGCACCGAAATCTAATTAGCAGAAAACTTCAAATGGTGAATAAAGAAGAACAGCAAAGCGAATTTCTTCACTAAATCAATTTAATCTGTGTTACAAGCTTGCACAAAATCAAACTTACTACAGATTGTTCATCCATCGAGTCGCCATGGCTCGAGATCGAGCCAAAGGCCCTTAAAAGAAACAAGAAAAAACCCCAGCACTATTACAGCCGCCATGTCTTTACTGTACACTACAAAATCGTGCTGAAAGATCTCTAGATGAGATAGATAGATAGATGATAGAATAGATAGATAGATAGATGATAGAATAGATAGATAGATAGATAGAGAGATAGATAGATAGATAGATGATAGAATAGAAAGATAGTAGATATATAGTGTAGGTGCAAGCTTACAGATCCACTGACTGCTCGACTACAAGATACAAAAATCAAAAGAAAGACAGCACTTCCATGTGATTCAAATGAAAAAAAAGGTTATTAATTTAATGCCAAAAGTACGCAACATTTCTACTCCAACAGTGAACCTTTTAGAAATGAATAAAATGATGCTTACATACTTATGGAGGGTTATCCATCATCAAGCAATTTGCATTTATTATAAATAAAATAAAAAATTTGCTGAATGCAAATATGTAATTCATACGTGAAAGTACTAAAGTGCTACAGAGCTCAATATACGGTGCATGAGAATGAATATAAAATGCCCAGAATATACAATAAATAAAAGTGCTATCTTACATAATTATATTTATTATACATACATGTGCTTTAAATACTGCTATTAATGGCTCAACTCATCAAAAAGACTATGAAATAAATAAAATGGGAGACCCTATACTTGGTGTTCAACTGTCCATATTGCTTGGCAGACATAAATTTAACCTGGAATGTTCAGACCAACTAAGCTCACTGAGCGCAGCGTGACAATTTGCACTGGTGTAGTGAGTATAGAGAGACAGGGAGCACCATCTTGGTCATAGTAATAATCCATATAACATCCATATAAACTAAATGTGCTGTCTCCTACTAATAAAGTAGTTAATGTGGGTACTAACCCATACAATCCCATTGTTTCAATGACTATACATGCTGCAACCCAGGGATCACACAGAATAGCAAGTAAGCAGAAAACTTACAAACAGGGATATAAGGGAGGATATCCAGGGTTAGTTCTTTTACAAAAAGCTGGTAACGTTCAGTAAATTCAAGTATGATTCAAGTTGGTAAACCATAGTAAGTCATTATACAGCTAGTGAAATAAGTATATTGAACACATCACCAATTTTCTAAGTAAATATATTTCTAAAGGTGATATTGACATGAAATTCTCACCAGCTGTCGGTAAGAACCCATCCAATCCACACGGCAAAGGAATCAAACCATAGATGTAAATTAAGCTATGCGCATACTGAGAAATGACACAGGGAAAAGTATTGAACATGCTTATTGAAATGGAAATAATACTTCGTACGAAAGCCTTTATTGGTGATAACAGCTTCAAGAAGCCTCCTGTATGGAGAAACAAGTCGCATGCATTGCTCAGGTGGGATTTTGGCTCATTTTTCCATAAAAACACTCTTTAAATCCAGAAGGTTCCGCATGCTCCTTCTATGAACTCTGAGCTTTGATTCCTTCCATAAATTTTCTGTTGGATTCAGGTCAGGTGATTTGCTGGGCCATTCTAGCAGCTTTATTTTTTTTCTCTGAAACCATCTGAACGTTTCTTTGGCTGTGTGTTTGGGATCATTGTCTTGCTGAAATGTCCACCTTCATTTCATCTTCATCATCCTGGTAGATGACAGCAGATTTTTATCAAGAATGTGTCAGTACATTTGTTCATTCATCCTTCCTTTAACCATAAGAAATTTGCCAGTGCCGTATGCTGACAAACAACCCCACATCATGATGCTCTGAGTATTTCACAGGCTTGTCTAAATGTTATTGAGCAAAATTTAAACACCCTTGAACATTCTTTTTTTTCAGCAATGTAGTCTTGCGTGGTGAGCGTGCATACCGGCCATGGAGTGCATTACTTATTGTTTTCTTTGAAAGAATTGTACCTGCTGATTCAACATCTTTCTGTAGCTCTCGACAGGTGGTCCTTGACTCTTGGGCAACTCTTCTGATAATTATTTTCACTCTTCTAAAATCTTGCGGTGAGTACCTGGTTGTGGCCGGTTTATGGTGAAATTATGTTCTTTCCTCTTTCGGATTATAGCCCTAACAGTGCTCACTGGAATCTTCAGTAGTTTAGAAATTCTTCTGTTGTATCCAATGCCTTCAGTATGTTTTACAACAATAAGGTTACAAAGGTCTTGAGACAGCTCACTGGCTTTACCCATCATGAGATGTTTCTTGTGTGGCATCTTGGAAATAAGACACCTTTTTATAGGACATCAGTTGAACCATCTGATATTTTTCACTAAGTGGCAGGATTACTTTCTAATTACTAATAGATTTCAGCTGGTGTCATGACTTTCCATAGCTTTTTGCACCTCTGTTTCTTCATGTGTTCAATATTTTTTCTCTGTGTCCTTTCTCATTATTACACATAACTTAATTTATGGACATCTATGCTGTGATTTCTTTGCCTGTGTGGATTGGATGGGTTGTTACCAATATCCGGTGAGAATTTCATGTCTGTAGCACCTTTACAAATATATTTACTTAGAAAATTGGTGATGTGTTCAATACATATTTCACCTGTGGTAGGTGACCGAATCGATTATACAGTAGATATAAAAAGTCTACACACCCTTGTTAAAATGCCAGATTTTTGTTATGTAAAAAATCATACCAAAAAAGAATCACAGAACTTTTTTCAACTTTATTGTCACCCATAATCTGTACAAATCCATTGAGAAACAAAGTGAAACAATTGGAGGTGGGAAATAAAAATATAAATAAAAAAATAAATAAATAATATGGTTGGTTAAGTGTGAGCACCCTCTTATAATTGGGGATGTGATTTTGTTCAGAATTCTATTTAAATGAATGTTAAATAGTAGTCAGTACACAGCTGACATCATTTAAAGTGATTCTAACTAACCCCATATACAGTTTAGCTGTTTTTGTGGGATTATCCTAACAAGTTAGTCCACTATGTCCAGCACCGTTGGCAACTCAGCCCACTTTGTCCTGCACTCTTGGGAACTTATTCCACTTTCTCCTGCACCCTTGGCAACTTAGTACACTTTTTCCTGCACCCTCAGCAACTTAGTCCACTTTGTTCAGCACCCTTGGCAATTCAGCCCACTTTGTCCTGCACCCTTGGAAACGTATTCTACTTTCTCCTGCACCCTTGGCAACTTATTCCACTTTCTCCTGCACCCTTGGCAATTCAGCCCACTTTGTCCTGCACCCTTGGCAACTTATTCCATTTTCTCCTGCACTCTTGGCAACTTAGTCCACTTTCTCCAGCACCCTTGGCAACTTAGTCCACTTTGTCCTGCACCCTTGGCAACTTATTCCATTTTCTCCTGCACTCTTGGCAACTTAGTCCACTTTGTCCTGCACCCTTGGCACCTTAGTCCACTTTGTCCTGCACCCTTGGCACCTTAGTCCACTTTTTCCTGCACCCTTGGCAACTTAGTCCATTTTGTCCTGCACCCTTTGCTCCTTTCCATCCATTATATATCAAATGGTTACTGATTATAAATCACTGAAATTGCCCAATTTATTACAAATATGTGTAAAATAAAGAGGATATACTGTATTCACACAATGCTGCCAAATCACAGAATCTGCAACAACTAAAAAAATTCTGCAGCAAAAACGAAGGATTTTGCGGTAATTGTGACGATAAATAAAAAATTGATTGCACTGTGCAAATATACCTCAAGAGTCATGTGCAATTAGTACTCGGATAAAATTCTAATATCTCCATGATTACCGATCCTGCATACCCTTCAGGTATATGAATAATACCGAGAGGAGCAGCACAGATATCTGAGTGTAGAGCACACAGTGCACCCCCAGATTAACAGTACAGTAATTAGCAGGACAATGGGGCACAGTTTCCCAGTAGTAGCAGAAAAAAAGTAATAACTGTGTCAAGACATTTTTAGCAGTTGAGTTGAATGTACACAGTTGTACATGGATCCTCACAACATTTTGTAAGTCCATCTTGTACTTCTGTGTCATGCTGTATGACAAGTATTTTCTGCTAAAAGCATTACCACATTTGAAGAATCCTTGCCCGATGGGGTGCCACAAGGTGCATTAAACTGACCAGTAGAGACACTTTGTTTTATTGCACAGGGTTCATGTATATAGCATTTTTGTGTTCTTGATCCCTGAGTCGCAAAGCATTCATTTGTCATACAGAAGAATTTTTAGGTTCATATTTCATTCCAGTTTATTAGTTACCACCTTCTGTGCTCTACCAAGCATAGTGCTATGGCTTTTAGATTCCTGTGCAAATGTGAAAAATCTCCACTGCGTAGTATTTTATTGCTTGTGCTACCAGGATCCTGTTATTTTTCGAGCTCTATAAACTAAAAAGGCATATGATTTCCTCTGTAAGAATCAATGTACTGTACCAAGCAAAACCCTGTAACTGCGCTGTTTGTGTTTTCCAGTCTGAAAGTTTACAAATGTGTCCAGCATTCTGTTCTTTGAGCTGTTCCAAGCACCTTGTGACAGAGATACAGAGCACAGCGTCTTCTGCTTAGAGAGCAGAAACAAACTATAATTGAATTAGAGTGAATCTCCCGTTACAAATAAAAAAATAATATTGTGCTTGTCATCTGTGCATATCATGCCAAAATGAACGAGCCTATTACAGACTTCACGATTGCTATTATCCGTCTTTTTCATTCTACTTCTGGTTCCACAACTCTTATTAATTTCTTCAAACTCTTCATAAAAAAACACTGTCTCCAAGTGATTGGAATGTGTACTACAATGCTCAGCATTTTCCATAAAACTTGTGGGATTTGTCAGACTATTATTGAAGGGTATTTGTCAGCAACTGAAGTCCTGCTGGCTGATGTTCTCCACAACAAAGTCTCAGCTTTTGCTATTCTTGGAAAGACACTACACCTTCATTTACGATGAAGATAGCTCTGTGATAGGACAAATATTATGTAGGCTTGCTATTATTTGTGGTGCACTCTGTATCAGGTGAAATATAAAGCCAAGACACTAGGTAAGTCATATTTAATTACTACCCATAGATTTTGGTCTGCAGGTCATTTTATCATTCTCCAGTATAAAGGATAACAGGTAAAGAGGCGATCAGATATGCCACTGACTTGTGTACAATGTGCACTTTTATAACACAAGTGTCAGCAGGATCATGTTCTGTTCGGACTGAGGGTCTTTAAAGAAAACATAATTGCTTCAAAAGGAATTTCCACCATTTATCACTGTAACATCTGTGCCGATTTCTGTTTCAGTCGCTAGGCGGCGCCACACCATTGTTGCGCGTGATGCTTGACAGCATCAATCCTGTTTTATTCCTGTGACTTGTTGCTGTGCCAGTCCTGAAGCTGTGGGGTTAATCCTGATTGGGTTTCTTCCTGTTGTCTGCACTGTGTGGGGCTGTTCACTATATAAACCCCTGAGAGACAGTTCCCACTGGAGCTACTTCTAGAAGGTGTGTACAATCTCACTCCATACTGCTTTATCACTGACTTAAATATAAAACGTGTGCGCTCATAAATTCCCTCTAGTTGTAGCTGCAGGGAGAGAAATGTATCATTTAGCTCTATGCTCATGCAGGATATACATTATTGGGTTTATTATGGCACAAATTGTGAACATTGTGTGCTCACAATTTAGATAAAAAAATACTTTCTGAATTTTGAAGAGGTAGATTACATCTAGTACTGATGGATGTTCCTGCTTCAGATTAGGATTGTAGCTCAGATTTTTTGAAAAGTCTGAGCTACAATCCACATATGAAAATGATCACCTATTTTGTACAATTGGTTATTCATGCACCTGAACATAATCCTACAAAATTCCCGTCTTTGTGCAAGTGTTCCTAGAAGAATTGATCTTGTATTGAAGGCTAGGGGTGGTCACACAAAATATTGCTTTGACTTAGATTTATTTTTTGTTCACTCACTTTGCATATTGTTAATTGATTAAAATAAAATCACCTCTAATTTAATCTATAATATAACCGGAGATGCATCCCTCTGTCTGAAGCCTTTATAGACTGCGCGATGGGCAGGAATGAGGCGTCGGAATCGGCGCATGCACATTGCACTGTCCGGCGCCATTTTACTGAAGACACATTTACAGTGTGTCTTCAGCAAAATGGCGCCGGACAGCACGGTATGGGCACGCACGTATTCCGGTGCCACACTCCTCCTCCGGCCTCCGGCAGAACGAGACACAGCGCTGGAGCACTAAAAAGAAAGGTGAGTGTAAGTGTTTATTTTTTTGTATGTGTGCAGCGTGATACGGATGAGGGGCCATACATACCAGGATTGGGGGGTGAGGGGTGCCACGCATACCAGGATTGGGGGATGAGGGGGCCATACATACCAGGATTTGGGGATGAGGGGTGCCATGCATACTAGGATTGCCGGATGAGGGGTGTTATGCGTACCAGGATTGAGGGGTGAGGGGACCTTGCATACCAGGATTAGGGGGTGAGGGGACCATGCATACCAGAATTGGGGCTGAGGGGTGCTATACATACCAGGATTGGGGGGTGAGGGGCCCATGCATACCAGCATTGGTGATGAGGGGTGCCATACATACCAGGATTGGGGGGTGAGGGGTGCCACGCATACCAGGATTGGGGGATGAGGGGGCCACACATACCAGGATTGGGGGATGAGGTGGCCATACATACCAGGATTGGGGAATGAGGGGTGCCATGCATACCAGGATTGGGGGATGAGGGGTGGCATGCATACCAGGATTGGGGGGATGAGGGGTGCCATGCATACCAGCATTGGGGATGAGGAGTACCATACATACCAGGATAGGAATGCAGGGTGCCATGCATACCAGGATGAGGGGTACCATGCATACCAGAATAGGGATGAGGGGTACTATACATACCAGGATAGGAATGCAGGGTACCATGCATACCAGGATGAGGAATGGGGTACCATGCATACCAGGATAAGGGATGGGGTGCCATGCATACCAGGATTGGGGGATGAGGAGTACCATGCATACCAGAATAGGGATGAGGGGTACCATGCATACCAGAATAGGGATGAGGGGTATCATGCATACCAGGATAAGGGATGGGGTGCCATACATACCAGGATTGGGGATGAGGGAGCCATGCATACCAGGATGAGGGATTGGGTGCCATGCATACCAGGGTTGGGTGATGAAGAGGCCATACATACCAGGATTGGGGGATGAGGGGTGCCATACATACCAGAATTGGGATGAGGGGTGCCATGTATACCAGGATGAGGGGTACCATACATACCAGAATAGGGATGCGGGGTACCATGCATACCAGAATGAGGGATGGGGTGCCATACATACCAGGATTTGAGGATGAGGAGTGCCATTCATACCAGGATTGGGGATGAGGTATGCCATGCATGCCAGGATTGGGGATGAGGGGTGCCATGCATACCAGGATTGGGGATGAGGTATGCCATGCATGCCAGGATTGGGATGAGGGGCCATGCATACCAGGATAGGGATGAGGGGTACCATGCATACCAGAATAGGGATGTGGGGGGGCCATGCATACCAGGATTCAGATGAGGGGCCATGCATACCAGGATAGTGATGAGAGGTACCATGTATACCAGAATAGGGATGAGGGGTACCATGCATACCAGGATGATGGATGCGGTGCCATGCATACCAGGATAGGGATGAGGGGTACCATCCATACCAGGATGAGGGGTACCATACATACCAGGATAGGGGTGAGGGATGGGGTACCATGCATGTCAGGATAGGGATGAGGAGTGCCATGCATACCAGGATGGGGGTCAGGGGCCTCTGCATACCAGGATAAGGCTGAGGTGGCCATGCATACCAGGATGAGGGACGAGGAGTGCCATGCATGCCAGGATTGGGATGAGGGGTGCCATGCATACCAGGATTTGGGGTGAGGGATGCCATGCATAGCAGGATAGGGATGAGGGGGTACCCTGCATACCAGGATTGGGAGTGAGGGGTGCCATGCATACCAGGATTGGGGGAGAGGGGTACCATGCATACCAGGATTGGGGGTGAGGGATGCCATGTATACCAGGATTGGGGGTGAGGAGTGCCATGCATACTAGGATTGGGGGTGAGGGGTGCCATGCATACCAGGATTGGGGATGAGGGGTGCCATGCATACCAGGATTGGGGATGAGGTATGCCATGCATGCCAGGATTGGGGATGAGGTATGCCATGCATACCAGGATTGGGGATGAGGTATGCCATGCATGCCAGGATTGGGGATGAGGGGCCATGCATACCAGGATTGAGGATGAGGGGTGCCATGCATACCAGGATAGGGATGAGGGGGTACCATGCATACCAGGATTGGGGGTGAGGTGTGCCATGCATACCAGGATTGGTGGTGAAGGGTGCCATGCATATCAGGATGGGGATGAGGGGTGCCATGCATAGCAGGATAGGAATGAGGGGTGCTATGCATACCAGGATGGTGATGAGGGGTGCCATGCATACCAGGATAGGGATGAGGGGTGCCATGCATACCAGGATAGGGATGAGGGGTGCCATGCATACCAGGATAGGATGGGGGCAGCACATAACAGGATGGGGGAACAGGATTGAGCAGCACAAATATCATGATGGGGGCTGCACAACTATCAGGATGGGGGACCATATACCAATAAAAATATTCGCCACCCGGGCATAGAACGGGTTCAATAGCTAGTTAATATATATATATATATATATATATATATATATATATATATTATTTATTTATTTATTTATTTATTTATTTATTTATATATATTTATATAGTGGGGAAAATAAATATTTGATATACTGCCGATTTTGCAAGTTTCCCCACCTACAAAGAATGTAGGGGTCTGAAATTTTTATCGTAGGTGCACTTCAATTGTGAGAGAATCTAAAAATAAAAAAAAAGAAAATCACATTGTATGATTTTTAGATAATGAAATTGCATTTTATTGCATGAAATAAGCATTTGATCACCTATCAACCAGCAAGAATTCTGGCTCTCACAGACCTGTTTTCTTTATGAAGCTCTCCTACTCTGCACAATATTACATCTGCACATTTCCTAATAATAATAATAATAATTTTTATTTATATAGCGCCAACATATTCCGCAGCACTTTACAATTAAGTGGGGGCATGTACAAACAATAAATTCAATACAAGGTGAGACAGTTTAAACAGTTACATCAGGAGTGAGGTCCCTGCTCGCAAGCTTACATTCTACAAGGAAATGGGGGAACACAATAGGTGGAAAGTGCTTGTTATTTCAGGTCTGGCAATTATAATAAGTCGGGATTATCATATAAAGCTGTATGATCCGGTCATCAGCCTGTGTGTTCAAGTGCAATACTCAATTATATCTTAGGTTATTTGTGGAACGGAGGGCACGTGTAGGACGATAGACTGAGATGAGAGAGGAGATATAAGGTGGTGCAGAACTGTGGAGAGTTTTGTGGGTGAGAGCAATGAGTTTATATTGGACCCTGTAGCGAATGGGTAACCAGTGTAATGACTGGCATAAAGTGGAGGCATCGGTGAAGCGGCTGGACAGAAATACGACCCTGGCTGCCGTATTCAGGACGGATTGGAGAGGGGAAATTTTGGTAAGAGGGAGACCGATCAGAAGAGAGTTGCAGTAGTCTAGATGAGAGTGAATAAGAGCAACAGTAAGAGTTTTAGCAGTTTCAAAAGTGAGAAAAGATCTGATTCTGGAGATGTTTTTAAGGTGCAGGTGACAAGAGCGAGTGAGTGATCTGATATAGGGAGTAAAGGAAAGGTTAGTGTCGAATATGACCCCAAGGCAGCGGGCGTGCTGCTTGGGAGTTATGGTTGAACCCTCCAAGGTAATTTCGATGTTAGGTAGAGTTAGGTTAGTAGAGGGGGGAAACACAAGAAGTTCAGTTTTGGAGAGATTCAGTTTAAGATAGAGGGAGGACATGATGTTAGACACAGCAGACTAACAATCCTTGTTATTTTGTATTAGGGTAGGGGTGATGTCAGGGGAAGAAGTGTATAATTGGGTGTCGTCAGCATAGAGATGATACTGGAACTCAAATCTGTTGATTGTTTGTCCAAAAGGGGCAGTGTATAGAGAGAAGAGGAGGGGGCCTAGGACTGAGCCCTGTGGAACCCCCGATAGTAAGAGGATGAGGAGAGGAAGAGGAGCCGGCAAAAGATACAGTGAAGGAGCGGTCAGAGAGGTAGGAGGAGAACCAGGAGAGAACGGTTTCCTTGAGGCCTATAGAGCGGAGCATAGTGAGGAGGAGCTGGTGATCTGACGCGCCCCTGGGCCTGTGTCGCGCTGCGTTGCGCACGCGGGAGCTTACCCGGAGCCGGATCTGTTGAGGGTTGTAGTCTTGTGGCGGTGACCCGGTCCGTGCCCAGGGAGTCAAACTGAGCGGCGATGTATCAGCGGTAGATGTTGGACGACTACGCCACCCGTTGAGTACAGCTAAGGAGCTGCTGCTGCAGGGCAGACCGCTGAGGCCGGTGGTAGGATTGTGCAGCGTGATAGTATAACCCCCAACGGGAGGGGTATGGCCTCAGGGCAGCCGACGTGGATGATGGGGGTAGCAGGAACCACTCGGAGACGGTACGGTGTAGTTCAGGGTCTTTACTGGTGACAAAGATAGACCCTCCCGGAGTACTGGCTAGCGATTGGGGCCTGGTCAGTCCTTGAGCAGATGGGATCTCCCCTGGCCAGGCGGAGTTGTAGGCCTCCCAAACTAACTGTACTCTTCTGGCTACCTTGCTAGAGGCGGGTATAAGTAGCCCACGTCCCTCAGTGTACCGTGTGGTGCTCACCCGTATGGCCGGTGACTCGGGGCCTTCGGGTTTCTTGGCCAGAGGACCTGGAATCCCCTGCCTGACGGATTCTGCTGCTGGGTAGGAGTTAGTCCCCACAGCCTCGGACTCCGGGTCCGGTAAGAAATCTTCTCAGTCAGGGCGAGCTCTGCAGCTGCCAGCCCCTGACTCCTTGTAACACTGCTCCCACAGAGCTCCTGATGTTCTGTTCCTATATTTGCTTCTTTTCTCTGTCTCTACTTCTTCTCTACTCACTAACCCTGCCTCAGCCCTAGGTTTATATAGGGGAAGTTCTTCCCCTCCCAGGACTGGGCAGGAGGTGTGGCATGCATAGGATTCCTGACCAAGAGACCTCCCACCTGCTCTCAGACGTAATATCTCTATCACTGTGGCAACCAGACCCCTGGGGTGTCACAGATCCACAGTGTCAAATGCTGCAAAGAGATCCAGGAGAATCAGCAGGGAGCAGTGACCTTTGGATTTGGCTGTTAGTAGATCATTAGAGACTTTAGTGAGGGCAGTTTCAGTGGAGTGTAAGGAGCGGAAATCAGATTGTAGAGGGTCGAGGAGAGAGTTATCTGAGAGATAGCGGATTAGACGGGAGTGGACCAAGCGTTCCAGGAGTTTAGAGATGAAAGGAAGATTAGATACAGGTGTGTAGTTAGCAGTGCAGTTCTGGTCCAGGGATGGCTTTTTAAGTAAAGGGGTTATGATGGCATGTTTAAATGAAGAGGGAAAGATACCTGAAGAAAGAGAGAGGTTAAATATTTTAGTCAGGTGAGTGGTGACCACCGGTGAGAGGGACTGCAGGAGATGTGAAGGAATGGGGTCACTGTTGCAGGTTGTAGGCCGAGAAAAAGCAAGGAGCTGGGTAACTTCTTGTTCTGTAACAGGCTCAAAGATGGCAAGTGAGCTTGAAGTGCGGCAGGGAAGGGGATCCAGGCACTGAGGAGATTGGGCTGAGATGTCCTGATGGATGTGGTTGATTTTTTCAAAGAAATAAGTGGCCAGATCCTCTCCGCTGAGGTTGGTGGTGGGGGCCTGTGCTTTAGGTTTCAGGAGGGAGTTTAAGGTTTCGAAAAGTCGTTTTGGATTGTTGGACATTGAAGTGATAAGGGTGGTGAAGTAGGATTGTTTGGCCAGATGAAGGGCAGAGTTATACGTTTTGAGCATGAATTTATAGTGGATGAAGTCCTCTGCTAAAAGAGATTTTCTCCACTGACGCTCAGCACACCTTGAGCAACGTTGAAGAAAACGTGTTTGCATCGTGTGCCAGGGCTGCCGTTGTCTGTGTCGGGTCTTTCTGCGAGTAGAAGGAGCTGCTTCATCTAGGGCACTCTCCAGTGTATTATTGTATTGTGACAATGCTAAGTCTGGATAGGAGAAGGAGGAGATGGGGGCTAAAGATGTGTGGAGATTGTCCATAAGCTGCTGGGTATTAATGGTACGTGTATTCCTATAAGTGTGGTAAGTGGGGGTGTCCCGGGTGAGGAGACAATTCTTAACAAAGAAGGAAAGAAGGTTGTGGTCGGAGAGCGGGAGAGGGGAGTTGGTAAAGTCATCCAGCGAGCATAGACTGGAAAAAAACAGGTCCAGAGTATTCCCGTCTTCATGGGTAGGAGAATTAGTAAACTGTGAGAGACGGAATGAAGAGGTTAGAGAAAGTAGATGAGAGGCGGATTGGGAGAGGGATCATCGATGGGGATGTTAAAGTCGCCCATGATGAGGGTGGGGATGTCACAGGATAGAAAGTGAGGAAGCCAGGTGGCAAAGTGATCCAAGAACTGGTGGGAGGAGCCTGGAGGGCGATACACAACCGCCACTCGCAGGGAAAAGGGTTTAAAGAGTCTGATGGTGTGGACTTCAAAGGAAGGAAACATAAGTGAGGGAACCAGGGGGATGACCTGGAAAGCACATTGTGAGGAAAGGAGCAGACCAACACCTCCACCCTGTCTGTTGCCAGGTCTGGCGGTATGTGAAAATTTCAGCCCACCAAACGAGAGAGCGGCAGCTGCGGTGGTGTCTGGCTGCTGAATCCAGGTTTCTGTGATAGCCAGAAGGTTAAGGCAATTAGAGAGGAAAAAATCATGGATGTAAGTTAGTTTGTTACACACAGACCGTGCGTTCCAGAGAGCACAATGGAAATCGTTAGGAGAGGGCATGCACTGAAAGTTAATAAGATTAGCAGGGTTTCTATATGCAGCTGGAGTAGAGTGGTGTATGCTAGTGGAGGGGGGCCCAGGATTGGGGGAGATGTCGCCTGCAACTAGTAAAAGGAGAAAAAAGAGAAAGAGCAGGCGGTGCAATGATTTGTATGAATGTTTTGAGTGCTGTATGGAGGTAGAGGATGGTTTGCAGTGGGTAAGGAATGTCAGTAGAGCCTCAGAGTAATACATGGGAGAGGGGAGAAGGGAGGGGTTGATATAGAGAGAGTGCACAGAATGTGTTAAAGGGCGGGTGAGATGTGAGAAAGCAGAAGTAAAAACAAATAAAAAGCAGATTGATAAGACTAATGCATAATGCAGTATGACTGAGCGAGAAGCATGTTTGTTTGAATATCTTATGCACCTTACCTGTCTCCTGCCCTGTCCAACTGCCATTGTATAACTGCACTTTTAACTATTGCACTTAAAATCTATTGCATGCGTGACCCAGCACACGTGCTATCCCGAGCCAGAGCTGAATATATATGAAATGAAATGTCTGCTAGAGTCCAGCACCAGTTGGTCATACTGAGTAATTAGCCAATTAGCACAGGGCTAGAGCAGGCAATGCTATGTAAGATAAACACAGAGGCCATAAAACAGTGAAATAGAAGGCTTTGAACATTTTAAAATAGAAACAAGACAACAAAAACAAAAAAACAAAAATACACAGGACCAAGGAATTAAATACCATGGAAAAATGTTGTTAGAGAATATGACTCTGTTCACACTTATCAGACAGCACACAAATGGATGGATGAATTAAATACCATGGAAAAATGTTGCTAGAGAATATGACTCTGTTCACACTTATCAGACAGCACACAAACGGATGGATGAATTAAATACCATGGAAAAATGTTGCTAGAGAATATGACTCTGTTCACACTTATCAGACAGCACACAAACGGATGGATGAATTAAATACCTGTGTGAAGAAGAAGAGAGGAGAGTGGATTATCAGCTTCCGGCCATTGTATAACTGCACTTTTAACTATTGCACTTAAAATCTATTGCACGCGTTACCCAGCACGCGTGCTATCCCGAGCCAGAGCTCAATATATATATATATATATATATTTCCTATATTAATTGCACTTGTTAACTGTATAAAAGACACCTGTCCACACTCTCAATCAATCACACTCCAACCTCTCCACTGCGGCCAAGACCAAAGAGCTGTCTAAGGACACCAGGGACAAAATTTGTAGACATGCACAAGGCTGGGATGTGCTACAGGACAATAGGCAAGCAACTTGTTGAGAAGGCAACAACTGTTGGCGCAATTAATAGAAAATGGAAGAAACACAAGATGACTGTCAATCTTCCTCGGTCTGGGGTTCCATGCAGGATCTCGCCTCATGGGGTAAGGATGATTCTGAGAAAGGTCAGGAATCAGCCCATAACTAAACGGGAGGACCTGATCAATGACCTGAAGAGAGCTGGGACCACAGTCTCAGACATTACCATTAGTAGCACACTATGCTGTCATGGATTGAAATCCTGCAGGGCACGCAAGGTCCCCCTGCTAATGCCAGCACATGTCCAGGCCTATTTGAAGTTTGCCAATGACCATCTGGATGATTCAGAGGAGGCATGGAAGAAGGTCATGTGGTCAGATGAGACCAAAATAGAACTGTTTGGTATCAATTGCACTCACCGTGTTTGGAGGAAGAAGGATGAGTACAACCCAAAGAACACCGTCCCAACCGTGAAACATGGTGGGGTAAACATCATACTTTGGGGGTACTTTTCTGCAAAGGTGACAGGACGACTACACCGTATTGAAGGGAGGATGGATGGGGTCATGTATCGCGAAATTTTGGCCAATAACCTTCCCTTAGTAAGAGCATTGAAGATGGGGCGTGGCTGGGTATTCCAGCATGACAATGACTACAAAGACAAAGCCAGGGCAACTAAGGAGTGGCTCCGTAAGAAGCATTTCAAGGTCCTGGAGTGGCCTAGCCAACCTCCAGACCTGAACTCATTAGAAAATCTTTGGAGGGAACTAAAACTCAATGTTGCCCAGTGACGGCTCTGAAATCTGAAAGATCTGAAGAAGATCTGTATGGAAGAGTGGGCCAAAATCCCTGCTGCAGTGTGTGCAAACTTGGTCAAGAACTACAGGAAACGTCCGACCTCTGTAATTGCAAGCAAAGGTTTCAATACAAAATATTAAGTTCTGTTTTTCAATTGTATGAAATACTTATTTCATGCAATAAAATGTAAATTAATTATGTAAAAATCATACAATGTACAATTTTCAGATTTTTTTTAAGATTCTGTGTCTCACAGTTGAAGTGTACCTACGATAAAAATTACAGACCTCTCCATTCTTTGTAGGTGGGAAAAGTTGCAAAATTGGCATTGTATCAAATATTTATTTTCCCCATTGTGTATACATCTTATTTTTTGGACCATAAGACGCACTTTTTCCCCACAAATTTGGGAGGAAAATGGGGGGTGCGTCTTAGGCTATGTGCCCACTATGCATTTTTCAAGCGCTTTTGCTGCGGAATTTCCGCAGCGAAAACGCTTAAAAAACGCTTGGTAATACGTGCCCCATGGTCCCCAATGATAATCCGCATTTGCTGTGCACATGCGGAAATTTCCGCTGCGAATTATCATTGCGGAAAAATACGCTGCATGTCCATTAATTTTGCGGGCATGCAGCGTAATTGCCGCCATTGACTTGCATTGAAACGCTCAATATCCGTGTCAGCACATTTGCACACACGGATATGAAGCGATTCAATGTGCGGATGGTACCCAGGCCTGGAGAAGAGGAGACTCTTATCCAGACTCGGAAACTGTAAAAGAAAGAATTTAAAATAAAAAATAAAGATTATACTTACCTTCCGATGTCCCCCGGTCTCCATAGCGATTCGTGCGATGTGTTGGGCGGCTCGCGGTGGTGTGAGGACCTGACATGACGTTACTGAGTCATATGACAGGTCACGCGACCGCTGACGTCGGTTGTCGCGTGACCTGTCACATGACTCAATGACGTCATCGCAGGTCCTTCACACCAACGCGAGACACTGCAGCAGCTCCGACTCCAATGTCAGCTGATGATTTCTCTGTCCGAAAGGCTGTGAGGAGAGCCTTGTTGAAAATTACCCTGGGTGATGACACAGAGGCCTTTTTAACTGTTTTTAAAAGGGTCACCGATAGAGAGAAACCGCCAGATCGGTTGGCGGAAGTCCTGGCGCCATACTTAACGGGGGAGCCACAAAAGGCCTACTATGATTTGGCTTTACAGGACGCCAAAGAATATGAAAAATGGAAAACAGAAATTTTGGCACGGTTGGGGGTGACAGTGTCTATCAGGTCACAATGGTTCACTGCTGGGCATAGCACCGTGACAACCCCCCTCGCTCCCAAAAGTTTGATCTGCTGCACCTCATCCAAAAGTGGTTACAGCCGGAGTCCTCTGCCCCAGCGCAAATGGTGGAGCGAGTTGTAAAGTTTGTGCACTCCCTTCCGAGCCCGATGGAGATTCCCAGAATGCCGATGACTTGGTCGGACTGGTCAAAAGGTATCAGGGTGTCAAAGGGTCCATGAGGAGGCAACCCATTCCACACTGGGGGGGGGCTGAAGTTAAAAAGGGGGTCAGGCATCCGAAGTCCAAGGGGGCAACAGAGGTCATGCCAAGGCCCTCATCGGGGGATGTAATTTGCTGGAGATGTCACGGTCCAGGTCACATAGCAGACCATTGTCCCCTGACCACCGAGCAAATGGACTGTAGCATGGGACGCCAGTGTTCCTTCTATGCATATCCAGCTTGCAGTGGGGACTGTCCACCCGGCAAGGGGCCCCAAGCTTGTCCTGTAACAGTGAATGGCCTGCAAATGACTGTACTACTAGACTCAGGAAGTTTGGTGACCCTCATGAGGGCCACACTCCCTCTCCAATTGATCCCTGGGAAGAAGGCTGACGTCCGCTGCATTCACAGGGATGCTAAAGACTATCCAATGGCCAGAGTGGTCACTGAGGTACTGAGTCTCATCATAGGCCGGGACTTTGTGTTGTTTTGGTACTTGTGGGGGAGGGGCGGAGACCTGGCTTACTCGTGTAAGAAAAGGGTTGGCCCTAAAAAAGTCTCACCAACTCCAGAGTCTGACAGTTTTCCTTTCTGTGTAATGTGAAAAGAGGTTTAAAGTAGTGTTCCCTGAGGCAGATATTACTGAGATAGGGGAGACCAGACAAAATTTGGGGCTCACCCAACATAGACAACTATCACTAAAAAAGCATTCAATAAGGTAACCATCATAAACGGCATAGCACAGGAGTTGGGGGCTGACATCAGGTTTCCCTATTTTATGTTGAGTGGGGATTTATTGTACCGAGTTAATAAAGTGAGGGAGAAGATAGTGGATCAATTATTGGTTCCAGGTCCCTATAGACAAAGAGTGTTGGACAGTGCCCATTCACATGTCTTGGGTGGCCATCTGGGGGTGGACAACACTCAACAATGGGTCATGTAGAGGTACTATTGGCCCAGATGTCACCGTGAAATTCTAAAGTATTGCAAGTCCTGTCCCACCTGCCAGTTAACCGCTACCACCTCTCTATTCCAAAATCCTCTAATGCCACTGTCCGTCAAGGCTGGGCAACAGAGAAACCAAGTTGAAACTCCATGTGGCCTGGACAGACCAGAAGGTGACACTAAGGGTGTCCATGTGGCAGAGACATTGTCACCAGCCCAGAAACAACAGTGCCGAGAACTTCTTCAGTCTTCAGCGGAACCAAGACCTGTTTTCGGAGTTACACAGGTTGATGAACAAGAAATCCTGATGGAACCACATGTGCAGGTGAACCAAAAGCCATATAGAATCCCCTAAGTCCGCTGCAATGTGATTTAGAAGGAAGGGGCTAAAAATTACGCGTATCCGATACCCCGCAATGAACTCATGTCGAAGCTAGGGTCAGCCAGATACATCACCTCCCTGAACCTAACGAAAGGTTACTGGCCAATCCTCTTCTCTCAAAGTGCCAAGAAGAAGACGACCTCTTTTACACCTGATGATTGCTTCCAGTATACCAGAAGCCCATTGAGCCTGCAAAGAGACCCAGCTCCTTCTGGAGGGCCATAGACCGGATCTTAACCCCTCTCAAAAATTACCCCACAGCTTACCTCGATGATATTGTGATATTCAGCCTGGATTTGGGAAGTCATCTGCAGAACGTTCAGGCCATGCTGGATGCACTGAGGAAAGGGGGGTTTACCATAAACCCAAAGAAGTGAACCATCGGGAAAAAGAAGGTAAAATACCTGAGCTATATCATTGGAAGAAGCAAAGTAAAGCCGCAAGTGAATAAGGCAAAGGCAGTCCAAAGTTGGCCAAAACATGTCTCCAAGGAACAGCTTCAGGCATTCCTGGGAATGGTGAGACACTATCAGCCGTGTATCCTGACTTTTGGCATAATAGCCGCACCCCTAACCAACCTTCTTAAGGGCATGATGACGTCAATGGCAAAAAGGTCTCTTGAAGCAGAGATGACGTTCCAATAGTTGAAACTCAGGGCTACAGGACTTCATCTTTCATGTGAACACAGGCCTGAGAAGCTGCATAGTAATGCAGATGCCTGTTTAGACTCCCCTGTTTGGTGACTGAAGGTGCAAAAACCTACGGCTTTGGGCAGAGGAGGGGAATATGTGACAAAGTTACTGGCAAAGTACTGGAGGAGAGATATGTAGCACTGAGATTAATAGCTGTAGTAATTATACATAAGAAAAAGGTTCCAGCACGCGAGTAGGTTAATCAGCCATCTTAGTGCTAGGGTGATTAAACACCTGTAGAAAGGGAAGAACTCAGAGGATAAAATCACATCTTTTCTGAGCATTTGGTGTGGGGAGGGCCCGCAGGCACAAGCTCTGGTGTGCATGTTAAGGAAAGCTATACCTTGGGTTATTTTTGTTCCTGAAGTGGGCGGTTACTTGTAGCAACAAGGACTGTGCCATACGTTATGTTTTGTTTTCCTGTTATGCTGGGAAGGCTGTGTTTGTTTTGCTGTGGCTTATGCAGTACTCTTAATAAACCACAGAAGATTTAAAGAGACAGTGTTCCTGTGTCTACCTCTGTGTGCAATTAAGTGAGCCGATCTACCACACAGCATTCTTGTTGTAAAAAGTTATAGGGAGCTAGTTGTCAATCAGTGATGGGTGGGATGTCAAAGACGGCAGGTCCTTCGCTATCATTGCGATGTCATACTGTATATGAAATAACTAAAACATCTTCATGCATAAGTTAAACATGAATAAAATTATTGTCACTATTTTATGGTGCGTTAGGAGAGGGGAGAATAAAGAGGCTGACAACTCCCTGCAGGACCTTTTAGGAAGGAAAAGGAACAACTCAAGTTAATAAATTGGTACATAAATATTTGCAGTACTGTTACAGATTTACCTGTCCCTGTGCATGCAGACTTCTCTGTTGGTTTGCACCACTCCATATCAGTGGGTGATTCTGACAGTGGGAGAAGCAGTGGTGATGTCTTTGCTTGGCGATGTGCTCACCACCCATCATGCTCTGGCATCAGTCTATTAGGAAGGGGAGTGTTATCTTCTATTGGGAAGAGCGAGTGACTCGCCCCCTGAGCCGTGGGGCACTCGCAACCGGGCAATAGGGAGACGATGGGGGTAGTAGTGGCGACCTGGTCCGTGGCTCAGGGTGGTCAGACCAGTGGCAGTCCTTTATAAGTTTTAAGTGATGTCTGACTACGCCATCCGTGGATTGCGGTCAGGGCTAACCACCGTTGCAGTGCAGACCTCTGGGGCAGATGTAAATGTGCAGCTCCGTATAGTACAACTCCCCACGGGAAGAGTAGGGCCCCAGGGCAGTATATGATGGATGATGGAGGGGATGATTCCGACCGCGATAGCCAGGAGACGGAGGCCTCTTAAACAGTTCAGGGTCTTTATTAGAACAGGTAAAATGACCCAGAAACAGGCCCGGCTAGGAGGGGGCCTGGATGTCTGAGAACAAGTGGGAAGCTGACCCTGGTCAGGGTGAGGGTGTAGGCCTACCGTGCTCTCTGCGCTCCTTCTGGCTATTTCCTCCTTATAGGGTAACAGCCCACGTTCCCGAGCTCACCGTGTCTTCTCGCCCGTATGGCCTGCAACTTGGGTCCCTCTCTATTCCCGGCCTGGTACGGCTTTGCTGGTCCCATCTAGTGTGGCGGAACCTCCGGGCTTCTTATGCCAAGGAACATACAGTCCCCTGCGGACTGGTTATCTGCTGTAGGACGTGGAGTCCTCACAGCCTCAGACGCCAAAGTCTGGTAAATTGGGTTCTTTGTCTGCCAGGACAGGCGCACTTCACCTCTTGTCCCTGGCTTGTGGCTCTCCTACCGCCACACGTCCTCTTAGGGTGCAATACAACTGTCTCTCTCTGCTCTGGGACACCTCTCAATCCAGAGACAGGTCGTCCAGATCTCCCAAACCCTGCCCCCAGTTCCAGCTTTTATAGGGGCAGCCTGCTCCCCCTACTGGCCTGAGACAGGAGGTATTGCATGCTAATGTTCCCCTGACCAGAGAACCTCCCCCTTGCTCTCAAACACAGCTTTATTATATTTGTGGCATCCAGGCCAGGGTGACACACGAGCACCGCACAATCATGATTATTTATGTATAGAAACATGCAAATAAAAATCTCGCTTACTAGTCAATCATTAAGGCCAATTAGTCGGGTCTAGCTGACAGTAAGGGCATATAGAAATCCACAGACTATACCTGTCTCTTGTTCTGGCTGTGTGCACACTGTGCGTTTTTGATGCGCTTTTGCGGCGTTTTTTCCACACGGAAATGCACCAAAAACGCTAGGTAATCCTTAAGTGCTGTGCACATGATCAGGAATTTTCCTGTCAGGATGGTCATTGTGTTTAAATCTGCAGCATGTCAATTCTTTGTGTGTTTCTGCAGCATTTTTCACCCATAGACTTGAATTGAGTCAGTCAACTCCGCAGCAAAAATGCAGGTATAAATATATTGGCGGATTTGCTGCATATTTGACTGATTCAATTCAAATCAATGAGTCAAAAACGCCGTAAAAACACACAAAGAATGGTACCTGGGCCGGGGAAGACTACTCCTCCCATTATCCGATGGCCACTCCTGCTGATAACAGCGGGAGCAGGCGCAGCTGAGGGGAGAAGTCTCCTCAGCCAGCGTCTATGCACTTTGTTTAAAAAACAAGTAAAAATCTATATTAAAATTAAAAACACTTTATTCTCACCTGTCCGCTATCCTCTCAATGTCCGATGTACCACCGCGACCTGATCACCCGGCAGCCGGTAATACACTGACGGGAGCTCGATCGCTCCCGGCAGTGTACATTGCTGTGCTGCTAGGGCTGAGTTCACCTGAGTTCATCAGCTAAAGATCAGCTGACAAGCTCCGGGACCTTTCTTATGGCATTGGTGCTGCGTAGGAATTTTCCCAAGCAACACTGATGCAGTAAATGAGGTCACCGGAGCTTTTCAGCTGATCTTCAGCTAATGAACTCAGGTGAAATCAGCCCCAGCAGTACAGTGATGTACAATGACAGGACAGATTACACTACTGTCAGTGTATAGAGTGCTGTCTTCTACAGGAGTCACATAAGTGATTACTGATGTGGCTGCTGTACAATTGACCCAGATCGCCGTGGGACATTGGGATTACATCATGATGGCGGACAGGTGAGGGATATGGTTGTTTTTTATTTTTGTTTTTTTACAGGAGACGGGGGCTTCGGGACTGGGCGTTAGGTGAGTAACCAGTGTTTTTTATTTTTAAATAAATTATTAAAACCATGTGGAATTTTATTTAAATAAAAGACTTTATTCTGGCGGTATCTTTATTGAAAAAGAGTAAAAAACCTTACTACAGGTTAGTAATGGGGGCGTCTTATAGACGCCTATCCATTACGAACCTGGACTTCATGTCAGCCACCAATACAAGGCTGACATGAACCCCAACCTTATTACCCCGCTCGCCACCGCTACACAGCAGTGGGAACAGCGGAGGTTAAGAGCCAGATTTGGTGCATCTTATGGATGCACCATTTCAGGGGCTGCTGAGAGCTGAAATTATTAGCCTCAGAGGGGGCAAGTATCCATGGCCCCTTCCCTGGCTATTAATAATAGCCTCCAACTGTCTGTTTAGCCTTTTCTGTTTAGATATTATAGGGTGACCGTGCGTCAATTTTTTTCTGGGGTCCCCCTGTAATCTAGCCAGTAAAGGCTAAGCAGACAGCTGTGGGCTGTTAATAGCCAGGGAACATTTTTGCCTAATGGCCCCTTCATCGGCTACTGATATCAGCTCCCAGCAGTCGACTTTCCCTCTACTGGTTATGAAAATGACGCGAGAGCCCACGCCTTTTTTTCAATTTTAGGCTATGTGTCCACAATCCGGACGTAGCTTTGGACACAGGATATTTTTTCTGCTTCCAAAACGCGTTCTATTGAACACAGGTAAATCCGCATGTGTTCACTGAACTATGCAGATTTTTGGCATTTAATACATGCTAGTGGTCAAATTTTTGTTGAAGAGACTGTTGACGGTGCAAGAGAATTTGACATGCTGTAGTCCTGAAAGACGCGCCGCATGTCAGTCTCCATGGGTGATTTGCAGCCTCATATGCACGAATAGTGGACATGGGATTTCTAGATATCCCATCCACTATGCTGTAACATCTGGATGCCACAGCATGTAAATTTCTGTAGTGGACATGCTAGTCTCACTGCAGATTTTGACCGATTGAAATTTTCATATGCGGTGGATCCGCATGTAATGACAACAAAAGTGCAGCATTACAACACAGTATTTTTGATAAAAAACCAGGCAATGTGAACTGAGGTCTAAGATGGTAGACATGCAAGAAATAGGAGCATGTTCACACTAGCAAAAAAGAAACAAAACCTACAAAAGACAAAAGACAAAAATATATCTCATACCCTACCATCATTATATATAAATGTAAAGCAAAGTTGCATAATAAATATAGGGTACTTAGTGAACTATTTTTGATCAAAAAAAGTATACAAGCCGTCCCACCAGCGGCAAGGTGACCCTAAATTGGGACGGTACCTATACTGCCTATATTAAAAACCTTACTGTATATCAAAGTTGAAGTAATGCATATAAAAGGGTAGACAAATAGGACCGGGTCCCAACTCCAGACCACCCAGGCCCGTGGTAAGCTACATATATACCAGTCAGCTCAACAAAGGGGATGCCACACCCTTAAATTGCACAGAATGCAAACAAGACAAAAAACCAGGCAATGTGAACTGAGGTCTAAGATGGTAGACATGCAAGAAATAGGAGCATGTTCACACTAGCAAAAAAGAAACAAAACCTACAAAAGACAAAAGACAAAAATATATCTCATACCCTACCATCATTATATATAAATGTAAAGCAAAGTTGCATAATAAATATAGGGTACTTAGTGAACTATTTTTGATCAAAAAAAGTATACAAGCCGTCCCACCAGCGGCAAGGTGACCCTAAATTGGGACGGTACCTATACTGCCTATATTAAAAACCTTACTGTATATCAAAGTTGAAGTAATGCATATAAAAGGGTAGACAAATAGGACCGGGTCCCAACTCCAGACCACCCAGGCCCGTGGTAAGCTACATATATACCAGTCAGCTCAACAAAGGGGATGCCACACCCTTAAATTGCACAGAATGCAAACAAGACAAAAAACCAGGCAATGTGAACTGAGCTCTAAGATGGTAGACATGCAAGAAATAGGAGCATGTTCACACTAGCAAAAAAGAAACAAAACCTACAAAAGACAAAAGACAAAAATATATCTCATACCCTACCATCATTATATATAAATGTAAAGCAAAGTTGCATAATAAATATAGGGTACTTAGTGAACTATTTTTGATCAAAAAAAGTATACAAGCCTTTTATATGCATTACTTCAACTTTGATATACAGTAAGGTTTTTAATATAGGCAGTATAGGTACCGTCCCAATTTAGGGTCACCTTGCCGCTGGTGGGACGGCTTGTATACTTTTTTTGATCAAAAATAGTTCACTAAGTACCCTATATTTATTATGCAACTTTGCTTTACATTTATATATAATGATGGTAGGGTATGAGATATATTTTTGTCTTTTGTCTTTTGTAGGTTTTGTTTCTTTTTTGCTAGTGTGAACATGCTCCTATTTCTTGCATGTCTACCATCTTAGACCTCAGTTCACATTGCCTGGTTTTTTGTCTTGTTTGCATTCTGTGCAATTTAAGGGTGTGGCATCCCCTTTGTTGAGCTGACTGGTATATATGTAGCTTACCACAGGCCTGGGTGGTCTGTAGTTGGGACCCGGTCCTATTTGTCTACCCTTTTATATGCATTACTTCAACTTTGATATACAGTAAGGTTTTTAATATAGGCAGTATAGGTACCGTCCCAATTTAGGGTCACCTTGCCGCTGGTGGGACGGCTTGTATACTTTTTTTGATCAAAAATAGTTCACTAAGTACCCTATATTTATTATGCAACTTTGCTTTACATTTATATATAATGATGGTAGGGTATGAGATATATTTTTGTCTTTTGTCTTTTGTAGGTTTTGTTTCTTTTTTGCTAGTGTGAACATGCTCCTATTTCTTGCATGTCTACCATCTTAGACCTCAGTTCACATTGCCTGTTTTTTTGTCTTGTTTGCATTCTGTGCAATTTAAGGGTGTGGCATCCCCTTTGTTGAGCTGACTGGTATATATGTAGCTTACCACGGGCCTGGGTGGTCTGGAGTTGGGACCCGGTCCTATTTGTCTACCCTTTTATATGCATTACTTCAACTTTGATATACAGTAAGGTTTTTAATATAGGCAGTATAGGTACCGTCCCAATTTAGGGTCACCTTGCCGCTGGTGGGACGGCTTGTATACTTTTTTTGATCAAAAATAGTTCACTAAGTACCCTATATTTATTATGCAACTTTGCTTTACATTTATATATAATGATGGTAGGGTATGAGATATATTTTTGTCTTTTGTCTTTTGTAGGTTTTGTTTCTTTTTTGCTAGTGTGAACATGCTCCTATTTCTTGCATGTCTACCATCTTAGACCTCAGTTCACATTGCCTGGTTTTTTGTCTTGTTTGCATTCTGTGCAATTTAAGGGTGTGGCATCCCCTTTGTTGAGCTGACTGGTATATATGTAGCTTACCACGGGCCTGGGTGGTCTGGAGTTGGGACCCGGTCCTATTTGTCTACCCTTTTATATGCATTACTTCAACTTTGATATACAGTAAGGTTTTTAATATAGGCAGTATAGGTACCGTCCCAATTTAGGGTCACCTTGCCGCTGGTGGGACGGCTTGTATACTTTTTTTGATCAAAAATAGTTCACTAAGTACCCTATATTTATTATGCAACTTTGCTTTACATTTATATATAATGATGGTAGGGTATGAGATATATTTTTGTCTTTTGTCTTTTGTAGGTTTTGTTTCTTTTTTGCTAGTGTGAACATGCTCCTATTTCTTGCATGTCTACCATCTTAGACCTCAGTTCACATTGCCTGGTTTTTTGTCTTGTTTGCATTCTGTGCAATTTAAGGGTGTGGCATCCCCTTTGTTGAGCTGACTGGTATATATGTAGCTTACCACGGGCCTGGGTGGTCTGGAGTTGGGACCCGGTCCTATTTGTCTACCCTTTTATATGCATTACTTCAACTTTGATATACAGTAAGGTTTTTAATATAGGCAGTATAGGTACCGTCCCAATTTAGGGTCACCTTGCCGCTGGTGGGACGGCTTGTATACTTTTTTTGATCAAAAATAGTTCACTAAGTACCCTATATTTATTATGCAACTTTGCTTTACATTTATATATAATGATGGTAGGGTATGAGATATATTTTTGTCTTTTGTCTTTTGTAGGTTTTGTTTCTTTTTTGCTAGTGTGAACATGCTCCTATTTCTTGCATGTCTACCATCTTAGACCTCAGTTCACATTGCCTGGTTTTTTGTCTTGTTTGCATTCTGTGCAATTTAAGGGTGTGGCATCCCCTTTGTTGAGCTGACTGGTATATATGTAGCTTACCACGGGCCTGGGTGGTCTGGAGTTGGGACCCGGTCCTATTTGTCTACCCTTTTATATGCATTACTTCAACTTTGATATACAGTAAGGTTTTTAATATAGGCAGTATAGGTACCGTCCCAATTTAGGGTCACCTTGCCGCTGGTGGGACGGCTTGTATACTTTTTTTGATCAAAAATAGTTCACTAAGTACCCTATATTTATTATGCAACTTTGCTTTACATTTATATATAATGATGGTAGGGTATGAGATATATTTTTGTCTTTTGTCTTTTGTAGGTTTTGTTTCTTTTTTGCTAGTGTGAACATGCTCCTATTTCTTGCATGTCTACCATCTTAGACCTCAGTTCACATTGCCTGTTTTTTTGTCTTGTTTGCATTCTGTGCAATTTAAGGGTGTGGCATCCCCTTTGTTGAGCTGACTGGTATATATGTAGCTTACCACGGGCCTGGGTGGTCTGGAGTTGGGACCCGGTCCTATTTGTCTACCCTTTTATATGCATTACTTCAACTTTGATATACAGTAAGGTTTTTAATATAGGCAGTATAGGTACCGTCCCAATTTAGGGTCACCTTACCGCTGGTGGGACGGCTTGTATACTTTTTTTGA
Source organism: Phyllobates terribilis (assembly GCF_046119375.1). Taxonomy (NCBI): domain Eukaryota; kingdom Metazoa; phylum Chordata; class Amphibia; order Anura; family Dendrobatidae; genus Phyllobates; species Phyllobates terribilis. Next base: position 520,115,407 of record NW_027362764.1, read on the forward strand.
TCAAAAATAGTTCACTAAGTACCCTATATTTATTATGCAACTTTGCTTTACATTTATATATAATGATGGTAGGGTATGAGATATATTTTTGTCTTTTGTCTTTTGTAGGTTTTGTTTCTTTTTTGCTAGTGTGAACATGCTCCTATTTCTTGCATGTCTACCATCTTAGACCTCAGTTCACATTGCCTGGTTTTTTGTCTTGTTTGCATTCTGTGCAATTTAAGGGTGTGGCATCCCCTTTGTTGAGCTGACTGGTATATATGTAGCTTACCACGGGCCTGGGTGGTCTGGAGTTGGGACCCGGTCCTATTTGTCTACCCTTTTATATGCATTACTTCAACTTTGATATACAGTAAGGTTTTTAATATAGGCAGTATAGGTACCGTCCCAATTTAGGGTCACCTTGCCGCTGGTGGGACGGCTTGTATACTTTTTTTGATCAAAAATAGTTCACTAAGTACCCTATATTTATTATGCAACTTTGCTTTACATTTATATATAATGATGGTAGGGTATGAGATATATTTTTGTCTTTTGTCTTTTTTGTAGGTTTTGTTTCTTTTTTGCTAGTGTGAACATGCTCCTATTTCTTGCATGTCTACCATCTTAGACCTCAGTTCACATTGCCTGGTTTTTTGTCTTGTTTGCATTCTGTGCAATTTAAGGGTGTGGCATCCCCTTTGTTGAGCTGACTGGTATATATGTAGCTTACCACGGGCCTGGGTGGTCTGGAGTTGGGACCCGGTCCTATTTGTCTACCCTTTTATATGCATTACTTCAACTTTGATATACAGTAAGGTTTTTAATATAGGCAGTATAGGTACCGTCCCAATTTAGGGTCACCTTGCCGCTGGTGGGACGGCTTGTATACTTTTTTTGATCAAAAATAGTTCACTAAGTACCCTATATTTATTATGCAACTTTGCTTTACATTTATATATAATGATGGTAGGGTATGAGATATATTTTTGTCTTTTGTCTTTTTTGTAGGTTTTGTTTCTTTTTTGCTAGTGTGAACATGCTCCTATTTCTTGCATGTCTACCATCTTAGACCTCAGTTCACATTGCCTGGTTTTTTGTCTTGTTTGCATTCTGTGCAATTTAAGGGTGTGGCATCCCCTTTGTTGAGCTGACTGGTATATATGTAGCTTACCACGGGCCTGGGTGGTCTGGAGTTGGGACCCGGTCCTATTTGTCTACCCTTTTATATGCATTACTTCAACTTTGATATACAGTAAGGTTTTTAATATAGGCAGTATAGGTACCGTCCCAATTTAGGGTCACCTTGCCGCTGGTGGGACGGCTTGTATACTTTTTTTGATCAAAAATAGTTCACTAAGTACTCTATATTTATTATGCAACTTTGCTTTACATTTATATATAATGATGGTAGGGTATGAGATATATTTTTGTCTTTTGTCTTTTGTAGGTTTTGTTTCTTTTTTGCTAGTGTGAACATGCTCCTATTTCTTGCATGTCTACCATCTTAGACCTCAGTTCACATTGCCTGTTTTTTTGTCTTGTTTGCATTCTGTGCAATTTAAGGGTGTGGCATCCCCTTTGTTGAGCTGACTGGTATATATGTAGCTTACCACGGGCCTGGGTGGTCTGGAGTTTGGACCCGGTCCTATTTGTCTACCCTTTTATATGCATTACTTCAACTTTGATATACAGTAAGGTTTGTAATATAGGCAGTATAGGTACCGTCCCAATTTAGGGTCACCTTGCCGCTGGTGGGACGGCTTGTTTACTTTTTTTGATCAAAAATAGTTCACTAAGTACCCTATATTTATTATGCAACTTTGCTTTACATTTATATATAATGATGGTAGGGTATGAGATATATTTTTGTCTTTTGTCTTTTGTAGGTTTTGTTTCTTTTTTGCTAGTGTGAACATGCTCCTATTTCTTGCATGTCTACCATCTTAGACCTCAGTTCACATTGCCTGGTTTTTTGTCTTGTTTGCATTCTGTGCAATTTAAGGGTGTGGCATCCCCTTTGTTGAGCTGACTGGTATATATGTAGCTTACCACGGGCCTGGGTGGTCTGGAGTTGGGACCCGGTCCTATTTGTCTATCCTTTTATATGCATTACTTCAACTTTGATATACAGTAAGGTTTTTAATATAGGCAGTATAGGTACCGTCCCAATTTAGGGTCACCTTGCCGCTGGTGGGGCGGCTTGTATACTTTCTTTGATCAAAAATAGTTCACTAAGTACCCTATATTTATTATGCAACTTTGCTTTACATTTATATATAATGATGGTAGGGTATGAGATATATTTTTGTCTTTTGTCTTTTGTAGATACAGTATTTTTGATGCAGCTAAAATACGCTGCTTCCAATGCGCTGCTGGTTGCTTATCGTGGGGATGTAGCGGCTAAACAAACAGCTGTGAGCTATTATTAATAGCCAGGGAACATGTTTGACTAATGGCACCTTCCTAGGCTAAAAATAGCAGCTCTCAGCTGCCCCACAAATGACATGAATGGGAATACTAATCAGATTGGGTTTATGGGATTAGCCCACACCTAGCCCTTATTTTTAGTGATGAAAAGGTGTCAATCAGACCCTTTTCCTTACTAAACCTAAGTAAAGTAAAGAGTTAAATAAACACACAGAGTAAAACACATTATTTGAAATACAACAGATGCATTCTTTAATCATTTAAATTAACCAATATACTCATCCCTGGTCTGAAAGTAATCCAAGGGTTAAATCGATGTCCCATGTTTCTTTTTCTAAATATCTTTATTTAGCTCCAAAAACCATTCATTGATCTACAAAAATGCATCAAAAATGCATCAAAATCGCAGCAAAACGCGCTTTTTTTCTGCAGCGTTTTTCCTGCCTAGAGATTCAGAAACCTTAAGGAATTTTCTGCTATGCTTTAGGTAACTGATTATGTCTTTGTCCCAGCCTATCTGGTTCTGACCCAGCTTGTTGACACCTCTTCCCTCAACTTGCTCTATAGGCCAGCAGCTACTCCACAAGTACAGCACATAGGTCTCTGCAGTGAAGGCCATATCACTGTACGATGATGAGAGGGTGAATACCAGGGTGCCTCTGGGTCTTGTTGAGCAGAGTGGCTCTCATCAAGTCTACACATGGTATCCTATTTAAGTTGACGTATTCATAACAAGTACTAACCATGGACATTTGAAATGTGTTAAACTTACTAGCCTAGTTAATTATAATTATTCAAATCTTGTATTTAAATGCTTTTAGATGTTAGTTAAATGTAATGTTGATTATAATAATGCAATATTATTATTGAGATAAATTGTAAGAACTAGAACGTTGAGTTATTGTTAAATGTGTTGTATTATTGTATCAGCTACTAAGAGTAAGCATAGAGACATCTTTTCAATTGAGTTCATAACTGTTCATAGGAAACTTGGTGTCTAAATGTTATACTTCTTTATTGAATTAAACTGTAGCAATAAAGCTGATTGATCATTGCTATTCATTAAATTAGAAGTATCGCTTTTACAGGCCAGGGGTATAGCTTGTAGTATTAGATACATTTTGTGAATAATTATTTGCTGTACAAATATTGTCAATGCAACAAACTCTTTACATTTGTTTTACTAAAGAAATATCCCTTTCAATTGCTTTCCTTTTGGCTGCAATTATTGTGTAGTATTCAGGTGTAGCAGAGGTGAGTGCATAGTATAGGAATAGCAGAGCAGATATACAGTAGGGTTTTGTTAAAAGACATGAGTCCAGAGGTACATGATACTGGATATGAGGTATGTAACGGGTGTGGGAGGCGGAACCTCTGAGCAACTTATACAAGGGGGCAGTCCTTGTAAGGAAGTGGGTGGCGACCAGGGAAGACAGGCAGGCGGTCACAGCAGGTGACCGGGACAGTCTCTGGGCAAACGGGCAGGAGGTCACGGCAAGTGACCGGGACAGTCTCTGGGTAAACGGGCAGGAGGTCCCAGCAAGTGACCGGGACAGTCTCTGGGTAAACAGGCAGGAGGTCACAGCAAGTGACCGGGACAGTCTCTGGGTAAACGGGCAGGAGGTCACGGCAAGTGACCGGGGCAGTCTCTGGGTAAACGGGCAGGAGGTCACGGCAAGTGACCGGGGCAGTCTCTGGGTAAATGGACAGGTACGACCTGTGACGGCTGAGCCTCCAGGTAGGCTAACAGGCAGGTAGCAGATGAGCGCTCCCAGGTGAGCGGGCAAGAGTCTCTGGACTGGCAGGTGGTCACAGCACGTGACGGCGGAGCCTCTAGGTAGACTAACAGGCAGGTAGCAGATGAGCGCTCCCAGGTGAGCGGGCAAGAGTCTCTGGACTGGCAGGTGGTCACAGCACGTGACGGCGGAGCCTCCAGGTAGGCTATCAGGCAGGTAGCAGGTGAGCGCTCCCAGGTGAGCGGGCAAGCTGGTCCATAGACAGACTGACAGGTGTCGGAAGGCAGACCGTCGGACCTCAGGCTAGCAAGCAGGAAAGCGGATGACAGGCAGGAATCAGGCAGCAAACTGGCAGGAGACTGGCAGGTAACTGGCAGGTAACTGGCAACGGGACCTGAGGGCTGAAGCAGAGTAGTGAACAGTGCAACAACATTGCTCGGGCACCTCCATTTTGGAGGAGGTGCCTTATATATGGAGGGATCCTCCGGCCATTGGCCGGGGACTCCTTAGGGCGACGCGCGTGGCCCCTTTAAGAGAGGGGGAGCGCGCGCGCGCGCGCGCCCTAAGCACAGTGACCGGGGGAGAGCGGGCGCTGCAGGCAGAGCGGGAGGAAGCCGCCGGGCACGGAGCAGAGAGGTGAGGGGAACAGCATCCCTGCCTAGCAGGAGGCAGGGACGCCGACGCTACAGTACCCCCCCTTTAGGCCCCCCCTTTTTTAGGCCAGACAGAAATTTAGCAAGGATGAGAGAGGCATGGATGTTCTCCCGGGGCTCCCATGTTCTCTCCTCAGGACCAAACCCCTTCCAATCCACTAGAAAAAAGGTCTTTCCTCTTACCCTTTTGGTGGCCAGAATGTTCTCTACCTCAAACTCGTCTTCAGCAGAAACCGGAGCAGGAGGCGTACCTGTAGACTTGGAAAAGGAGTTAAGTACCACGGGTTTGAGAAGAGATACATGGAAGGAGTTAGGGATCCGTAAGTTGGCCGATAGTTTCAATTTATAGGCCACCGGGTTGATCTGTTTGATAACCTCCAGTGGGCCGATGAACCGAGGCCCTAACTTATAGGAAGGAATCTTGAGCCGGACATATTTGGATGAGAGCCAGACTTTATCTCCGGGACGAAATTGTGGGGAATCCAGGCGTTTTTTGTCGGCGTGTCTCTTCATCCGCTCGGATGACTGAAGGAGTGCGGATCGGGTGCTCTCCCAAATGGAGGAAAATTTGCTAACGAGAGATTCCGCGGCCGGGTTGTCCACAGAGGTGGAGACAGGAAAAGGGATCCGAGGATGCTGACCGAAGACTACAAAAAACGGGGATTTAGAAGAAGATTCGCTCTCGTGATTGTTGTAAGAGAACTCGGCCCATGGTAGGAGATCCACCCAGTCTGAATGGTGGGCATTAACGAAGTGCCGGAGGTAACTGGTCAAATTCTGATTGATCCGCTCCACTTGACCATTGGACTGTGGGTGGTAAGCGGAGGAGAAGTCCAGGGTGATGTTGAGCAGTTTACATGTGGCTCTCCAGAAGCGTGAGGTGAACTGAACCCCACGATCCGACACGATGTGGAGAGGCAGACCATGGAGACGGAAGATGTGGCGGATAAAGTCCTTAGCTAGCTCGGGAGCAGACGGGAGGCCTGGCAGGGGAATAAAATGAGCCATTTTGGAAAAGCGGTCAGCGACCACCCAAATGACCGTACAACCGGCAGAGACGGGGAGATCTGTTATGAAGTCCATAGCTATATGTTGCCATGGGGCAGCAGGCACAGGCAGAGGAAGAAGGCGGCCGGCAGGCAGGTGTCTCGGAACTTTGTTGCGGGCGCAGGACACACAGGCAGAAACAAAGTCAATTACATCCTTGTGCAGGGTAGGCCACCAGTAGTGCCGGGTAATAAGCTGGAGGGTCTTTTTCTGACCGGCGTGCCCAGCTAGCTTAGACGAGTGACCCCAGTGTAGAATCTGCTCCCGATCGGACTCCGTTACGAACGTCTTACCGGGAGGGAGACGATTTAGGCCCACGGGGGCTACCTGCATTACTCTGGCGGGATCGATGATGTGTTTAGGCTCCTCCTCAAGATCAGACACCAGAAAGGATCGGGACAGGGCGTCAGCTTTGATGTTTTTGTCAGCCGGACGAAAATGAAGAATGAAATCAAAGCGGGCAAAAAACAAAGACCACCGGAGATATGCCAAGTTCTTGTGGTCAGTGTAAATTATTACCGGGTGGAGAGCCCCCTCGAGCAGGTAACGCCACTCCTCCAGTGCCATCTTAATGGCCAACAATTCTCGGTCTCCTATAGAATAATTGCGCTCAGAAGAGGAGAAAAGTTTGGAGAAAAAGCCGCAGGTTACCTTTCTTCCGGAAGAAGATTTTTGGGTAAGTACCGCCCCAGCTCCGGAGGAGGATGCGTCAACTTCTAGGAAGAATTGTTTGTTGCCGTCCGGACGATGCAGCACTGAGGCAGAGAGGAAGGCCTGTTTTAAGGAAAGAAATGCCTCCTCTGCTTTGGGCGGCCATTCTCTGGGGTTCGTACCTTTACGGGTGAGAGCAGAGATAGGGGCGGTCCGGGAAGAGAAGTGCGGTATGAACAGGCGGTAATAGTTGGCGAAGCCCAGGAACCGAATAGCCTTCAACCCCTCTGGTCGGGGCCACTTCTGGATGGCAGACAGTTTCTCAGGATCCATTTGTAGACCAGTCTGAGAGATTATGTAGCCCAGAAATGGAAGAGAGGTCTGTTCAAAGATGCACTTCTCATATTTAGCGTAGAGGTGGTTCTGCCTGAGCCTGAGCAGGACCTGAGGAACGTCCCTCCGGTGAGTAGGAAGATCCGGAGAGAAGACCAAGATATCGTCCAGGTACACCACCACGCAGGAGTAGAGAAGATCACGGAAGATGTCATTGACCAACTCTTGAAAGACGGCAGGAGCGTTACAGAGAACGAAGGGCATCACAAGGTACTCATAGTGGCCGTCCCGGGTATTGAATGCCGTCTTCCACTCATCCCCCTGACGGATACGGACCAGGTTATATGCCCCACGGAGATCCAGTTTGGTGAAGATTCTAGCCCCCCTCAGACGGTCAAATAATTCAGGAATAAGCGGAAGGGGGTATTTATTCTTCACAGTAATCTGGTTTAGGCCTCTATAGTCTATACATGGACGGAGTGAGCCGTCCTTCTTTTTGACAAAGAAGAAGCCTGCTCCCGCCGGGGAGGTAGATTTCCGGGTAGATCCCCGGGCCAGGTTCTCCTCAATATATTCAGACATGGACCGGGTTTCAGCAGCGGACAAAGGGTAGATTCGCCCACGGGGAGGAGTAGAGCCGGGCATCAGGTCGATTGGGCAGTCGTATGGTCTATGAGGAGGTAAAGTCTCTGCCTCTCTTTTATCGAAGACATCCGCATAAGACCAATAGGGAACCGGAAGACCGGGCAGATTGGCTGGGGTAGGAGAAGGACGGGCAGGATGAACGGGAACTAGACAAGTCTTATGGCAGTCCTGTCCCCAGCGAAGGACCTCTCCGGTCTGCCAGTCAAGCACGGGTGCATGTCTCTGGAGCCAAGGCAGGCCAAGCAATAGTGCGTGAGAGAGTCCAGGCAGAACATGAAAGGAGATGCTTTCGGAATGCAGCATTCCCACCTGTAGAGTCAGAGATTCGGTGATGAGTTGGATGGGATGTGGTAAGAGGCCCTCATCCACGGCGGCGACAGATATAGGTACGGCCAGAGGTTTGGTGGGAATGTGGTATTTTTCTACCAGGGATTGAGAGATGAGATTTCCAGCAGCTCCAGAGTCAAGTTGAGCCAGTTCAAAATAGCAGTTCTCTCCGCAGAGGATAGAAACAGACAGCATCAGGGATGGAGAGGGTTTACTTTTGTCTAGGGCGACCTCTCTGAGCGATCCTAGACACAGGCGTTTCCCGACCTCTCAGGGCAGGAACGGATCCGGTGCTCCTTACTGCCACAGTAGAAACAGCTCCCCTCGGCACGACGTAAGTCTTGACGGGTCTTGACCATCTTGGTCTGGTCGACCTGCATAGGCTCAGGTGAGTGTGCCTGGGGAGTAACAGGGGGAGTGACGGGTCTCTGGAAGGTAGGGACTAGACGTGGAATCCTCCTCTCACGGGTGACCTCCCTAGCGCGCTCCTGGAACCGGATGTCAATCCGGGTGGCAAGTGTAATCAAATCGTCGAGAGTGGTAGGAATGTCCCGATCGGCGAGTTCATCTTTAATACGGCCGGACAGACCCTCCCAGAAGACGGACACCAGGGCGTCGCTATCCCAGGCCAGCTCCGAAGCTAGGGTACGGAACCGTATGGCATATTGGCCCACGGTGAGACTCCCTTGACGGAGGCGTAGCAGAGATGAGGCGGATGAGGTCTTCCGTCCGGGTTCGTCGAAGACCTTCCGGAAAGCCGTGAGAAAGGCTGGCAGGTCGGACACCAAAGGGTCTCCTCTCTCCCATAGAGGATTTAGCCAAGCCAGTGCCTCTCCCGTGAGATGGGACATGATGAAAGCTACTTTGGCCCGGTCGGAATTAAACTGGTGGGACTGGTGTTCAAAGTGCAGGGTGCACTGGTTAATGAAGCCCCGAGCTTGAGCGGAGTCGCCTCCGAAGCGAGGAGGTGCAGAAAGCCGGATTCCAGAGCAGGATACTATGGTATTGGTGGGCAGCGGAGCAGCCGGGCTGCGAGTCATGACACTAGCGGTGGTTGCTGGTGGGGCAGTCAAAGTGTCCAGGCGAGTATTGACATTCCGCAGGTGACCCAGGATGGACTCCTGTTGGGATCTCTGTCGGGACAGTTCATGACAAAGGTCCGAGAGCGAGGGAGCTTGGGTGCCACCGGGTTCCATGGCCCGAGCAAACTGTAACGGGTCTGGGAGGCGGAACCTCTGAGCAACTTATACAAGGGGGCAGTCCTTGTAAGGAAGCGGGTGGTGACCAGGGAAGACAGGCAGGCGGTCACAGTAGGTGACCGGGACAGTCTCTGGGCAAACGGGCAGGAGGTCACGGCAAGTGACCGGGACAGTCTCTGGGTAAACGGGCAGGAGGTCCCAGCAAGTGACCGGGACAGTCTCTGGGTAAACGGGCAGGAGGTCACAGCAAGTGACCGGGACAGTCTCTGGGTAAACAGGCAGGAGGTCACGGCAAGTGACCGGGGCAGTCTCTGGGTAAACGGGCAGGAGGTCATGGCAAGTGACCGGGGCAGTCTCTGGGTAAACGGGCAGGTACGACCTGTGACAGCTGAGCCTCCAGGTAGGCTAACAGGCAGGTAGCAGATGAGCGCTCCCAGGTGAGCGGGCAAGAGTCTCTGGACTGGCAGGTGGTCACAGCACGTGATGGCGGAGCCTCTAGGTAGGCTAACAGGCAGGTAGCAGATGAGCGCTCCCAGGTGAGCGGGCAAGAGTCTCTGGACTGGCAGGTGGTCACAGCACGTGATGGCGGAGCCTCTAGGTAGGCTATCAGGCAGGTAGCAGGTGAGCGCTCCCAGGTGAGCGGGCAAGCTGGTCCATAGACAGACTGACAGGTGTCGGAAGGCAGACCGTCGGACCTCAGGCTAGCAAGCAGGAAAGCTGATGACAGGCAGGAATCAGGCAGCAAACTGGCAGGAGACTGGCAGGTAACTGGCAGGTAACTGGCAACGGGACCTGAGGGCTGAAGCAGAGTAGTGAACAGTGCAACAACATTGCTCGGGCACCTCCATTTTGGAGGAGGTGCCTTATACATGGAGGGATCCTCCGGCCATTGGCCGGGGACTCCTTAGGGCGACGCGCGCGGCCCCTTTAAGAGAGGGGGAGCGCGCGCGCGCCCTAAGCACAGTGACCGGGGGAGAGCGGGCGCTGCAGGCAGAGCGGGAGGAAGCCGCCGGGCACGGAGCAGAGAGGTGAGGGGAACAGCGTCCCTGCCTAGCAGGAGGCAGGGACGCCGACGCTACAAGGTAGACAACAGAGCTGAGTATGCAGAAAGTAACCTGGTCATAGCAGGTTCATTGACAGGATATATGGAAACAAGCACATTTCTAGGGGATCCAGATTAGGTAAAGGGCGCAGGCGCAAAGTTCAGAGGCCTCTTTATACTCCAAGAGCCCTCTCCGTACTATAAAGAAGCCCAAGTGATTTTAGGGTATATGCAAAGAGTTTACATCAGGTTAATGTATCAAGGGTCCCTATTATTCCATCATCGGCAGGCCCACCTCCCACACGGGCCCGGACATGGTCGCACCCTCTGCAATCATTACACCCCTTGCAGTATGCTTGTAAAAGCATACCTGCATGCTATATGTGTAAAAGTGTGCCTGCATCTGTAGACGTACATGTGTTAAAGTGAGTCTGCCTGTGTATAATTACGTGTGTAAATGTGCATCTGCATGTGTAGAAGTATTTGTGCAAAAGTATACCTGTGTGTTTTCAAGTGTGTGAGTAAAGTACTCCTGCATGTGCAGAGGTATATGTGTAAAAGTGAGCTTATATGTGTAGAACTATGTGTCTAAAAGTGTGTCGGCATGTATTGAACTGTGTGTAAAATTGTGCTTTTGTGAGTAGAAGTAGATGTGTAAAAATGTGCCTCCATTTGTAGAAGTATATGTGCAAAACTGAGTCAATGGGTGTCTAAGCAAGTACTTGTGTAAAAGTAATCCTGTGTGTAGACATATATGTTCATAAGTATATTAACGTGTGCCTACATGGGTAGAAGTCCTTGTGTGAAAGTGTGCCTTTGCCTGCAAGTGTGGAAGTATATACTATATGTAAAAGTATACCTGTGTGTGTAAAAGTACATATGTAATAGTGTGCCTGTTTCTGAAGAATTCCGTGTGCAAAAGTGTGCCTGTGTGTGTAGAAATACAGTATGTGTGTAAAAGTGTCTTCATGATTAGCAACATTTGGAAGGCCTTTTTTTCTTAAGTATTTCATGAATTTCATGAAATAATTAAAAAAAAAATACGTGGGGCTTCGCCCTATTTTTGTGTCCAGCCAGGTACAACTAGGCAGCTGGGGGCTGGAATCTGCAGTGCAGGGAGGCCCAAGCTTTCTGGGCTTCCCCCCTGCTGCAAATTGCAGTCCGCAGCCACCCCGGAAAATGGCGCGTTCATAGAAGCGCCATCTTCTGGCGCTGTACCCAACTCATCCAGGGCCCCGGTGCGGTGGCTCACTGGGTAATAAAGGGGTTAGGGCCAGGTTGGTATTATCAGCTGGCCCTAAGCCCGAAATTCATGGGGTCACGCCAATATTAGACATGACCGCCATGAATTTCTAGTAAAGTATTTAAAAAAACACAACACCCAGAATAAAGTCCTTTAATTGAAATAAACACACAATTCTTTATTGTTCTAAATTAAACCATACTTACCATCACGCCCATTCCAGCTGAAGCCAACGATCTCCTGCAATAAAAGTAAAATAATGAAGCAACATCATCCTTACCTTTCCATGGTTCCCACGACAGCTTCAGCTCTGCTACATCGAGATGACAGGCTGGACCGCAGCAGAAAGCTGCCATCCAGCCTGTCATCCCGCAGACACTGAGAAGCGCAGGCATGCTTGCGCTCCTCAGTGTCTCGCTGTGACGGCATCCAGATGAGCCGAGTTCATGTCCAATGAACTCGGCTCACCTCATGCACGTCACTGACAGCGTGGGAAAATTCTCCTGCACTCAGCGCTTCAGCGTGAGAATTCTCCCACGCTGTCAGTGACGTGCATGAGGTGAGCTGAGTTCATTGGACATGAGCTCACCTCATGCATGTCACTGACAGCGTGCGAAAATTCTCACGCTGAAGCGCTGAGTGCAGGAGAATTTTCCCACGCTGTCAGTGACGTGCATGAGGTGAGCTGAGTTCATTGGACATGACCTCGGCTCATCTGGATGCCGTCACAGCCTGACACTGAGGAGCGCAAGCATGCCTGCGCTTCTCAGTGTCTGCGGGATGACAGGCTGGATGGCAGCTTTCTGCTGCTGTCCAGCCTGTCATCTTGATGTAGCAGAGCTGGAGCTGTCCTGGGAACCATCGAAAGGTAAGGATGATGTTGCTTTATTATTTTTCTTTTATTGCAGGAGATCGTTGGCTTCAGCTGGAATGGGCGTGATGGTAAGTATGGTTTAATTTAGAACAATAAAGAATTGTGTGTTTATTTCAATTAAAGGACTTTATTCTGGGTGTTTGTGTTTTTTTTAACTTTCACTATGGGGTTAGTAATGGGGGGGTCTTATAGACGCCTCTCCATTACTAACCTGGGCTTGATGTCAGCTGGCATTATAAGCTGACATCAACCCCAGCCCTATTACCCCACTGCCACCGCTACAGGGCAGTGGGAAGAGCGAGGCTAAGGGCCAGAATTGGCGCATCCTATGGATGCGCCATTTCTGGGGCGGCTGACGGCTGGTGTTTCTAGCCTGGGAGGGGGCCAATATTCATGGCACCCTTCCTGGGCTATTAATATCTGCCCCCAGCTGTCTGCCTAGCCTTTGCTAGCTATTAAAATAGGGGGGACCCCACGTAATTTTTTTGGGGGGGTCCCCCATTTTAATAGCTAGTAAAGGCTAGGTATTCAGCTGGGGGCTGATATTAGTTGCCTGGGAAGCTCCATGGGTATTACCCCCTTCCCAGGCTTCAAACATCTGCCCCAGCCGTCTGCTTAACCTCCGCTAGAGACTAAAATTACGGGGAACCCCAGGCCAATTTTTTTTTTTTATTAAATCCTTTATTTTAACACTAAATCAACACTGTCACTGTACTTCTTATATATGTGACTGACATGTTTCTATCTATCTAATCTATGTGTGATGCTCTATCTTTCTGTTCTAAATTGTCAGGTACCGCTGCTGAATTGCTGGCCGGCTTCTTTAAAGAGACGGTGCATGAAAACACTATTATTTTTTTAAATAAATCTTTTACACTAAATGACAAGTACAGTAAGCAACACTGTCACTGTACTTATTATATATGTGACTGACATGTTTCTATCTATCTAATCTATGTGTGAAGCTCTATTCTTTCTGTTCTAAATTGTCGGGTACCGCTGCTGAATTGCCGGCCGGCTTTTTTAAAGAGATGGTGCATGAAAACACTAATATTTTTTTTAGTAAATCCTTTACACTAAATGACAAGTACAGTAACCAACACTGTCACTGTACTTCTTATATATGTGACTGACATGTTTCTATCTATCTAATCTATGTGTGATGCTCAATTCCTTCTTGTCTAAATTGTCGGGTACCGGTGTATGCCGCTGCTGAATTGCCGGCCGGCTTTTTTAAAGAGAGCGTCTTCTGAACAGTTTGTCAGCTTTTGGACACCTTTGAAGGTGTTTTCTATGTGTTTCTATGTGTTTTTGTTTGCCGGCCATTGGTTTTAACGGTGTTCGACGGTGTTCTAAGGTGTTCGGCGAACAGTTCGACGAACAGTTCCTCGAACATCCCGGTGTTCGACGAACCAAACCGAACCCGAACACTATGGGGGTGGCTCAACACTAATCAAGGTATAATTTTATTCAGCTTTCTATGACCTACATGCCCATATTGACAGAGTAGGAGGGTTGATCCTAGTGCCAGATTTTATTTAACCTGAAGAGGAATCAGTATGTGTAAGATTGTGCCTGCATGTATAGAAATATGCATAAAACATGCTTGCTTGTGTAAAACTATGTCCTTGTGTAAAACTGCATATGAAATGGCAGAAACTGAGGTCCAACATAGCCTTCATAACATAGCTTGGCTCTGTTAGTGCATCTCAGTACTGAGTTTAGTTCTTCATGTATCTTAGTTCTGAACTTTGTTCTGTTAGTGCATCTTAGTTCTGAGCTTTGTTGTGTTAGTGCATCTTAGTTCTGTTTGCATATTTTTGTGTGAAGCTTTATTTTTATGTACACAGCTTAGTTTTTTTTACTGTCTTTAAGCCTTTTTTAGTTGCTGCTGAGGTTCTATTAATGTATCTATGTACTAGTACTAGGCACAGTGCATGGCATAACATTTTCTTGTCTCCCCCAAAAATATAACTAAAAACCAATAAATAAATTACATATACAGTGGGCAAAATAAGTATTTGATACACTGCTGATTTTGCAAGTTTTCCCACCTACAAAGAATGAAGAGGTGTGTAATTTTTATCGTAGGTACACTTCAACTCTGGGAGTCAAAATCTAAAATAAAAGCCAGAAAGTCACATTGTATGGTTTTTAAATAATTCAATTGCATTTTATTGCATGAAATAAGTATTTGATCACCTACCAACTAGCAAGAATTCTGGCTCTTGCAGACCTGTTAGTTTTTCTTTAAGAAGCCCTCCTACTCTGCACTCATTACCTGTATTAATTGCATCGGTCTGAACTTGTTACCTTTATAAAAGACACCTGTCCACACAATCAATCACACTCCAACCTCTCTACCATGGCCTTGGCCAAGACCTTAATGACCAGTGTAAAGTGCCTTGATGACCTTAAGTCATCAATATTTACTCATTGAGGCGTGGAGGAGTTTGACCTTGGGAATCCCACTGTCAGCAGAGTAAAGAGGGTTGATCACTAAATCCTAGTGGTCCCTTCCCTGATTATCCATGAACAGTGGGTCATCTCTACATATTTTGCAGCTTGGCCCAATGTACATGAATTTATTTTGTTCTGCTGAAGACAAGGGGCACGTAGTGTGAAACCCCCAGCAATTAAACATTAGCAGCTTATTCTACAGATATACTATTAGTGTTTTATTCATGGAAAATCTTTTAAAGTTATAGGGCCCAATTCATGAAGGTATTTTTTTCCTGTATTTTTTCCAAAGAGCTGTCTAAGGACACCAGGGACAAAATTGTAGACCTGCTGGCTGGGATGGGCTACAGGACAATAGGACAATAATCTTCCTCGGTCTGGGGCTCCATGCAAAATCTCGCCTCGTGGGGTAAGGATGATTCTGAGAAAGGTCAGGAATCAGCTCAGAACTACATGGGAGGACCTGGTCAATGACCTGAAGAGATCTGGGACCACAGTCTCAAACATTATCGTTAGTAACACACTACGCCGTCATGGATTAAAATCCTGCTGGGCACGCAAGGTCCCCCTGCTCATGCCAGCACATTCCCAAGCCCGTTTGAAGTTCGCCAATGACCATCTAGATGATCCAGAGGCGGCATGGGAGAAGGTCATGTGATCAGATGAGACCAAAATAGTACCTTTTGATATCAACTACACTCACCGTTTTTGGAGGAAGAAGAAGGATGAGTACAAACCCAAGAACACCGCCCCAACCATGAGGCATGGGGGGGGGGAACATCATACTTTGGAGGTTCTTTTCTGCAAAGGGGACAGGATGACTGCACCGTATTGAAGGGAGGATGGATGGGTTCATGGATCGCAAGATTTTGGACAACAACCTCCTTCCCTCAGTAAGAGCATTGAAGATGGGTTGTGGCTGGGTCTTCCAGCATGACAATGACCCGAAGCACACAGCCAGGGCAACTAAGAAGTTGCTCCGTCATAAGCATTTCAAAGTCCTGGAGTGGCCTAGCCAGTCTCCAGACCTTAAGCCAATAGAAAATCTTTGCAGGGAGCTTTTATGCACACGCCCGGACTGACTGGCGTGTGCGTGATTAGTGATCCCACTGTACCATGAACCGAGGAGTGCCTGGAGGGGCGTAACTAAGTATCAACCCAATCCGACCAAGGTCGCACGGCAGCTCAGTCGACCCCGGACACGGCTGTTGACCCACACCGTGGAATGCAGGAACAGGCAGGTTAGGATGGCATACAGGCAGGTGGGTATTGGCAGGCATGGCTGGTATGCAGACAGGTGGGTACTGGTAAGCACGGCTGGTATGCAGACAGGTGGGTACTGGCAAGCACGGCTGGTATGCAGACAGGTGGGTAAGAGCAAGCACGGCTGGCATGCAGACAGGTGGGTACTGGCAAGCACGGCTGGCATGCAGACAGGTGGGTACTGGCAAGCACGGCTGGCATGCAGACAGGTGGGTACTGGCAAGCACGGCTGGCATGCAGACAGGTGGGTACTGGCAAGTATGGCTGGTGTGCAGACAGGGAGGTACTAGCAGGTTGGAGCGCAGGCTGGATAGGGTCCAGTACAGACTGGGACAGGAACAGAGCCGCAGATGCGGTAGACAAGCAGAGTAAAGCGAAACCGCTGCAGCGGTGGACAAAGCAGAGCAGAGCGAAACCGCTGGAGCGGTGGACAAGGCAGAGCAGAGAGGAACCGCCGGAGCGGTGGACAAGGCAGAGCAGAGAGGAACCGCCGGAGCGGTGGTCAAGGCAGAGCAGAGCGAAACCGCTGGTGCGGTGAGCAAGCAGAGCAGAACAGGGCTGAAGGTGCAGGCAGAGAGGCCAGGGCTCTGTTCACATGGAACAGACTGGAAAATACAGGAAGATGGTTAGAACACAGGAGGTAGAAACGGAGGAAGGGAAAAGGGACAAGCAGAAACAGATACACACAAGGTACTTACAATGAAGTAGCAAGTGGACTCTAAACTCACAAACAGAAGTACAGAGACAACGAGTTGGAGTTAGGTGCAGGTTCAGACACTGCAGGAAAAGGGAAGGTATGGACATAGAGACAAACAGGTAACAGGCTAAGAGACAGTTCAGACAGGAACTGACACTGCAACGAGATACAGGAACGAGCCTGGGTATACAGCCCCCAGGATGGCAGAAACAGACTAGAAGTCACAGGTAACAGGCCTGGGTATACAGCCCTCATGATGGCAGAAACAGACTAGAAGTCACAGATACAGGTAACAGGCCTGGGTATGCGGCCCCCAGGGTGGCAGACAGACTAGAGTCAGGACAGGGCCTGGCAACTAACAGTTGCACAGAACACAGACTGTAAGAAAGTGTTGCTCAGGCACCGCCCCCTGGGTGGAGGGGGTTTAAGTATCCAGTGACTCACAGCAATAGGCTGGGGACACATTAGGAGTGAGCCCACTGCAGCTATAAGAATCAGGAAGTAACCGGGCCGCCGCCCTAAGAAATCAGACAAGAGACATGCACACAGCATGAACTGGAGCAAGGTTTGCAGGCTGGACTGATGGGTAAGATTGCGGTCTTGCATGGTGGGAGGTGGTGCACTATGCAAGCACGCCACCAAGGATGTTACAGGAGCTGAAACTCAATGTTGCCAAGCCCCAATACCTGAAAGATCTGGAGAAGATCTGTATGGAGGAGTGGGCCAAAATCCCTGCTGTGCAAACTTGGTCAAGAACTGCTGAAAACGTCTGACCTCTGTAATTGCAAACAAAGGTTTCTATACCAAATATTAAGTTCTGTTTTTCTATTGTATCAAATACTTATTTCATGCAATAAAATGCAAATTAATTATGTAAAAATCATACAACATGATTTTCTAGTTTTTATTTTTACATTTTGTCTCTCACAATTGAAGTGTACCTACAATAAAAATTACAGACCTGTCCATTCAAATACTGTATATACTCGAGTATAAGCCGACCCGAGTATAAGCTGCAGTACCTAATTTTACCACAAAAAACTGGGAAAATTTATTGACTCAAGTATAAGCCTAGGGTGGGAAATGCAGCAGCAACTGGTACATTTCCCCATTCTGGTAAGTATTGCCCCTTCATCCCCAATCCTGGTATGCATGGCCCCTTCATCCCCAATCCTGGTATGCATTGCTCCCTCATCTCCAATCCTGGTATGCATGGCCCCCTCATCCCTAATCCTAGTATGCATGGTCCCCTCATCCCCAGTCCTGGTATGCATGGTCCCCTTATCCCCAATCCTGGTATGCATATCCCCCAATCCTGGTATGCATGGTTCCCTCATCCCCAATCCTGGTATGTATAGGACCCCTCATCCCCAATCCTGGTATGCATATCCCCCAATCCTGGTATTTATGGCCTCCTCATCCCCCAATCCTGGTATTTATGGCCTCCTCATCCCTCAATCCTGGTATGTATAGGACCCCTCATCCCCCAATCCTGGTATGCATGGCACCCCCTCATCCCCCAATCCTGGAATGTATAGGACCCCTCATCCCCCAATCCTGGTATGTATGGCCTCCTCATCCCCCAATCCTGGTATGCATGGCCTCCTCATCCCCCAATCCCAGTACGTGTGGCCTCCTCACCCCCAATCCTAGTATGTATGGCCCCATCACCACACACATGAAAAATTAAACACTTATACTCACCTTCCTTCTTCACCTCTGCTCCAGCGCTGCATCCTGTTCTCCTGCTGCAACTCATGTCAGCATCTGAGCAGCGCATGGCGTCACAGCCATGCACTCTCAGACACTGATGTGAGCTGCTGCCGGCATATTCACTCCTCTCCACGCCGGGACTATGTGCGTGGAGAGGAGCGAATATGCATTCTCTTTAATAGCGGGCACTGTCAGTAGGAGCCGCAGCTCAGCGCTCCTCAATGCCCGCTACTAAAGAGAATGAATATTCAGAGAGGGAATATTCATTACCCTTTAGCAGGGGGCACACGTGGTAGCTGCAGCTGCGGCTACTGCCTGTGCCGCGCTCCTCCGCCACCGCAACCCGCTCCTCCACCGCCACTGCAACACCCCCCTCCCACTATCCACCAACGGAATCTCTATATGCTCGGGTATATACCACGGTACTTATTTTCCACATTGTATGCTAAAATGCCTCTAATAAAACTGCAAACACTTTTATAACTATGTCAGTGGGAAAAGCTATGGTATTGGGAATCCCATGCCCTGAAGGCCAGAGTTAAACTGGCGGTATTTGCGCATAGCGATAACATAGAGCAATTCATGCTGCAGGGCCCTAGACACCTCAGTGCGACACTGCCCAAATGTAAAGTCTATATTTGCTTAGGCAGCAGTATTATTCCTTTAGTTTACACAATATACTGAATTAACCTTTTTAGTATTCTTTTTATTCTTAGATTTATTGCTACCTTTTCATCAGATATTATTTCAGAAGCTGAAAATCAGCAAATTATCCAGTTTATCATTTTTGACAAAACAGAACTCACATGAGTTCCCAAGATTTATTAGCTACTCTCCAAAAACAATTGTGTGCCTCCAGTGATCATGATCGCAATGTATTAACATTATCTTTCCATATACACAGTTTTATCACATTCTTTATTGTTCCAATCTTAGTGAGATTGTGACAAGGAAAATTATACATATTTGGTATTAAAACACTTGACTAAAAGCAAAGCCCTCAATCTTCAGCTTCATGGTGCTAAAATGGTGTGTTTTCCTACTTTTCACAAAATGTCATCTTTAACTTTGACAATGATATCTTACCAAGTGATTTTGAGTTCAAACCTAAATCTTAATGAATGCACTATATTCTGCCTGTGAATGAGAATAGACATTTCAGTGCCCATAGCAAACCTCAGAATGACTTATAGTCATATTTCCTTTACTAATTCATCAGTGTTGTTTTATAGATAAACTTTGCAATAAAAGTATGAAGATACAAAAGTACAGTATGTGTAATATAAGATGAAGGCATAAATCGCTGACTTATACTCACAGAAGACAGTAGAGACCTTTCAGTTGATTTCCGTTTTCAGAAAAGATTATAATTGCTGCAGTTGGTGACAAAGATATTCAAACATATTCAGAGATAAAGCATGGGGTAGTGTAAAATTATCCATTAGTCAATGAAACAATGGAATACTTATACTATGGGAAGTAAAATTACATTAGTTAAATAGTAACTGTCTTTTAACCCCTTCCTGACGCGGCCAATTTCATCAATACAATCTCGGCGATACTAAACATATTCAGTTTTTTTTTTTGCGATTTTAACTGTGAGAAAAAAAATCAGAAGTTTTAAAAAAATGTTTTTGGGTTGTACCACCATTTTCCAAGACCTGTAACATTTTTACTTTTGGGTCGTTGAAGCCGTGTGAAGGTTTATTTTTGTAAGGCAGGATAACGTTAATATCATGTTGGGATAGATATGACATTTTGATCGCTTGTTACAGCATTTTATGTGATATTACAGTGACCAAAAAAACTTTTTTTCTGTTTACGGTGTCTACAAATTGTGATATTTATTCTTATATTTTTATAGATTGGGCTTTTTTGAATGTGGCGATACCACATACGAATGTGTATGTGTATTTTTTATATTATTTTTATTTTTGATGGGGGAAAAAGAAGGGCGATTTGAATTTTTATGCTTTTTTTTCACTTTGTTTTACTTTTCACTGTATTTATTATTATGAACCTGCGATTGTCTAATTGATTGTGCTATATATGCTGCATATAGCACAAGCAGAGTTTCAAGGGAACTCTGTAATGACAAGCACTGAGGTCTTCAACAGACCCCCGGTTGTCCTAGCAACGTACCAGCGCCTTGCGATCACGTCATGAGTGCGGCGATGGACTCACAGAATGACGTGCCACCATGCTGTAGCGTTGTTAACGCCACTGTCAGAGTTTGACAGCGCCGATCAACAGGCATAGTGCCACCCGCGGTTGTTAGAGGCAGGTCCTGGCTGTAACACACAGTCATGCCTGGACCTGTAGAAGCGTGATAGACACGCGAAACGGCCGTCGTCCGCAAAAGGCGCCGCTTCCCTGCATTTTTAATGGAAATGGAATAAAAGAAGATTTTATTACATCGGTGTGCCATCTCGCTTTCTTCATGTATGAATTGTGACTACATCAGTAATAATTAATTGGGGTGTATGGTATATATTCATATTTACATCCCATTATATTACAACCACAATTTTGAATTGTATAATGTTTAACATATATTCCACTATATGTAACTTTAAATCCTAGTTACTTTAATTGTTGCTATATATCCTTCATATCCCAGTATATTTTGTCATTCCCTTAAATCGTGTCTGGCACCTTTTTAAGCTGATCCGTGTTTTTTATGTGGTTTTAACTTCATCTTGTTCTATCTAGTCCTCACCTGTTGTTCTGGTCGGTTTCCTTGTGTTTCGTGGTGGAGTTCTCTGTGTTGGTCGTTGTTTGGCTGTATCCTTGGGGTGATCTCGGCAGACCTTTGTAAAAAAGGAAAAGAAAAATATAAGAAGAAAAGACTGGAGCCTTTACTTGAAATTGGATCAACAAACAGCATAAATTCAAACTGTGGACTTTCCAAAAAAAAGAAAAAATATGTATGTGTGTAGTAATGATATAACCAGTTGTATTTGGAGTAACTATATGTGTCTTATTACATTATTATTATGTACTACACCAACTATTTATATTTTGTATCACTTTTACATGTCACTGTAAAACATAGTATGTATATGAATTTAATTATTTTTATTACTTTCGCAACATTATTTTACACATGTCACTTGATACACGTTTCAGCATATTATTATATCATATATATAAATTTTTTTTTTTTTTTCCATGTATATCACACACCATTTTTATTTTTTCACACTTATGTTTTACATGTCACCATATAGCTCATCATTTACATAGTTTTAATTATCCCTTCCACTACCTTATTATACACATTTTACACTATTTATACATGTTATTATTTTGCACTTCACTTATAATGTTTTTTTATTACTATGACTCCTATAGCACTATCTGCACATGTCACTGTATCTTTACTTCATTATATTATATTCTGTTTTTTCATCATTCACATTACAAAATTACATTCAATAATTTTTAATCACCTTTATATTTCATACTTTACACAATAATGGACATTAATTTGTTTATATCACTTTATAATTCATATAGAGTATTTTACATTTATATTATATATGTGTCATAAATGGCATCTGTTGCAATTAATTCATTTATATATTTATATTGTATAATTGATGTCATTTAATATGCAGCGCACTTTTTACATAAGTGCACTTTTATATAGTGCACTTTTGCTACTTTGATATTTTCACTGTTATTTAATATATTCATATCATTACTCTATAGCTATCATGATCACATTGTCACATTTGGATTTAATCACTGGTAAAGCTGTTATCGCACCATGTTTGATGGGGTTCAAATCATACACGATGGGAAATGCAACGTTTATCCACTCACAGGCGCAATCCAAGCTTCGCTACTCCTATATGGGGAATTCATCACGGAGAGTGCGCATGAGCATGAGCGGACCCGTGGGACTTCCGGTCTTGCGCACCATACACAGCGTGCGTTCCACCGCATGCGTGTCAGGCGCCATATTCCGGAAGTCCTGTTACATACACGGGATTCCCAGTAATGCGGTCATGCGCCAAAATCACTCCGACATTGATGATTATTGAAATTAGCTGGTGGGGGACTTATAAAAACGGAAGGCTGCGCACATAGTACACGCCCCTATTGAAGAAGCACATTAGCGAAACGGCGTCGTCGGGGCAGGCTCTTCTAAGGAGACCTCCAGATACACAGTGCTATCAATAATCCCTTTGTAAGTATAATGGCCGGCTCAATTTGGATACTACTATAGGCATCTAATACTTAGGTCCCAATTACACTATATTTACTTGAACTACTTTGGCACTTTATAATATGAATATATTCTCTAATTATTTTGGTACTTGATATTTATCTATGATACTTGGCTTTGTATTCTATATACTGTGCACAATAGTAATTAAGAGCATTTTTGTGGGAATAGTGCAATTTATTCTGATGTCCTAGTTTATATGGGCCTGGAGTCATATCAAAATTCTTGCAGGTATATTAATTAGGGATAATATTATATGTGACTGAATTGATTTGGAGGGGTCTCCTTTAATGTTTTTAGTTTTCTGCTTTTACTTATCTTTTATTGTATTTTCATGAATTATATTCTTAAATTGCTGAAATAAAAGAATGATTTTATTAGATTTTGTTGTATATCTTCCTTAAACCAGGTTTATAACTGTGGTTTGTGTGTGTAAAGATTCTATGGCGGAGGAATATTTATTGACCTTTTTTGATATAAACTAATTGTGTACTGTTTTTTGAACAGATGGTCTAACAATTTAAAATGGATTTCAAAGCCAGGGAGACAGCCTGGAGATCCAAAGCTTCCGATATGTTTAAGCAGGGCCTTTCAGGTGCTGTACAGGATCCTATAAAGGAAAACAGGGATTTAATGATGCAATACAAAATTGAAGTTCAGAAGAAATTAAGGGTATGGTGGAATAAGACAACATCAGAAAATTATTGTGAACAGAAAATCATCCCTAGGGGATTGCGAGTTCAGGTCTATCCATCCTTTGATCTGGAGGACATAGATCTTATTAATAGGTGGAAAAATGCCGCTAGTACTTGCTCATTGGAGTTTCTAAAAATAATTATTGAGAAAAATACTATTTCTCTCAATAAAATTGATAAAAAAATCGAAGATTTACATAACGATTTGAGAAAGGAGCTCCATTCTGATAGACTTGATAGTTATCTCAAAATTGTGGAAAATGACATTGACAAGTGGGAAAATGAGATCAGTAAGATCAAGCAAAAGAAATATATACGGGATTTGCATGACTATGAGAATAATAAAATCTTTAAGTGGCAACTACCTAAACGTAAGATTCAGAATCAATTGAATACCACAAAGCCCTCAGTTGCTGAACCATCTGGTTCAGAAACCAGTACCTCATGTAGTGAGACTGAAGAAATTGCCGAGCAGATGAGACCTAACACAAGATTACAACAAAGAAAATACCCCTGAGATATTCTCGAAAGGTCTGGCAGGAAACAGGATGATAGATTGAAGGTAATAAACTTATCAAACGTGACACTAACAACAACACAGATAAGAGTCTTGGAAAATGGTCTAACATTTTCTCCATCCTCATATTTAGATCAATTCACGGTGGTGAAAGATCTCCACCTTTTTGCTAGGAAATTGGTCTTACAAAAGCTTCATTTTAAGTCAGATTTGGATTTACTTTTTCCTACCGAACTGGAAAAGAGGGCCCTTAAAGATCTTGAAGATCTAGAGAAAGAAAGTGTACAGAGTACCAGAGGTAGGTTTCCTATGCATCTGGTCCAAAAATCAAAAATCTTTCCCCCACTCTCGACATGTTTGGCGGTAGATGTCTTTACTAAAATGGTGACTACCGAGATTGAATCACTTCCACGTGCCTCTAGGAGTAGATTTAATCTAAGTCCCGAAGAAAAATTGGCCCTTGAGGATCTGAAAAAATTACCAAATGTGATCATAAAACCAGCCGATAAAGGTGGGAATTTGGTAATTTGGCCACAAAACCTCTATGAGAAACAAGCCAATAAAATTCTGGACTTTCCAGGTTGTTACCAAAGACTTACGTACAATCCATTGACCCAATTTCAGTCTCAATTAGTTGCAATCCTTGAAAAAGCATTTGATGCAGATTTAATTCCCAAGAAATTGGTCGACTTGATTAAAAAATTACGACCAAGATTGTCTACCTTCTATTTACTACCAAAGTTGCATAAGGATCAGATGGACCCCCCCGGGAGGCCCATTATCTCTGGTAATGGTAGTCTCTGTGAGAATATTTGTGTCATTATTGATTTTTTTCTACAGCCCTTGGTCCATACTTTACCATCATATATTAAAGACTCTACTGAAGCCTTGAAAAGAATGGACTCAGTACATTTAGAGACAGGATCTATGATGGTAACTGTTGATGTTGAGGCACTTTATTCATCAATTAGATATCAAGACGGATTGAAGGCAGTGTCTTTGTTCTTATATGAGAGTAATATTGAGCAATCTATGTCGACATTAATTGTGACTTTACTTGAATTTGTTCTAGAACACAATGCCTTTATTTTCAACAAGAAAATGTATTTGCAGAAACAAGGCACCGCAATGGGGGCTTCTTGTGCCCCCTCATATGCAAATTTATTTTTGGGGGCGTGGGAGAGGTATCTTTTTCAGGGCGATGTCATCGATGACATCCACCTCGTACAGGGGTGGATGAGATTCATCGATGACATCTGGTTCATCTGGGAAGGTACTGATGTGCAATTGAAGAGATTTATGGAGCAATTGAGTAACAACGCCTTGAATATTAAATTGACATTTCAATATGGGCGAGAAGTTAATTTTTTGGACTTACATATCTGGACCACTGATAGTGGATATATCATGACGGATATATATAGAAAGAACACCGCCACTAATACTATACTCCATAATACTTCCTCCCATCCACCATCCACCATTAGGGGCATTCCTGTTGGCCAATTTTTGAAGCTAAGACGGATCTGTACAAACAATGAATCTTTTCAATGTCAATCACGGGACCTTGTAAGGCGCTTTCAGGACCGTGGATATAGTAAAAGGAATATAATGGCTGGCTTTAAGAGAGCAGTGAACACTGATCGGCAACAACTATTATATGGCAATAAGAATATCAGGGAAGATAAATCAGGAATTGTCAGATTTATATCAGACTATAACGTGCAGTGGCCGGAGCTTGGGACGATACTGAGGAAACATTGGGGAGTCTTGTTAACTGACCCCATATTACAGAAAATTTTACCGCCAAAACCAGTCATGGTTGCAAGACGTTCGAGGAATCTGAAAGATTCCTTGGTACACAGCCATTATGAAAAAGATTCATTTGTGCGAAAGGTGGATGGCAACAAGATTGGCTTTTTTGTATGTGGAAAATGCAAAGCATGTAAAAATATGACCAACAGTAAGGAATTCAGGAATCACGATAATAGTCGAACATATGAGATCAGAAAGTCCTTATCATGTAGTTCAAAGGGTGTTATTTATTATGCGGAATGTCCGTGTAAGAAAATATATATTGGGCTTACAACACGAGAATTAAGGATAAGGACTAGGGAGCATATTCTAGATATAGAGAAATCAATGTCCATGGAGGAAATAACTGGATTGAGAACTCTCCCTAGACATTTCAAGCTCCATGATAACAGTGACCCTAGAGGCCTTACAATAAAAAGCATTGACCAGATTGATATGGGGATTAGAGGCGGTGATCTGAGCCAAGCTCTAGCGAGACTGGAGAGTAAATGGATATTCAGACTGGGCACTATATCCCCTCAAGGCCTGAATGAACAATTCGGCTTCGCTGCCTTTTTGTGACTACATCAGTAATAATTAATTGGGGTGTATGGTATATATTCATATTTACATCCCATTATATTACAACCACAATTTTGAATTGTATAATGTTTAACATATATTCCACTATATGTAACTTTAAATCCCAGTTACTTTAATTGTTGCTATATATCCTTCATATTCTAGTATATTTTGTCATTCCCTTAAATCGTGTCTGGCACCTTTTTAAGCTGATCCGTGTTTTTTATGTGGTTTTAACTTCATCTTGTTCTATCTAGTCCTCACCTGTTGTTCTGGTCGGTTTCCTTGTGTTTCGTGGTGGAGTTCTCTGTGTTGGTCGTTGTTTGGCTGTATCCTTGGGGTGATCTCGGCAGACCTTTGTAAAAAAGGAAAAGAAAAATATAAGAAGAAAAGACTGGAGCCTTTACTTGAAATTGGATCAACAAACAGCATAAATTCAAACTGTGGACTTTCCAAAAAAAAGAAAAAATATGTATGTGTGTAGTAATGATATAACCAGTTGTATTTGGAGTAACTATATGTGTCTTATTACATTATTATTATGTACTACACCAACTATTTATATTTTGTATCACTTTTACATGTCACTGTAAAACATAGTATGTATATGAATTTAATTATTTTTATTACTTTCGCAACATTATTTTACACATGTCACTTGATACACGTTTCAGCATATTATTATATCATATATATAAATTTTTTACTTCATTATATTATATTCTGTTTTTTCATCATTCACATTACAAAATTACATTCAATAATTTTTAATCACCTTTATATTTCATACTTTACACAATAATGGATATTAATTTGTTTATATCACTTTATAATTCATATAGAGTATTTTACATTTATATTATATATGTGTCATAAATGGCATCTGTTGCAATTAATTCATTTATATATTTATATTGTATAATTGATGTCATTTAATATGCAGCGCACTTTTTACATAAGTGCACTTTTATATAGTGCACTTTTGCTACTTTGATATTTTCACTGTTATTTAATATATTCATATCATTACTCTATAGCTATCATGATCACATTGTCACATTTGGATTTAATCACTGGTAAAGCTGTCATCGCACCATGTTTGATGGGGTTCAAATCATACACGATGGGAAATGCAACGTTTATGCACTCACAGGCGCAATCCAAGCTTCGCTACTCCTATATGGGGAATTCATCACGGAGAGTGCGCATGAGCACGAGCGGACCTGTGGGACTTCCGGTCTTGCGCACTATACACAGCGTGCGTTCCACCGCATGCGTGTCAGGCGCCATATTCCGGAAGTCCTGTTACATACACGGGATTCCCAGTAATGCGGTCATGCGCCAAAATCACTCCGACATTGATGATTATTGAAATTAGCTGGTGGGGGACTTATAAAAACGGAAGGCTGCGCACATAGTACACGCCCCTATTGAAGAAGCACATTAGCGAAACGGCGTCGTCGGGGCAGGCTCTTCTAAGGAGACCTCCAGATACACAGTGCTATCAATAATCCCTTTGTAAGTATAATGGCCGGCTCAATTTGGATACTACTATAGGCATCTAATACTTAGGTCCCAATTACACTATATTTACTTGAACTACTTTGGCACTTTATAATATGAATATATTCTCTAATTATTTTGGTACTTGATATTTATCTATGATGCTTGACTTTGTATTCTATATACTGTGCACAATATTAATTAAGAGCATTTTTTGTGGGAATAGTGCAATTTGTTCTGATGTCCTAGTTTATATGGGCCTGGAGTCATATCAAAATTCTTGCAGGTATATTAATTAGGGATAATATTATATGTGACTGAATTGATTTGGAGGGGTCTCCTTTAATGTTTTTAGGTTTCTGCTTTTACTTATCTTTTATTGTATTTTAATGAATTATATTCTTAAATTGGTGAAATAAAAGAATGATTTTATTAGATTTTGTTGTATATCTTCCTTAAACCAGGTTTATAACTGTGGTTTGTGTGTGTAAAGATTCTATGGCGGAGGAATATTTATTGACCTTTTTTGATATAAACTATGTATGAATTGTGACTTACTTTGTTTCTGGAGGGAGTTGCACCCGATGGTAAGATTCATTGCTCCAGCTGATGAGGTCGAGCTTCTGGAGTCTCTGCAAAAGGACTGAGTCGCTGCAGTGCTAGTTGCCTGTGCATTTGAATTTAAACTTTGTATAAATCAACAGTTCAATCAATATTATGCACTTTGTATGATATCCTATCAAAAGAAATATGTTTTTTTCTGCACTTATAAACCATTTTCCTGCCCCTGCAGCCCAAACTCATCATTCACTCTAAAAAAAAATCCAGCTCACTGAGGAGTCAGATTACAGCTGGCAATTCAAGTCTATAAACAGGGAGATGAAGGGGCAGAAAGGTAGATTGACAAATCCTTTTGCTGCTTTATAGAAAGTGTTTTAACTCATCCCAGTGCAAATACACTGCTCAGTACTGCTGTATAAGTTTAACATGCTAGTGATGCTTCAGCTGGGTTACATAGAAACTATGTAACAGGAATCTCATAAGTATCTGTGTCCTGTGTATGGTAGACATCATAGCACCTAGACACCGCCAACCAGCTCAACTGATGTATGGTAGACATACATGGTAGACATCACAGCACCAAGCCACCGCCAACTAGCTTAGAGACAACTGATTATTGGAGATAGGACCTGCATTGGGTTAAAATTGGTGAGAATTGCAGGATAGTAATGGTGTTATTTTTCATGTAAATATAAAACAGCTTATTCTGAAAAAACACCTGTAATGACAGGTACACTGGAAGTAAAATTAGGATTTAACATAAAATGTAATGATATTTATCAAATAAATAAAATGTTTGTTTTTCAATGCCATAATATGATAGACACTTGCATTCTAACAGTCACAGACAATTTTGTTCAGCATAATTGACTTTCAGATTTAAAAAATTGCCTGTAAGTCAATAATGTGCTAGTGCACATGAGCAATTCACAGCATGTGAATGAGAGACTGCCAGATAAGCGCATATAGCTGCACATGGATGTTGTCCACATTTTGCGCACATGACTGGCCCAATGTTTGACACAAAGCATTTTTTACACACATTTTTTCCAATGCATTTTTACGTGAGCAGAACAAAAACTCTGCGTCTGTACGACTCTATAGTTAAATATAAGGGCTTATTCACAAGTCAGTATTTGGTCTTAGAGCTCATTCACAGATCAGTAGTTTTGATCAGTATTTCATCAGTATTTGTATGCCAAACCCAGGAATGTCTTCAAAACACAGAACAGGTATCAATGTTTCAATTCAGTGAAAAACTATAATTGAAATATTGACACCTGTTCTTTGTTTTGGAGACCCTCCTGGTTTTGACATCTAAATACTGATCAAAAATACTGACATATGAATAAAGTCTAAGACAAAATAATCAAACAGTATCCGAAGCTCTTGGAGGTTTTTCCCACTTACCACTAATGTTTTACTCTTTCAAGGTGATCAATCCCACTGAAATGAAACTGATTAGAGCAAGTTATAGTGCAATTATTAACCCCTTTACCCCAGACGGTGGTTTGCATGTTAATGACCAGGCCAATTTTTACAATTCTGACCACTGTCACTTTATGAGGTAATAACTCTGGAACACTTCAACGGATCCCCCTGATTCTGAGAATGCTTTTTCGTGACATATTGAACTTCATGATAGTGGTAAAATTTCTTCAATATGACTTGCGTTTATCTGTGAAAAAATCTGAAATTTGGTGAAAATTTTGCAATTTTCAAACTTTGAATTTTCATGTCCTTAAATCAGAGTCATTTGATTTTTTGAATGTAAAATATGCTTGGATAATTAGCAGACGCCATGTTGCATTTGGAGAGCTACCGATGTGCCTAAACAGTGGAAACCTCCCACAAGTGACACTATTTTGAAAACTAGACCCCTCAGGGAACTTATCTAGATGTGTGATGACCACCTTGAACCCCCAGGTGCTTCACAGAAGTTTATAACATTGAGCCGTAAAAATAAAATTTTCACATTTTTCCCACAAAAATGTTTTTCAGCCCCCAATTTTGCATTTTTATAAGGGTAACAGGAGAAATTGCACCATGACAACCACCGGGATCCCGCACAGACAGCGCGGAATGCTGGAGAGGAGGTAAGTATCGGCGCTTACCTCCCCTTGCCACCGGAATGCTGCAATCGACTTTGATCGCATGATTTTGGGGGTTAATGTGCCGGGAGCGGTGCGGGACTGCTCCTGGCACATAGTACAGGTTGTCAGCTGTGACAATCAGCAGACACCCGGCGACAATCGCCCCCCACAGCTTGGGTGCGGGCGCGATCACATTCTGCGTAATAGTACGTCCCTGGCCCAATAGGCCCAGGGCACAAGGACGTACTATTACCACAAATGTCAGAAAGGGGTTAAATATGTCCATGTGTAAAATGTGTCGATGAGAAATAATGTGCATTTTTTTTCTACCCTTTTCTCACTTGGTCATACTGAACACAAACCGTGCCTTCCTGTATTGTGTTTAGAAACAGTGCAGAAGAAAGTGTGTTCTTTAAGGCAGGTGAAATATATGGGAGTTCATTAGCAAATAAATATTTATTTTTAGTTTGGGCCAGAGGAGAGCAACGGGTTTTTCTTTTTTCAGTCAGTCAGAGATGTAGTTGTTGGTTGTAACGTTGAAGTATGAGCAGGAGGGATAACTCATAGGAGTGGAAAAGTTCAGGGCCAGTGGGCTGAAGGTCGACAGTGATCTAGCAAGAGGCAGAGAAAGAGAGAAGTAGCACTATGGAAAAAGAAGCGGTAAACTGCATGGAAACTTCCCTAAATGTCCGGGGCCTATGACCCGGAGAAGGCGTGGAGGCCTTACTCACTTACTCTCTCACAAAAAGGGGAAACAGACGGGGACATCCCTATAGTAAACAGAACCAGGTTCTGGAAAGCTGAGGTACCGGGTGGATCATACCTGGAGAACAAAGGGTTAGGAGTGAAAGGGGTATTGAAGAAGGCTGAAACTCTCTGTGGAATCCCAATGTGCTGTAACTGAGACCAAAACTGAACTGAACGTTTTAAGTAAAGTTGAACTGTTAAATAAGGAACAAGAGACCATGCTTGATTGTTTGCCTGCAGCTGAGGTCAGAGTCCCGGAGCAGATAGGATCCTCAACAGAAAATGTAAGTGTAATCTACTACACACAGCCCACAAGAAGAACAGGACTTTATTTTTTATTTATGGGGAGCCAGGATGTGGGAGAAGAACAGCAACCCCTCGCCATGACTACCACCCTGTGCCCCTCACAAAATTGGCGTAGTCGGCAGGATTCAGAGTCCTTGCACAGAGAGCATGGAGGAACCCCTGAAACAGTTAAGATGGCAGCTGTTAGAAGTCCCAAAATAGCGGCCTTTGAAAATTCTAAAATGGTGGATGATGGCGTAGAGGCTTGTGGTAGCTCTGCCCATCATGGGAGTTGTAGCAGCAAAATGGTGCTGAAATCTGTATGAATTGGGCAGAAGACCACCCATCATGAGTGGTGCCCGCCCATGGGGGGGCGCAACGAAAGAAAAAGAAACCCCACCGATTGCTGCAAGTCAATGAAAAACGGGAGGGACTCCCAAGAAATGGGCAGGTGAGACGGAAGAATACCCACCCCAGAAGAGTACGCTTAAAGCAGAGTGGGCTGGCGCCATTGCTCGTGAGAATAATAGAGAAGGAGCAGCAAGTCATGGAGCGGTCCGAAGTGACTAGAGAGATAAAGAGATAACGGCCACAGTATAAAACATGGTGGCCAGACATGAAGGGTATGCCCTGTAATGCCCCAGTTGTGTTTGTTGCACTAAGAAAATGAAGCCAGGGAATGTTCTGCATCCCTGAGGGCAGGAGCCCTCTAGAAAAGACCACAGGCATCCGGAACTGGCCAGCATGGCCACAGTTAAAGAAAAAAAAAGTTTGTTTTTTTGTGGTTTTCCCCATTCAAGTTATTTTGCTTTTGTTGCACTTTCCCCTGCTGGATTATGGGACTTAAACTCCTAAAGGTTTAATCACCCCTTATGCAACAGAAATGAACTGTGTGTGTAGCTGCTCTCAGGACTATGCCCTTTCTTTCCTTGAACTGCCTTTACTCTTACCTTGGACACTCCCTACAGGAGCTGATGAGCAGCACACTTGCTTTAAAGGGGCCGTAGTGTACAAAAAGGAGGGAGGGGGAAAACTAGCCAGATGACCCAGCCAGGTCATTGAGATCCAAAAACTTTGGACACTGTGTCAGGGTCCCCGGAGCAATGGGACTGGGGTAAGTCGGACCTGTGTTTAAAAAGAAACTTGGACACTTAGTGTTGGGTCCCCGGAGCAGTGGGACCAGGGTAAGGTGGACCCATGTGAAAAATGGATGATCCAGTGTGCGTGCCAGGTTAAAGAAGAGAAGGACTGTGCCCATGGATGATTGGGTGACTGTTACTTGTTTGGGCCAAAGGGCTGGTTTAATAAAGAGCTTGAACTTTGTTGTTCCAGGGTCCCAACCGAGTGGGATCGTGACTAGTCCTGACCAGGAGCAGGGTCAGTGATGGTCGACAAGAAGAAAAGGGACACTTGTTTACTAAGAAAGAAAATGTTTTAAATGTGGTGTTATACTTATGTGAATGTTTTGGCACTGTTATGGTCGGGGTCGACCATATTTTAGGAGGGAGGTATGTAAGAGTGTGCCAGGGGCTGTTATATGCCTCTCCCTCTTTAAACAGTGTTTGTACTAAAATGTAATGTATTGTGATCAATGTATAATGTTATTCATGTATAGTGTATTGGGAAGGAATAGGATAGTTAGTGATAGATAGGAACATTAGGGCAGATAGCCAGTGGTGGGCCTATTAGTGTAAAAGATATAAAGCATAGCATAGGACTTAGGGATTAAGTTAGAAAGGAGGAAGATTTAGTTGGGGGCACCTTAGATATAGAAGGTTTAGGGACTGCAGTAGGATAGTAATGGGGAAGTTTTGCCCACCTACCGAAGAATAGTTGTTGATTGGTCGAGTCAAAAGGTGGAGGAGTTTGGGCCAGAGAAGAGCAACGTTTTTTTCTTTTTCCAGTCAGTCAGTCAGAGATGTAGTTGTTGGTTGTAACGTTAAAGTATGAGCAGGAGGGATAACTGATAGGAGTGGAAAAGTTCAGGGCCAGTGGGCTGAAGGTCGAAAATGGTATAGCAAGAGGCAGAGAAAGAGAGAAGCAGCACTAAGGAAAAAGAAGCGGTAAACTGCAAGGAAACTTCCCTAAACGTCCAGGGCCTATGGCCCGGAGAAGGCGTGGAGGCCTTACTCACTTCCCAAGAAGGGGACAGGGATGGGGATGTCCCTATAGGAAGCAGAACCGGATTCTACAAAGCTGCAGTACTGGGTGGATCATACCTGGGGAACAAAGAGTTAGGAGTGAAAGGGGTATTGAAGAAGGCTGAAACTGTGTCTGTGGAACCTCAATGTGCTGTAACTGAGGCCAAAACTGAACTGAATGTTTTAAGTAAAGTTGAACTGTTAAATAAGGAACAAGAGACCATTGTCACTGCAGGAATAGTGCTGTTGCTTCAAAAGCAACCAGCAACTATTAGAAGTAACACAAGCACAGGAGACAGGAAGTGTTGTGCTCCAGAAGCATCCAGCAACTAGAGGGATTAACACAGTCACAGGAGACAGGGAGTGTTTAGCAGAGCCCCAGTGGGATTCTGGGGATGTTGTTTACTGTCTGGCTTGGACCGAAGAGAAAGGTGGTGTGTGATGTGTATCTCTCAGAAGGCAAGGGAACAGAATTCCGTCAGGAGGGAAGCTAAACACAGGTCAGATAGACTCCCTGAGCTAACAGTGTGGAGTATTATCGGGCAGAAAGATAAGGACTGGAAGGAATCATGTCATAGGGATCATCTCCCTCATCCAATCCTCCCCCCTTCATCTCCATGCAGGATAAAGAATGCTGTTTACTATTGAGTCATTGTGAAGGAAAAGCCTGTGGTTGTGTATACATGGAAGTGTGCTGCTAAGAGATCTAATCTGTGCTGAGTTATGCTACTGAACAGACTGACGTTACTGTGGGTGCTTTAATAGACTGTACTATAATGAAGAGTGTTGCTGTAATATCCCTGAATCGCACTGGCCGTTCTTCATATTAAATTCCACTGTTTAACTGTTGAAAAAGACTCTTGTCAGATGTGTCTGGTCAGCAATTAAAACCATCATGTGCCTGAGAGAAGCTGCAGCCTATGGTCGCCCTGAGTAATGGTTCCCCCAGGATTCCAACGAATTCATGAAACTTGTCTCGCCCTATCTGAACTTAGCGGCGTGCGTTTAACACCATGCTTGATTGTTTGCCTGCAGCTGAGGTCGGAGTCCAGGAGTAGATGGGATCCTCAACAGAAAATGTAAATGTTATATACTACACACAGCCCATACGAAGAACAGGAATTTATTTTTTATTTGTGGGTAGCCAGAGCATGGGAGAAGAGCAGCAACCCCTCTCCATGAGTACCACCCTGCGCCCCTCACATGTGCACATTTCTGCGACTTGTATATGTACAAGATTGCATGTGTATACGTGACTGCATTTGCGTATGTGCGTGACTGCATGTGAGCATGTGTTTGACTACATGTGCATGACCGTGTGTGTGCATACCTGCTGGTGTCTGACTATGTGACTGCGTGTGTGTGCACAAGACTGCGTGTGTGCGTGACTGCATGCTTGACTGCATGTATGTACAAGAGCGTGTATGTGTGACTGCATGCGTGACTGTGTGTGTATGCATGACTGCATGTGTGTGACTGCATATGTGTTTATGTTAAACTAGAAGAGC
Source organism: Phyllobates terribilis (assembly GCF_046119375.1). Taxonomy (NCBI): domain Eukaryota; kingdom Metazoa; phylum Chordata; class Amphibia; order Anura; family Dendrobatidae; genus Phyllobates; species Phyllobates terribilis. The sequence continues at coordinate 520,150,359 of NW_027362764.1, forward strand.
CAGGAGTTAACTGGTATATAAGAGCATTTTTATTTTATTCATAAGATACACATATAGATACAGTACAAAGGCAGAAATCCGTAAAAGAAAACAATAGTAAACAGTGAATGCAGCCGAACCCACTACCCTGAAAAACAGATCCCCCAGATTGTTCTATTGCAAAAAAGTACAGTGCAGGTAGATATCACAGTGGTGAGGCATGATCAAATTATATTCAAATATCACAGGACAGTGCCAAGGTAAATAATGTAATCATTAGACCTTACCAATAGAGATGGGGATGTGAGAGCCAAGGGGAGGATGGCTGGAAACAGTGTGTGTATGTGCGTCAGTGAGTGGGTGTGTGTCTACATCTGCGTGTGGACCAGTTTACAAAAAAAAGATGTACATCCGAGGATTATCAATGACTACCTAACAAATTTATCCACTAAAAAATGTATTCAATTTAGAAAAAAAAAAAAAACAGCTATGCGGGGGCTCATACTGTTTCTAGGAAGCTAAGTGGGGGCTCATACTGTATCTAGGAGGCTATGTGGGGGCTCATACTGTATCTAGGGAGCCATGTGCAGGCTCATACTGTATATAGGAGGCAATACGGGGGCTCATACTGTATCTAGGGAGTTATGTGCGGGCTCATACTGTATAAAGGAGGCTATATGGGGGCTCAAACTGTGTCTAGGGAGCCACGTGCAGGTTCATACTGTATATAGGAGGCAATATGGGGCTCATACTGTATCTAGGGAGCTTTGTGTTCTCATAGTATATATTGAAGGCTATATAGAGGCTCATACTGTGTCTAGGGAGCCACATGCAGGCTCATACTGTATATAGGCTATATGGGGGCTCATACTGTATCTGGGAACTATGTGTGGGCTCATACTGTATATAGGAGGTTATATGGGGGCTCATACTGTGTCTAGGGAGCCACTTGCAGGCTCATACTGTATATAGGAGGCTTTATGGGGGCTCATACTGTATATAGGAGGCTATATGGGGGCTCATATTGTATATAGGAGGCTATGTGTGGGCTCATAGTATATATAGGAGGCTATATAGGGGCTCATACTGTATCTAGTAAGCCACATACAGGCTCATACTGTACAAGTTTACATACCCCGGCAGAATTTTTCCTTTCTTGGCCTTGTTTCAGAGAATATGAATGATAACAAAAAAACTTTTTCTCCACTCATGGTTATTGGTTGGGTGAAGACATTTATTGTCAAACTACTGTGTTTTCTCTTTTTAAATCTTAATGACAACCAAAAACATCCTAATGACCCTGATCAAAATTCACATACCCTGGTGATTTTGGCCTGATAACATGCACAAAATTTGACACAAATGGGTTTGAATGGCTACTAAAGGTAACATCCTCACCTGTGACCTGTTTGCTTGTAATCAGTGTGTGTGCATAAAAGCTGAGTGAGTTTCTGGGATCCAGACAGACTCTTGCATCTCTCTGGAACTTTTTGGCCACAACCATAAACGTTACATTTGGAGAGAGGTCAACAAGGCCTATAATGAAAGGAACACCATTCCTACAGTAAAGCACGGAGGTGGATCACTGATGTTTTGGGATGTGTGAACTACAAAGGCACAGGAAACTTGGTAAAAGTTGAAGGAAAGATGAATGCAGCAAATACTGGAGGCAAATTTGCACTCATCGGCCCGGAAGCTGTGCATGGGACGTAATTGGACATTCCAACATGACAACGATCCAAAACACAAGGCCAAGTCGACCTGTAGTTGGCTACAGCAGAACAAAGTGAAGGTTCTGGAGTGGCCATCTCAGTCTCCTGACCTCAATATCATTGAGCCGCTCTGGGGAGCTCTCAAGTGCGCAGTTCATGCTAGACAGCCCAGGAATTTACGGGAACTGGAGGCTTTTTGCCAAGAAGAATGGGCAGCTTTACCATCTGAGAAACTAAAGAACCTCATCTATAACTACCACAAAAGACTTCAAGCTGTCATTGATGTTAGAGGGGGGCAATACACGGTATTAAGGACTGGGGTATGTGAACTTTTGATGAGGGTCATTTGGATGTTTTTGGTTGTCATAAGATTTGAAAAGAGAAAACACAGTAGTTTAGTAATAAATGTCTTCACCCAACCAATAACCATGAGTGGAGAAAAAGTTTTTTTGTTATCAAACATATTCTCTGAAACAAGGCCAGAAAGGAAAAAGTCAGCCGAGATATGTAAACGTTTGAGCACATACTGTATTTCGGGGCTATGTGTGGGCTCATACTGTATATGGGCAGCTATGTGTGGGTTCATACTCTATATAGGAGGCTATGTGGAGGCTCATACTGTATATAAGCAGTTATATGCGGGCTCATACTGTATATAGGAGGCTATGTAGGGACTCATACTGTATCTAGGCAGCTATGTGTGGGTTCATACTGTATATAGGAGGCTATGTGGAGGCTCATACTGTATATAGGCAGTTATGTGTGGGCTCATACTGTTTATAGGAGGCTATGTGGGGGCTCATACTGAATATAGGCAGTTATGTGTGGGCTCATACTGTATATAGGAGGCTATATGGGGGCTCATACTTTATATAAAAGACTATATGGTGGCTCATACTGTATTTACGGAGCCATGTGCAGGCTCATACTGTATCTAGTAGGCTATATGGGGGCTCATACTGTATATACAGTACAGACCAAAAGTTTGGACACACCTTCTCATTTAAAGATTTTTCTGTATTTTCATGACTATGAAAATTGTACATTCACACTGAAGGCATCAAAACTATGAATTAACGCATGTGGAATTATATACTTAACAAAAAAGTGTGAAACAACTGAAAATATGTCTTATATTCTAGGTTCTTCAAAGTAGCCACCTTTTGCTTTGATGACTGCTTTGCACACTCTTGGCATTCTCTTGATGAGCTTCAAGAGGTAGTCACCAGAAATGGTTTTCACTTCACAGGTGTGCCCTGTCAGGTTTAATAAGTGGGATTTCTTGCCTTACAAATGGGATTGGGACCATCAGTTGTGTTGTGCAGAAGTCTGGTGGATACACAGCTGATAGTCCTACAGAATAGACTGTTAGCTGCTTTTTTCTTGCCATAATACAAATTCTAAGTAAAGAAAAATGAGTGGCCATCATTACTTTAAGAAATGAAGGTCAGTCAGTGCGAAAAATTGGGAAAACATTGAAAGTGTCCCCAAGTGCAGTTGCAAAAACCATCAAACGCTGCAAAGAAACTGGCTCACATGAGGACCGCCCCAGGAAAGGAAGACCAAGAGTCACCTCTGCTTCTGAGGATAAGTTTATCCAAGTCAACAGCCTCAGAAATCGCAGGTTAACAGCAGCTCAGATTAGAGACCAGGTCAATGCCACACAGAGTTCTAGCAGCAGACACATTTCTTCAACAACTGTTAAGAGGAGACTTTGTGCAGCAGGCCTTCATGGTAAAATAGCTGCTAGGAAACCACTGCTAAGGACAGGCAATAAGCAGAAGAGACTTGTTTGGGCTATAGAACACAAGGAATGGACATTAGACCAGTGGAAATCTGTGCTTTGGTCTGATGAGTCCAAATTTGAGATCTTTGGTTCCAACCACCGTGTCTTTATGCGACGCAGAAAAGGTGAACGGATGGACTCTACATGCCTGGTTCCCACTGTGAAGCATGGAGGAGGAGGTGTGATGGTGTGAGGGTGCTTTGCTGGTGACACTGTTGGGGATTTATTCAAAATTGAAAGCATACTGAACCAGCATGGCTACCACAGCGTCTTGCAGCAGCATGCTATTCCATCCGGTTTGCGTTTAGTTGAACCATCATTTATTTTTCAACAGGACAATGACCCCAAACACACCTCCAGGCTGTGTAAGGGCTATTTAACCAAGGAGGGGAGTGATGAGGTGTTACGCTAGATGACCTGGCCTCCACAGTCACCAGACCTGAACCCAATCCAGATGGTTTGGGGTGAGCTGGACCGCAGAGTGAAGGCAAAAGGGCCAACAAGTGCTAAGCATCTCTGGGAACTCCTTCAAGATTGTTGGAAGACCATTTCCGTTGATTACCTCTTGAAGCTCATCGAGAGAATGCCAAGAGTGTGCAAAGCAGTCAAAGCAAAAGGTGGCTACTTTGAAGAACCTAGAATATAAGACATATTTTCAGTTGTTTCACACTTTTTTGTTAAGTATATAATTCCACATGTGTTAATTCATAGTTTTGATGCCTTCAGTGTGAATGTACAATTTTCATAGTCATGAAAATACAGAAAAATCTTTAAATGAGAAGGTGTGTCCAAACTTTTGGTCTGTACTGTAGGTATCTGTGTGTGGGCTCATACTGTATATAGGAGGCTATGTGGGGGCTCATACTGTATATAGGAAGCCATATGTGGGCTCACACTATATACAGTGGTGGCCAAAAGTATTGGCACCCCTGCAATTCTGTCAGATAATACTCAGTTTCTTCCTGAAAATGATTGCAATCACAAATTCTTTGGTATTATTATCTTCATTTAATTTGCTTGCAAGGAAAAAACACAAAAGAGAATGAAGCAAAAATCAAATCATTGATCATTTCACACAAAACTCCAAAAATGGGCTGGACAAAAGTATTGGCACCCTCAGCCTAATACTTGGTTGCACAACCTTTAGCCAAAATAACTGCGAACAACCGCTTCCGGTAACCATCAATGAGTTTCTTACAATGCTCCGCTGGAATTGTAGACCATTCTTCTTTGGCAAACTGCTCCAGGTCCCTGATATTTGAAGGGTGCCTTCTCCAAACTGCCATTTTGAGATCTCTCCACAGGTGTTCTATGGGATTCAGGTCTGGACTCATTGCTGGCCACCTTAGAAGTCTCCAGTGCTTTCTCTCAAACCATTTTATAGTGCTTTTGGAAGTGTGTTTTGGGTCATTGTCCTGCTGGAAGACCCATGACCTCTGAGGGAGACCCAGCTTTCTCACACTGGGCCCTACATTATGCTGCAAAATTTGTTGGTAGTCTTTAGACTTCATAATGCCATGCACACGGCCAAGCAGTCCAGTGCCAGAGGCAGCAAAGCAACCCCAAAACATCAGGGAACCTCCGCCATGTTTGACTGTAGGGACCGTGTTCTTTTCTTTGAATGCCTCTTTTTTTTTCCTGTACACTCTATGTTGATGCTTTTTCCCAAAAAGCTCTACTTTTGTCTCATCTGACCAGAGAACATTCTTCCAAAACGTTTTAGGCTTTCTCAGGTAAGCTTTGGCAAACTCCAGCCTGGCTTTTTTATGTCTCGGGGTAAGAAGTGGGGTCTTCCTGGGTATCCTACCATACAGTCCCTTTTCATTCAGATGCCGACGGATAGTACGGGTTGACACTATTGTATCCTCGGACTGCAGGGCAGCTTGAACTTGTTTGGATGTTAGTCGAGGTTCTTTATCCACCATCCGCACAATCTTGCATTGAAATCTCTCGTCAATTTTTCTTTTCCGTCCACATCTAGGGAGGTTAGCCACAGTGCCATGGGCTTTAAACTTCTTGATGACACTGCGCACGGAAGACACAGGAACATTCAGGTCTTTGGAGATGGACTTGTAGCCTTGAGATTGCTCTTGCTTCCTCACAATTTGGTTTCTCAAGTCCTCAGACAGTTCTTTGGTCTTCTTTCTTTTCTTCATGCTCAATGTGGTACACACAAGGACACAGGACAGAGGTTGAGTCAACTTTAATCCATGTTAACTGGCTGCAAGTGTGATTTAGTTATTGCCAACACCTGTTAGGTGCCACAGGTAAGTTACAGGTGCTGTTAATTACACGAATTAGAGAAGCATCACATGATTTTTCAAACAGTGCCAATACTTTCGTCCACCCCCTTTTTTAGGTTTGGTGTGGAATTATATCCAATTTGGCTTTAGGACAATTCTTTTTGTGTTTTTTCATTGAAGACAAATTAAATGAAGATAATAATACCAAAGAATTTGTGATTGCAATCATTTTCAGGAAGAAACTGAGTATTATCTGACAGAATTGCAGGGGTGCCAATACTTTTGGCCACCACTGTATATAGGGGGCTATGTGGGGGCTCATACTGTATGTAGGGGCTATGTGGGGGCTCATACTGTATATAGGCAGCTATATGCAGACTCATACTGTATATAGGAGGCTATATGTGGGCTCAAACTTTATATTGGAGGCTATATGGGGATAATACTGTATATAGGAGGCTATATATATGGGGCTCATATGGTATATAGGAGGCCATGTTGGGGCTCATACTGTATCTAGGGAGCCATGTGCAGGCTCATACTGTTTCTAGGATGCTATATGGGGGCTCATACTGTATATAGGCAGCTATGTGCAGGTTGATACTGTATATAGGAGGCTATGTGGAGGCTGATACTATATATAGACAGTTATATGCGGGCTCATACTGTATATAGGCAGCTATGTGTGGGTTCATACTGTATATAGGAGGCTATATGGGGGCTCATACTTTATATAAAAGGCTATATGATTGCTCATATTGTACCTAGGGAGCCATGTGCAGGCTCATACTGTATCTAGAAGGCTATATGGGGGCTCATACTGTATATAGGGAGCTATGTGCGGGCTCATACTGTATATAGGAGGCTATGTGGGTGTTCATACTGTGTATAGGCAGCTATGTGTGGGCTCCTTCTGTATATAGGAGGCTACGTGGGGGCTCATACTGTATATAGGGAGCCATATGCGGGCTTACACTGTATATAGGGAGCTATGTGGGGGCTCATACTGTATGTAGGGGCTAGGTGTGGGCTCATACTGCACATAGGAGGATGTCAGGACACTTAATTGTAATCATCAACATTAACAGAAATAAACACTTGAAATAGAACACTCTGTAATGACTCTATATAATATGAGTTTCACTTTTTGTATTGAAGAACTGAAATAAATTAACTTTTTGATGATATTCTAATTTAGTGAGAAGCACTTGAATGTCACACAGAATAGTTACTAAATAACATCCCCACATGTCTACTTTACATCAGCACAATTTTTTAAGCAACATATTTTTTGTTAGGAAGTTAAAAGGGTTAAAATTGACCAGCAATTTCTCAATTATCCAACAAAATGTATAAAACAATTTTTTTAGGGACCACATCACATTTAAAGTGACTTTGAAGGGCCTATATGACAGAAAATACCCAAAAGTGACACCATTCTGAAAATTGCACCCCTCAAGGTGCTCAAAACCAGATTCAAGAGGTTTATTAACCCTTCAGGTGCTTCACAGGAATTTTTGGAATGTGGAAGAAAAAAATGAACATTTAACTTTTTTTTTAGACTCAATTTTTTTATTTTTGCAAAGAAACCAGGAAAAAATGGACCCCAAAATTTGTTGTGAAATTTTTCCTGAGCATGCCTATATCCCATATGTTGGGGAAAACCACTATTTGGGCATACATCAGGGCTTAGAAGGGAAGGAGCACCATTTGACTTTTTGAATGCAAAATTTGCTAGAATAATTAGCGTACGCCATGTTGCGTGTGGAAACTCCCCACAAATGATACCATTTTGGAAACTAGTCCCCTCAGGGAACTTATCTAGATGTTTGGTGAGCACCTTGAATCCCCAGGTGCTTCACAGAAGTTTATAACGTAGATTTGTAAAAATAAAAAAATCACATTTTTCCTACAAAAATATTCTTTTAGCACCAACTTTTTTATTTTCACAAGGGTAACATTAGAAAATGGAACCCAACATTTGTTGTGCAATTTCTCCTGAGTATGTGAGTACCCCATATGTGGGAGTAAGTGTCCCTGTTTTGGAAACTAGACCCCTTGGGGAATTTATCTAGATGTGTGGTGAGCAATAAAGAACCCATAGATGCTTCACAAAATTTTACAACGTTGATCTGCGAAAATGAAAAAAATTTTTTTTTACCACAAAAGTGTTGTTCTAGCCCCTAATTTTTTAATTTTCACAACGTTAGAAGGAGAAAATAGACCCACAACTTTGTTGTACAATTTCTCCTGAATACGCTGATGCCCGATATGTGGTCGAAAACTACTTTTGAGCCACAGGGGAAAGTTCAGAAGGGAAGGAGCGCCATATTGAAGGTCATATTTTGCCGTACTGGTTTGATGGTGCCATGTCACACTGGCAGAGCCCCTGAGGTGCCAGAACAGCAGAACCCCGGTACAGGACCCCATTTTACAAGCTACACCTCTCAATTAATTCATCTAGGCGTGCAGTGAGCATGTTGATACCACATGTGACTTACAGAGTTTCATGCCATTGGGCCGTGAAGAAAGAATAATTCAATTTTTACCACCAAAGCTTTGTTTTAGCCCCAGATTTTACATTTTCACACTGAGAAATAGGTAAAAATGGCACAGTACTGCTTAGACACACGGCGAGAATTGGGAGGGACGGAGCGCTATTTGCCTCCTGGAACGCATATTTTTCGAAAATACTTTGCGGACTCCATATACAGAGCCCTAGGTTCTATAAGAACAGAATCCCTCCTCAAGTGACCCCATTTTGGAAATTATACCTCTTTAGGAATTTATTTACAAATGTGGTGAGGATTTTAACTATTTTTCCAGAAACAAGCAGCAGAGGATGTTGTAATCTGCCGTTGTACTAACCAGTACATTGTAGAGACCAGTACATTGTAGTGACCAGAACGTTGTGGTGACCAGTACATTGTGCCCAGCTCATGCTTCTGGAGACATGCACCCGGAAATAAGGAGGGTTCTCGTCGCTACAGAAATGCCAAACATGTGGACGCTAACTGTGGTTTAGGCACACTGTGGGACTCAGAAGGGAGGTGGACATTTGGATTTGGGGGCACAGAATTTGCTGAATTTCTTTTGGGGGGCAAGGGCCATTTAGCTTTTCCAGAGCCTTTGTGCTACCAGTAACATGGAGCCCCCTATATTTCCGTTAACAAATGATGGACCTGAGTGGGGACTTGCTTTTTTTTGTGGATTGAGTCAAAGCTTTTATTGTGATCCAAAATGTTATGTAAAATGTTCCCATTTATCGTGTGCTCTTTGTTGAGCACTGATATTGGAGTTTCCATTTAAATCTCCGAGTGACGTAATTCAGATGAAACCCACGAGGGATCCATTCACTATAATGGGGCAGCAGAGTTATTCCGGACTCAGCCTGGCCTCTGTTCAGCGTTGTCCTTTTTTTCAGAGGTGCACAAAACTGTGGCCAACGGCACTTTTATGCATACCTAAAAAGACGGACACCGCTGGATCACAGGGCAGACGGCGTCCACAGTGCCGCCATCTGCCTCATTATAGGGAATCTTCCACTGGGGGTTCCTTCTGAATCATGTATTTCAGAGATTTACATGGAAATCCTGGTGTAAGCGCTCAGTGTAGAGCGCAGGATAAATGTTATCCGAACCTTCCTGCAATCTTTAGGAGGCAGAATTTTACGCCTTTTCTTGTGTGGTATAAGTGATTAGATGACTTTATTCTTTGGGTCGGTGCGATTACAGCGATACCAGATTTATATTGGGTTTTTATGTTTGGCAGCTGTCACACACTTAAAAGACGCTTTTTTTTCAAAAACTAGTGTTTACATCACCATATTTTGAGAGCTATAATTTTTCCATATTTCAGCAGACAGAGTCATGTGAGTGCTTGTTTTTTGTTGGATGAGTTGACATTTTTATTGGTACCATTTTCGGGCGTATAACATTGATCGCTTTCTATTCCAATTTTTGGGAGGCTGAATAAACAAAAACCAACAATTTAGGAATTGCTTTTTTTTTTTTATGCTGTCCCACATATGGTAAAATTGATAAGGATGCTTTATTCTTTGGGTCAGTACAATTACAGCAATACCACATTTATATAGTTTTTTTATGTTTTGCCGCTTTTACATAATAAAAACTATTTTGTAGAAAAAATAATTATTTTTGCATCACTTTATTCTGAAAGCTATAACTTTTTTATTTTTCCACTGACAGAGCTGTATGGTGGCTTGTTTTTTGCGGGACAAGATGATGTCTTCAGTGATACCATTTTTATTTACATTCATCTTTTTGATCGCGTTTCATTCCACTTTTTGTTCAGCGGTATGATGATAAAGCATAGTTTTCTGCCTCTTTTTTTTTTTTTTACGATGTTCACTAAAGCAGTTAACTAGTGGGACAGTTTTATAGGTCAGGTCGTTCTGGACGCGGCGATACCAAATATGTGTACTTTTATTGTTATGGTTACAATATTTTCTTTAAATTATTTTGTGATTTTTTGAAAGATGTTTTTAAAACTGTTTTTCACTTTTTTACTTTGTCCCACTATTCTTTCTACAGTCTGATTGCAGTTATAAGGTATAGCAATGCAGGATCCCTGCTATACCTTATAACCTGTCAGTGCCACTGATACTAATTAGTTAGATCATGCACTGCACATGATCTAACAACCTTGCTAGTGACTGGTGACCCGTATGTCATCATGATGACATCAGGTCACCATGGCAAAGATCGGGAACCCGCAATGACGTTGCAGGGTTTCCGATCCAAGAGCAGGCTTTTGTCCCTCTGCCTGCCCTCTAAATGTTGCGATCGCAGCGATCACAGCATTTAATGGGTTAAAGTGCCAGGAATGGTGCAGGAATCAGCTGACACCCAGCGGCGATTGCGCACATGCAAAATCGCCTAGATGTATCCATATGACCAGGGTCGATAAGTACCGGCTACGTGGACATATGGATACGTCTAAGGTCAGAAGGGGTCAATATGTTAATATTAATATTCAGCAGAATTAATTTCATCCTATTGGTTTGGTCTCCACAACAGTCATGGTCTCTCATGGGCCCCCTTGGGAAAACTAATCTCCCACCACTGCTCTATTATGTATAAAGAATCTTATGCATAGTGCTGTACATAAGGGTAAAATTTGCGCGTTGCTATCTCTGTCTTTTTCCATCTCTAGATGTGCACCAGAGCACCTGTGTGTTACTTACATGACCTATCACAGGATTTATCAAAGGGGATCATGTGACATGTCACGTGATACATTGGGTACACGGGGGGACCCTCATCTTCTAAATTACCTGGGCCCTGGCTGCTCTTAATCCACCTCCATATCATTACAGTCTCTAGGAATTGAAGTTCTTCTATCCCCTCAAGGTCAGGAAGTGACAGAGGAACTGTATATAGAGTTTTATCTGTGTACCATCCCACCATAACTAGGTGTTTAAAAGTACAAGAGAACTATCCTAAATTTACATCTGATTACCCTAAGCAATTAAGCAAAGCCAACAAATGAGCTGCATAACAAGAATTGTCTGCTTGTATCTGTCAACGTTAATCCTAACAAGTGTACATAGTAACATAAAATGCAATAAAAAAGGTAATAAATTCTGGTATAGTTATGCCACAATTTGGCAGCATGTGCCATAATTTAATTAGCATCTCCCCCAACTGCTTTATGTTTTTTTTCATGTAAACTAGAGATAGACGTAAATAAAAAAGGCTAAACAGCTAATTCACGGAGAATAATTACATGCTATTTTCAGTCTATTACTTCTTATTACATTGTATTAAGTAAGGTACTGTAAATTCAGGTGAGACCACTGAGGAGCCTTTTATCAGTTAATAACACCTTCCAGCTATTTGATGTAACTATATCTCCTGATGTGATGTTAGGTACATCACAGGGATTTCTCATGCAAAGGAGTTGTAGCCATTCCATCCATAGAAGGATCCGAATGTAATATATAGCTGTGCTTCTGCTGCGTGTTGTGGGATTCCAAGTGTGTGATTGAGCCTATCTCAGCACTTTAAGCCCTCAGATACCCCTGTCAACATTATCACTGGGTTGCGCATAAGTACTTCATTATGTTGCACACCATGGACAAAGGAACATCAAGATCTCTGGGAATGGACTTGATATTGTTCAACAGTTTTGGTTCTCAAGTCCCCAGACAGGTGTCTTCTCCTCTTTCTGTTCTCCATGCTTAGTGTGGCACACACAGGCACACAATGCAAAAATTGAGTCAACTTCTCTCCTTTTTATCTGGTTTCAGATGTGAGTTTCATATTGCCACATATTACTTGCCACAGGAGAGTTTGAACATGCTTCACATGCTTGAAACAAAGTTATTTAACCACATTTTTGGAAAGGTGACAACAATTTTGTCCTGCCCATTTTTGGTCTTTTGTGTGAAATTATGTCCAATTTGCCTTTTTTTCTCAGGTTTTTTTGTGTTGCTCCAATACACACAAAGGAAATAAACGTGTATAACAAAACGTGTAATTGCAATAATTTTCTGGGAGAAATACTTCAAAACAATTTCAAGGGTAGCAACACTTTCAGTCATGACTGTATTTTAGTCTATTAGACCCCGCTGGAGTAGGGATCTAATAGAAAACCTATCAGTCAAACACGGATAGCCTGGATCACGACTACGCTACAGTATGGCTAATAACTTCAATTGCAAATGTATTGTTTTTTGCTTATGCCTTACAAAGTAATAAAAAGTGATCAAAAGCTTGTATATACTCAAGAATCGTAGCAGTAAGACCTACAACTAGTCCTGCAAAAGAAAGAAGTTATTGGTATCAGAACATGGCGGCAAAAAGGCAAAGGTACTCACCAGCCAAGGTATCAAGAAAAATGCACACCAGGACGCAGCTGGCCCCCTTTTGTAAGAAGGAGGTAACACAGGTGCAGAATGCTGATGAACAATCACTCTCATCCGCTCTCACTGGAGGAGCGACTGCCTAGCACTAAAACTGCACACAGATGAAACTTACAATAGGGTGCAATTCACACACTCGCGGCACCGTGCCTAGTCAGCATCCTATTACATGCCCCTCCTATTCGATTAGGCGGGATGCCCGGCACCCTATCCGTGCATCACAGAGGTGCAGAGCTCCCCATTCACAAGGTCACCATTAATAAGCCTGGCTGCTCCCTGGCAGATAAAAAAGTGAAAAAATATCATATGAGGTATTAGTTAATATTTGGCCAAAATATACCTGTGTTACCTCCTTCTTACAAAAGGGGGCCGGCTGCGTCCTGGTGTGCATTTTTCTTGATACCTTGGCTGGTGAGTACCATTGCCTTTTTGCTGTTTTCTAATTTGACTTTGGATTTTTTTTTTAAAAATTAGTTTATTGTTCTGGCTATGCTGTTTGTTATTAGAACATGGCGACGAAAAAATAGATTTTTATTAAAAAGTAATTTCTTTTTTTGCAAAAGTGGCAAAACATGAAAAAAGCTGTGTAGATTTTGTATTGTCACAATCATATCAACCCCCATAATGAAGATAACATGTCAATTATCCTGAAAGATGAGCGGTGTTTAAAAAAAAAAAAGTTTGGAATTGTACATTTTTGTTCATTTTGCCCCTTAAAGATTGTAATTATAAGTGATCAAAAACTTGTACAGTATGTACCACACCACACCACCATCTAGGCAATCATGCTGGGTGCATTTTTTGGACAGCTGATTGCAGCACTCTGTAAGGGGTGTTCTTTTGTGGCCCCTTATTTTCTTTTCCTGTCGAAACCTGTACAAGTGAGAGGGGAAACGCGTCAGGAGATTGATGAGTATACCTATTAATTATTACATGTAAAACTGACATTTTTGATATACATGTTAATATATACCACTGGGTGGAAGACTATATGACCATTTTAGTTTATATATATATAATAATGTCCACCTATTGATTCGTTGTGGCATGTATCTGATGCAATTTTTTTTCAAATTTAGGACTGATTTAGGGATTACCAAGGTCAGTCGACATTGAATGGGGGCACCATTGTCGCATTATCTTTAGCTTACCAACCCTTGTGGTCAGACAGGTGACTGAAATAGGTCATATTAGAGTCTAGTGGTATTTTCCTGACTAATTTTTCCTTTTATATCATCTATTCCATTGGCCTATTTTATTAGGTCCTTTTTCATGCATATCTAATAAATTTTGTTCTTAGGAGGTTTTTTGACAGTAAGACATTTTTCAATATACTCTGGGCATGAAAAGTATTCAGACCCCTTTAAATTTTTCACTATTTGTTTCATTGCAGCCATTTGGTAAATTCTAAAAAGTTCATTTTTTTTCTCATTAAAGTACACTCGGCACCCCATCTTGACTGAAAAAAAACAGAAATGTAGAAATTTTTGCAAATTTATTAAAAAAGAAAAACTGAAATATCACATGGTCATAAGTATTCAGACCCTTTGCTCAGTATTGAGTAGAGGCACCCTTTTCAGCTAGTGCAGCCATGAGTCTTCTTGCTAATGATGCAACAAGTTTTTCACACCTGGATTTGGGGATCCTCTGCCATACTTCCTTGCAGATCGTCTGCAGTTGCGTCAGGTTGGATGGTGAACGTTGGTGGATAGTCATTTTCAGGTCTCTCCAGAGATGCTCAATTGGGTTTAGGTCAGGGCTCTGGCTGGGCCAGTCAAGAATGGTCACAAAGTTGTTCTGAAGCCACTCCTTTGTTATTTTAGCTGTGTGCTTAGGGTCATTGTCTTGTTGGAAGGTGAACCTTCGACCAAGTCTGAGGTTCAGAGCACTCTGGAAGAGGTTTTCATCCAGGATAGCTCTGTACTTGGCCGCATTCATGTTTCCTTCAATTGCAACCAGTCGTCCTGTCCCTGCAGCTGAAAAACGCCCCCATAGTATGATGCTGCCACCACCATGTTTCACTGTTGGGATTGTATTAGGCAGGTGATGAGCAGTGCCTAGTTTTCACACATACCGCTTAGAATTATCCCCAAAAAGTTCTATCTTCGTCTCATCAGACCAGAGAATCTTATTTCTCATAGTCTGGGAGTCCTTCATGTGTTTTTGAGCAAACTCTATGCAGGCTTTCATATGTCTTGTACTGAGGAGAGGCTTCCATCGGGCCACTCTGCCATAAAGGCCCAACTGGTAGAGGTCTGCAGTAATAGTTGACTTTGTGGAACTTTCTCCCATCTCCCTACTGCATCTCTGGAGCTTAGCCACAGTGATCTTGGGGTTCTTCTTTACTTCTCTCACCAAGGCTCTTCTCCCACGATTGCTCAGTTTGGCTGGACGGCCAGGTCTAGGAAGACTTCTGGTGGTCCCAAACTTCTTCCATTTAAGGATTATGGAGGCCACTGTGCTCTTAAGAACCTTGAGTACTGCAGAAATTCTTTTGTAACCTTGGCCAGATCTGTGCCTTGCCATAATTCTGTCTCTGAGCTCCTTGGGCAGTTCCTTTGAGCTCATGATTCTCATTTGGTCTGACATGCACTGTGAGCTGTGAGGTCTTATATAGACAAGTGTGTGTCTTTCCAAATCAAGTCCTATCAGTTTAATTAAACACAGCTGGACTCCAATGAAGGAGTAGAACCATCTCAAGGAGGATAACAAGGAAACGGACAGCATGTGACTTAAACATGAATGTCTGAGCAAAGGGTCTGAATACTTATGACTATGTGATATTTCAGTTTTTCTTTTTTAATAAATTTGCAAACATTTCTACATTTCAGTTTTTTTTTCAGTCAAGATGGGGTGCAGAGTGTACTTGAATGAGAAAAAAATGAACTTTTTTGAATTTACCAAGTGGCTACAATGAAACAAAGAGTGAAAAATTTAAAGGGGTCTGAATACTTTCCGTACCCACTGTAGATACTTCATTAATCAATGATTACAATGAAGTCTACCACAAAATAGTACCAACGAAAACTATAGCTTATTACGCACAAAATTAACGCTCACAAAACTACATTCCATTGATGGAAAATTTTAAAATTCATGGCACTCAAAATAGGATAGCAAAAAAAAATAATTTGGTTTTCAAAGAGTCTGTTCAAAAAATACAATCATACAACTAAATATATTTGGAATCGCCTTAATCGTGCTAACCCAAAGAATAAAGTTAACACTTTTTTTTGCACAGTATGACGAATAGTGTAACCCCCCCCCCAAAAAAAAAGTGCTATATTGTTTATCTTCCTCTCCATAAAGAGCTAATGAAAGTTTGTTAAAAAGTTTTATGCACCCCAAAATAATGGCACTAACATATACAACTCAATCCGACAAAACAAGTCCTCATATGCCTATATCCAGTTATGGCTCCTCGAACGCGACAATAAAAAAGTGAAAACAAATATACGATACTAAAGGTACAGTACAAAGCATTATGGAGAAATGTAAAGCATCTCAGGGACACGGTGCTCAAATGTTATCCTTTCAAACTGGAAGCATGTCAAGAGTTGGACCCCACTCTTTACCCATGAACAAGCAATAATGGAATAACCCACTCTTTACCCATGAACAAGCAATAATGGAATAATCCATTCTTTACACATAAACAAGCAATGAAACTGTGAAATTTGTCCTTTAATTCAAACATCCTAAAAAAGCTTATAGTATGTGAAGCATCTGATTTTCAAGAGAATTTGTCACTTTTAGGTTATTTTACTTACATAGTAGTTTACTATTCAAGTTCACCTTTTCTTTTAATAGGATCTACAGTGGTATTCTTGAAAACATTATTCTGAATACAGTAACACGGAGCAGGCTTTGCAGAAACGAAAATTATCTTTTTTCACAGCTTCCCCTTTCATACACCCTCAGGCAGAACAGTGAAGAAAAAAGAGAAAATGAAAATGTTTAATAAAAAAAAGAGGGGCGGTCAGCCAGTTCTTTTGTATGGGGAAAGACTTTAATTTATTCTTAAATCAAATGATTTATTCTTGGTATTTTGAATGCTGTAATAAATCTCAAAAACAAGTCTTTCAACGTCCTAACGACAAATAGAAAAAGTGATCTATATAAAAAAAATACTGTGGATAAGACGTATTCTGTTGAAGAGTGCACCTGAGTGATGTCCTATTTTTTTCTATGATTCCTTAATGTAAGTTGACCTTCAGGTAGCAAAAGTAAAAACATTACAAGGATAAAAAAGGTGTAAAATGGTTTTCTACGATTGGTGACACTGGGGTGATTTTTGTGTGATCACCTTTCAGTCCGACGACTGCCCAGTGTTTAAGTAGTGATTTAATCACTTTTCATTTAATACACTGGATAATTTATTTGCCTATAGTGTTTTTATGCTCTAGTAGTTGAACTAGGAGTGATTAAAGTGTGTGAGAGAAGGGTAACTTACTATTGATGAGCTGTCCGAATAGGATTCTTCATTCCATCCAGATCCTGCAACCATAGCAGTTTTATTGATTTTCTACTAATATTTTACACCTTACAGCATATTTCCTTACTACTGTGTATATAAAGCTATTATTCAACTAGTAAGCTATTAAAAAGGCTGTGGGTTATTTCTTAAGTATTCCACCCCTATACTGATGCCCTCCTTTCGAATTAAAAGGTCCACTCTGTATTTGACAACAATGAGTCAGATTTACGAATACTGGCTAATATTTAAATATCATAAACCTATATGATACAGTCAGTAAATGTGCTAAATAAAAAAAAGGCCATCATTTGCCTTTTTTAAGTCCCTTTCCTTTTTGTCTTGTGGTATTGGTTGACGTTTTTTGAGCCAAATTCATGAATTTGGTACAGAACTAAAAATTGACTTTTTTCCTGTCTTGAATTGGTTTTGTGACTTTTGGCACCAAAAGTAGCAAAAAATTGCACCAAGGTTTGGCGTACTCAAAAATACCTAAATGGGGGACGGGAGTGAAATTGGGTCAAATTTCGTGATTTTTTAAAAAGTCGAAGTGTAGTAGCACAGATACATGCTATTTCATACAGGATCAAATAATCTCTCAGGGTATATATTCTCAACAGCATGGAAACATACCTTAAAACATAACTTTTAATAATGCTAATAAAATAAGGATTGACCCAGGCAATGTAAAAACCTTAGCACTGACCCATGTTACAAAGCCTGTATATGGCGCATTAATATTGATCACGTATCGACCAATGGCAATTGAGTATAGGAAAGTGCTAAAGAAAGGAAAAAGTGTTGATCTCACCCATTTGGATCCGTAATGGTATTGGATTCCACGGGCAATGTTCACTTATCACATCTGTCTGCCCTGTCATGCCCCATGTAAATGCTCCCGCCCTAACAAGGGCAGTAACCAAGTATGGCTCACTTCTTGTTTACCCCAGAAAAGATGCCTCCTTTTTAAAAACTTACAATTGATGAAAACAACTGGAATTGTTAAACTCTACCCACAAATCTGAAAACAAAACCCCAAAGGAACACATAGTAAAATGCTCCAAAAAAGACCCAAATGGAATAATGAATTGGGTGCAAACGAAAAAAAAAAAAGAACAAAACTAGTCAAAAACAGGCGTAAAAGGCAATAATGAATAGGAGCCAATGTTTGGTAGACTTTAGTGTTTTGGCATCTGAAAAGTTGTTTACTTTTTTTGTATCACCTTTTGGTTGGTGTACTTTAGACCACAATTTTCTGCTTAAAAATCTGTGAACAGCAGTAATACATTTGGAGCATTCTATTGCTTTACAAAATCACGTGCATTTTTGAGACACTTCTAAAAGGTACCGACAGCAAAAAAATTTGGTAAGTCTTAATAGGTTTTTAAAAATTGATCCTTCCCCCCGCAAATTTTGGCACAATGCTGCGACTCTGGTTAATGTGCCCAACCGAGAATAGCTTTTTTCACATGCCACCATGACTCCTGCTACCTATGTTTGAAAAATTCTTACTTGCATAATTTGAGATGAAAAACGATTTGGCAACCAATAACCTGGGTCCATCCCAAACAGTGTAGCAGACGCCTGTCATAAATATCAATCTTTAATTACAATGGTAGTGGAATGTTCATGCTCAATGAATTTGTATTATGTAGTAAAATTATGCAATAATGCCCTGTTTGAAGCTTAGCAAGCCTTAATTGGTGGTGGTGGTGGTGGTGGGGAAGTAAAACCAGCATGACTGCTCTTTATTATAAATTAATTTGGTATTTTATTAAATTAAAAATACTGCTGAACATCCAGACCTTAAAATAAACAAAGTTACAAGTAATTTTTATCATGTAATTGGCAATGTAAGTCCAATGACAAGATGATATGGAATGTGTAACATCCCTGGCGGCGTGCTTGCATGGTGCACCACCTCCCACCATGCAAGACCGCAATCTTACCTGTCAGTTCATGCTGCACTCTTTGTTTCAGTACCTGCTGTGTCCATGTCTC
Organism: Phyllobates terribilis; assembly: GCF_046119375.1. Lineage (NCBI taxonomy): Eukaryota > Metazoa > Chordata > Amphibia > Anura > Dendrobatidae > Phyllobates > Phyllobates terribilis. The sequence goes on from NW_027362764.1 coordinate 520,169,440, forward strand.
TTGTCTGACTGCTTAGGGCGTCGGCGCGGCTTTCTGCTTGTTTCTTATAGCTACTGTGTGCACAGTCCTAATGCGTCCCCAGCCTATTGCTGTGAGTCACTGGATACTTAAACCCCCTCCACCCAGTAGGAGGTGCCTGCGCAACACTTTCCATCTGTTTGTTCCTTGCAACTTAGTCGCCAGGTCCTGTCCTGTATCTAGTCTGTTTCTGCCACCCTGGGGGCTGTATACCCAGGTCTGTTACCTGTACCTGTGACTTTAGTCAGTTTCCGCCACCCTGGGGGCTGAGTTCCCAGGCTCGTTCCTGCATCTTGTTCCTGGTTCAGATCCTGTCTGAACAGTGTCCTAGTCTGTTACCTGTTTGTCTCTATGTCTGGATCTTTCCCTTTTCTTGCAGTATCTGAACCTGCACCTAACTCCAACTCGTTGTCTCTGTACTTCTGTTTGTGAGTTTTGTGTCCACTCGTTACTTCATTGCAAGTACTTTGTGTGTATCTGGTTCTGCTCATTCTGTTTCCCTGCCTCTGTATCTAACTCCTGTGTTCCAGCTATCTTCTTGTGTTCTCCAGTCTGTTCCATGTGAACAGAGCCCTGTCCTGTCTACCGCATCTGCGGGTTTTGCTTTGCTCTGCTTGCTCACCGCACCTGCAGTTTTGCTCTGCTTTGCTTGTTCACCGCATCTGCGGGTTTTGCTCTGCTTTGCTTGTCTACCGCATCTGTGGGTTTTGCTCTGCTTTGCTTGTTCACCGCATCTGCGGGTTTTGCTCTGCTTTGCTTGTTCACCGCATCTGCGGTTTTGCTCTGCTTTGCTTGTTCACCGCATCTGCGGGTTTTGCTCTGCTTTGCTTGTTCACCGCATCTGCGGTTTTGCTCTGCTTTGCTTGTTCACCGCATCTGCGGGTTTTGCTCTGCTTTGCTTGTTCACCGCATCTGCGGTTTTGCTCCGCTCTGCTTGTCTACCGCACCTGCGGCTCCGTTCCTGTATCCCAGTCTGTACTGGTCCCTATCCTGCCTGCGTTTCTACCTGCCAGTACCCGCCTCTCTGTATGTCAGCCGTGCCTGCCTGTGCCCACCTGGCTGCATGCCAGCCATGCCTGCCAATGCCCACCTGTCTGCATATCAGCTGTGCCTGTCAATATCCACCTGTCTGCATACCAGCCGTGTTTGCCAGTACCCACCTGTCTACATGCCAGTCTAACCAGCCTGTTCCTGCATTCCCCGGTGTGGGTCAACAGCTGTGACCGGGGTCTGACCTGGAGTAGCACCTGGTCCCTCTGCTCGGTTCCTCCCTGGTTCATGGAGTCGACTGAGCCGCCGTGCGACCTTGGTTGGATCGGGATGATACTTAGTTACGCCCCTCCAGGCACTCCTCGGTTCATGGTACAGTGGGATCACTAATCACGCTCACGCCAGTCAGTCTGGGTGCCAGCGTAACAGTTTGCTCAGGCCATGGTTACCATTGAGCCCCACGGCCCTTCGCTCTCAGAGACATTTGAATCCTTGTCTGGCGAATACGTGCACCATGAAAAAAAAAATTCTCAAGCTGTGGCCCAGGCGATTTATGCACCAGCCCAAATGGATCTATCAGCACTCGTTCCTGCAGATCCACCACGGTACTATGGGGATCCAAAATGAAGCCGTGCATTTGTGGAGCAATGCGTGCTGCATTTCAAATTCTATGCTCACTATTTTCATACCGATCTGGTTAAAGTAGCATTCATGATGTCCTACCTAGTGGGTGATGCCTTGAAATGGATCACCCCCCTATGGGAAGCATGGGATCCTATCGTCTCTGACCTGCAGGCCTTCCTGGTGGCCTTTCTAATGGTCTTCGATGACCCTAATCCTGAGGCTTCTGCTAAAGCTTCCCTTCCCAGTATCCTGGAGCAGCCCCGATGGGTAATGTGTGTAGGTAGCCTACCAGTTCCCCAGCCTGAAGAGACTGCTGCCCACACAGAATCCACACAGGATGACTGTTAGAACCCTCCTGTTAGTTTTTTCTATCTTGTGTTTTGCGGTCACGTGACCATCTGCCTATATATTCCAGCTCCGCCCTTCTGGCTTTGCTGGACTTCAGTGTTGTTTGGCTGTTTTGCTAGCCTGGTGCTTCTGTGCCTATCTCTGTCAGTTTGCTTGGTCCTCTGGGACCTCTAGTACTTTTTGTCAGTTTGTCTTTTGTGTTCTACAACAATTTCTGTTTAGGAGGTGTCTCAATTTTGTCCCAGTCCTTAGTTCTTTTAGGGACCCCTCCCTTAAATCTATAGGTCTTCGTTCAGACTAGCTGAGGACGAAGGCGGGTCTGTGTTATGATCTGCTACAGAGACTAAGGAAAGACAGGAGATCTGTCCCTACAATAGAACTAAACTAGATCCCTACGATGTAACGGGGAACCTGATCCTGCGATCAGACCCGCTAAAGTCCTCGGCTAGTCTGTACGAAGACCTATAGATGTGAGGGAGGAATCCCTACAAGAACTAGGGACTGGGAAAAGTTGGACACCTCCTAGCAGAAATCGTAGCAGTCAAAGACAAACACACAACAAAAAGTAAAGAGGTCAGAAGACCTAGCAAAACTAACAGAGAACGGCAACAGAGCACCAAGCTAGCTCAACAGTAGTAAATACAAATGAAGTCCAGCAATGCCAGGAGGGCGGAGCCGGATTAAATAGGCAAAACTGGTCATGTGACCAGCAAACTAAAAAAAACCTAACACGAGAGTTGTAACAGTACCCCCTCTTCTAAGAGGATCCTCCGGATCCCCTAGGCCCAGGCTTACCAGGAAACCTCCTGTGAAATGCTCGGACAAGTCTGGAAGCAGAAACATCATCCGCCCTCACCCATGAGTTATCCTCAGGTCCGAAACCCTTCCAAGCGACGAGATACTGCAAACTCCCTCTATACCGTCTAGAATTTAGGATGCGGGAAATTTCATGAAACACCGGATTAATCCTCCAGGACGTAGGAACCTCCAGCCTAACAGCAGATTGGTTAACTATCTGAAGCACCTTAAAGGGCCCTACGAACTTGGGACCCAATTTTTTAGAAGGAATCCTCAATCGCAGATTCTTAGAGGACAACCAAACCATGTCACCAACAGCAAACAAAACTTCTTGCCGTTTCCTATCAAAGTACCTCTTAGATTTTTTGTTAGCCTCCTGAAGATTACCACGCACATCCGTCCAATCTCTCTCCAAATCACCGGAAAAACTCTCCTCCTCAGGCACAGCCGAAACCAATTTGGAGAATGACCCAAAAGACGGATGTCTCCCAGAACAACAAAAAAAAGGCGAACACCCAGCAGAAGAGGATGTATGGTTGTTAAGAGCAAATTCAGCAAGTGGCAGAAACTCAGACCACCCCTCTTGATTGTCTGCCACAAAACAACGCAAGAACTGCTCAACATCCTGGTTCTTCCTTTCTGTCTGGCCATTAGACTCAGGATGATATCCGGATGAAAACGACAAATGGACTCCCAACCTGTCACAAAAGGCACGCCAAAAACGAGCCACGAACTGAGGTCCCCTATCAGAAACAATGTCAGTAGGAACACCATGTAGTCTGACAATCTCCTTGACAAAGGCCTTAGCGAGTGTCTTAGCGCAAGGCAGTTTGATAAAGGGAACCAAGTGACACATCTTGCTAAAACGGTCCACGACCACCCAGATGACCGTGAAACCTTCAGAGGGAGGAAGGTCAGTAATAAAGTCCATAGTCAGATGTGTCCAAGGTGCACTAGGAACCTCCAGAGGGCAAAGCAACCCCGCAGCAGGAGCATGCGAAGACTTGGATCTAGCACACACAGTACATTGGCGCACCCACTTAATGACTTCCTTCTGCCATCCAGGCCACCAAAAACTGCGACCCACAAGTCTCTTGGTCTCAGAAATTCCTGGATGACCTGCCAACCGAGACTCATGACACTCAACAAACAAATCTCTCCTAAAGGTCCTAGGCACAAACAACCTCCCATGGGGAGTGTTAGATGGGGCATTCTCCTGTGCTTTAAGAATCTCATCCTCCAAAACGGAGTCCAAAGCAGCAATCACAACACCTTCTTGTAAAATGGTCTCCTCTTCCTCCTCAACACCGACCATGCGAGAAAAGCTGCGAGACAAAGCATCCGCTTTAACATTCTTGGTACCCGGGATGTAAGTAAAATTAAACCGCGAGAAAAAAAGTGCCCACCTAGCCTGACAGGCATTCAAGCGCTTGGCAGCATCAAGATAGATCAGATTTTTATGATCAGTGAAAACCTGAATGGGAAAATCAGCACCTTCCAAGAGGTGACGCCAGTGTTCAAATGCGAGTTTAATCGCCAGCAATTCCCGATTACCAATATCGTAATTAAGTTCAGTCTCGGAAAATTTTTTTGAAAAAAAGGCACAGGGATGTACTCCATCCTTGTTTTCCTGAGACAACACCGCACCAACCCCCACCGAAGAAGCATCAACCTCAACCAAAAACGGCTTAGTCACATCAGGCTGCATAAGGATGGGAACAGAGGTGAACCTCTCCTTTAAAAACACAAAAGCTTCAATGGCCTCAGAAGTCCACTGAACCGCATTAGCACCTTTCCTGGTGAGATCGGTCAGCGGTTTGACAATAATAGAAATTTTTTTTATGAATTTTCTGTAATAATTGGCGAAACCCAAAAACCTCTGTATCGATTTCAAACCAATAGGCCTAGGCCATTCCTGTACAGCCTGAACCTTCACCGGGTCCATCTCAAAACCTTCACTGGAGATAATGTAGCCCAAAAAACTAATTCTCTGTACAGCGAACTCACATTTCTCCAGCTTAGCAAAAAGCGAATTGTCCATTAATAACTGTAATACCTCATGAACGCTCCGCCAATGAGACTCCAGATCAGGCGAATAAATCAAAATGTCATCCAAATACACAACCACATTTTTGCCGATTAAAGGTCTAAGGATATCATTAATAAGATTCTGAAAAAATGCTGGAGCATTGGTGAGACCAAAAGGCATAACCAGATTCTCAAAATGACCCACAGGAGTGTTAAAAGCAGTCTTCCATTCATCACCCTCCTTTATGCGCAACAACTTGTATGCCCCCCGGAGATCAATTTTAGAGAACCACTTGGCCCCCACTAACTGGTTAAATAAATCAGGAATCAATGGCAGTGGGTAAGGATTGCGTACAGTAATTTTATTAATCTCACGAAAGTCCAGACAAGGACGTAAACCGCCATCTTTTTTTTTTACAAAAAAAAATCCAACAGCCACAGGAGACTTGGAAGGCCTAATGTGACCAGCGGCCAAGCTTGTCTGTATGTATTCCTCTAAAGCCTTTCTCTCAGGAATAGTAAGATTAAATAAACGACTCTTAGGAAGAGTCGCTTCAGGGACAAATACAATGGTACAATCATAGTCTCTATGGGGAGGCAAAACCCGCGACTCCTCCTCAGAAAAAACTCTCCAAAAATCCTGAATAGGTACAGGCAATTCCCCTCTATCCACAGCAGCAATGCGCCCGTTACAACACTTGTCATAACACTTAGGGCTCCAGGACTTAATTTCATTGGTAGACCAATCCAGTACAGGATTGTGCAATTTTAACCAGGGTAACCCCAATATTACTGGAGAAGGCAAATTATCCAATACCACCAAATCCAAATTCTCTTGATGAATACCATTAATAGTGAGGGGAAATTCACAGACCTTGTGAGTAACACTCTTCAAGGGAGAGCCATCGACAGAAACCACAGCAATAGGGGATGACAAAGTTTTAGGTTCTAATCTAAGTTTTTCCAAGAATCCCCCATCAATCACATTCAGAGTAGATCCACAATCCACAAATACCCGAAATTCAATTAATTCATCCTGAGCAGCAGTAGTGGCAGATAGGAATACTCCCTTAGAATTTAAACAGGCAATACGGGCATGACTGACCATTTTTTTTTCTTTCTTCATACGAAGCACACAGCTCTTAATCAAATGACCAGAATTTCCGCAATAGAAACACAAGCCTTCAGAAAGTCGGCGGTCTTTTTCCTGAGAGCGGGGTGTCATCGCCCCTATTTCCATCGGCTCACCATTGTCAGCACTGAACCTCTCAGGACTCGAAGCTGACATAGCAGAGGATTTGCTCTCATTAACCCTTGCACGCAGTCTCCTGTCCACCCGTATAGCTAATTGCATTGCCTCCTGCAAGTTTCCAGGTGTGGGATAAGCAATCAGTAAATCCTTAACCCTTTCACCTAGCCCTGCAAGAAACAAGCTTTTCAAAGCTGAATCGTTCCACCCCACCTGGGCAGACCACCGACGGAAGTGAGAACAATATTTTTCCACATTACCTGATCCCTGCCTCAAACGTCTTAATTCAAACTCAGCAGATGAGACACGATCAGGATCATCGTATAATAAACCCAAAGCAGAAAAAAAACTATCCACTGATCTAAAGCACGGATCACTAGGTTGGAGAGAGAAGGCCCATCCCTGAGGATCTTTGCGCAAAAGTGACATTATGAACCGTATGCGCTGTGATTCATCACCAGAGGATCCGGGTCTCAAACGAAAATATAATAGACAAGCATTTTTAAAAGAAAAAAAATCTTGTTGTTCGCCAAAAAATAGATCAGGCAGACGTACCTTTGGTTCCACAAAATGCGCTCCAGAACAGCTACTCACGTGTTGTTGGAGCTTGGCCACCTCCAGAGAGAGTCCCTGCAAGCGTTGAGCCAAATCTTGCACCGAGACCATGATGGAAAACTGGAGGTCTTTCCTTAGAGAAATTTTTTTTTTTTTATATGGCTGGACTTACTGTTATGATCTGCTACAGAGACTAAGGAAAGACAGGAGATCTGTCCCTACAATAGAACTAAACTAGATCCCTACGATGTAACGGGGAACCTGATCCTGAGATCAGACCCGCTAAAGTCCTCGGCTAGTCTGTACGAAGACCTATAGATGTGAGGGAGGAATCCCTACAAGAACTAGGGACTGGGAAAAGTTGGACACCTCCTAGCAGAAATCGTAGCAGTCAAAGACAAACACACAACAAAAAGTAAAGAGGTCAGAAGACCTAGCAAAACTAACAGAGAACGGCAACATAGCACCAAGCTAGCTCAACAGTAGTAAATACAAATGAAGTCCAGCAATGCCAGGAGGGCGGAGCCGGATTAAATAGGCAAAACTGGTCATGTGACCAGCAAACTAAAAAAAAACTAACAGGAGAGTTGTAACAGTCTGTTCACTAGGAACAGGCAGCCCGCTACATCGTAAGGATTCAGCTTAGTCTTACTGTAGGGACAGCTTTCCCCTATCTTTCCTTAGTTCTTGTTGCAGATCATAACAGTAAGTCCAGCCCAAAAAACTTAAAGGAAAGAAATTCGGGGATCAGTATGGTTTCCGTCCAGGATTTGGCTCAACGCCTGCAGGGATTGTCTCTGAAGGTGGCCGAGCTTCAGCAACACGTGAGTAGCTGTCCTGGAGCGCATTTTGTCGAACCGAAGGTAGGACTGCCTGATGTTTTTTATGGTAAACAGCAAGAATTTTTTTTCCTTTAAAAATGCTTGTTTGTTATTTTTTCGTTTGAGACCAAGATCCTCTGGGAATGAATCACAGCGCATTGGTTTAATTATGTCACTTTTGCGCAAAGAACCACAGGGTTAGGCTTTTTCTCTCCAGCCTAATGATCCGTGTTTAAGCTCTGTGGAAGAATTTTTTTCTGCTATGGGGCTATTATATGACGATCCTGATCGAATCTCATCTGCTGAATCAGAACTTAGACGTTTGAATCAGGGGTCAGATGATGTTGAAAATTATTGCACACACTTCAGGAGATGGGCCTCAGAAGTTAAATGGAATGATTCTGCGCTGAAATGTTTATTTCTTGCTGGTCTGAGTGAAAGGGTTAAGGATTTGCTAATTGCATTCCCTGCACCTGAGACTCTGCAGGAAGCTATGCAGTTAGCTGTTCGTGTGGACAGGAGACTGAGGTCCAGGGTTAATGATGTAAAAACTCCTGTAACTTCAGGTCCTAGTTCCCAGAAATTCTGCTCTGACAGCGGAGAACCAATGGAGGTGGGGGAAATGTCACTCCGCTCTCAGGAAAGAGACCGGAGATTCGCCGAGGGTTTATGACTTTATTGTGGTAAAGCTGATCATTTGATTAAGTATTGTGAGCTTCGTTTAAGTAAAGAAAAAAAAAAGGTCAGTTACACCCGTATAGCTTGTTTACGCTCTGCAGGAGTATTTCTTTCTGGGAGTACTACTCTGCAGGGAGATTTGATTGAATTTCAGGTATTTGTGGATTGTGGTTCAACACTTAATGTGATTGATAAAGGGTTTTTTGGAAAACCTTAAATTGAAATCCAAACCTTTGTCATCACTTATTTCTGTGGTTGCAATTGATAACACTCCTTTGAAATGTATTACTCACAAGACTGCTGCATTTTCCCTCACTATCAATGGAGTTCACCAAGAAATTTTGGACTTGGTTGTTTTGGATAATTTGCTCTCTCTAGTTGTTCTAGGATTGCCTTGGTTAAAACTGCACAATCCTTTATTGGACTGGTCTACTAATTAGTGTTGAGCCACCCCCGTAGTGTTCGAGTTCGGTTCGGTTCGTCGAACACCCGTGTGTTCGCCGAACTGTTCGTCGAACTGTTCGTCGAACAACGTCGAACACCGATAAAACCAATGGCAGGCAAACAAAAACACATAGAAACACATAGAAAACACCTTCAAAGGTGTCCAAAAGCTGACAAACTGCTCAGAAGACACAACTAACACATGGAAAAGTGACAAGTACATATAGTCATGCGAAAAGAAAAGAGGTGGAGGAGTAAAAGGAGGGGGAGACACAGATATAGGCATGTCATGCCCTTCTAAAATCCAAAAAGTGAGAAGCCGACACGTTCAGTCCGCTCCTGCCCGTGCCACCTCCGTGTCGCCGGGTTTGTGCCAGAGCCACGGTGAACCCTGACGGCCAGCCCCCCTCTCCCAATACTGGTGCCTGTCCGCTGGTGGGTCGAGCGAGCCCCCCTGTGGTGGAGGCAGCTCTAAGCTTTTTAATTTAAATTGTCTCTCTAATTTGAATGAATACACTTTAAATCCATTTACAAGGATCTATTGGAGGGCAAGTCTCATGCCAGCAGCCGCGTAATTCCAGCTCCAGTAGCGTCCACTAAAGCTGCTGCAGTTAAAAAGCTTTTATAAGGATCGAGCTCGGCTGTCCACCGCAAGGCATCCTACTGCCAGTCCCAGCCCCTATGCCTTGGGGTGCCTCCTGATGCTCTTCACTGAGTATCCCGTGGTCCCGAAGCATTTCCTTTGAAAAAATTAAGTGTCCAAACTACAGGTGGTGTAGCTTGCTTAATAGCCGGGATAATCCGCTGACTAGCAGACACTGCTACTAGGCACAAAGTATTTCCTGGGCTAGATGCAGTTAAAAATTTGTAATTAGATACTCTCGTTGGATGCTGAGAAAGCATTCCATAGAGTCTCCTGGCACGCCATATATGATTCTCTTAAAAAGCTTGGGGTAGGGGTCTAGGGGACCCTTTTATAGCCAAAATCACGGCCCTGTATCACAATACGTCACCTAGGCTGAAGATAAATGGAACTGTAGCACCCTGAGGGCTCGGTTGCTACAGAGGTATTGCACCTCACCCAGAGGTGCGATATCTCACTCTCAGGTAAGGATGGAGTGTGGATCAGGACCCGACACCTGCATGCATTACACCACATTGCCGTGGGGCAGGGCGACCAATATGCCTCTGAGATGGGCACGACAGTCCCTGTCTCTGGCTGGAATGGGGGGAGGGAACACTGAGGAAGGGGAACCCTGTAGTGCAGGAGCAGGGAGGAAGCAGTTCCTGGGTGCATTGAGAAGGGAGTATAAAAGGTGGGCACCATCTTAGTTCAGTGCAGAGAAGTCTGAGCAGAAGTGGCAGGGAGCAGGGGCTCTGCATGAGCTCTGCTCCGGAGGCGGGCCAAGTAACAGAGGCCCAGGCCTGGAAGAGGGAGAAGGAAGGAAGAGGAGCGGAGAAGGCTCCAGGAACGAGGAACGAAGGGATCCCAGGGGTGCGGACGGGCGAGTCGCCACCGCACGCCCGAATCCACCTGCGTGGAGGGGTCAGGCCAAAGGGGGAGACCGGTCCCCGAAACTAGTGGAGGCAGGAAACGACCCTCAGCTAGAAACCGGAGGCTGTGACATTTTATGTGGCGCAGCCCCTCGCTACACCCGCTAGGAAGGCACCACATAGGGTCAGGGAAACTGGCACCAAGTTTACCAAGAGGAGGCCCGAGGCAGCCGGACCGAAGGGTTGGTAAGAAAGGCCAGACAAAGGACACACAAAGGGGGTCCTGTGAAGCGCTCCAAAGTTATCTGGGAGTTGTCTGAGCCCCTCACCTGGTGAGCACAGTACGACGTGGGCAGCCGTTACCTGCAGACGTGGTCTGGATAATAAGAACTGTGAGTAAAGGCCCTGGACTGCATCACTGACTCAGTGTCGTTACTGCTGCTGCCCTGCACCATCACCCCCATCCTCCGCATACACTGCCCTGAGGCTATACTCCTCCCGTGGGGAGTTATTCTATGCTCTGCTGCACCCACAACACCAGCCTCAGCGGTCTGCCCTGCAGCGGCGGTTCACTCTGACCGCAATCCACGGGTGGCGTAGTCGGACATTTAAACATCAAAACCACATAAATAGTTCCGCCACTGGTTTGACCACCCTGAGCCACGGAACCGGGTCGCCGCCACGAAGACTACAACCACCAGCATCCACCAAAAAGGGTCCGGCTCCGGGTGTCCCAAGGCCCAGGGGGTGCATCAGAACATTTTCATCACCTTTCACAATCGCCAATGGGACAAGGCAGGGATGTCCTCTGTCCCCTCTCTTATACATCCTAGTGACGGAGCACCTGCTCTAATCAATTCGCCATAACCCCAATATTAGGTGGATTGAGGTGGGAGGCACCGAGTACAAGTGCTCTCTATTTGCTGATGATGTCCTAGTATATATCACTCAATCACATATATCCATCCATGCTGTTATGGCTGAAATAGATCACTTTGTTACATGGTCAAATTTTAAAATCAATGCAGCGAAGTCTGAGGCCCTCGATGTCTCCCTCCCCAAATCCATATAGGATTCCATCCAGTCCAACTTTCCCTTTGCCTGGCCCTCACAGGGTATCAAATACTTAGGAATTCCTATTCATAGAGACCTCTCCCATCTATGTTATCTTAATTTTGGGCCCTTTATTGAACAACTCCATACAGACCACGGTTGGCAAGTTAGAACTGTAAGATTCACTATGTGAACCAATGGTGTTTTGTGGAAAAGCACATGTACACTGTGTTCCAAATTATTATGCAAAAAGTGTTATGGAGTGATAAGGGAAGAATTTGTTTGTTTGTGAGTTAAACTCATTGATGGTGATGTGTGTCAGGGCTCTTTATATCACTGTAAGCAATTGCAGACACCTGTGCTAATTAGTTTGGCAGGTGTGTCCAATGAAAGGCAAGACTACTTAAGAAGGCTGTCTCACATTATTAAGCAGCCTACATTTTCTGCCAAAATGGGAAAGAAAAAGGATGTGTCGGCTGCTGAGAAGCAACAAATTGTGGAGTGTTTAGGTCAAGGCATGACTACAATCAACATTGTGCGATGATCAGGATGAAGTGTCTTGGCAATCAAGAAGTATGTAGCTGATTCACAGTACACACGTGTGCGTGATTGATAAGGGCAAATTGAGGACTCTTTCCTACAGGCAATTACGTCAGGTTAAAAGAGCAGCGGCAAAAAAGCCTTGTCATAGCAGCAGACAAGTTTTTGAAGCTGCTGGTGCCTCCAACGTCCCCCGAACAACAAGATGCAGGGTCCTTCAGAGGTTTGCAGCTGTGCATACGCCATCCTGTCGACCTCCTCTATCCACTTCACACAAGCAGAAATGGCTCCAGTGGGCCAAACATTACATGAAGACTGATTTCAAAACTGTTTTGTTCACGGATGAGTGCCGTGCAGTGCTCGATGGTCCAGATGGATGGAGTGGAGGATGGCTGGTTGATGGACACCCCACGCAAACACGGCTACAGCGCCAACAAGGAGGAGGTGGAGTAATGTTTTGGGCTGGAATCATGGGGAGAGAGATTGTCGGCCCCTTTAGGATCCCTGAAGGCGCTAAAGATGAACTCCATAATGTATGTGGATTTTCTCAAACAGCACTTCCTGCCATGGTTCAAGAAGAAGAACCGTGTATTTCACAGCAAGATCATTTTTTTGCATGATAATGCACCATCTCATGCTGCACATAAAACATCTGCATCTCTGGCTGATATGGGCATAAAAGGGGACAAACTTATGGTGTGACGCCCATGCTCCCCTGACCTCTACCCCATTCAGAACCTCTGGAGCATCATCAAAAGGAGTGTCTATGATGGCGGGAGGCAGTTCACATCTAAGCAACAGCTCTGGGAGGGTATTCTGTCCTCATGCAAAACAATTGAAGCAGAAACCATCCAAAACCTGACAAATTCAATGGACGAGAGAGTTCAGAAGCTCCTTTCGAACAAGGGGTCCTATGTGAAAATGTAACATCACCTAGAATAAAGTTTTGAGTTGAAAACTGTTTGATTTAGTTTCTAATAACCTGCTAATGCTTATAATTTCAAAAATGACCATTTTTTTGGTCTTTATTAAAATGAAAAGGTTGATCGAAAAGTTTGGGGGATCTAAGAGTGTGGCAACCCAGTAGTCATGATTACTTCGAATTCTGACAATATGAGGGTCATGTTGCAGGTAGTGCAGCAAGAAGGCACTTATGTGTCTTGCGCATCTCGGAGCCCCAAAATTATTTTCCGGGCTAGATGCAGCTAAAAATTATTATTAATTTTAAATCTGGTGGAGCTTAGTATAGATGGCCTAATAGGATCAGTGCTGCACACTGCTACAAAGCCCAAATTATTTTCCAGTCAAGATACAGATAAACATGATTAGTAATTTTAAATCTGGTGGAGCTTATTATAGATGGCCTAATAGAATCAGTGCTGCACACTGCTACAAAGCCCAAATTATTTTCCAGCCAAGATACAGATAAACATGATTAGTAATTTGAAAGCTTAAAATGGTTGGTAGGGTGATTTTAACCAATCATCAAGCTTTTACTCTCCCCAGGATGACACAGGGCTAGAAAAGTCGTTTCGGATCCATGATTTGTTCATCTTTATGAACGTGAGTCTGTCTACATTATCAGTGGAGAGCCGCGTGCGCTTATCTGTCAGCACACCACCAGCAGCGCTGAACACACGTTCAGACAGAACGCTGGCTGCGGGGCATGACAAGATCTCCAAGGCGTAAGTGGCTAGCTCCGGCCATTTATTCAGATTGGAAGCCCAAAAAGAGCAAGGGTCCAGTGACACAGTCATGCCTTCAATGTTTACTTTGAGATACTCCTGTACCATCGTCTCTAGGCGTTGACTATGTGTCAGACTTCTTGTCTCCTGTGGCCTTGCAAAGGATGGGCTAAAAAAGTGGTGAAATGATTCCGCAAAATTGATGTTACCAGCAGATACTGTGGTTCTGTTTCGGTTTGAGTGCTGAACACTTGACGGTCCCACGGTTGGCAAGTTGGAACTGTGAGATTCACTACGTGCACCACTGGTGTTTTGTGGAAAAGCACATGTAAGATTCTGCAACAGTCTCTGCTGATACTCCTGCATGCGTGCATCCCTTTCTATGGCAGGAATAATTTCTGCAAATTTACTTTTGTACCGGGGATCTAACAGTGTGGCAACCCAGTAGTCAGGATTATTTCTAATTCTCACAATTCGAGGGTCATGTTGCAGGTAGTGCAGCAAGAAGGCACTCATGTGTGTTGCGCATCCAGGAGCACCAAGTCCCTGTTGTGTTGGTGGCGAGGTAACAATCATGCTTCCTTCCTCTGTCCTCTCCCCCCAACCTCGCACAACAGAAATGTGATCAAGGTCTCCCTCATCTGATGAGTCTTCCATCAGTTCGTCCTCCACTTCTTCCTGGGCTCCTGCACCTTCCTCACTAGTTTGGCTGCTACCATGCGCCCTGGTAAAACCATCTCCCCCACCCTCACATGCCTGCCGCCTTGGTGCTGCCGACCGTCTGGACCTTGCAGATGTTAGCCCTTCCGCATACAGCTCCTCCTCCTCTACTTCCTCCACCTCCTCTTGTGCCACCACCTGACTCCGAATTCTGTTTAACATGTGCTCCAGCATTTAAATCACCGGAATAATCATGCTGATAATGGCATCGTCAGCACTAAACATCTTCGTCGCCATTTCAAAACTGTGCAGAAGGGTGCATAGGTCCCTGATCTGAGACCACTCCTCCAGCATGATTTGCCCCACCTCTGGATCTCGTTGGCCCAGGTTATACGTCAGAACGTATTGCACCAGGGCTTGTCGGTGCTGCCACAGTCGCTGCAACATGTGCAGAGTTGAATTCCACCGGGTAGGCACATCGCATTTTAGCCGGTGAAGTGGCAGGCCCAACGACTTCTGTAGAGATGTAAGTCGCTGAGCTGCGGTATGCGAACGGCGGAAGTGAGCACACAGCGACCGTGCCCTCTGCAGAAGGCCATCTAGTCTGGGATAGTGGGCTAAAAATTGCTGAACAACCAGGTTCAACACGTGAGCCATACAAGGCACGTGTGTGACATTGCCCCGGCGAAGGGCCGCACCCAGGTTTGCAGCATTGTCGCACACGGCCTTCCCTGGTTTCAGGTCCAGTGGAGACAACCATTCATGAAATTGGTTCTCCAGAGCTGACCACAACTCCTCAGCTGTGTGACTCACATTTCCCAGACATTTCAAAGTAAAAACCGCCTGATGACGTTGAGCCCTACTGCCAGCATAGTAAGGAGGTGTGCAGGATCCCTTCTGCGCAGTTAGAAAGCTTGTGGCATGACCAGAGAGGCTTTGGGTGCAGGTGGAAGACTAAGAGGAGGTTGAGGAGGCAGAAGCAGTGGAGGAACTTTGACATAAAGAGGATTGACGCACAACTCGTGGGGACGGCAAGACTTGGACAGCAGCCCCTTGTCCTGCTGTCACCATAGTTACCCAGTGTCCAGTCAGTGACATGTAACGCCCCTGTCTATGCCTACTCATCCAAGTGTCTGTGGTGAAATGCACCCTGTCACACACAGAGTTTCTCAAAGAAGCGGTGATGTTGTGTGCGACATGCTGGTGGAGCGCAGGCACACCTTTCTTTGAGAAGTAGTGCCGACTGGGCATCTGGTACTGGGGAACTGCGATGGACATAAGGTCTCGAAAATCCTCTGTGTCCACCAGGCGGAAAGGCAGCATTTCTGTAGCCAAGAGCTTGCAGATGGTGAAATTCAACCTCTTAGCTTTCTCATGGCTAGGAGGAAATGGTCTTTTACTTGTCCACATCTGAGGGACCGAGGGCTGGCTATTGTGCTTAGACGGGGTTGATAAGGGTGTCCCCGGCAAACTGCCGGTCTGTGAGGAAGATGCAGGCGGACATGTTAGGTTGCCTTGATCCAAAGGTGGTGCTATCGATGTCGGACAGCGCTCAACACCAGCTGGTGTTACCACCTCCAAAGAAAATGATGACCTGCCAATCACGCTGGCTGTTGCGGGTAAAGAGGTGGCAGGTCTGCGCCCCAAAACAGGTGTGACTGCTGTCCCCCCAGTCACAGAGGATGAAGAGGCCGCGGATGCACAAGATATGGCAGACGGTGGTTGGCCCGGCCGGCTAGGCCGCATTGTAGCACACTGAACTTCCCACTGCAACTTATGCTTCATGTCCATGTGCCGGTTCATGCATGAAGTACTCAAACTATGTATTTTTTAGTCTCTACTTAGCTTTTGCTGACAAATGTTACAGATAACACGAGTTGGGTCATCTTTATCGATCTGAAAAAATGCCCAGGCTATGCAAGGCTTAGCACCCATGCGACCTGAAGAGCCACCACGACTTGTGGTGAGAGGCAGAGTTGTGTTTGAGGATGCAGTTGTTGACGTGCTTCCAGTACTACGTCTCTGTCCAGGAAGGCGCAACCTGACCTCGTCGTCACTAGCATCTTCCTCCACCTCCTCTGCTGACCTCATCTCTTGGCTGACTGTGGGTTGACAGTAAGTGGGATCTCCAACCTCATCATCATCACCCTGTGCGTTATCACACCCGTCGTCCTCAGAGCCAACCTGTTCCTGCACTGACAAAAAACTAAAGTTGTCGCTCCAATCAGGTATTTGAGTCTCATCATCGTCTTCCTCATTGTCTCCACCAACAGGAGTTACAGTTTGGGAATGAGGGTCTACATTATGGTCAGAACCTTCTGCGTCTGGTCCTGGATCCGACTCATAAAGATTCTGGGTATCAGTGCAGATCATTTCCTCGTCTGGATTCACAGAAGCGCTGGAGTCGACCTCTGATTCCCAGGCTATAGTATGAGTAAACAGCTCTGCAGACTCAACCATCTGTTCTACCTCATACTCAGACGGGCAGCTGGAGATTTGGGAGCTGTGAGGAAGCAAGTGCGATTGGGGTGACACCTTTGAGGACTGGAGTATTTGTGATGTTGAAGTTGATGTGGAGGAGAGCCCACTTAAAGGAGCACTTGATATCCGTTGAAGCACCTGCTGTTTTTGTGCCTCATCTGGAATTTGTAGCGATTGGCGTGGCCGTAAGAAAGGGATCTTATCACATTGTCCGCTAAAAGAAGTAGACATTTAGTTTGGCTGGAAGATGGTCTTTCTTCTGCAGATGTTACTGTTGCTTTAACACCTACCCCACGGACACAACCTTTTTTCCCCTTCCCAACACGCCTATTCCCCTTTCCACCAGCAGCAGGCCTTTTTCCACTCATTTTGGTGGTTAACTAATTCACAACTCTGGAGTTGTTTGCACAAAAAAACAATGGATGGGAACCGAGCAGAGCTGAGTGGCCAAACTGTGGTATTAGGCCAAAACTATTGGCTGGGTTAGATGCAGAAAAAAATTATATTCAATTTGCAACCTGATGGAGGTCAGTATAGATGGACTAATAGAACAAGTCCCACACACAGCTAGAAGCCCAAATATTTTTTCAGAGGTAGATGCAGAAAAAAATTGTATTCAGTTTGCAACCTGATGGAGGTCAGTATAGATGGACTAATAGAACAAGTCCTACACACAGCTAGAAGCCCAAATATTTTTTCAGAGGTAGATGCAGAAAAAAAATATATTCAGTTTGCAACCTGATGGAGGTCAGTATAGATGGACTAATAGAGAAAGTCCCACACACTGCTAGAAGGCCAAATATTTTTTCAGAGCTAGATGCAGACAAAAAATTATTTTTAATTTGCAAGCTGATGGAGGTCAGTATAGATGGACTAATAGAGAAAGTCCCACACACTGCTAGAAGGCCAAATATTTTTTCAGAGCTAGATGCAGATATAAATTATTTTTCATTTGCAACCTGATGGAGGTCAGTATAGATGGACTAATAGAGAAAGTCCCACACACTGCTAGAAGGCCAAATATTTTTTCAGAGCTAGATGCAGAAAAAAATTATATTCAGTTTGCAACCTGATGGAGGTCAGTATAGATGGACTAATAGAACAAGTCCCACACACAGCTAGAAGGCCAAATATTTTTTCAGAGGTAGATGCAGATAAAAATTATTTTTAATTTGCAGCCTGATGGAGGTCAGTATAGATGGACTAATAGAGAAAGTCCCACACACTGCTAGAAGGCCAAATATTTTTTCAGAGCTAGATGCAGACAAAAAATTATTTTGAATTTGCAACCTGATGGAGGTCAGTATAGATGGACTAATAGAGAAAGTCCCACACACTGCTAGAAGGCCAAATATTTTTTCAGAGCTAGATACAGAAAAAAATTATATTCAATTTGCAACCTGATGGAGGTCAGTATAGATGGACTAATAGAGAAAGTCCCACACACTGCTAGAAGGCCAAATATTTTTTCAGAGGTAGATGCAGATAAAAATTATTTTTAATTTGTAGCCTGATGGAGGTCAGTATAGATGGACTAATAGAGAAAGTCCCACACACTGCTAGAAGGCCAAATATTTTTTCAGAGCTAGATGCAGACAAAAAATTATTTTGAATTTGCAACCTGATGGAGGTCAGTATAGATGGACTAATAGAGAAAGTCCCACACACTGCTAGAAGGCCAAATATTTTTTCAGAGCTAGATGCAGACAAAAAATTATTTTGAATTTGCAACCTGATGGAGGTCTGTATAGATGGATTAATAGAACAAGTCCCACACACAGCTAGAAGCCCAAATATTTTTTCAGAGGTAGATGCAGAAAAAAATTATATTCAGTTTGCAACCTGATGGAGGTCTGTATAGATGGATTAATAGAACAAGTCCCACACACAGCTAGAAGCCCAATATTTTTTCAGAGGTAGATGCAGAAAAAAAATATATTCAGTTTGCAACTTGATGGAGGTCAGTATAGATGGACTAATAGAGAAAGTCCCACACACTGCTAGAAGGCCAAATATTTTTTCAGAGCTAGATGCAGACAAAAAATTATTTTTAATTTGCAACCTGATGGAGGTCAGTATAGATGGACTAATAGAGAAAGTCCCACACACTGCTAGAAGGCCAAATATTTTTTCAGAGCTAGATGCAGATATAAATTATTTTTAATTTGCAACCTGATGGAGGTCAGTATAGATGGACTAATAGAGAAAGTCCCACACACTGCTAGAAGGCCAAATATTTTTTCAGAGCTAGATGCAGCAAAAAATTATATTCAGTTTGCAACCTGATGGAGGTCAGTATAGATGGACTAATAGAACAAGTCCCACACACAGCTAGAAGCCCAAATATTTTTTCAGCGGTAGATGCAGAAAAAAATTATATTCAGTTTGCAACCAGATGGAGGTCTGTATAGATGGATTAATAGAACAAGTCCCACACACAGCTAGAAGCCCAATATTTTTTCAGAGGTAGATGCAGAAAAAAAATATATTCAGTTTGCAACCTGATGGAGGTCAGTATAGATGGACTAATAGAGAAAGTCCCACACACTGCTAGAAGGCCAAATATTTTTTCAGAGCTAGATGCAGACAAAAAATTCTTTTTAATTTGCAACCTGATGGAGGTCAGTATAGATGGACTAATAGAGAAAGTCCCACACACTGCTAGAAGGGCAAATATGTTTTCAGAGCTAGATGCAGATATAAATTATTTTTAATTTGCAACCTGATGGAGGTCAGAATAGATGGACTAATAGAGAAAGTCCCACACACTGCTAGAAGGCCAAATATTTTTTCAGAGCTAGATGCAGAAAAAACTTATATTCAGTTTGCAACCTGATGGAGGTCAGTATAGATGGACTAATAGAACAAGTCCCACACACAGCTAGAAGGCCAAATATTTTTTCAGAGCTAGATGCAGATAAAAATTATTTTTAATTTGCAACCTGATGGAGGTCAGTATAGATGGACTATTAGAGAAAGTTCCACACACTGCTAGAAGGCCAAATATTTTTTCAGAGCTAGATGCAGACAAAAAATTATTTTGAATTTGCAGCGTGATGGAGGTCAGTATGGATGGACTAATAGAACAAGTCCCACACACTGCTAGAAGGCCAAATATTTTTTCAGAGCTATATGCAGAAAAAAATTATATTCAGTTTGCAACCTGATGGAGGTCAGTATAGATGGACTAATAGAACAAGTCCCACACACTGCTAGAAGCCCAAATATTTTTTCAGAGCTAGATGCAGAAAAAAATTATATTCAATTTGCAACCTGATGGAGGTCAGTATAGATGGACTAATAGAATGATGCTATGCCCAAAAGATTTTACTTCACTAGGTGCAGTAAAAAAATTGGTATTCTATACACAGGTGGTATATCTTGCAACACAGATAGGCTACTCCACTGACTAACACACTCTGCAATAGGCCAAAAAGGATTAGCTTTGCTAGATTCAGCCAAATGCTGTGAAAAAAACTTGCACAGCACTGGCACAGACCTGCCTGGCAAAAACTGATAGGAACTGATGTAACCTAGTCCTGAAAAGGACTGCAATTACAATTAGTCTTTACTCCCACAACCTATCTATTTAAGAGCACAGACCTGCCTGATAAAAGTCGTAGGAAATGCTGTAACCTAGTCCTTAAAAGGACTGCAATCACAACTATTCCCTACTCCCAAGCTATCTGTAGATTTGTGCGAAAATTGGCTTGAAATTAACAAGGTATAGCACACACAGCAACAGCGGTGCCGTCTAACACGCAGCTGCAGCAGTGAGAAAATGGTGGCGACGGGGAAAATGGCTTGGTCTTATAGGGCAAGGACATGTGACATACACTGCCAATGACACATGCCCTTGCTTGTGTGAAAAAAAGCACTTCGCTCCGTGTGTGCGCTGCTGATAGGCTGACAGATTGCACCTCCCCACTGTAAATGCGGGAAAGAGAAAAAAAAAATGGAGATCTTCATTATTCCTGCAGAGATCCATCCCCTGCCCCTCCCCCCACCCCGCTGTACACTCAAACTGCGTATTAACATTAATTTTCATCATTACTGAGAAAAAATCCAGTTATGATTTTGGTGCACGAACAGTTATCGAACATAACCTCGAACAGCCGAATTTTTCTCAAATCGTTCGTGTTCGCCGAACGGCTCGAACACCGCCCAAAACAGCTCGAATTTGAGATTGGCGAACAGTTCGAGTCGAACAACGCTCATCTCTACTACTAATGTGATTAAGTCTTGGAGTCCGAAGTGCTATTATAAATGTTGTAATGGTCGCATTGCGGCTGTGGAAAAAGGGGAATTACCTGTACCTATTCAGGATTTTTGGAGGGTTTTTCAGAGGAGGAGTCGCAAGTTTTACCTCCTCATAGGGATTATGATTGCACCATTGAGTTTGTTCCGGGTGCTACTCTTCCCAAAAGTCGCTTGTTTAATCTGACTATCCCTGAAAGAAAGGCTTTGGAGGAATACATACAGACTAGCCTGGCTGCTGGTCACATTAGACCTTCTAAGTCGCCTGTGGCAGTTGGATTCTTCTTTGTTAAAAAAAAGGACGGCGGTTTACGTCCATGTCTGGATTTTCGTGAAATTAATAAGATTACCGTACGCAATTCCTACCCATAGCCGTTAATTCCTGACTTGTTTAACCAGTTAGTGGGAGCCAAGTGGTTCTCCAAAATTGATCTCCGGGGGGCATACAATTTGTTATGAGTGAAGGAGGGTGATGAATGGAAAACTGCTTTTAACACTCCGGTAGGTCATTTTGAGAATCTGGTGATGCCTTTTGGTCTTACCAATGCACCTGCATTTTTTCAGAACCTTATTAATGACATCCTGAGACCTTTGATTGGTAAGAATGTGGTTGTGTATTTGGATGACATTTTGATTTATTCGCCAGATCTGGAGTCCCATTGGCAGAGTGTACGTGAAGTTTTGCAGTTATTGAGTGATAATTCACTCTTTGCTAAACTGGAGAAATGTGAGTTCGCTGTGCAGAAAATTAGTTTTTTGGGCTACATTGTCTCCAGCGAGGGCTTTGAGATGGACCCTGTGAAGGTTCAGGCTGTGCAGGAATGGCCTAGGCCTATTGGTTTGAAATCTATACAGAGATTTTTGGGTTTTGCCAATTATTACAGGAAATTCATTAAGAATTTTTCTGTAATTGTTAAACCTCTAACCGATCTCCCCAAGAAAGGTGCGAATACGGCCCAGTGGACTACTGAGGCCATTGAAGCGTTTGAGTATCTCTAAGAGAGGTTCATTTCTGCCCCTATCCTTATGTAGCCTGATGAGACCAAGTCTTTTTTGGTCGAGGTCGATGCTTCATCAGTGGGGGTCGGAGCAGTTTTGTCTCAGGAGAACAAGGGTGGAGTGCATCCTTGTGCCTTCTTTTCGAGGAAATTTTCGGAAACCGAACTGAATTATGATGTTGGAAATCGGGAGTTGCTGGCTATTAAACTTGCATTTGAACATTGGCGTCATTTTTTGGAAGGCGCTAGATTTCCTATTCAGGTTTTCACAGATCATAAGAATTTGATCTATCTGGATGCTGCCAAGCGCTTGAATGCCCGTCAAGCTAGGTGGGCACTTTTCTTTTCTCGGTTTCATTTTTCTGTTACTTATATCCCTGGTACTAAGAATGTTAAAGCCGATGCTTTATCTCGCAGCTTCTCTCCTACGGTCGGTGCCAAGGAGGAGGAGAGCATTTTACAGAAATGAGTTGTGGTGGCGGCTTTGGACTCCATTTTGGAGAATGGGATTCTGAAAGCTCAAGATGATGCTCCATCTAACACTCCCCATGGGAGGTTGTTCGTGCCTAGAGCCTTTAGGAGAGATTTGTTTGTGGAGTGTCATGAGTCTCAGTTAGCAGGTCATCCAGGAATTTCGGAAACTAAGAGACTTATCAGTCGCAGTTTTTGGTGGCCTGGATGGCAGAAGGAAGTCATCAAGTGGGTGCGTCAATGTACTGTGTGTGCTAGGTCAAAGGCTTCACATACTCCTGCTGCGGGGTTGCTTTGCCCTCTGGAAGTTCCTAGTGCGCCTTGGACGCATTTCACAATGGATTTTATTACTGATCTTCCTTTGTCCAAGGGTTTTACTGTCATCTGGGTGGTCGTGGACCATTTTAGTAAGATGTGTCACTTGGTTCCGTTCATTAAGTTGCCCTGTGCCAAGACACTCGCTAAGACGTTTGTTAAGGAGATTGTCAAACGCCATGGCGTTCCCACAGATATTGTTTCTGATAGAGGACTTCAGTTTGTGGCTCGCTTTTGGCGTGCTTTTTGTGACAGGTTGGGAGTAGTGTTGAGCCACCCCCGTAGTGTTCGAGTTCGGTTCGGTTCGTCGAACACCCGTGTGTTCGCCGAACTGTTCGTCGAACTGTTCGTCGAACACCTTCGAACACCGTTAAAACCAATGGCAGGCAAACAAAAACACATAGAAACACATAGAAAACACCTTCAAAGGTGTCCAAAAGCTGACAAACTGCTCAGAAGACACAACTAACACATGGAAAAGTGACAAGTACATATAGTCATGCGAAAAGAAAAGAGGTGGAGGAGTAAAAGGAGGGGGAGACACAGATATAGGCATGTCATGCCCTTCTAAAATCCAAAAAGTGAGAAGCCGACACGTTCAGTCCGCTCCTGCCCGTGCCACCTCCGTGTCGCCGGGTTTGTGCCAGAGCCGCGGTGAACCCTGACGGCCAGCCCCCCTCTCCCAATACTGGTGCCTGTCCGCTGGTGGGTCGAGCGAGCCCCCCTGTGGTGGAGGCAGCTCTAAGCTTTCTAAATTTAAATTGTCTCTCTAATTTGAATAAATACACTTTAAATCCATTTACAAGGATCTATTGGAGGGCAAGTCTCATGCCAGCAGCCGCGTAATTCCAGCTCCAGTAGCGTCCACTAAAGCTGCTGCAGTTAAAAAGCTTTTATAAGGATCGAGCTCGGCTGTCCACCGCAAGGCATCCTACTGCCAGTCCGAGCCCCTATGCCTTGGGGTGCCTCCTGATGCTCTTCACTGAGTATCCCGTGGTCCCGAAGCATTTCCTTTGAAAAAATGAAGTGTCCAAACTACAGGTGGTGTAGCTTGCTTAACAGCCGGGATAATCCGCTGACTAGCAGACCCTGCTACTAGGCACAAAGTATTTCCTGGGCTAGATGCAGTTAAAAATTTGTAATTAGATACTCTCGTTGGATGCCGAGAAAGCATTCCATAGAGTCTCCTGGCATGCCATATATGATTCTCTTAAAAAGCTTGGGGTAGGGGTCTAGGGGACCCTTTTATAGCCAAAATCACGGCCCTGTATCGCAATACGTCACCTAGGCTGAAGATAAATGGAACTGTAGCACCCTGAGGGCTCGGTTGCTACAGAGGTATTGCACCTCACCCAGAGGTGTGATATCTCACTCTCAGGTAAGGATGTAGTGTGGATCAGGACCCGACACCTGCATGCATTACACCACATTGCCGTGGGGCAGGGCGACCAATATGCCCCTGAGATGGGCACGACAGTCCCTGTCCCTGGCTGGAGTGGGGGGAGGGAACACTGAGGAAGGGGAACCCTGTAGTGCAGGAGCAGGGAGGAAGCAGTTCCTGGGTGCATTGAGAAGGGAGTATAAAAGGTGGACACCATCTTAGTTCAGTGCAGAGAAGTCTGAGCAGAAGTGGCAGGGAGCAGGGGCTCTGCATGAGCTCTGCTCCGGAGGCGGGCCTAGTAACAGAGGCCCAGGCCTGGAAGAGGGAGAAGGAAGGAAGAGGAGCGGAGAAGGCTCCAGGAACGAGGAACGAAGGGATCTCAGGGGTGCGGACGGGCGAGTCGCCACCTCACGCCCGAATCCACCTGCCTGGAGGGGTCAGGCCAAAGGGGGAGACCGGTCCCCGAAACTAGTGGAGGCAGGAAACGACCCTCAGCTAGAAACAGGAGGCTGTGACATTTTATGTGGCGCAGCCCCTCGCTACACCCGCTAGGAAGGCACCACATAGGGTCAGGGAAACTGGCGCCAAGTTTACCAAGAGGAGGCCCGAGGCAGCCGGACAGAAGGGTTGGTAAGAAAGGCCAGACAAAGGACACACAAAGGGGGTCCTGTGAAGCACTCCAAAGTTATCTGGGAGTTGTCTGAGCCCCTCACCTGGTGAGCACAGTACGACGTGGGCAGCCGTTACCTGCAGACGTGGTCTGGATAATAAGAACTGTGAGTAAAGGCCCTGGACTGCATCACTGACTCCGTGTCATTACTGCTGCTGCCCTGCACCATCACCCCCATCCTCCGCATACACTGCCCTGAGGCTATACTCCTCCCGTGGGGTGTTATGCTACGCTCTGCTGCACCCACAACACCAGCCTCAGCGGTCTGCCCTGGATCGGCGGTTCACTCTGACCGCAATCCACGGGTGGCGTAGTCGGACATTTAAACATCAAAACCACATAAATAGTTCCGCCACTGGTTTGACCGCCCTGAGCCACGGAACCGGGTTGCCGCCACGGAGACTACAACCACCAGCATCCACCAAAAAGGGTCCGGCTCCGGGTGTCCCAAGGCCCAGGGGGCGCGTCAGAACATTTTCATTACCTTTCACAATCACCAATGGGACAAGGCAGGGATGTTCTCTGTCCCCTCTCTTATACATCCTAGTGACGGAGCACCTGCTCTCATCAATTCGCCATAACCCCAATATTAGGTGGATTGAGGTGGGAGGCACCGAGTACAAGTGCTCTCTATTTGCTGATGATGTCCTAGTATATATCACTCAATCACATATATCCATCCATGCTGTTATGGCTGAAATAGATCACTTTGTTACATGGTCAAATTTTAAAATCAATGCAGCGAAGTCTGAGGCCCTCGATGTCTCCCTCCCCAAATCCATATAGGATTCCATCCAGTCCAACTTTCCCTTTGCCTGGCCCTCACAGGGTATCAAATACTTAGGAATTCCTATTCATAGAGACCTCTCCCATCTATGTTATCTTAATTTTGGGCCCTTTATTGAACAACTCCATACAGACCACGGTTGGCAAGTTAGAACTGTAAGATTCACTACGTGAACCACTGGTGTTTTGTGGAAAAGCACATGTACACTGTGTTCCAAATTATTATGCAAAAAGTGTTTAGGAGTGGTAAGGGAAGAATTTGTTTGTTTGTCAGTTAAACTCATTGATGGTGATGTGTGTCAGGGCTCTTTATATCACTGTAAGCAATTGCAGACACCTGTGCTAATTAGTTTGGCAGGTGTGTCCAATGAAAGGCAAGACTACTTAAGAAGGCTGTCTCACATTATTAAGCAGCTTACATTTTCTGCCAAAATGGGAAAGAAAAAGGATGTGTCGGCTGCTGAGAAGCAACAAATTGTGGAGTGTTTAGGTCAAGGCATGACTACAATCAACATTGTGCGATGATCAGGATGAAGTGTCTTGGCAATCAAGAAGTATGTAGCTGATTCACAGTACACACGTGTGCGTGCTGATAAGGGCAAATTGAGGACTCTTTCCTACAGGCAATTACGTCAGGTTGAAAGAGCAGCGGCAAAAAAGCCTTGTCATAGCAGCAGACAAGTTTTTGAAGCTGCTTGTGCCTCCAACGTCCCCCGAACAACAAGATGCAGGGTCCTTCAGAGGTTTGCAGCTGTGCATACGCCATCCTGTCGACCTCCTCTATCCACTTCACACAAGCAGAAACGGCTCCAGTGGGCCAAACATTACATGAAGACTGATTTCAAAACTGTTTTGTTCACGGATGAGTGCCGTGCAGCGCTCGATGGTCCAGATGGATGGAGTGGAGGATGGCTGGTTGATGGACACCCCACGCAAACACGGCTACAGCGCCAACAAGGAGGAGGTGGAGTAATGTTTTGGGCTGGAATCATGGGGAGAGAGATTGTCGGCCCCTTTAGGATCCCTGAAGGCGCTAAAGATGAACTCCATAATGTATGTGGATTTTCTCAAACAGCACTTCCTGCCATGGTTCAAGAAGAAGAACCGTGTATTTCACAGCAAGATCATTTTTCTGCATGATAATGCACCATCTCATGCTGCACATAAAACATCTGCATCTCTGTCTGATATGGGCATAAAAGGGGACAAACTTATGGTGTGACCCCCATGCTCCCCTGACCTCTACCCCATTCAGAACCTTTGGAGCATCATTAAAAGGAGTGTCTATGATGGCGGGAGGCAGTTCACATCTAAGCAACAGCTCTGGGAGGGTATTCTGTCCTCATGCAAAACAATTGAAGCAGAAACCATCCAAAACCTGACAAATTCAATGGACGAGAGAGTTCAGAAGCTCCTTTCGAACAAGGGGTCCTATGTGAAAATGTAACATCACCTAGAATAAAGTTTTGAGTTGAAAACTGTTTGATTTCAGTTTCTAACAACCTGCTAATGCTTATAATTTCAAAAATGACCATTTTTTTGGTCTTTATTAAAATGAAAAGGTTGATCGAAAAGTTTGGGGGATCTAAGAGTGTGGCAACCCAGTAGTCATGATTACTTCGAATTCTGACAATATGAGGGTCATGCTGCAGGTAGTGCAGCAAGAAGGCACTTATGTGTCTTGCGCATCTCGGAGCCCCAAAATTATTTTCCGGGCTAGATGCAGCTAAAAATTATTATTAATTTTAAATCTGGTGAAGCTTTAGTATAGATGGCCTAATAGGATCAGTGCTGCACACTGCTACAAAGCCCAAATTATTTTCCAGTCAAGATACAGATAAACATGATTAGTAATTTTAAATCTGGTGGAGCTTATTATAGATGGCCTAATAGAATCAGTGCTGCACACTGCTACAAAGCCCAAATTATTTTTCAGCCAAGATACAGATAAACATGATTAGTAATTTGAAAGCTTAAAACGGTTGGTAGGGTGATTTTAACCAATCATCAAGCTTTTACTCTCCCCAGGATGACACAGGAGTAGAAAAGTCGTTTCGGATCCATGATTTGTTCATCTTTATGAACGTGAGTCTGTCTACATTATCAGTGGAGAGCCGCGTGCGCTTATCTGTCAGCACACCACCAGCAGCGCTGAACACACGTTCAGACAGAACGCTGGCTGCGGGGCATGACAAGATCTCCAAGGCATAAGTGGCTAGCTCCGGCCATTTATCCAGATTGGAAGCCCAAAAAGAGCAAGGGTCCAGTGACACAGTCCGTACCGGGGATCTAACAGTGTGGCAACCCAGTAGTCAGGATTATTTCTAATTCTCACAATTCGAGGGTTATGTTGCAGGTAGTGCAGCAAGAAGGCACTCATGTGTGTTGCGCATCCAGGAGCACCAAGTCCCTGTTGTGTTGGTGGCGAGGTAACAATCATGCTTCCTTCCTCTGTCCTCTCCCCCCAACCTCGCACAAAAGAAATGTGATCAAGGTCTCCCTCATCTGATGAGTCTTCCATCAGTTCGTCCTCCACTTCTTCCTGGGCTCCTGCACCTTCCTCACTAGTTTGGCTGCTACCATGCGCCCTGGTAAAACCATCTCCCCCACCCTCACATGCCTGCCGCCTTGGTGCTGCCGACCGTCTGGACCTTGCAGATGTTAGCCCTTCCGCATACAACTCCTCCTCCTCTACTTCCTCCACCTCCTCTTGTGCCACCACCTGACTCCGAATTCTGTTTAACATGTGCTCCAGCATGTAAATCACCAGAATAGTCATGCTGATAATGGCATCGTCAGCACTAAACATCTTCGTCGCCATTTCAAAACTGTGCAGAAGGGTGCATAGGTCCCTGATCTGAGACCACTCCTCCAGCGTGATTTGCCCCACCTCTGGATCTCGTTGGCCCAGGCTATACGTCAGAACGTATTGCACCAGGGCTTGTCGGTGCTGCCACAGTCGCTGCAACATGTGCAGAGTTGAATTCCACCGGGTAGGCACATCGCATTTTAGCCGGTGAAGTGGCAGGCCCAACGACTTCTGTAGAGATGTAAGTCGCTGAGCTGCGGGATGCGAACGGCGAAAGTGAGCACACAGCGACCGTGCCCTCTGCAGAAGGCTATCTAGTCTGGGATAGTGGGCTAAAAATTGCTGGACAACCAGGTTCAACACGTGAGCCATACAAGGCACGTGTGTGACATTGCCCCGGCGAAGGGCCGCACCCAGGTTTGCAGCATTGTCGCACACGGCCTTCCCTGGTTTCAGGTCCAGTGGAGACAACCATTCATGAAATTGGTTCTCCAGAGCTGACCACAACTCCTCAGCTGTGTGACTCACATTTCCCAGACATTTCAATGTAAAAACCGTCTGATGACGTTGAGCCCTACTGCCAGCATAGTAAGGAGGTGTGCAGGATCCCTTCTGCGCAGTTAGAAAGCTTGTGGCATGACCAGACAGGCTTTGGGTGCAGGTGGAAGACCGAGAGGAGGTTGAGGAGGCAGAAGCAGTGGAGGAACTTTGACATAAAGAGGATTGACGCACAACTCGTGGGGACGGCAAGACTTGGACAGCAGCCCCTTGTCCTGCTGTCACCATAGTTACCCAGTGCCCAGTCAGCGACATGTAACGCCCCTGTCCATGCCTACTCGTCCAAGTGTCTGTGGTGAAATGCACCCTGTCACACACAGAGTTTCTCAAAGAAGCGGTGATGTTGTGTGCGACATGCTGGTGGAGCGCAGGCACACCTTTCTTTGAGAAGTAGTGCCGACTGGGCATCTGGTACTGGGGCACTGCGACGGACATAAGGTCTCGAAAATCCTTTGTGTCCACCAGGCGGAAAGGCAGCATTTCTGTAGCCAAGAACTTGCAGATGGTGAAATTCAACCTCTTAGCTTTCTCATGGCTAGGAGGAAATGGTCTTTTACTTGTCCACATCTGAGGGACCGAGGGCTGGCTATTGTGCTTAGACGGGGTTGATAAGGGTGTCCCCGGCAAACTGCCGGTCTGTGAGGAAGATGCAGGCGGACATGTTAGGTTGCCTTGATCCAAAGGTGGTGCTATCGATGTCGGACAGCGCTCAACACCAGCTGGTGTTACCACCTCCAAAGAAAATGATGACCTGCCAATCACGCTGGCTGTTGCGGGTAAAGAGGTGGCATGTCTGCGCCCCAAAACAGGTGTGACTGCTGTCCCCCCAGTCACAGAGGATGAAGAGGCCGCGGATGCACAAGATATGGCAGACGGTGGTTGGCCCGGCCGGCTAGGCCGCATTGTAGCACACTGAGCTTCCCACTGCAACTTATGCTTCATGTCCATGTGCCGGTTCATGCATGAAGTACTCAAACTATGTATTTTTTGGCCTCTACTTAGCTTTTGCTGACAAATGTTACAGATAACACGAGTTGGGTCATCTTTATCGATCTGAAAAAATGCCCAGGCTATGCAAGGCTTAGCACCCATGCGACCTGAAGAGCCACCACGACTTGTGGTGAGAGGCAGAGTTGTGTTTGAGGATGCAGTTGTTGACGTGCTTCCAGTACTACGTCTCTGTCCAGGAAGGCGCAACCTGACCTCGTCGTCACTAGCATCTTCCTCCACCTCCTCTGCTGACCTCATCTCTTGGCTGACTGTGGGTTGACAGTAAGTGGGATCTCCAACCTCATCATCATCACCCTGTGCGTTATCACACCCGTCGTCCTCAGAGCCAACCTGTTCCTGCCCTGACAAAAAACTAAAGTTGTCGCTCCAATCAGGTATTTGAGTCTTATCATCGTCTTCCTCATTGTCTCCACCAACAGGAGTTACAGTTTGGGAATGAGGGTCTACATTATGGTCAGAACCTTCTGCGTCTGGTCCTGGATCCGACTCATAAAGATTCTGGGCATCAGTGCAGATCATTTCCTCGTCTGGATTCACAGAAGCGCTGGAGTCGACCTCTGATTCCCAGGCTATAGTATGAGTAAACAGCTCTGCAGACTCAACCATCTGTTCTACCTCATACTCAGACGGGCAGCTGGAGATTTGGGAGCTGTGAGGAAGCAAGTGCGATTGGGGTGACACCTTTGAGGACTGGAGTATTTGTGATGTTGAAGTTGATGTGGAGGAGAGCCCACTTAAAGGAGCACTTGATATCCGTTGAAGCACCTGCTGTTTTTGTGCCTCATCTGGAATTTGTAGCGATTGGCGTGGCCGTAAGAAAGGGATCTTATCACATTGTCCGCTAAAAGAAGTAGACATTTTAGTTTGGCTGGAAGATGGTCTTTCTTCTGCAGATGTTACTGTTGCTTTAACACCTACCCCACGGACACAACCTTTTTTCCCCTTCCCAACACGCCTATTCCCCTTTCCACCAGCAGCAGGCCTTTTTCCACTCATTTTGGTGGTTAACTAATTAACAACTCTGGAGTTGTTTGCACAAAAAAACAATGGATGGGAACCGAGCAGAGCTGAGTGGCCAAACTGTGGTATTAGGCCAAAACTATTGGCTGGGTTAGATGCAGAAAAAAATTATATTCAATTTGCAACCTGATGGAGGTCAGTATAGATGGACTAATAGAGAAAGTCTCACACACTGCTAGAAGGCCAAATATTTTTTCAGAGCTAGATGCAGATAAAAATTATTTTTAATTTGCAACCTGATGGAGGTCAGTATAGATGGACTAATAGAGAAAGTCCCACACACTGCTAGAAGGCCAAATATTTTTTCAGAGGTAGATGCAGAAAAAAATATATTCAGTTTGCAACCTGATGGAGGTCTGTATAGATGGATTAATAGAACAAGTCCCACACACAGCTAGAAGCCCAATATTTTTTCAGAAGTAGATGCAGAAAAAAATATATTCAGTTTGCAACCTGATGGAGGTCAGTATAGATGGACTAATACAACAAGTCCCACACACAGCTAGAAGCCCAATATTTTTTCAGAGGTAGATGCAGAAAAAAATATATTCAGTTTGCAACCTGATGGAGGTCTGTATAGATGGATTAATAGAACAAGTCCCACACACAGCTAGAAGCCCAATATTTTTTCAGAGGTAGATGCAGAAAAAAATATATTCAGTTTGCAACCTGATGGAGGTCAGTATAGATGGACTAATACAACAAGTCCCACACACAGCTAGAAGCCCAATATTTTTTCAGAGGTAGATGCAGAAAAAAATATATTCAGTTTGCAACCTGATGGAGGTCTGTATAGATGGATTAATAGAACAAGTCCCACACACAGCTAGAAGCCCAATATTTTTTCAGAGGTAGATGCAGAAAAAAATATATTCAGTTTGCAACCTGATGGAGGTCAGTATAGATGGACTAATACAACAAGTCCCACACACAGCTAGAAGCCCAATATTTTTTCAGAGGTAGATGCAGAAAAAAATATATTCAGTTTGCAACCTGATGGAGGTCAGTATAGATGGACTAATACAACAAGTCCCACACACAGCTAGAAGCCCAATATTTTTTCAGAGGTAGATGCAGAAAAAAATATATTCAGTTTGCAACCTGATGGAGGTCTGTATAGATGGATTAATAGAACAAGTCCCACACACAGCTAGAAGCCCAATATTTTTTCAGAGGTAGATGCAGAAAAAAATATATTCAGTTTGCAACCTGATGGAGGTCAGTTTAGATGGACTAATACAACAAGTCCCACACACAGCTAGAAGCCCAATATTTTTTCAGAGGTAGATGCAGAAAAAAATATATTCAGTTTGCAACCTGATGGAGGTCTGTATAGATGGACTAATACAACAAGTCCCACACACAGCTAGAAGCCCAATATTTTTTCAGAGGTAGATGCAGAAAAAAATATATTCAGTTTGCAACCTGATGGAGGTCAGTATAGATGGACTAATACAACAAGTCCCACACACAGCTAGAAGCCCAATATTTTTTCAGAGGTAGATGCAGAAAAAAATATATTCAGTTTGCAACCTGATGGAGGTCTGTATAGATGGATTAATAGAACAAGTCCCACACACAGCTAGAAGCCCAATATTTTTTCAGAGGTAGATGAAGAAAAAAATATATGCAGTTTGCAACCTGATGGAGGTCAGTATAGATGGACTAATACAACAAGTCCCACACACAGCTAGAAGCCCATTTTCAGAGCTAGATGCAGAAAAAAATTATATTCAATTTGCAACCTGATGGAGGTCAGTATAGATGGACTAATAGAATGATGCTATGCCCAAAAGATTTTACTTCACTAGGTGCAGTAAAAAAATTGGTATTCTATACACAGGTGGTATATCTTGCAACACAGATAGGCTACTCCACTGACTAACACACTCTGCAATAGGCCAAAAAGGGTTAGCTTTGCTAGATTCAGCCAAATGCTGTGAAAAAAACTTGCACAGCACTGGCACAGACCTGCCTGGCAAAAACTGATAGGAACTGATGTAACCTAGTCCTGAAAAGGACTCCAATTACAATTAGTCTTTACTCCCACAACCTATCTATTTAAGAGCACAGACCTGCCTGATAAAAGTCGTAGGAAATGCTGTAACCTAGTCCTTAAAAGGACTGCAATCACAACTATTCCCTACTCCCAAGCTATCTGTAGATTTGTGCGAAAATTGTCTTGAAATTAACAAGGTATAGCGCACACAGCAACAGCGGTGCCGTATAACACGCAGCTGCAGCAGTGAGAAAATGGTGGCGACGGGGAAAATGGCTTGGTCTTATAGGGCAAGGACATGTGACATACACTGCCAATGACACATGCCCTTGCTTGTGTGAAAAAAAGCACTTCGCTCCGTGTGTGCGCTGCTGATAGGCTGACAGATTGCACCTCCCCACTGTAAATGCGGGAAAGAGAAAAAAAAAATGGAGATCTTCATTGTTCCTGCAGAGATCCATCCCCTGCCCCTCCCCCCACCCCGCTGTACACTCAAACTGCGTATTAACATTAATTTTCATCATTACTGAGAAAAAATCCAGTTATGATTTTGGTGCACGAACAGTTATCGAACATAACCTCGAACAGCCGAATTTTTCTCAAATTGTTCGTGTTCGCCGAACGGCTCGAACACCGCCCAAAACAGCTCGAATTTGAGATTGGCGAACAGTTCGAGTAGAACAACGCTCATCTCTAGTTGGGAGTCCACTTGTCATTTTTGTCTGGCTATCATCCTGAGTCAAATGGACAGACTGAAAGAAAGAACCAGGATGTTGAACAGTTTTTGCGTTGTTTTGTGGCAGACACTCAAGAGGTGTGGTCTGAGTTTCTGACTCTCGCAGAATTTGCTCTTAACAATCATACATCCTCCTCTGCTGGGTGTTCTCCTTTTTTTTGTTGTACTGGGAGACATCCGTCTTTTGGTTCGTTCTCCAAATTGGGGTCGGCGGTGCCGGAGGAGGAGAATTTTTCCGGTGATTTGTCTCCTGGAAGGGTTTCGGTCCCGAAGACAACTACTGGGTAAGGGTGGATGATGTCTCTGCTCCTAGGCTTGTTAAAGCTTTCCACAGGAGGTTTCCGGATAGGCCTGGAGGATCCGGGGGATCCTCATAAAAGAGGGGGTACTGTTAGAACCCTCATGTTAGTTTTTTCTATCTTGTGTTTTGCGGTCACGTGACCACCTGCCTATATATTCCAGCTCCGCCCTTCTGGCTTTGCTGGACTTCAGTGTTGTTTGACTGTTTTGCTAGCCTGGTGCTTCGGTGCCTATCTCTGTCAGTTTGCTTGGTCCTCTGGGACCTCTAGTACTTTTTGTCAGTTTGCCTTTTGTGTTCTACAACAATTTCTGTTTAGGAGGTGTCTCAATTTTGTCCCAGTCCTTAGTTCTTTTAGGGACCCCTCCCTTATTTCTATAGGTCTTCGTTCAGACTAGCCGAGGACGAAGGCGGGTCTGTTC
The DNA here is from genome assembly GCF_046119375.1 of Phyllobates terribilis. Taxonomy (NCBI): domain Eukaryota; kingdom Metazoa; phylum Chordata; class Amphibia; order Anura; family Dendrobatidae; genus Phyllobates; species Phyllobates terribilis. Next base: position 520,203,637 of record NW_027362764.1, read on the forward strand.
ACTAGGAACAGGCAGCCCGCTACATCGTAGGGATTCAGCTTAGTCTTACTGTAGGGACAGCTTTCCCCTATCTTTCCTTAGTTCTTGTTGCAGATCATAACAATGACAATGCTCCACAGAATACTTCTCTTCTCAACCTCAAGAGGCAGTCCAGACGTGCAAGGCATAGAAGTAAACCGTCATGTCAGGTTCTGTCCTCCCAAAGACCACCTGTTCCCCAGCCTGTAGAGGCAGCTTTCCGCACAGAATCCATGAAGGATGACTATGTTCGTCAGGCAAAGCAGAAGCCAGAACTCAGTCACAAAATCGGATTGCGGTCCCGCTGCGGTTGTTTGGAACCCCCTGACGGTCTTTGTCTAACGAAGGTTGGAAAATCCCAAGACATTAGGCCTGTAGGAGAGGCAGCCCTTGGCGTTAGTGTTTCCTTTCCACAGATGACCATGACTGTCTCCGTGGCAAGTGAAGGCCTCGGATTAGCCGGAAGTTTCGGGCATAAAGCCTTGAAGAGTCGGTGTCTGATTCCTGTCCGACAACTCCAAAAGCCGGTTTGGGCATTGTCAGCAGAAGGACGAGCCCTACTCAGAAACAGTAAAAATATGTCTGTACAAATTAAGCTCCAGATTGGAGCATTACACATGAAGAAGTTCACATTCCAGGTGCTGTCTGGTTTACCCACAGGTCGTCCAGAGCCGAGAGATTTAGTGCCCGGCCAGGTCTGGAGATCCTGCATGGTGTTTCCTGCGGGATTGCTGAGGTGTAAGGGGTGTCCAGTTCCCATATCTTCAGGACAGTCAGCAGTTTCTTCTTCTTCTTCACCAGATCTGCTAGTCGCTGACTCGCTGTGCGCTGAAATCTCCGAGGGAAGGGAAGTGGAGGCATTGTCCCCACATGGTCTCGACGATTGTATCAATGATCTGGCTTTAGGCACCGCCCCGCCTCGCAGACGTGTCATCTCAGAGGCCAGACTGAAGTTGGTCCCTGATCAAGGATCCTCCATCTCTAACAAATCTGGCAATAAGTCCATCAAGGTGGTGGCTACCTTCAAGTCTCTGCACCCCTCCAACCAGGCGGAGGACCTCCAGTTGCCTCCTGAATCTTCCGGGGTGCTATCTGATAACAAATGGAGAGAGACTTTTCTGCACCATGTGCCTGGATCTTCGCCCACTTCATTCAGTAAGCTTGGCAAAGTGTACGTCAAGGCGGTGGTTACCCCCGAGTCTCTGCACCCCTTCAACCAGTCGGAGGACTTCCAGCTGTCTCCTGAATCCCCCAGGGCGCTACCTGATAACAAATGGAGAGAGACTTTTCTGCACCCTGTACCTGGTACTTCGCCCACTTTATCCAATAAGCTTGGCAAAGTGTACATCAAAGCGGTGGTTAACCCCGAGTCTCTGCACCCCTCCAACCTGGTGGAGGACCTCCCGTTGTCCCGTGAATCCTTTGGGGTACTTCCTGATGATAACAAATGGAAAGAGACTTTTCTGCACTCTGTACTTGGTACTTCCCCCACTTCATCCAGTAAGCTTGGCAAAGTGCACTTCAAGGCGGTGGTTTCCCCCGAGTCTCTGCACCCCTCCAACCTGGTGGAGGATCTCCAGTTGTCCCGTGAATCCTTTGGGGTGCTACCCGATATTAATAAGTGGAGAGAGACTTTCCTGTGTCCTGTTCCTGGTACCTCGCCCACTTCATCTGTTGCTGAGGATGACCCAATGGAAGGAAACATCCTAGTTACCAAGATGATGAGACCAGCTTTGTTCCCTCTAGTGGACAGAAGAGGAAATCTTCTTGAGGAGAAGGATCGGCCTCCAAATTCTCTGCAGAAAATCCTTGCTGGTTGGAGGAAGAGGGGGCGTAAAGGGGGGGTACTGTAAAATCCCTGGCGGCGTGCTTGCATGGTGCACCAGCTCCCATCATGCAAGACCGCAATCTTGCCTGTCAGTCCATGCTGCACTCTTTGTTTCAGTACCTGCTGTGTCTATGTCTCTTGTCTGATTGCTTAGGGCGTCGGCGTGGCTTTCTGCTTGTTTCTTATAGCTACTGTGTGCACAGTCCTAATGCGTCTCCAGCCTATTGCTGTGAGTCACTGGATACTTAAACCCCCTCCACCCAGTAGGAGGTGCCTGAGCAACACTTTCTATCTGTTTGTTCCTTGCAACTTAGTCGCCAGGTCCTGTCCTGTATCTAGTCTGTTTCTGCCACCCTGGGGGCTGTATACCCAGGCCTGTTACCTGTACCTGTGACTTTAGTCAGTTTACGCCACCCTGGGGGCTGAGTTCCCAGGCTCGTTCCTGCATCTTGTTCCTGGTTCAGATCCTGTCTGAACAGTGTCCTAGTCCGTTACCTGTTTGTCTCTATGTCTGTACCTTTCCCTTTTCCTGCAGTATCTGAACCTGCACCTAACTCCAACTCGTTGTCTCTGTACTTCTGTTTGTGAGTTTTGTGTCCACTCGTTACTTCATTGCAAGTACTTTGTGTGTATCTGGTTCTGCTCATTCTGTTTCCCTGCCTCTGTATCTAACTCCTGTGTTCCAGCTATCTTCTTGTGTTCTCCAGTCTGTTCCATGTGAACAGAGCCCTGTCCTGTCTACTGCATCTGCGGGTTTTGCTTTGCTCTGCTTGCTCACCGCATCTGCGGGTTTTGCTCTGCTTTGCTTGTCTACCGCATCTGCGGGTTTTGCTCTGCTTTGCTTGTTCACCGCATCTGCGGGTTTTGCTCTGCTTTGCTTGTTCACCGCATCTGCGGTTTTGCTCTGCTTTGCTTGTTCACCGCATCTGCGGGTTTTGCTCTGCTTGCTTGTTCACCGCATCTGCGGTTTTGCTCTGCTTTGCTTGTTCACCGCATCTGCGGGTTTTGCTCTGCTTTGCTTGTCTACCGCATCTGCGGGTTTTGCTCTGCTTTGCTTGTTCACCGCATCTGCGGTTTTGCTCTGCTTTGCTTGTTCACCGCATCTGTGGGTTTTGCTCTGCTTTGCTTGTTCACCGCATCTGCGGTTTTGCTTTGTTTTGCTTGTTCACCGCATCTGCGGGTTTTGCTCTGCTTTGCTTGTTCACCGCATCTGCGGGTTTTGCTCTGCTTTGCTTGTCTACCGCATCTGCGGGTTTTGCTCTGCTTTGCTTGTTCACCGCATCTGCGGTTTTTCTCTGCTTTGCTTGTTCACCGCATCTGCGGGTTTTGCTCTGCTTTGCTTGTTCACCGTATCTGCGGTTTTGCTCTGTTTTGCTTGTTCACCGCATCTGCGGGTTTTGCTCTGCTTTGCTTGTTCACCGCATCTGCGGTTTTGCTCTGCTTTGCTTGTTCACCGCATCTGCGGGTTTTGCTCTGCTTTGCTTGTTCACCGCATCTGCGGTTTTGCTCTGCTTTGCTTTTTCACCGCATCTGCGGATTTTGCTCCGCTCTGCTTGTCTACCGCACCGGCGGCTCCGTTCCTGTATCCCAGTCTGTACTGGTCCCTATCCTGCCTGCGTTTCTACCTGCCAGTACCCGCCTCTCTGCATGTCAGCCGTGCCTGCCTGTGCCCACCTGTCTGCACGCCAGCCTTGCCTGCCAGTGCCCACCTGTCTGCATACCAGCTGTGCCTGTCAATATCCACCTGTCTGCATACCAGCCGTGTTTGCCAGTACCCACCTGTCTACATGCCAGTCTAACCTGCCTGTTCCTGCATTCCCCGGTGTGGCTCAACAGCTGTGACCGGGGTCTGACCTGGAGTAGCACCTGGTCCCTCTGCTCGGTTCCTCCCTGGTTCACGGAGTCGACTGAGCCACCGTGCGACCTTGGTCGGATCGGGTTGATACTTAGTTACGCCCCTCCAGGCACTCCTCGGTTCATGGTACAGTGGGATCACTAATTACGCTCACGCCAGTCAGTCTGGGCGCGAGCGTAACAGAATGGAGTTATGATTTTTTCACTTTTTCTGTTGACAAAGGTGTATGAGGTTTTTTGTGGGATGAATTTTAGTTTTGAATGGCACCATTCATATTACCATACAAATGTACTAAAAAGCAGGAAAAATGGAGATGAAAACCTGATTGCGCCATTTTTTGTGTGGTTTTGTTTTTAGGTCAGTACACCAATGTGGCAATGCCAGACAATATATTTTTTCATTGAAGTGGTAAAAATAAATTTATAAAAAAAAAACATTTTGGTTTGGGTCAACATAAGAGATAAGCGAACCTGCCAAAGTTCGATTTGGTTCCGTTCACTGAATTTTTCAATGTTCGCTGAACAGTTCGTCAAACAGTTTGTCTAACATATCCGAATCCAATTACATTTTATGGGAGGCAAAACCAAACGCATACACAACACCTTCAAAGGGGCCCAAAAGATGCCAAAACAGCTCAAATTAGGGGTAGACTCTAGGAAAAGTAGCATCAATTGACCCAAAGTACAAATAGTATAAATATTATTATTTTTTATTATTATAGCGTCATTTACATGTGAAAAGGGCTATATATAGCAAATAACAAGCACAATAATCTTGAACAAAAAAGAGTCACCGACTGGTACAGGAGGAGAGAGGACCCTGCCCGCAAGGGCTTACAATCTACAAGGGATGGGTGAGGATACAGTACGTGAGGGCAGAGCTGGTCGTGCAGCGGTATGGTGGAGTGAGGGTTACTGAAGGTTGTACGCATGCCAGAAGAGGTAGGTCTTCAGGTTCCTTGTGAAGGTTTCCATGGTAGGTGAAGTCTGATATGTTGGGGTAGAGAGTTCCAGAGTAGTGGAGATGCATGGGACATATCTTGTATTCGATTGTGGCAAGAGGAGATAAGAGGGGAGTAGAGAAGGAGATCTTGTGAGGATCAGAGGTTGCGTGCGGGTAAGTACTGGGAGACTAGGTCACAGATGTATGGAGGAGACAGGTTTTGTATGGCTTTGTGTGCTAAAGTTATAGTTTTGAACTCGAGTCTCTGGGCAATGGGGAGTCAGTGCAGGGATTGACAGAGGGGAGAGGCTGGGGAATAGCGGGGGGACAGATGGATTAGTCGGCCAGTAGAGTTTAGAATATATTGGAGGGGTGCAAGAGTGTTAGAAGGGAGGCCAAAGAGCAGGAGCTTGCAGTAGTCATGGTGTGAGATGATGAGGGCGTGTAGTAGTGTTTTTGCCAATTCATGGTTGAGGAATGTGCAGATCCGGGAGATATTTTGGAGTTAGAGTCGGCAGGAAGTGGAAAGGGCTTGAATCTCAGGTTTGAAGGAGAGATCAGAGTCAAGCTTCCGGGACTGGGGAGAGTGGGCAATCATTGACTTTGATGGATAGGTCAGTTGGGTGGGGGGGTTGAATGAGATGGTGGAAAGATGATGAATTCGGTTTTATCCATGTTAAGTTTTAGAAATCTTGCAGAGAAGAAAGAAGACAGACATTGTGGGATTCTGGTTAGTAAGGAGGTGATATCAGGTCCAGAGAGGTAAATCTGTGTGTCATCAGCATAGAGGTGATATTGATGAGGCTCAGATACCTGAGGCGCACACGGACTGTACTGTACTGTCAGGGCAGAAAAAGGAGGAGGACGACTCTCAGGGTGAGGAGTGGGAGAACAGATAGGATGTTGATGATGTTGTAGATCCCACTTGGTGTGAACCCAGAGGCACGCAGCTAAGTAGCTCAGCAGAGGAGGTGGAGGAGGAGGAAGACGAGGAGGTTACATTGCGGCTTCCCACACAGATGCTGAGTGATGCAACCACGACAAGCACTGCATGCACAGCCACAACCTGGTGGCGGCCCTATACTGGAGCAACCTCACACACACGCGTTGCATGGCTCACATCCTCAATCTGGTGGTACAGCAATTTCTCCGCCACTGACCTGGCCTGGATGCGCTGCTGCAGAAACCACGGTTACTGTGTGCTCACTTCCGCCATTCACAATCCGTGAAAATGAACGTTTTCCGAACATGTTCACTCATCTCTAGTCAACATTTTCTGAGTCCTGTAACTTTTTAATTTTCTGTCGATGGAGCTATGTGATTGATTTTTATTTGCTAGGCAAGTTGATTTTTTTATTGATATCATTTTGTGGTAGATATAACATTTTGAGTGCTTTTTAATACTGTTTTTAGAGAAGCTCGGTGACCCAAAAAAATGCATTTCAGGCATTTAATTTTTTTCCCTTTTTGCCTTATGGATTAATTAATTTTATATTTTAACAAATTTGATGTTATGAACCTAGCAATATAAGCTTGTTATTCTATTTTTTAATTCCTTATTTTTAAAACGTCTTGGTAAAAGTTTTGGGGTGTGATTCAGAAATGTTATAATTTTTTTTCACTTTATTTGTTAGGATACTTGAAACTGCAGCTTATATGTTGAATTTTCTACACTGTGTGCACAATTATTTGGCAATTTTCATTTTGAATGATTTATTTTATTATTGAACAGCTACAGTGCTGTTGGTCAATCCAAGACATGTGTACTACAAAGACATTTGTTTTTTAATTTAGAATTATCTATGCTCATGGTAGCTTTCTTCCTAGGGACATCAGGTGGCTAGGAGAAGGTGCAAAAGTTAGAATCAGACAAAGAATAGTTGAATCCAAATGAAACTGAAAGATATGTAGTAATACAGTGGCTTGCGAAAGTATTCACTCCCTTGGCATTTTTCAAGTTTTACATCACAACCTGAAATTTCACAGTTTTTTTGAGTGTTTGCATCAGTTCATGTAAAGGACATGCTTACAACTGAACATTTGGTTTTATTTTTTTTTTGTTAAACAAACAACAAAAAGGACAAAATGACTGAAAACTTCAGTGTGCATAACTATTCACCTCCCCCCTCCAAAAGTCAGTACTTTGTAGAGATTCGTTTTGTGGCAATTACAGCTAAAAGTCGCTTTGGATAAGTCTCTATTAGTGATGAGCGAGCATACTCGCAAGTACTCGGTACTCGCCCGAGCATCTCAGTACTCGAGATGCTCGGAGCTCGCCGAGTACTTGCGAGATGCTCAGGCGGATGCTCGGGTCCCCTCCCTGCATGTTTGGCGCTCTTTAGAGTGCCAATCAACATGCAGGGATTGCCTGCCACTCATTGTAATGCCGCAGTCATGGTGGTTGTGGCATTACAGTGATTGGCTGGCCGCACAGCGTCATCAGGTCTATATCAGACCTGGCGCCGCCGTGCTCGTCACAGTCACTCCAGAATCAGGCAGAGTAGGGAGAGCTGCTGCTGAGCTAGGGAGAGATTTGCTTGTGTATTAGGTAGTGTAGGGAGAAAAACCATACATTACACATATCCATCTTAACAAACAGTCCTTCTGAGGACTAATCCATCTGCAGAGATATCAGGCAGGCAGTGTATATAGGCAGGCAGGGTATATAGCAGACTGCAGTGCATATGGCACAAGAGGCTCCATTCCAATTCTGCCTTCTGCTGCTGTTAGATATTTCTAGACAAAGGCCCAGGTCTCAGGGACCAGGAATACTTTTTTTGGATCTTAATCCTCATTATTTGCTTAAAAAGCAATCCAGAGAACACAATTTTTCTGTGCCATTTGCTTGTTGGCACTGCAGAATACAGCCAGGTCCTTTCCACATTACAGCGCTAGAAATCCAGCTAATTAAAACTCTGTTTCCTCCGTCACACGGATCACATATACTTTTTCAGAAAATACTGCCATTTCTGGCCTACATTAAAAATTAGTTTCAGTGCGTCAGTGAAGCAATTGACACCAGTTTGCTGTTCAAAATAGTTACCTACATGCCAGGCATGTAAAACTGTGTTTTCTCCGTCACACAGATCACATATACGTTTTCAGAAAATACTGCCATTTTTGGCCTCTATTCAAATTGTTTTTCACTGTGTAATCGAAGTTTTTAACACCAGTTTGCTGTTCAAACTAGTTACCTACAGGCCAAGCATTTAAAACTGTGTTTTTTCCGTCACACGGATCACATATACGTTTTCAGAAAATACTGCCATTTCTGGCCTCCATTAATAATTAGTTTCAGTGTGTTAGTGAAGCAATTGACACCAGGTTGCTGTTCAAACTAGTTACCTACAGGCCAGGTATCTAAAACTGTGTTTTCTCTGTCACACGGATCACATATATGTTTTCAGAAAATACTGCCATTTTTGGCCTCCATTCAAATTTTTTTTCACTGCGTCAGCGAAGGTTTTGACACCAGTTTGCTGTTCAAGCTAGTTACCTACAAGCCAGGTATTTAAAACTGTGTTTTCTCCGTCACATGGATCACATATATGTTTTCAGAAAATACTGCTATTTCTGGCCTCCATTAAAATTTAGTTTCAGTGTGTCAGTGAAGCAATTGACACCAGTTTGCTGTTCAAAATAGTTACCTACAGGCCAGGTATTTAAAACTCTGTTTTCTCCATCACACTAATCACATATATGTTTTCAGAAAATAATACCATTTCTGGCCTCCATTAAAAATTTGTTTCATTGTGTCAGTGAAGCAATTGACACCAGTTTGCTGTTCAAACTAGTAACCTACAGGCCAGGTATTTAAAACTGTGTTTTCTCCGTCACTCGGATCACATATATGTTTTCAGAAAATACTGCCATTTCTGGCCTCCATTAAAAATTAGTTTCAGTGTGTCAGTGAAGCAATTGACACCAGTTTGCTGTTCAAAATAGTTACCTACAGGCCAGGTATTTAAAACTGTGTTTTCTCCATCACACGGATCACATATACGTTTTCAGCAAATACTATACACATATAAGTTCGCTCCAAACTCAGTCAATTGTAGTGAGCGTGGAAGATATTGTCCTCCATTTAAAATGGGCAAGGCACGTGGCAAGGGACGGGGAACTGGACATGATGGTGATGGTGCATGCTAAGGCCGAGGACAAGGCCGTGGGAAAGCTGAAATTGTGCCACAACAAACACCCACATCTTCTCGGCCGACCTTCCTGTCCCAATTCCTAGGGGACCGCAGCACACCACTATTGAACCCAGAACAGTGTCAAAAGGTTGTTGGTTGGATAGCGGATAATGCTTCCAGTCACTTAGCCACCACCCCCACCCTGTCTTCCACACGGTCAAGTCTCAGTAGCTGTGAGTCTGGTCCGCATATTCCTCACCCTGATCCTCCTTCCTGCCACCATGCCGAGTGCCCGGAGACAACTGATCCCACACTTGGACACTCTGAAGAGCTGTTCACTTTTCCATTCATAGATTCGGGCCTTTCGCCCGGTCCACTTGAAGCGGGGCAAGAAGAGATCGCAAATATTTGAGCAGCCACGGTTGGAAAGTGTCATGATGATGATGGATGATGATGAGACACAATTGCCAGAAAGTCAGGAGGAGGACCAGGGTGCGGAAGTGGAAGACGAGGTGGTGGATGATATAATAACTGCCCCAACCTGGCAGGAGGACTTGCAGAGCCAGGATAGCAGCACACAGGGGGAGGGAGGCAGAGCACCTCAACAGGCAGGAAGAAGCAGTGTGGTGGCCGCAGACAGAAGGCAGGCAACCGTTCCCCGTAACACCAACACGAAGGAAGTTGCCAGTACAACTGTTAGGTCTTCCCGAATCTGGTTGTTTTTTAAAGACTCTGACAATAACCCCAAAAAGGCCTTTTGCACCACCTGCTAGGCCAGCATCAGCAGGGGTGGCAAAACGACCAGCCTGACCACCACCAGCATGATCAGGCACATGGCAGCAAAGCACCCGACTTTGTGGGCCGAACCCCAGGGTCCAGGAACAGTGTCTGCGGGTGGCACCATTGCTTCTTCCGCTGTTGTGCATGCAAGCCAATCCCCTGTCCATGGTGCATGCGAAGATGCCTCCTGCCCTGCACCTGTCATTGCACACTCTCAAGTAGCAGCATCAGGAAGCATGTCCATGTCCTTGTCCCAGTGCAGCGTTCAGTTGTCCATACCCCAGTCCTTGGAATGCAAGCACAAATATGCAGTCAACGCCCCACAGGCCACACTACTAAATTCTCACATTTCACGACTGCTTGCACTCGAAATGTTGCCTTTTAGGCACATGGAGATGGAAGCATTCTGCAACCTGATGGCGGCTGCCGTCCCTCGGTACTCGGTCCCCAGCCGCCACCATTTCTCCCGGTGTGCCGTCCCTGCATTACACAAGCACGTGTCCCAAAACATTAGCCGTGCCCTCAACAACGCAGTTACCGGGAAAGTCCACCTAACCATGGACATGTGGACAAGTGCTTGTGGGCAGGGACGGTACATCTCACTGAAGGCACACTGGGTTAACATAGTGGAAAGTGGGACCCAGTCGGACCTGAGCGGCGATGACGTCATAATTAGCATCACCATCCCGCTTCTCTGTCTTCTGAAACACTGTCTGCTCACAATCAAAGAGGATACATTGCTGGCGGAGCACGATGAGATGGAGCAAGGAACCATAAAGGGTGATTACACACAGCCTAGCCTCATCTCATACCAACGTGGATTGGGTGACAATGAGGAAGAGGAGGAGGAGGAAGAACAGGAGCTGGTTTCATGCGCTATAGATGGTACTACCTGCACAGCTGTCATACCGTCTGTTCAACGTGGATGGCCAGAGGACAGAGAGGAGGAGGAGGAGGAGAGCATGGTCAGTCATCCTCTTGGTGAGGACATGGAAGTCTTGCCTGTTAGTAGTCTGGCACGCATGGCTGAGTTTATGTTATGCTCCTTTTCCCATAACCCTCGCGTTCTCAAAATTTTGTCATTACTGGTTGGTGACACTTTTAGACCCACGCTACAAGGAAAACTTTATATCTCTTATTCCTGAGGTGGACAGGTCTACAAAAATGGGGCTGTATCAGAAGGCCCTTGTTGTGGAACTATTAAAAAAATTCCCATCTGAAAATGCTGGCGGCAGAGGGCACACTTCGTTGGACAACCAAGGAGTACAGGCAAGAGAGACACAACTTCAATCCAGCAGAGGCAGGGGAACACTGTCAAAGTTCTGGGAGAATTTTCTCAGCCCCTCCCATCGCACAAGCCCTGAGGCGCGGGGTACTCTCACAAGGAGTGCAAAGTTTGGGAAGATGCTGAGGGAGTACCTTGCTGACCGTACCAACGTCCTCCGTGATTCCTCTGTGCCTTACAATTATTGGGTATCCAAGCTGGATACGTGGAATGAACTGGCTCTCTATGCCTTGGAGGTCCTGGCCTGCCCTGTAACATAAACTCAAATCCAGTGTCTTTTCTTGGGAGGTGTATTCCCATGCACCTTTTCACACCCAGACATAGGTATACGCTTCCAGATTTTGGTTATTTGCTCTTGTCCTCCTCCTTCTCCTCATCCTCCGCCACCACTATGGGAGACCCCCCTTCCTAATAATGGGAACATTGTTTTGAGGAGGCCCTCTGACCTCCATGTCTCTTTCAAGGGGCATTGAAGTGCCTCCAAATTTTTGGCAACCCTTGCATTCACTGCATAGGTCAACACTATGGGAGACCCACTTCCTAATAATGGGAACATTTTTTCATGAGGCCCTCTACGTCTCTTCCAAGGGGCATTGGAGTGCCTCCAAATTTTAAGCAACCCTTGCATTCACTGCATAGGCCAGCACTATGTGAGACCCACTACCTAATAATGGGAACATTGTTTTGAGGAGGCCCTCTGACCTCCATGTCTCTTTCAAGGGGCATTGAAGTGCCTCCAAATTTTTGGCAACCCTTGCATTCACTGCATAGGTCAACACTATGGGAGACCCACTTCCTAATAATGGGAACATTTTTTCATGAGGCCCTCTACGTCTCTTCCAAGGGGCATTGGAGTGCCTCCAAATTTTTGGTAACCCTTGCATTTACTGCATAGGCAAACACAATGGGAGACCCATTTCCTAATAATGGGAACATTGTTTTCAGGAGGCTCTCTGATCTCCACGTCTCTTCCAAGGGGCATTGGAGTGCCTCCAAATTTTTGGCAACCCTTGCATTCACTGTATAGTCAAATACAATGGGAGACCTACTTCCTAATAATGGGAACATTGTTTTCAGGAGGCCCTCCTTTAAATCTCTTCAAAGGGGTATTGGGGTGCATCCAAATTTTCAAAGTGGTATTGGGGTGCATCCAAATTTTGGGCAGCCCTGGCACTCACTGCATATGCAATAACAGTATAGGAGACCCACTCTTTAGTAATGGGAACAATAAAACATAGCCGGCTGATAATAGTGAGGGCCGCCTGATGGCCCTATAAATATAGGCTTTGTGACTATCAGAGTCCCTCCTTCATAAATGAAACACGATGTGTCTGATGATATCTCACACACCACATGGCCAGATAAGGTTGTAAAATGTTAAAATTACATTTCCTGGTGAATGCATTTGTCACGGTTGAAATCAATGCAAAAGTGAAAAAAACGCATCAAAAACGCTACTTGTGAACATAGGCCAAGGTGTGGAGGAGCATTTTTGTTTTTGGTTATTTATTTTGCTTTATATACAAGTCATTACCCTGGAAAGGATGTTCCTTAACATATTTCCCAGGAAAATCCATTTTGGTTTCGTTTTGGTATGTTTTATTGTGAGTCCGTAAAAGTGGTGTAATACCTCTGACAACGTTGTTGACAAAAGTGACCTTGAAGTCATAAATGCTTCCAGGGGTCTTCCCCATGCTGTCCCCATGTCATTTGAGCACTGTTCCCATCGATTTGGGCAATTTTTAGGCCCTCTGCAGACCGCCCGGGGGAGCCACCTGAAAAATGCTTGAGTTTCCCATAGACTTACATTGGGCTCGTTGCTCGGGTTGAGCACCCCAGTATTCCAATGTGCTCGACCCGAGCATCGAGCACCCGAGCATTTTAGTGCTCGCTCATCACTAGTCTCTATAAGACTGGCCACAGAGATTTTTGCCCATTCCTCAAGGCAAAACTGCTCCAGCTACTTCAAGTTAGATGTTTTCTTCTGGTGAACAGCAATCTTCATGTCTTACCACAGATTTTCAATTGAATTAAGATCTGGGCTTTGATCAGGCCACTCCAAAACATTTACATGTTTCCCCTTAAACCACTCGAGTGTTGCTTTAGCAGTATGCTTTGGGTCATTGTCTTGTTGGAAGGCGAACCTCCACCCCAGTCTCAAATCACTGACAGAATGAAACAGATTTTGCTCAAGAATATCCCTGTATTTTGCACTATCCAACTTCCCCTCGACTCAGACTATTTTCCCTGTCCCTGCTACCGAAAACCGTCCCCACAGCATAATGCTGCCACCACCATGTTTCACTGTAGGGATGGTGTTCTTGGGGTGATGAGCTGTGTTGGTTTGGCGCCAGACAGTGTTTACTTTGGTGGCCAAAAAGTTTAATTGACCACAACACCTTCCTCCATACATTTGGGGAGTCTCCCACATGTCTTTTGGCAAACTCAAATGAGCCTTACAATTTTTGTGTGTAAGTAAAGGCATTTTTCTGCCCACTCTTCATAAAGGCCACCTCTAAGGTGTGTACCACTTATTTTGGTCATATGGACAGATACTCCAGTCTCTGCTTGGGAACTCTGCAATGCCTTCAGGGTTACCTTTTTGTTTCTTTGCTGCCTCTCTGATTAATGCCCTCCTTGCTCGGGCTGAGGGTTTTGGTGGGCAGCCCTCTTTTAGCAGATTTGTTGTGGTACCATGTTCTTTCCATTTGATGATAATGGATTTGATGGTACTCCAGGGTATCATCAGAGATTGAAATCTTTATTTATAACCCAACCCTGACTTCTACTTCTTAACATCTTTGTCCCTGACTTGTTTAGAGATCTCCTTGGCCTTCATAGTATTGTTTGGTTAGTGGTGCCTCTTGCTATATAGTGTTTGCCTCTGTGGCCTTTCAGAAAAGGTGTGTATACACTGACAGACCATGTGAGACTTAGATTGCACACAGGTGGACTTCCTTTCACTAAGTATGTGATTTATGAAGGCAATTGCTTGCATCAGAAACTTTTAGAGGCTTCATAGCAAAAGGGATGAATACATATGCTCATGCCAATTTATATTAATTTTATCCCATAAATTAATTTTTTTGCTATATTTTTCTCACTTCACTTCACCAATTAGACTATTTAGTGCTGATGCATCACACACAAATCGGATTGAAAAAATATTTAAGCACAGATTGTAATGTAAGAAAATGGCTAAAAAGTTGGGGGGAGAAGGTGTGAGTGGGGAGTGAATACTTTCTCAAGCCACTGTAAGATTGCTCTCATTCATCTGGGGAGGCTGATATATGTAGGCTGAACATATTATCTTGTATGTTTTCACATTCTCTTGGATGTATCTTTCATTATCAGCTCAGTAAACTGTATTATTTAGTTTAGTCATTATGTATGATTCCATTTAGTTTTGCATGTTCAAATCCATTCTAAAACATTTAGTGGCAGCAGTGGAATGCTTGAACAATAGATGCTAATGGAGAGAGAGTAGCATTGGTCTCAAACTTTTATTTGGGGGTCATTGTACATGATTGTTTGTGAGCACAGTTTTGTGAATCTCGGACACTTCCATTGACGGGATAACACACATATCATGCTATATGCAAGCATTGGGTTAATCTGCAGGTAAATAGCTTTACAATGCTGCCTGCCACCTTTCTGAAAGTGCAGCTACCGGTAGAAAAAATAACTTATTTTCTCCTGGGAGCCGCCAGCTTTCAGTCATGGAGGCGTGCATGGAGTGGCTACAGTCACTACTCACTATACTGTGTCACTCCCCCTGCTTTTATCACTGCCCCCTGATGACGTCTCATTTCAGTGAACAAGGCGGCTGGGACAGAAGTATTGACAGTGGTGATGATGACTGAAGATGCAGATGGCGGGGTCAGAAGCTGGGGTCACTTCTCATCACCATTATTGAAGATGGCAGTGACAGAAGCTATTGTAAGTGACCGTTAGCGCCCCCAAAAAACGATGTCATATTTATAGAAACTCTAAAGAAGTGACTGCAGGGCCATCCTCCTGAGACATCCTGTTTCAGACTCCCATCAAAAAAATCACAGGAAGCAAAGAAAAAAAATAAACAGATATAGGAATTAGCAGAATAGGGAAAATGTAATGCACACGCCCGGGCTGACTGGCGTGTGCGTGTATATGTAGTGATTCCACTGGACCGTAACAGAGAGTGAATGCCTGGAGGGGCGTAACTAAGTATCCACCCGATCCGACCAAGGTCGCACGATGTCATACGACGCCAGTGCACCAAGGAGGAACCGAGCAGAGGGACCAGGTGCTACTCCAGGTCAGACCCCGGACACGGCTGTTGACCCACTCCGGGGAATACAGGAACAGGCAGGTTAGGCTGGCACACAGACTGGTGGGTATAGGCAGACATGGCTGGTATGCAGATGGGTGGATGCTGGCAAGCACGACTGGTATGCAGGCAGGGAGGTACGACAGGTTGGAGCACAGAGTGGATAGGACCCAGTACAGACTGGGACTCAGGAACAGAACCGCAGATGCGGTGGACAAACACAGCAGAGTGAGGCCACCCGGAGCAGCGTGCAAGAGCAGAGCAAGACGAGACCGCCTGGAGCGGTGAGCGAGAGCAGAGCAGGGCGAGGCCACCTGGAGTGGTGAGCAAGAGTGGAGCAGGACGAGACTGCCGGAGCAGTGAGCAAAGGGTCAGAGCAGAGCGAGACTGCCGGAGCAGTGAGCAAAGGGTCAGAGCAGAGTGAGACTGCCGGAGCAGTGAGCAAAGGGTCAGAGCAGAGCGAGACTGCCGGAGCAGTGAGCAAAGGGTCAGAGCAGAGCGAGACTGCCGGAGCAGTGAGCAAGGCAGAGCAGGTAAGAACCGCCGGAGCGGTGAGCAAGGCAGAGCAGGCAAGAACCGCCGGAGCGGCGAACAAGGCAGAGCGGGCAGAAACCGCCAGAGCGGCGAACATGGCAGAGCGAGCAGAAACCGCCGGAGCGGCGAACAAAGTAGAGCGGGCAGAAACCGCCGGAGCGGCGAACAAGGCAGAGCGGGCAGAAACTGCCGGAGCGGCGAACAAGGCAGAGCGGGCAGAAACCGCCGGAGCGGCGAGCAAGGCAGAGCAGAGGGGACAGGGCTCTGTTCACACGGAACAGGCAGGAAGGGAAAGGCTGAACGAGATACCCGCAGGGTACTTGCAGTGAAGTAGCGAGTGGACCACAAACTCACAAACGGAAGTACAGTGACAACGAGCAGGAGTTAGGTACGAGTTCAGACTCTGCAGAAAAAGGGAAGATATGGGCGTAGAGAGAAACGGAAAACAGGCTGGAAGAAAGTTAGGGCAAGAACAGACACTGGGAAAAGACACAGACAACAGATCTAGGTATGCGGCCCCTAGAGGGCAGAAGGAACAGGCAGTGAGCGTGTTCACATGGGCCTGGAATTACAGCCTCCAAGAAAGGCAGAAAGACAGCTGGCTAGAGAGCACAGACAGGACACAGTTCAGACACGGGAACTGATACCGCAAGGCAGGAAACATAGACAGGACCTGGCACATCAGTGACAAAAAGCCAACTGACAGAACAAGATGCTCAGGCAAGGACTCCAAGGAGGATATGGTTTAAATACCAGGTGACAGACAGCAATAGGCTGAGGACGCATTAGGGGTGTGTCTGCAGCAGCTACAAGAAACAGGAAGTTCAGTGGGCGTCGCCCTAAGCAGCCAGAGCAGAGCAAAGCAGACAGTATGGAAAGAAGCCAGAGTGGCAGTCTGGACTGGAAATCAAGTGCGCGCTCTTGCACAGTGGGAGATGTACCACTATGCAAGGACGCCGCCAGGTATGTTACAGAAAATAGTAGAGAATGTTAAAATAAAACTGATTACAAAAGAAGTTAGTGATTAAAGACAGATTTGTAAGGAGTATTATAGTTATCGGACTACCCCTTTAAGGAGTGAAAAGTTCTGCCTGTGTGCACAAGAAGCTTCATGAAGTATGAAAATGGATTGATTTCGTCTCTTTATCCTTGGTTTGATTATTATGCAGTATTGATGTGTTGTACTGTATAATCTGAAAAACTGGGTTAATTTGATCTTAATTACATGTTTGATTATTCTGTTTAGAAAACTAATGTTTGTGATGAGTTTTATCCAGTTATTAACAATGGAAGTAAAGAATGTCTGTTATACAATTTATCTTTTATTTGTAAGAGCGAAGTAAAACCTTGAACTAACTTTGCTTCAATGCTGAAAACTCGGAAAATATCTAAATTTAGGTAATAATGTATTTGATTACAACCCCAATTCCAAAAAAGTTGGGATGCTTTCTAAAATTTAAAGAAACTAAGAAAACAATAATTTGGAAATTTAGAGAACACAGATCAGAAGTTGAAAGTTAGATATTTTGTATTTCATTTGAAAAAATAATCTAATTTAGAAATTGATGGCAGCAGCACATCTCAAAAATGTTGGAACAGGGTCATGTCTACCATTGTGTAGCTTTACCTCTTCTTTTTACAACAGTCTGTAAACGTTTGGGGACTGAGTAGACCAATTGCTGAAGTTTTGGGAAAGGAATATATTCCCATTCTTTTATGATGTAGAATTCTAGCTGCTCAACAATCCTAGGTGTCTTCTTTGCCAGATTTTTTGTTTCGTAATCTGCCAAATATCTTCTATTGGTGAAAGGTCTGGACTGCAGGCGGTCAGCTCATCACCTGAACTCCTCTTCTGCAAAGTCATGTTGTTGTGATTGATGCAGTATGTGATTTAGCAATGTCTTGATGAAATATGCAAGGCCTTCCCTGAAATAGATGTTGTATGAATGGGGCATATGTTCTTCGAAATCATCCATATAATGCTCAGCATTGATGGAGCCTTTAATGATGTATAATCTGCCTATGCCATAGACACTAATACAACCTCATTCGGAATCTCTGGGTAGTGAGAGATTGAGGAAGTTAGTGTTGTAAGAGAAGAGAAGAGAGAAGAGTATGGAGAGATCTGGAGAGGAACAGAACTAGTGTGGAGCTGGAAGTCACAAGGCAGCAAGAACCATTACGGAACTTTAGAGGCAACTGAGATCCAGTTCAGCAGGCAAGTGGGTGAAACCCATTAGTGGGAGAATTAAAGGAATAATTGAGTCCAGTGTTGGCCAGATGTGGAAGGCCCTTTAGAGAAGGGTCTTGCCCAGCTGAGGACATGGTAGAAGGACGCGACTCTAAGGTTCACAGACTGCTGTTTGGGTGCAGGGTTCACAGTGTAACATATCGACCCCTGTGTCCCCGTGCACCGGGAAGATAGAGGTCTATCTGATTTACTCTGCTTGTTTACCATCCACATGTAAAGTGCCATCCCCCGAAACTGTTAAGAACATACCTCTGTATGAGACAGAAGAAGTTGTAAAGTGTACTGCCTGCTACCTTGTGTACTTAAATGTGTTGCCAAGTAAAGAGTGCCTTGTTTTTAAGAACGTGCCTGGTGTCCTTGTCTTGAAGTCTAATGGACCTGGTGAGGAGTGGAACGGGACCGGACTGGAGGTGAAGATACAAATAGCAACACTGAGAGCATGCACACACCCAAAACTCTTGTTTTTTCTGTAACGTGCCGAGGGCTCAGACTCATGACACTCACTGACGGCTACCACCTCTGTTACCGTTTCAGCACAATCATAAATGTCAAAAACTATGACTGCGAGTCAAAGTTTTAAATAGTGCTAACTTATATACCAACAACACGTTAGGTATTTGTGGTATATGAGCAAGTTTTATGGGATACATGCATTTAATTTGTACTTTTCATATATGTGTTTTTACAGCACAATAGCAAGTAGAATGTAAATTTAAGATCAAGTAGTACAAGATAAAAAGTGAGAATGATATATACACTGATGTTATATTTCAGGATAAGAATAATCAATTTCTGCAGAAAACCTCTTTTATTACCCTGAACAAAGTTCCTAAAGAATTGTTGGACTGAAAAAATTGCTTCATATTTTATACTTTGTTTTGTTCATTAGATGAAGGGGTGGTGAACATATCATACATGGACTGAGAGTTTTCTATATTTTAAACTTGCAAATTGTCTCTTCAGAGAGGAAGAGGACTATAACTCTAGTGCCATCTATAGGAAGTAGCAATCCTAAAAGTCAACATCGACTCTCTAACGAGCCTTGTCACATGACTTAGGATAAAAGTCACCCCTTGGATTCCTATATTTTAAACAAAAGCAAAGACAAATGAGTACCCAAGTGTTGCTCAGCAGACAGCTTTTGGAGATATGACCTACCCAGCAACAAGACCTTAGATATAGGTCTGTCGTGACACAGAGGCCATGCTTACTGCTTAAGGGTGGATAGAAATAACATCTTATCAGTACTTGCTGGCACATGTGTATCTAGGTTTCCTGGCACCCAGGGCAAGAATTATCTTTGGTGCCCCCCAAGCACATATGTGATTTGCACACAGTTTTAAAGACACGAGTACAATTGATCACTGGGAGCCGGCTTAGAGAACGGCCGACTTCAAGTCCATGGGGAGCGGCAAATGCTGCCACCGGGGAGACACCTCGGACCACTGCATCAGGCGTTTCGAAGGCGCCTCCCAGCCGGCTATGCCCAGGGCAAATGCCCTGCTTGCATCCCCCCTAGATATGCCTCTGCTTGCTGGTCGCGCACCCTGATTCTAATGCAAGACTACAGTTGATTGCAAACACGCGAGAAGTGGCACTTTCAGTTAAAAGGGCTGTTGAAAGTTGTGGGATTTCGCTCCGTATACCAGGATTCCACAACCCCGGAAGTTTGGACTCAACATTTGCTAGAAAGTTGGGGCTTTTAGCCTGTGAATAGGGACAGATAGGGGACGTTTTTGTTTATAAGTTATATTGGCTGCTCACTGTTTTCTTCAATAAAAATGGCAGCCACAGGCAGGTGATAGGTACTTTTTAGGTGACAGACCACGGAAATCAGCAAGTCTGTCAATTCTTAATGCTGCCTTCAAAGAGTCAAGCCTACTGAAATGCCATTAGGTTTTAACTAGAACAAGTCATATTCAAACTATTAGAAAATTAAATGCTAAAGTTCTGGCCCATAACATCAACAAGGTTGTTCTTGTTGATAAAGCTACATGTCAATCTCGTTAAATCAAACTTTTCATATGTGCCTGATTTTTCCATTTTAGCTTGCTGTAATAATTTTTCACATGCTGTTTGAGAGTGAGTCGTACACAACTCTTCCTGCCAGCATGCATTATGCAGCACTTCAGCTGTCCGCATATTATGTCATGAGCCAGCAGTATTGATTTTTTAACCACAATGTCTTCATCTATAATCAGAAATCCATAGCATTGGATGTCATTTGACGTCATGAGGGTTTTGTCTTCCTTACTGCATACATTAAAGAAAAAAACATCCCGTGCATTTCTATTTTGTGTTTTCATGCACTTTGCAAATTATTAATTAGGACAGATTCTGATTTCCAACAAATGTAAATTCACAAAGAATATCTCAACAGAATACAATCCCATCTGGTTTACTACAAACAATCCTGCTATTATATTCTTGAATACAATAATTTTCTAACAAAAAACTGATTAACATTCTCTGTTTTGATGAATATCTGCATAAATTATGCCATTCTTACATCATAATGAACTGAAGAGGAGCTGTGTTTAGTATACAGTACATATCAAGGTCTTATATGGATAGTACTATAGCTCTGCCTATGTGATATCATTAGTGTCACTGCCCCCCAGCATCTCTTCCCTAAAATAATACCCTGAAGAAATTCAAGGTTATTTAGCAGCTAGTCACTGGCGCACCATGTTGTACTGAACTTTTGCTAGATTATATTCCTCCGGCAGTGGACAGAGGTAGATAATATTCCTTGGCAACAATTGGAGAACAGGTTATTTTGCTTTAGGTCCTGTAAAAAGGGAATGCAGTTTCAGTAAATGGTTGATCTGGTATCTAAAATGTTCTTTCTAAATTTTTATCTTTACACCCTAACCACTTTTGTAATTAGATTTATTATAAAATACCCTATACTTTTCCTTATCCTGCTAATGCCGAAATGTGTCTTTTTTACCTTTTAATTTGAGAGGAATTCTCTACAGCATCTATTTCTCCTCTGCAGTTACTTACTACAGTTTCTTTCATCGCCGCCCTCTGAAGATGTCCTAGTTATTATTATTATTATTTATTATTATAGTGTGGCGCCCCAGGGGTCTGGTTTTCCACAGTAATGTAATGTTATGTCTGAGAGCAGGTGGGAGGTCCTTTGGTCAGGGATCCTGTGCATGCCACACCTCCTGCCCAGTCTTGGGAGGGGAAGAACTTCCCCTGTATAAACCCGGGGCTGAGGCAGGGTGAGTCAGACAAGGAGAGTGGAGACAAGAAGCAGCATAGGAAACAGGAGAGTTCCAAGGAGTCAGGGGCTGGCAGCTGCAGCGCTCGCCCTGACTAAGAAGATTCTTTACCGGACCCGGAGTCCGAGGCTGTGGGGACTAACTTCTACCCAGCAGCAGAATCCGTCAGGCAGGGGATTTCAGGTCCTCTGGCCCAGAAGCCCGAAGGCACGGTCACACGCGTGGGACCAGCACCGCCATCGTGGAGCGGAAGCCATTAGAAGGCCCCGAGTCACCGGCCATACGGGTGAGCACCACACGGTACACTCAGGGACGTGGGCTACTTACATCAGCTTCTAGCAAGGTAGCCAGAAGAGTACAGTCAGATTGTGAGGCCTACAACTACGCCTGGCCAGGGGAGATCCCATCTGCTCAAAGACTGACCAGGCCCCGTTTGCTAGCAAGTACTCCGGGAGGGTCTATCGTTGTTACCAGTAAAGACCCTGAACTACACCGTACCGTCTCTGAGTGGTTCCTGCTACCCCCATCATCCACGTCGGCTGCCCTGAGGCCATACCCCTCCCGTTGGGGGTTATACTATCACGCTGCACAATCCTACCACCGGCCTCAGCGGTCTGCCCTGCAGCAGCAGCTCCCTGGCTGCACTCAACGGGTGGCGTAGTCATCAACTATTTACTACTAATAGACTGCCGTCTAGTTTGACTCCCTGGGCACGGACCGGGTCACCGCCACGAGACTACAACCCTCCACTGATCCGGCTCCGGGTAGGCTCCCGCATGCGCAACGCAGCGCGACACAGGCCCAGGGGCGCGTCAACTTTGGCGTAGTCGGCAGGATCTCGTGCCCCCAACCACCGGGTACTGCGTGCCTGAAAAGCAAAGACTGTTCAAACTTACCAGTGGTGAAGATTCCCGCTATCCGTGGAGGTTTCCCGCCATCCGGCGCCATCTTCTACCTTCTTCCCGCCATCGGTGAAGTTTCCCGCCATCCGGCGCCATCTTCGGCCTTCTTCCCGCCATCCGTGGAGTTTTCCCGCCGTTGGACGCCATCTTGGGGACGCCGCGCGGGAAGAAGAGGGGCGTGGACTCCGAAAGCGCGCGAGAACTGAAGCCCCGCCTCACGTCCGGACGTTGCGTAAGGTCCTGGAAGGAGCCCAGCAGACGCCGACGTCACAGGAGCGCGACGGAAGGTCCTCAACCCTGACGATCCACTGCGGAGCCGCGGCCTACGGAAGAGGATCATCGCAAGGTAGGCCACGGTCCACTAGGGGGGAGGAAGATGTCGGATACGGAGGAGAGCTTCACTGCCCCAACCCCCGCCAGCGCTACCGCTGCTGCAGTTATGCCCTTCCCCATGCCCTATATCCCGGGAGCAGCTTGGCTACCCCAGTACTCAGGGGAGTCACATACCCTGCATGACTTTAGAGAAAAGCTGGATAGCCTCTTCCAGGTGTACCCCCTCACAGAAGAGCAAAAAGTGAGCATCCTGGTGGCCCAACTAACCGGGGCAGCCAAAAGGGAAGTAAAATCCTGGCCACCTGGGAGGAAGACTGTCGCAGGGATACTAACCCGGCTGAAGGACACCTTTGATACCCGCACCTCAGCCGAGATTAAGCTTAGATTCTACGGGTGCAAGCAGCGAGCGCATGAGAGTATAAGGGACTATGCACTAAACCTACAAGAGGCCCTGAGGGCCATAAAGCAGACCGACCCTGATGGGGTGGGAAACGAGGACAGGCTGTTGACTGAACAATTTATAGAGGGTTTATATTGCAATGCCCACCGAACCCAGTTGCGGGCAATGGCCTTACAGGATCCCCATCTGGACTTTGCACAGTTCAAGGACAGAGCCATCCGGGTGCTCCGAGAACCGGCACCAGGTGGCGTTGTGACCCACAGACGCCCCACTACCACTTACTACCAGGAGGCGGCGCCCTTGTCAGCAGGGCCTGTGGGAGCTGATGCGCGGGCTTTGGACAATGACCCGGCTCCAGACCTACACCATCAGGTCCAAGAGCTAGCTAAGAGCGTTGCTGCGCTAACCCGAACTGTGCAGTCTTTACAGGTTTCCACCCCAGGGAAGATCCAGCTGGCATCCGGACCGGAGGACATCCCGTGGCGTCGACCAAGGAGGACCCCACCGGCCAGAGGAAGACCCAGTGACCGATACAGCGAGGACGGACGACCCATCTGCCGCCGCTGCAATCAACCCGGACATATGGAAAGGTACTGTTCTTTAAACGGGCACAACCTGGGGTAGAGGGCCAACCCCCAGGAAAAAGATCACCAGGCCCATCGAACTGGCGCGACAGATATGTGGGAGGACGTCCAGTCTTGCCTGTGGTACTGGATGGCATTCCCATGAGTGCCCTACTGGATACCGGGTCACAGGTCACCACCATCCCGTACGTGCTCTTCAAGCAGTACTGGAATGACTCGGATATTACCCACTACCCTGACGACGACTTGAGTATCATCGCCAGCAATGGCCAGCCCGTGCCACAGATCGGATTTAAGGAGGTGGCCCTCAAAATCGGTAGAGTCGAACTGGCCGCACAGGGACTGATCATTGTAGATATTGATAAACATGAGAGTCACCCAAAAATAACTCTAGGAACTAACGTAATTGAAAATTGTCTTGCAGAGGTGATTTTCCTTTTACAGCAGGTTGCCAAGAACGCCAGCTCCGGCGAGCAGCGGGTGCTCCAGAAAGAGATCCGGGCACTGATGCAACGGCAACAAGTGGAACTCTCCGGCGGTGAGATTGGTAGCGTAAGAATGTGTGACCCTTTTCCTATTGCCATGCCCCCAAAAAGTGAAATGATGATTTGGTGCCGGGCAGCTATTGGTCTGAGAGGAAGAGATTACCAGGCAATGGTAGAACCAGTTTACTCAGACAGTAGGCCCACCATTTTGACAGCACGGGGGGTGGTCAATGTACGCCATGGGAGGGTGCCCATTCGCATAATAAATATCGGGGAGAGGGAAGTGTACCTGCCCCGGTATGCCACGCTAGCCAAATTATATACCACTAATCAAAATTCTATACAATCTGTGGAACCCTTGCCTCCATCTCACCCGGAGGAAGGTAACGGCTCTAAGAAAGACATGGAGGACTGGTGTCAGCAACTACATTTGGGTACTGATTCCACTCCCTCACATCAGAAACAAGGAGTCTATCGGGTGGTTCAAGAGTATGAGAGAGTGTTTAGTAAACACCCGTTAGACTTCGGGCGAGTCAAGGGGGTAGAACACCGCATCCCCACGGGAGATCATCCTCCCATAAAAGAGAGGTATCGACCCGTACCCCCTGCACATTACCAACACGCCAAGGGGATGCTTAGAGACATGAAGGAGGCTGGGGTAATCCGGGATAGCTGTAGCCCCTGGGCAGCCCCACTAGTTTTAGTCAAAAAGAAAGACAACACCATGAGGATGTGTGTAGATTACCGGAAAATCAACCGTATCACACACAAGGATGCGTACCCCTTACCAAGGATAGAGGAGTCATTGGCTGCTTTAAGATCTGCTAACTTCTTCTCTACCTTGGATCTCACTAGCGGGTACTGGCAGGTTCCTGTAGCAGAGGCGGACCGGGAGAAGACCGCATTCACCACACCGATGGGACTTAGTGAGTTCACCTGCATGCCGTTCGGACTCTGCAACGCCCCAGGAACCTTCCAACGATTAATGGAGTGCTGTCTGGGCCACAGAAACTTCGAGACGGTCCTGTTGTACCTGGACGATGTCATCGTATACTCCAAAACTTATGAGGACCACCTGAAACACCTGGCGGAGGTGTTCGAAGCTCTGGCGAGTTACGGCCTAAAGGTGAAACCCTCCAAGTGTCACCTCCTGAAACCAAAGGTGCAATACCTGGGACACGTGGTGAGCGCTGACGGAGTGGCTCCCGACCCCGATAAGATCACCGCAATTAAGGGATGGCCAAGCCCCTCCAGCGTAAAAGAAGTGCGGCAGTTCCTAGGGTTGGTAGGCTACTACCGAAGGTTTATTCCCGGTTTCACCAAAAAGGCAGCGCCTATGCAGGACCTCCTGATAGGCCAGTCCCGGAAGGCCAAGAACCAGAAGCCGCCCATCAAATGGGAAGAGCTAGAAGAAGAGTCCTTTCGCCAGCTGAAGATGGCCCTCACGGGGGATGAAATCTTGGCGTACCCAGACTATAGCCAGCCCTTCATCCTCTACACCGACGCCAGTAACATCGGGCTAGGAGCCGTACTATCCCAGATTCAGCAGGGGAGAGAACGAGTGATCTCCTATGCCAGCCGAAAACTGCGACCCACCGAAAGGAACCCCGAGAATTACAGCTCATTTAAGTTAGAGTTCCTGGCCGTGGTATGGGCAGTCACCGAGCGCTTTAGGCATTACCTCGCTTCTTCCCGGTTCACCGTATACACGGATAACAACCCGTTGATACACCTGGACACGGCAAGACTCGGTGCCCTGGAGCAGAGGTGGATGGCCCGTCTGTCCAACTACGAGTTCACAATCAAATACCGGGCAGGACGCTCCAATACTAACGCGGATGCCCTGTCCAGGATGCCCAACCTGCCGGACGAAGGAGAAGATCCGGAGGGACTGGAAGAAGTTGAACTCCCTGCGTTCCACCGTCATGGGACTATCCAGTATTCCCACCGGGTAAGGGGTAAACAGGCTGCTACGTTGAACCCCTTACCCCACTACAACTGGGCGGAAACGCAAGACAGCGACCCTGCCGTCCGACTGGTGAAGGAGATGCTGACTCGGCCGGAGGCTCGACTTGAACCAGACGCTCCGGAGGAAGCCAAACAACTATGGGCGGAGAAGAGTCGACTATTCCTTTACAAGGGGAAGTTGTGCCGCAGAATGGTCAACTCCCGGACGCATGAACTACTCTGGCAAG
Source organism: Phyllobates terribilis (assembly GCF_046119375.1). Classification (NCBI taxonomy): domain Eukaryota; kingdom Metazoa; phylum Chordata; class Amphibia; order Anura; family Dendrobatidae; genus Phyllobates; species Phyllobates terribilis. The sequence goes on from NW_027362764.1 coordinate 520,229,704, forward strand.
TAGTGGTGCCACGAAGAGACGCAGCCATGGTGATGGAGGCATACCACGACGGAGCTGGACACTTCGGGTGGAAAAAGCTGGAGTTCCTGCTGCGCGAGCGGTTCCACTGGGTAGGCATGAGGGGAACCATCGAGAAGTGGTGCAGAGACTGTGGCCCGTGCAATCTGAGAAGGAAGGACCGGGCCAGCCAGAAGACTCCCCTGCAGTCCATCGTCACCCGGCAACCGTTGGAATTGGTAGCCTTGGATCATGTAAAACTGACCCCAAGCAGAAGTGGCTACGTCTACGCGTTAACCATCGTGGATCATTACTCCCGGTTCTTGGTTGTCGTCCCCGTCAAGGACTTAACGGCTCAAACAGCAGCTAGAGCCTTCCAGCAGCACTTCTGCCGTCCACACGGGTACCCGGACCAAGTGCTGACGGACCAGGGACCTGCCTTTGAAGCGGAGGTCTTCCAGGAATTCTGCAATCTGTATGGCTGCCGGAAGATAAGGACGACACCCTACCATCCGCAAACTAATGGACTTTGTGAAAAAATGAACCAGGTGGTAATGGATCTGCTAAAAACATTGCCCCTGGAAGAACGCAGTCTGTGGCCTGAGAAGTTGCCCGATCTGGTGGACCTATACAACCACATCCCGGTAGGTTCCACCAACTGTACCCCGGCTTACCTAATGAGGGCGAGACCTGGTAAGTTACCTGTTGACCTGGAAATGGGAGTCCTGACACCTGAGGACACTTCACCAGAAACAGACTGGGACACAGAGAGGCAGCAGCAGTACCGGAGAGTACAAGAGAGCGTGGAGCGAAGTCTCTGTCAGGCTAGGGAAAGACAAGAGAAGACTTACAACCAGTATGCTCCCGCTGTTCCCCTGGTACCCGGAGAGCAGGTCTTGAAGAGGAAAAGACGGCTCCACAAGTTGGATGACCAGTGGGAGGAGGACCCGTACACCGTACTGCCCTCAAGCCACGAGAACCCGAAGGTCTGTACCATCAGTAAAGACGGAGGGGAAACCACAGCCATTGTATCCCGGGACCACCTGAAGAAGTGTCCCGAACAACTGAGGAACCCTGAAGAGGAACAAGAAGACCATCGACCCGTGGAAGAAAGGGAAGATATGGTTAGTACCGTGCTCGGGGACTTCCCTCAGTCTTGGACTCAAGTCAATGGTGCAGTTGTGGTACCCGTACTCACCTTCCTCCAACCATCATCCCAAGAACCTACGGAGCAACGGGTAGAGCTGGAAGAACAGCCGGTCCAGGAGGCAGAAGACTCCACACAAGCAGAACAGGAGAATCAACCCTCTGCTTATAGTGAGCCTGCCGTACCCCTAGTGAGACAAAGAGCCGGTAGACAGCTGCCCAGTTTACCCTTGACAGCTCCTACACCCTGTAGTTCAGGGCCAGACAGTCAGCTCCGTAGGTCCACTCGGGCCACTAGAGGCCAGTTACCCGCACGCTGGAGAATTTAAAGTGTATAAATTGTTTTATTTATGTTTTTCTGTGTATTGTTGCTTGTGAATAATTTTGTGTTTCCAGTTGTTTTTAGGAAACCTTGGTGGATTTACCGGGAATCCTTGTATATAGTTGGAGCGTAACCCAGGATGGACTAGAGACTGTTAAGGACTCGGGGTAGGACAGACCCCTACCTGGTTACGTCTCCCTGTGTTGGTGAAATGGACACCTTTGCTTTTCTTCAAAGACTGCACCCGGTTGCGGACACGCCGCAACCATCTTATGTGTTTTTCTTATTGTGTTGTTATTGTTATACTTTGTTATGTTTTTCTAAATGTGTTTAGTCCCGGAGTACTAAATTTCACTAGGGGGGAATGTGGCACCCCAGGGGTCTGGTTTTCCACAGTAATGTAATGTTATGTCTGAGAGCAGGTGGGAGGTCCTTTGGTCAGGGATCCTGTGCATGCCACACCTCCTGCCCAGTCTTGGGAGGGGAAGAACTTCCCCTGTATAAACCCGGGGCTGAGGCAGGGTGAGTCAGACAAGGAGAGTGGAGACAAGAAGCAGCATAGGAAACAGGAGAGTTCCAAGGAGTCAGGGGCTGGCAGCTGCAGCGCTCGCCCTGACTAAGAAGATTCTTTACCGGACCCGGAGTCCGAGGCTGTGGGGACTAACTTCTACCCAGCAGCAGAATCCGTCAGGCAGGGGATTTCAGGTCCTCTGGCCCAGAAGCCCGAAGGCACGGTCACACGCGTGGGACCAGCACCGCCATCGTGGAGCGGAAGCCATTAGAAGGCCCCGAGTCACCGGCCATACGGGTGAGCACCACACGGTACACTCAGGGACGTGGGCTACTTACATCAGCTTCTAGCAAGGTAGCCAGAAGAGTACAGTCAGATTGTGAGGCCTACAACTACGCCTGGCCAGGGGAGATCCCATCTGCTCAAAGACTGACCAGGCCCCGTTTGCTAGCAAGTACTCCGGGAGGGTCTATCGTTGTTACCAGTAAAGACCCTGAACTACACCGTACCGTCTCTGAGTGGTTCCTGCTACCCCCATCATCCACGTCGGCTGCCCTGAGGCCATACCCCTCCCGTTGGGGGTTATACTATCACGCTGCACAATCCTACCACCGGCCTCAGCGGTCTGCCCTGCAGCAGCAGCTCCCTGGCTGCACTCAACGGGTGGCGTAGTCATCAACTATTTACTACTAATAGACTGCCGTCTAGTTTGACTCCCTGGGCACGGACCGGGTCACCGCCACGAGACTACAACCCTCCACTGATCCGGCTCCGGGTAGGCTCCCGCATGCGCAACGCAGCGCGACACAGGCCCAGGGGCGCGTCAATAGCGCCATTTATTCCATGGCGCTTTGCATGTGAAAAGGGGTATACATAGCAAAAACAAGTACAATAATCTTGAACACAGTGTGACAGCGACTGGTACAGGAGGAGCGAGGACCCTGCCAGCAAGGGCTCACAATCTACATGCAATCTAGTTGCATGGTAATAGAAGCTGTTGGAGTGGTGAACGCAGCGCTGGTACTCTGCATCTGCCTCCGCCACTGCAGCTTCTAACTATGAAACAGGACGTAGTAAGGGGCGGATATAGAAGCAGTGAGTGACACCATGCACTACCCCACTGCCTTTAGCACCACCCTCAAATGAATAGTCATCAGGAAGCAGGGATAGAAGCTGTGTGAGTGACACCAGTGCCACCCCCTTATGAAAATTTGTTGACAGTGGTGCTAGAAGCTGTGTGGCAGTGGTTGGTGTCACTCACTGCTTCTGTCACCACCACCTGATAATGTCTTATTACAGAGTTAGAAGCTGTGGCAAAGGGGCATAAGCAGAGTGCCAACTAGTGTTGAGCCACCCCCGTAGTGTTCGAGTTCGGTTCGGTTCGTCGAACACCCGTGTGTTCGCCGAACTGTTCGTCTAACTGTTCGTCGAACACCTTCGAACACCGTTAAAACCAATGGCAGGCAAACAAAAACACATAGAAACACATAGAAAACACCTTCAAAGGTGTCCAAAAGCTGACAAACTGCTCAGAAGACACAACTAACACATGGAAAAGTGACAAGTACATATAGTCATGCGAAAAGAAAAGAGGTGGAGGAGTAAAAGGAGGGGGAGACACAGATATAGGCATGTCATGCCCTTCTAAAATCCAAAAAGTGAGAAGCCGACACAGCCAGTCCGCTCCTGCTCGTGCCACCTCCGTGTCGCCGGGTTTGTGCCAGAGCCGCGGTGAACCCTGACGGCCAGCCCCCCTCTCCCAATACTGGTGCCTGTCCGCTGGTGGGTCGAGCGAGCCCCCCTGTGGTGGAGGCAGCTCTAAGCTTTTTAATTTAAATTGTCTCTCTAATTTGAATGAATACACTTTAAATCCATTCACAAGGATCTATTGGAGGGCAAGTCTCATGCCAGCAGCCGCGTAATTCCAGCTCCAGTAGCGTCCACTAAAGCTGCTGCAGTTTAAAAGCTTTTATAAGGATCGAGCTCGGCTGTCCACCGCAAGGCATCCTACTGCCAGTCCCAGCCCCTATGCCTTGGGGTGCCTCCTGATGCTCTTCATTGAGTATCCCGTGGTCCCGAAGCATTTCCTTTGAAAAAATTAAGTGTCCAAACTACAGGTGGTGTAGCTTGCTTAACAGCCGGGATAATCCGCTGACTAGCAGACACTGCTACTAGGCACAAAGTATTTCCTGGGCTAGATGCAGTTAAAAATTTGTAATTAGATACTCTCGTTGGATGCTGAGAAAGCATTCCATAGAGTCTCCTGGCACGGCATATATTATTCTCTTAAAAAGCTTGGGGTAGGGGTCTAGGGGACCCTTTTATAGCCAAAATCACACCCTGTATCGCAATACGTCACCTAGGCTGAAGATAAATGGAACTGTAGCACCCTGAGGGCTCGGTTGCTACAGAGGTATTGCACCTTACCCAGAGGTGTGATATCTCACTCTCAGGTAAGGATGGAGTGTGGATCAGGACCCGACACCTCCATGCATTACACCACATTGCCGTGGGGCAGGGCGACCAATATGCCCCTCAGATGGGCACGACAGTCCCTGTCCCTGGCTGGAGTGGGGGGAGGGAACACTGAGGAAGGGGAACCCTGTAGTGCAGGAGCAGGGAGGAAGCAGTTCCTGGGTGCATTGAGAAGGGAGTATAAAAGGTGGGCACCATCTTAGTTCAGTGCAGAGAAGTCTGAGCAGAAGTGACAGGGAGCAGGGGCTCTGCATGAGCTCTGCTCCAGAGGCGGGCCTAGTAACAGAGGCCCAGGCCTGGAAGAGGGAGAAGGAAGGAAGAGGAGCGGAGAAGGCTCCAGGAATGAGGAACGAAGGGATCCCAGGGGTGCGGACGGGCGAGTCGCCACCGCACGCCCGAATCCACCTGCGTGGAGGGTTCAGGCCAAAGGGGGAGACCGGTCCCCGAAACTAGTGGAGGCAGGAAACGACCCTCAGCTAGAAACCGGAGGCTGTGACATTTTATGTGGCGCAGCCCCTCGCTACACCCGCTAGGAAGGCACCACATAGGGTCAGGGAAACTGGCGCCAAGTTTACCAAGAGGAGGCCCGAGGCAGCCGGACAGAAGGGTTGGTAAGAAAGGACACACAAAGGGGGTCCTGTGAAGCGCTCCAAAGTTATCTGGGAGTTGTCTGAGCCCCTCACCTTGTGAGCACAGTACGACGTGGGCAGCCGTTACCTGCAGAAGTGGTCTGGATAATAAGAACTGTGAGTAAAGGCCCTGGACTGCATCACTGACTCCGTGTCGTTACTGCTGCTGCCCTGCACCATCACCCCCATCCTCCGCATACACTGCCCTGAGGCTATACTCCTCCCGTGGGGAGTTATGCTAAGCTCTGCTGCACCCACAACACCAGCCTCAGCGGTCTGCCCTGCAGCAGCGGCTCACTCTGACCGCAATCCACGGATGGCGTAGTCGGACATTTAAACATCAAAACCACATAAATAGTTCCGCCACTGGTTTGACGCCCTGAGCTACGGAACCGGGTCGCCGCCACGGAGACTACAACCACCAGCATCCACCAAAAAGGGTCTGGCTCCGGGTGTCCCAAGGCCCAGGGGGTGCATCAGAACATTTTCATCACCTTTCACAATCACCAATGGGACAAGGCAGGGATGTCCACTGTCCCCTCTCTTATACATCCTAGTGACGGAGCACCTGCTCTCATCAATTCGCCATAACCCCAATATTAGGTGGATTGAGGTGGGAGGCACCGAGTACAAGTGCTCTCTATTTGCTGATGATGTCCTAGTATATATCACTCAATCACATATATCCATCCATGCTGTTATGGCTGAAATAGATCACTTTGTTACATGGTCAAATTTTAAAATCAATGCAGCGAAGTCTGAGGCCCTCGATGTCTCCCTCCCCAAATCAATACAGGATTCCATCCAGTCCAACTTTCCCTTTGCCTGGCCCTCACAGGGTATCAAATGCTTAGGAATTCCTATTCATAGAGACCTCTCCCATCTATGTTATCTTAATTTTGGTCCCTTTATTGAACAACTTCATACAGACCACGGTTGGCAAGTTAGAACTGTAAGATTCACTACGTGAACCACTGCTGTTTTGTGGAAAAGCACATGTACACTGTGTTCCAAATTATTATGCAAAAAGTGTTTAGGAGTGATAAGGGAAGAATTTGTTTGTTTGTCAGTTAAACTCATTGATGGTGATGTGTGTCAGGGCTCTTTATATCACTGTAAGCAATTGCAGACACCTGTGCTAATTAGTTTGGCAGGTGTGTCCAATGAAAGGCAAGACTACTTAAGAAGGCTGTCCCACATTATTAAGCAGCCTACATTTTCTGCCAAAATGGGAAAGAAAAAGGATGTGTCGGCTGCTGAGAAGCAACAAATTGTGGAGTGTTTAGGTCAAGGCATGACTACAATCAACATTGTGCGATGATCAGGATGAAGTGTCTTGGCAATCAAGAAGTATGTAGCTGATTCACAGTACACACGTGTGCGTGCTGATAAGGGCAAATTGAGGACTCTTTCCTACAGGCAATTACGTCAGGTTAAAAGAGCAGCGGCAAAAAAGCCTTGTCATAGCAGCAGACAAGTTTTTGAAGCTGCTGGTGCCTCCAACGTCCCCCGAACAACAAGTTGCAGGGTCCTTCAGAGGTTTGCAGCTGTGCATACGCCATCCTGTCGACCTCCTCTATCCACTTCACACAAGCAGAAACGGCTCCAGTGGGCCAAACATTACATGAAGACTGATTTCAAAACTGTTTTGTTCACGGATGAGTGCCGTGCAACGCTCGATGGTCCAGATGGATGGAGTGGAGGATGGCTGGTTGATGGACACCCCACACAAATAAGGCTACAGCGCCAACAAGGAGGAGGTGGAGTAATGTTTTGGGCTGGAATCATGGGGAGAGAGATTGTCGGCCCCTTTAGGATCCCTGAAGGGGTAAAGATGAACTCCATAATGTATGTGGAGTTTCTCAAACAGCACTTCCTGCCATGGTTCAAAAAGAAGAACTGTGTATTCCACAGCAAGATCATTTTTATGCATGATAATGCACCATCTCATGCTGCACATAAAACATCTGCATCTCTGGCTGATATGGGCATAAAAGGGGACAAACTTATGGTGTGACCCTCCATGCTCCCCTGACCTCTACCCCATTCAGAACCTCTGGAGTATCATCAAAAGGAGTGTCTATGATGGCGGGAGGCAGTTCACATCTAAGCAACAGCTCTGGGAGGGTATTCTGTCCTCATGCAAAACAATTGAAGCAGAAACCATCCAAAACCTGACAAATTCAATGGACGAGAGACTTCAGAAGCTCCTTTCGAACAAGGGGTCCTATGTGAAAATGTAACATCACCTAGAATAAAGTTTTGAGTTGAAAACTGTTTGATTTCAGTTTCTAATAACCTGCTAATGCTTATAATTTCAAAAATGACCATTTTTTTGGTCTTTATTAAAATGAAAAGGTTGATCGAAAAGTTTGGGGGATCTAAGAGTGTGGCAACCCAGTAGTCAGGATTACTTCGAATTCTGACAATATGGGGGTCATGTTGCAGGTAGTGCAGCAAGAAGGCACTTATGTGTCTTGCGCATCTCGGAGCCCCAAAATTATTTTCCGGGCTAGATGCAGCTAAAAAATATTATTAATTTTAAATCTGGTGGAGCTTAGTATAGATGGCCTAATAGAATCACTGCTGCACACTGCTACAAAGCCCAAATTATTTTCCAGCCAAGGTACAGATAAACATGATTAGCAATTTTAAATCTGGTGGAGCTTATTATAAATGGCCTAATAGAATCAGTGCTGCACACTGCTACAAAGCCCAAATTATTTTCCAGCCAAGATACAGATAAACACGATTAGTAATTTGAAAGCTTAAAACGGTTGGTGAGGTGATTTTAACCAATCATCAAGCTTTTACTCTCCCCAGGATGACACAGGGGTAGAAAAGTCATTTCGGATCCATGATTTGTTCATCTTTATGAACGTGAGTCTGTCTACATTATCAGTGGAGAGCCGCGTGCGCTTATCTGTCAGCACACCACCAGCAGCGCTGAACACACGTTCAGACAGAACGCTGGCTGCGGGGTATGACAAGATCTCCAAGGCGTAAGTGGCTAGCTCCGGCCATTTATCCAGATTGGAAGCCCAAAAAGAGCAAGGGTCCAGTGACACAGTCATGGCTTCAATGTTTACTTGGAGATACTCCTGTACCATCGTCTCTAGGCGTTGACTATGTGTCAGACTTCTTGTCTCCTGTGGCCTTGCAAAGGATGGGCTAAAAAAGTGGTGAAATGATTCCGCAAAATTGATGTTACCAGCAGATACTGTGGTTCTGTTACGGTTTGAGTGCTGAACACTCGACGGTCCCACGGTTGGCAAGTTGGAACTGTGAGATTCACTACGTGCACCACTGGTGTTTTGTGGAAAAGCACATGTAAGATTCTGCAACAGTCTCTGCTGATACTCCTGCATGCGTGCATCCCTTTCTATGGCAGGAATAATTTCTGCAAATTTACTTTTGTACCGGGGATCTAACAGTGTGGCAACCCAGTAGTCAGGATTATTTCTAATTCTCACAATTCGAGGGTCATGTTGCAGGTAGTGCAGCAAGAAGGCACTCATGTGTGTTGCGCATCCAGGAGCACCAAGTCCCTGTTGTGTTGGTGGCGAGGTAACAATCATGCTTCCTTCCTCTGTCCTCTCCCCCCAACCTCGCGCAACAGAAATGTGATCAAGGTCTCCCTCATCTGATGAGTCTTCCATCAGTTCGTCCTCCACTTCTTCCTGGGCTCCTGCACCTTCCTCACTAGTTTGGCTGCTACCATGCACCCTGGTAAAACCATCTCCCCCACCCTCACATGCCTGCCGCCTTGGTGCTGCCGACCGTCTGGACCTTGCAGATGTTAGCCCTTCCGCATACAACTCCTCCTCCTCTACTTCCTCCACCTCCTCTTGTGCCACCACCTGACTCCGAATTCTGTTTAACATGTGCTCCAGCATGTAAATCACCGGAATAGTCATGCTGATAATGGCATCGTCAGCACTAAACATCTTCGTCGCCACTTCAAAACTGTGCAGAAGGGTGCATAGGTCCCTGATCTGAGACCACTCCTCCAGCGTGATTTTCCCCACCTCTGGATCTCGTTGGCCCAGGCTATACGTCAGAACGTATTGCACCATGTCTTGTCGGTGCTGCCACAGTCGCTGCAACATGTGCAGAGTTGAATTCCACCGGGTAGGCACATTGCATTTTAGCCGGTGAAGTGGCAGGCCCAACGACTTCTGTAGAGATGTAAGTCGCTGAGCTGCGGGATGTGAACGGCGGAAGTAAGCACACAGCAACCGTGCCCTCTGCAGAAGGCCATCTAGTCCGGGATAGTGGGCTAAAAATTGCTGGACAACCAGGTTCAACACGTGAGCCATACAAGGCACGTGTTTGACATTGCCCCGGCAAAGGGCCGCACCCAGGTTTGCAGCATTGTCGCACACGGCCTTACCTGGTTTCAGGTCCAGTGGAGACAACCATTCATGAAATTGGTTCTCCAGAGCTGACCACAACTCCTCAGCTGTGTGACTCACATTTCCCAGACATTTCAAAGTAAAAACCGCCTGATGACGTTGAGCCCTACTGCCAGCATAGTAAGGAGGTGTGCAGGATCCCTTCTGAGCAGTTAGAAAGCTTGTGGCATGACCAGACAGGCTTTGGGTGCAGGTGGAGGACCGAGAGGAGGTTGAGGAGGCAGAAGCAGTGGAGGAACTTTGAGATAAAGAGGATTGACGCACAATTCGTGGGGATGGCAAGACTTGGACAGCAGCCCCTTGTCCTGCTGTCACCATAGTTACCCAGTGCCCAGTCAGCGACATGTAACGCCCCTGTCCATGCCTACTCGTCCAAGTGTCTGTGGTGAAATGCACCCTGTCACACACAGAGTTTCTCAAAGAAGCGGTGATGTTGTGTGCGACATGCTGGTGGAGCGCAGGCACACCCTTCTTTGAGAAGCAGTGCCGACGGGCCATCTGGTACTGGGGCACTGCGACGGACATAAGGTCTCGAAAATCCTCTGTGTCCACCAGGCGGAAAGGCAGCATTTCTGTAGCCAAGAGCTTGCAGATGGTGAAATTCAACCTCTTAGCTTTCTCATGGCTAGGAGGAAATGGTCTTTTACTTGTCCACATCTGAGGGACCGAGGGCTGGCTATTGTGCTTAGACGGGGTTGATAAGGGTGTCCCCGGCAAACTGCCGGTCTGTGAGGAAGATGCAGGCGGACATGTTAGGTTGCCTTGATCCAAAGGTGGTGCTATCGATGTCGGACAGCGCTCAACACCAGCTGGTGTTACCACCTCCAAAGAAAATGATGACCTGCCAATCACGCTGGCTGTTGCGGGTAAAGAGGTGGCAGGTCTGCGCCCCAAAACAGGTGTGACTGCTGTCCCCCCAGTCACAGAGGATGAAGAGGCCGCGGATGCACAAGATATGGCAGACGGTGGTTGGCCCGGCCGGCTAGGCCGCATTGTAGCACAGTGAGCTTCCCACTGCAACTTATGCTTCATGTCCATGTGCCGGTTCATGCATGAAGTACTCAAACTATGTATTTTTTGGCCTCTACTTAGCTTTTGCTGACAAATGTTACAGATAACACAAGTAGGGTCATCTTTATCGATCTGAATAAATGCCCAGGCTATGCAAGGCTTAGCACCCATGCGGCCTGAAGAGCCACCACGACTTGTGGTGAGAGGCAGAGTTGTGTTTGAGGATGCAGTTGTTGACGTGCTTCCAGTACTACGTCTCTGTCCAGGAAGGCGCAACCTGACCTCGTCGTCACTAGCATCCTCCTCCACCTCCTCTGCTGACCTCATCTCTTGGCTGACTGTGGGTTGACAGTAAGTGGGATCTCCAACCTCATCATCATCACCCTGTGCGTTATCACACCCGTCGTCCTCAGAGCCAACCTGTTCCTGCCCTGACAAAAAACTAAAGTTGTCGCTCCAATCAGGTATTTGAGTCTCATCATCGTCTTCCTCATTGTCTCCACCAACAGGAGTTACAGTTTGGGAATGAGGGTCTACATTATGGTCAGAACCTTCTGCATCTGGTCCTGGATCCGACTCATAAAGATTCTGGGCATCAGTGCAAATCATTTCCTCGTCTGGATTCACAGAAGCGCTGGAGTCGACCTCTGATTCCCAGGCTATAGTATGAGTAAACAGCTCTGCAGACTCAAAAATCTGTTCTACCTCATACTCAGACGGGCAGCTGGAGATTTGGGAGCTGTGAGGAAGCAAGTGCGATTGGGGTGACACCTTTGAGGACTGGAGTATTTGTGATGTTGAAGTTGATGTGGAGGAGAGCCCACTTAAAGGAACACTTGATATCTGTTGAAGCACCTGCTGTTTTTGTGCCTCATCTGGAATTTGTAGCGATTGGCGTGGCCGTAAGAAAGGGATCTTATCACATTGTCCGCTAAAAGAAGTAGACATTTTAGTTTGGCTGGAAGATGGTCTTTCTTCTGCAGATGTTACTGTTGCTTTAACACCTACCCCACGGACACAACCTTTTTTCCCCTTCCCAACACGCCTATTCCCCTTTCCACCAGCAGCAGGCCTTTTTCCACTCATTTTGGTGGTTAACTAATTCACAACTCTGGAGTTGTTTGCACAAAAAAACAATGGATGGGAACCGAGCAGAGCTGAGTGGCCAAACTGTGGTATTAGGCCAAAACTATTGGCTGGGTTAGATGCAGAAAAAAATTATATTCAATTTGCAACCTGATGGAGGTCAGTATAGATGGACTAATAGAACAAGTCCCACACACAGCTAGAAGCCCAAATATTTTTTCAGAGGTAGATGCAGAAAAAAATTGTATTCAGTTTGCAACCTGATGGAGGTCAGTATAGATGGACTAATAGAGAAAGTCCCACACACTGCTAGAAGGCCAAATATTTTTTCAGAACTAGATGCAGACAAAAAGTTATTTTGAATTTGCAACGTGATGGAGGTCAGTATAGATGGACTAATAGAACAAGTCCCACACACTGCTAGAAGGCCAAATATTTTTTCAGATCTAGATGCAGAAAAAAATTATATTCAGTTTGCAACCTGATGGAGGTCAGTATAGATGAACTAATAGAACAAGTCCCACACACTGCTAGAAGCCCAAATATTTTTTCAGAGGTAGATGCAGAAAAAAATTGTATTCAGTTTGCAACCTGATGGAGGTCAGTATAGATGGACTAATAGAGAAAGTCCCACACACTGCTAGAAGGCCAAATATTTTTTCAGAGCTAGATGCAGACAAAAAGTTATTTTGAATTTGCAACGTGATGGAGGTCAGTATAGATGGACTAATAGAACAAGTCCCACACACTGCTAGAAGGCCAAATATTTTTTCAGAGCTAAATGCAGAAAAAAATTATATTCAGTTTGCAACCTGATGGAGGTCAGTATAGATGGACTAATAGAACAAGTCCCACACACTGCTAGAAGGCCAAATATTTTTTCAGATCTAGATGCAGAAAAAAATTATATTCAGTTTGCAACCTGATGGAGATCAGTATAGATGGACTAATAGAACAAGTCCCACACACTGCTAGAAGCCCAAATATTTTTTCAGAGGTAGATGCAGAAAAAAATTGTATTCAGTTTGCAACCTGATGGAGGTCAGTATAGATGGACTAATAGAGAAAGTCCCTCACACTGCTAGAAGGCCAAATATTTTTTCAGAGCTAGATGCAGACAAAAAGTTATTTTGAATTTGCAACGTGATGGAGGTCAGTATAGATGGACTAATAGAACAAGTCCCACACACTGCTAGAAGGCCAAATATTTTTTCAGAGCTAGATGCAGAAAAAATTATATTCAGTTTGCAACCTGATGGAGGTCAGTATAGATGGACTAATAGAACAAGTCCCACACACTGCTAGAAGCCCAAATATTTTTTCAGAGCTAGATGCAGAAAAAAATTATATTCAATTTGCAACCTGATGGAGGTCAGTATAGATGGACTAATAGAATGATGCTATGCCCAAAAGATTTTACTTCCCTAGGTGCAGTAAAAAAATTGGTATTCTATACACAGGTGGTATATCTTGCAACACGGATAGGCTACTCCACTGACTAACACACTCTGCAATAGGCCAAAAAGGATTAGCTTTGCTAGATTCAGCCAAATGCTGTGAAAAAAACTTGCACAGCACTGGCACATACCTGCCTGGCAAAAACTGATAGGAACTGATGTAACCTAGTCCTGAAAAGGACTGCAATTACAATTAGTCTTTACTCCCACAACCTATCTATTTAAGAGCACAGACCTGCCTGATAAAAGTCGTAGGAAATGCTGTAACCTAGTCCTTAAAAGGACTGCAATCACAACTATTCCCTACTCCCAAGCTATCTGTAGATTTGTGCGAAAATTGGCTTGAAATTAACAAGGTATAGCGCACACAGCAACAGCGGTGCCATCTAACACGCAGCTGCAGCAGTGAGAAAATGGTGGCGACGGGGAAAATGGCTTGGTCTTATAGGGCAAGGACATGTGACATACACTGCCAATGACACATGCCCTTGCTTGTGTGAAAAAAAAGCACTTCGCTCCGTGTGTGCGCTGCTGATAGGCTGACAGATTGCACCTCCCCACTGTAAATGCGGGAAATAGAAAAAAAAATGGAGATCTTCATTATTCCTGCAGAGATCCATCCCCTGCCCCTCCCCCCACCCCGCTGTACACTCAAACTGCGTATTAACATTAATTTTCATCATTACTGAGAAAAAATCCAGTTATGATTTTGGTGCACGAACAGTTATCGAACATAACCTCGAACAGCCAAATTTTTCTCAAATCGTTCGTGTTCGCCGAACGGCTCGAACACCGCCCAAAACAGCTCGAATTTGAGATTGGCGAACAGTTCGAGTCGAACAACGCTCATCTCTAGTGCCGACACTGCACTTATCTCTCCCATAGCTTCTATCACCAGGGATTCAGGACACCTTCAGAGGGTGGCGATGCAAGAAACTGTAGTAACAGTAGCATTGCTCACAGATGATGTCCTGTCTCTGGAGTGGTGATAGACATTGCAGGGAAGTGAGTGCAGCCCCAGCCTCCTGTGATGTCCCATTTGAGACTCCTCTCAAACAAAACGTCACAGGAAATGAGGCACAGTAGCTCTTTCAGCACCCAAGCACTCTTGTGCCATTTACTTCATCTACAAGGGCCATCAAAATAACTTGTTCAGGCTCGGCAGGGGGGCATTAATATTAAAAATGGAACAGAGGGACATTATTATTATAAAAGGCTGTATAAATATAGTCAGGCATAAAGGGGCAATATTACTGAACAGGAGGGTGTAAAACTATGAGGAGGCAGCAAGGGGGCCATTATTAATATCTGAAGGATCTTATGGAGCATTATTACCAAATAAGTGCACAGAGGCAGCACTGTGACTTTGTAAGGAACAAAATGAGGGTACTATAGCATTTCTTGTAGCAGTATATAATTGTGTAGAGGTGGAGGAATGTGAGGAGGCTGCTGAAAAAGCAACAAGCAAAAGAGTGTTACATTCGGCAGAGAGAAGTCATAAATGGAAGAAGTGGTCATGGCGGTCTGGGCCAAATGGAGAAGAAAAGAAAAAGTGAATGACCATAATCAGAGAAAACGTCACTGGTGAGTCACTGCATATATTTGTACAGTATACTGTACATATATACTGTATATGGTCTACCATTACATGTTCACTGTATGGTGGTAATATCAGTCTTCGTACATTATTTTTAATTGGAGGGGGAAAAGCCAGCCAGCTCTATTGAAGATTGCATTCCATGCTTGATATAAATCGAATGGAGAGTGCTGTATTCAGCTGGCAGAGTCAGCACAAACAAGTAAGTAAAGGGAAATCTAGCACGGCCATCCGTCGATAAAAAAATTATCAATGGATTATTTGTTTTTTTATTTTTTTATTTATTTTTTTGCTTTTGCTGTATTATTGTTTATATCATACTTATGTCATATACTCCTAAATGGTTGATCTTCTTGTACTTGTATCCTGTAGTCTATATATGTATATATATGCTTATATGTAAATTGCATGTTTTGGATTGTCTAATTGTTTTCTTCTTGTGATTGAAATTAATTTTCTTTATGCTATGATTAAGGGGGATTTTTCCACTTGAAACGCGTCCGTTTTTTAGCTTTCTTCACAAACTTTCCTCCTTCTGTTTTTTAATGGATTATTAATAAAATATAATCATTTTTTATCGACGGATGGCAGTGCTGTATTTCCCTATACTTACACTATTTTTAGTTACTGGTCAGTATGGTAGTGGTATTTGTCTGTAATATAGCAGTATTGATGTTGATATTGTCTTTGGTATAGTCGTCTAGGTAATGATCAATATTGTGACATCATTCCGTCACTATATAGACGTACTATGTATCATAGCATGGCAGTATTATTTAACCTTATTTAGCGGCATTATTTGTAATATTGGTCTTGCAGTAAATCTTGATTTCCTCGATTGTCAAACAAACAGAATTAATCAAGTGATATCAGGCTCAAGCTGCTGTGACAGTGTTATATACCAAACAAAGAATAGGGCAGCACTCTATGTACTAAGATGTATGCAAATATTGAATATCAGAAATTTAAACTGCATTATTGTTATATTAAATATACTTATGAAATGAAGGTACTTAGTGCACAAAATGACCAATTTGTGTGTGTCCAGCAGCCACAACAAGTGATCTCTTCTCTGATTGAACCCTCACCATTTCATCAGATATGCATTTCTTGGGCCAAAAGCCTACAAGTTTAAAGGACAGTTAAAATCAAATGCTGTTTAAAGAGCCTAAAGAAAACCAGCACGATTTTGTAATGTACAGTAAAGACATGGCTGTAATGGTGCTGGAATACTGATTAAATTGATACCTTTGGTGAAGAAATCTGCTTTGTTGTACTTTAATCACCAATTGAAGTTTTACGGTAATTTGATTTCGGTGCACAGGGGCCGGACTGTGCACTGGGTCTTCTCCTCCTGTCTGTAATTTCCCGGCCCCTCCGCCTGCCTCCTCTGTTTAAAGAAGAGATTTCAAACAGAGGAGACAGATCACTGAAAAATCAATGAACTATTATTGAAAGGCCTGATCTACATGTTTTACACTGGTAATGCTCCCTTTCATTTAAAATAATCTCTGGAGGCAGATTCTCAGGGAGATCTGTGTCCGTCCCATAGATCTTAACAGCTCATTTACATATTAAGAAAAATATGGATTTCTTTGGAATAAGTCATCAAATCGCAGATACCAAGATATCATTTTATTCAACTTTCAATGACCTACTTGTCCATATAGACGACTTAGGAGGGTAATCCTACTGACAGATTCCCTTTAAGACAGTGTAGAGTCAGTATGGGTAAATGTATAAGGGGATGGCAAAATTGGTGAACTGCTAATTGGAACTTGCTATAACATAGCTGAACAGATAGAAGATGAAATTTGAATGGAAAAGGCAGCAGATAATAATAGGGTACTTATTATGAGGGAAATTAACTATCCATGCATTCAATGGGATATAGAGTCAGCTGGTTGTGCTAAAAGCTACAAGTTATTATCCACAATTCAAGACAATTATGTCTTTCAGTTGGTTTATACACTGACCAAAGGAGATAATTTTCTGAATCTGGTCCTGTCAAATAGACCAGATACAATATCAGATCTATGTACAGCCTGTGAGCACTTGGGCATCAGTAACCATAATATGGTAAGTTTCATTGTAAAAGTCAAAAAACATAATATAAAAAACTGGAACTTTAGGAAAGAAAAATTCACTAAATTAAGAGTAGATCTTAGTCTTGTTGACTGACATAATTTCTGGGATCTGGGATATCGACCATAAATGGGGAGTGTTTAACCGGTTCCCGACCGCCCACTGTAGATAAACGTCGGCGCTTGCTGGGCTCTGTGCAGCGCCGATGTTTAAAAACGGTGGGTGGTCTCGCAGCGCTCAGGACCCCCAGGGTCCCAGGGTCCTGCAAGCGCTGCGATTCCGGTGCAGAGCGTTAGCTCTGACAGGGGACATCATCGGGACCTGATTGGATCAGGTCCCAGTGATGTTAACCCTTTGCTATGTTCTATATGCCGCGATCTATAGTGATCGCGGCATATAGAAGATAGAAAGAGGAGAGGGGGTCGTCTTACTTACCTCTCCGACGACCCCTGATAGCTTCGAGGACCTGGGGTTGCTATGGCAGCTGGAGGTCACATGACCGCCTCCAGATCTGCCATATATGGTGTCCTGCCTGGCTCAGCCTGCAGCTGAAGCCAGGCAGGAGACTGACTGTGAAACAGTCAGCGAAGATCTCATGTAATGTAATACATGTCTATTACATTACATGAGATCAGTGATCAGAAAAATAAAAATTAATGTCCCATACAGGGACTAAGTAAAAATGTAAAAAAAAGTAAAAAAAAAGTTTTTAAACTGTTAAAAAAAAAACCACAAAATAAATAAAAATAAATAAATAAAATATTAAACCAATAAATCCGTATATTTTTACAAAACCAAAAAAAGTACACATATTTGGTATCGCCGCATCCGAAACAACCCGAGCTATAAAACTGTCACACTAATTAACTCCTTCTGTGCACACCGTAATAAAAATAAATAAAAAACGGAGCAAAAAAATATGCTTTTTCATCATATCAACAAACAAAAAGTGGAAAAAAATGCGATCAAAAACAAAATAGAAATAAAAATGGTACCGCTGAAAACTTCATCTTGTTCCGCAATAAAAAAGCCGCTATACAGCTCCATCAGCCGAAAAATAAAAAAGTTATAGCGCTCAGAATAAAGCAATGCAAAAAAAATATTTTTTTCTATAAAATTGTTTTATTGTGTAAAAGCGCCAAAACATTAAAAAAAATACAGTAAGTGTAGTATCGCTGTAAACGTACTGACCCGAAGAATAACGCTGCCTGATCACTTTTACCACACGCAGAACGGCATAAAAAACCCCCTCCAAAAACAATTCCTGAATTGTTTGCTTTTGTTAATTTTACCTCCCAAAAAACGGAATAGAAAGCGATCAAAAAATGTCACGTACCCAAAAATGGTACCAATAAAAATGTCACCTCGTCCCCCAAAAAACAAGCTGTCACATGACTCTGTCGGCCGAAATATGGAAAAATTATAGCTCTCAAAATATGGTGATGCAAAAACTAGATTTTGCAAAAATTAGTGTGTGACAGCTGTCAGTCATAAAAACCCGATATAAATCTGATATCTCTGCAATCGCACCGAACCGAAGAATAAAGTAATCTAATCAGTTATATCAC
Source organism: Phyllobates terribilis (assembly GCF_046119375.1). NCBI lineage: Eukaryota > Metazoa > Chordata > Amphibia > Anura > Dendrobatidae > Phyllobates > Phyllobates terribilis. The sequence continues at coordinate 520,248,003 of NW_027362764.1, forward strand.
ACTAGGAATGGCGTAAAAAATAAATAAAACCAATTTTTCACCTGCTACTGATTTGTTTATTATGTCTCCCAAAGATCGCAGTAAGGCTCTGCTCACATTTATCCTGCGCTCTGCGCTAAGCGCTTACACCAGAGTTTCCGTGTAAATCTCTGAAATATGTGATTCAGCCGGAACCCATGACGGAAGATTCCCTGTAATGAGGCAGATATAGGCCACTGTGGATGCCGCCTGGCCTGGGATCCCACGGTGTCATTTGTTTTAGGCGTGCATAAAAGTGCGGTTGGCCACAGTTTTGTGCACTTCTGAAAAAAAGGACACCAGAGTCCAGAGTAACTCTGCTGCCTCATTACAGTGAATGGATCCCACAGGGGTTTCATCTGAATTACATCACTTGGAAATTTAGATGGAAACCCCGATGTAAGTGCTCAGCCTAGAGCGCCGGATAAATGTTACGTAAAATGCTCCCAATAAAAGCTTCAACTCAGTCCTCAAAAAAAGCTAGTCCCCACTCAGGTCCGTCATCTGTTAAAAATATAAGGGACTTCCAAGTTACTGGTAGCAGAAAGGCTCTGGAAAAGCAAAATGGCCCTTGCCCCCCAAAAGAAATTCAGAAAATGTTGTGCTCCCAAATCCAAATGCCTATTCTACAATAATTTGTTCTCCAATTGTCAAATAGCACTCCGTCCCCCCCAGATCTCGCCGTATGGCTGAGCGGTACGATACAGCCACATATGGGGTATTGCCACTTTTAGAAGAAATTGTGTGACACATTTCGGCACCATTTTTACCCATTGCCCTGTGTGAAAATGTAAAATCTGAGGGTAAAACATTTTTTTGTGGTAAAAATATAATTATGCTTTTTTCACTGCCCAATGGTATAAATTTAAAAATTAAAAAATACTCACTACTTCCCTAGATGAATTCCTTGAGAGGTGTAGTTTACAAAATGGGGTCACTTGTGGGGGTTTCTGCTGTTTCGGCATGTCAGCGACTCTTCAAATGTGACATGGTGTCTGCTGCCTATCCCAGCCAGGAGAAATTGTACAACAAATTTCATAGTGCAATTTATCCTGTTACCCTTATGATAATACAAAATTAGGGAATGAAAAACATTTTTTGTGGGAAAAATGTGAAAATTTTATCTTTACGGCTCAATATTATAAACTTCTGTGAAGCAGCTGGGGGTGCAAGGTGCTCACCACACATCTAGATAAGTTCCCTAAGGGGTCTAGTTTCCAAAATGGTGGCACTTGTGGGGGGTTTCCACTGTTTAGGCACATTAGGGGCTCCCCAAATGCGACATGGCGTCTGCTAATTATTCAAACAAATTTTACATTCAAAAAGTCAAATGGCGCTCCTTCCCTTTCAAACCCTGCCATGCGCCCAAACAGTAATTTGCCTCCACGTATGGGGTATCGGCGTGTTCAGGAGAAATTGCACAACAATTTTCATGGTGCAATTTATCCTATTACCCTTATGATAATGCAAAATTAAGGGATGAAAAACGGTTTTGTGGGAAAAATGTGAAAATTTTATTTTTACAGCTCAATATTATAATCTTCTGTGAAGCAGCTGGGGGTGCAAGGTGCTCACCACACATCTAGATAAGTTCCCTAAGGGGTCTAGTTTCCAAAATGGTGTCACTTGTGGGGGGTTTCCGCTGTTTAGGCACATCAGGGGCTCCCCCAAAGCAACATGGCGTCCGCTAATTATTCAAACAAATTTTACATTCAAAAAGTCAAATGGCGCTCCTTCCCTTTCAAACGCTGCCGTGCGCCCAAACAGTGGTTTGCCTCCACATATGGGGTATCAGCGTGTTCAGGAGACATTGCACAACAAATTTCATGGTGCAATTTTTCCTATTACCCTTATGATAATGCAAAATTAAGGGATGAAAAACGTTTTTGTGGGAAAAATGTGAAAATTTTATTTTTACAGCTCAATATTATAAACTTCTATGAAGCACCTTTGGGTTCAAGGTGCTCACCACACATCTAGATAAGTTCCCTGAGGGGTCTAGTTTCCAAAATGGTGTCACTTGTGGGGGGTTTCCACTGTTTAGGCACATCAGGAGCTCTCCAAACGCAACATGGCGTCTGCTAATTATTCAGACAAATTTTACATTCAAAAAGTCTAATGGCGCTCCTTCCCTTCCGAACCCTGCAGTGCGCCCAAACAATGGTTTTCCCTCACATATGGGGTATCAGCACGCTCAAGAGAAATTGCACAAAAAAATTTGGGGTCCATTTTTTCCTGTTACCCCTGTGAAAATAAAAAAAATTGGGTCTAAAGTAACATTTTTGTGAAAAAAGTTAAATGTTAATTTTTTTCTTCCACATTCCAAAAATTCCTGTGAAGCCCTGAAGGGTTAATAAAGTTCTTGAATGTGGTTTTGAGCACCTTGAGGGGTGCAGTTTTTAGAATGGTGTCACTTTTGGGTATTTTCTGTCATAAAGACCCCTCAAAGTCACTTCAAATATGATATGGTCCCTAAAAAAATGTTTTTGTAAATTTTGTTGGAAAAATGAGAAATCGCTGGTCAACTTTTAACCCTTATAGCTCCCTAACAAAAAAAAATTTTGGTTCCAAAATTGTGCTGATGTAAAGTAGACATGTGGGAAATGTTATTTATTAACTATTTTGTGTGACATATCTCTCTGATTTAAGGGCATGAAAATTCAAAGTTTGAAAATTGCAAAATTTTCAAAATTTTCTCCAAATTTCCGATTTTTTCACAAATAAACGCAAGTTATATCGAAGAAATGTTACCACTATCATGAAGTACAATATGTCATGAAAAAACAGTCTCAGAATCAGGGGAATACGTTGAAGCGTTCCAGAGTAATTACTTCATAAAGTGACAGTGGTCAGAATTGAAAAAATTGGCCCGGTCACGAAGGCAAAAACAGGCTCTGGTGCAAAGTGGTCAAAGATATGTTATTAAAACGAGTAGAAAACTCATACCCTCTAGCAATAAAATGTCCAGGAATAAAAAGAAATCATTAGGACACTTGCACACATTGAGTATTTGGTGAGTTTTTTACATCAGTATTTGTAAGCCAAAACCAGGAGTGGAACAATCAGAGGAAAAGTGTAATAGATACACGTGCACCACTTTTTTTTTTACCCTCTCTTGGTTTTGGGTTACAAATACTGAGGTAAAAAAATCACTAAATTCTCAACGTGTGCACGTGGCCTTATTGTTAAATAGGGCAGTACATAATTTAATAAGACAAAAACAAAAGTCATTTAAAATCTTAAAGGCCGAGAAATCAGAAATAACATTACAGGGGTATAAAGCGCTTAGTAGGAAACGTAAAAAAGAAATCAAGCTAGTGAAGTTAGCTACATAGAAAAAAATTGCTGATGACGTTAAAATAAATATATAAATATAATAATGCAAAAAAAGAAAGCATTTTTTATAGTATCGGCTCCTTAAAAGATGATCATAGTAATATAATTGTAGAGGACAAAGAGAAGGCTGAGATATTAAACATGTACTTTTCATCCGTGTTCACCAATGAACTGCCTGTGCCAGGTGTGGCGCCCCTGAGGGTTCGACCGCCACAGGAATGCTGCACTTCTCTAATGGAGTGTGGTGTTCCTCCTCTGAGGTAAGAACAGTGCGATGGTCAGGACCCTTCCTTCACATCCAACACCACACTTCTCCCACCAGAGAGGGCTAGAATGCACTAGGTGCTGCCCTCCTGGTTGCAGGGAGACTGGGGAACCAAGAGCTAGGGGAACCATTTAGTGGGTGAGGGTGGAGGACTCACATTTTAGTGACACTGTAAATTTGATATTTAATAATAAAGCCATTTTGATTCTGGGTCTTTGTATTGTGATCTCCCTCCCTGAGCGTGGATCCTGTGTGGGCCTGCAGAGGACGGAGACACGGCCCTCGTACCTTAGCCTTGGGTCGAGGGGCAGGTTGCAGATAATGAATGTCTCAACCCGGTCAAGGACCATGATCAAGAAGGCCCGGAGCTTAAGAGTGTAGCTCCATAGCAAATGGATCCCAGGGAGGATGCAGACGGAGCGGTATACGCCACCTGTCCTCGCCGCCTGATATACTCAGAGGGAGTCCGGCTGCAAGAGGGGTACTGGCCCCCGACACCCGACCTTGCTATTCCATGTCCTGGTCGGGAAAGCCCGGTAGGCCCTGAGGATCCCACCGGGTATCGGAAGGAGCGGAGCTGCCACCCGTTCCCTTTTTCTGAGAGGAGTTCAGAGGGAGACCCGGCCTATCCACACACACAGACAGGAGAGAGAGAACCCGGTCTGAAGTCTAGGAACACTCTGGTGCAGGGTCCTGATTTAACACTGGGCTTACTCGGAGGTTGTCGGACCCCTTCTCCTCTGCGAGGAGCAGGGAGTCGCCTTCCTACTGCCATCTCTTTTGTGAGTAAAGCCTTGGAAGTTCACCCCTATGGCCTCCGCACTCTTTATTCGGCACTACACCGCACTACGCAGCACCAGACCTCCTGGACTACTACCCCCCTCCATCCTCTCCCGCTGCCCCGAGGCCCTGCTCTGCCTGTGGGGAGTAGTAACAACTTCGGCTGCCATAACACCATGCCTCGGCGGACTGCAGCAGCGCTGGTGGCCTTCACCAGGTGCCACAGGTGGCGTAGTCGTAATCAGCCACTCAACCCGGATAAGCCCGTGCCATCTTTTTTTAATGTGACGGCCCTGGGCACGGAGCGGGTCCGGGCCACGGCTGCACCCCATCTCTCCTTCACAGGACCCGACTCTGAGTCCCCCCATCTCCCAGGGTAAGGGGCTTATAGAAGGCTTTGAGGCGTCACACCAGGAATTATTCAACAAGACAGAAGTTCACCACCCAGTATAGATAAATTAACAGAAGAACGGCTGCATCTGAACAAATTAAATATTAACAAAGCCCCTGGGACAGATGGCATTCATCCATGGATATTGAGGGAGTTCATCTCAGTAATTGACAGACCACTGTATCTCATCTTCTTAGACTCTCTTGTAACAGGGGTAGTGCCACATGATTGGAGGATGGCTGATGTAGTACCGATATTTAAGAAAGGTAAGAAGGTGCATCAAAGCAACTACCTTACACTTTACTATTTTTTTCCCATCTGCACACAGTGTCCCCTAGTCGCTTACAGTATCAAATGCCTTTACAAAGTGTAGATATATCACATCAGCTGCATTACCAATATCCAGATTTGCACTTGCCTCTTGTAAATTTTGCACACCACGTACAGTATGTCAAACTTACTTCTCAAGCAAAAAGGGGGAGGACCCCTTAAACGTCACCGCAGGTGCAGACCTCGGATTATCAGGCAGCGTCTATGCTTCTTTGTCTCTAGCGCCTCTGAGTGCATGGACTGTCTACACCAATGTCTGTGGATTTTCTTAAAAACCCTTTTTGTAAGGAAGGAAACTTAAGAATTTAGATAAAAGAATTATTTGAAAAAGACTACATGTGTTTTTTGAATGTATTTTGATTACTTGCTCTATGTGGCAGTGGGAAGGAACGACTCTGCACATATGCACTATGGCATATGTTTGAGAAGGTATGAGACAATGTCACTGAAATCAGTAAGTTTTCTTTTATTATACATGAATGGGGCAACTAGATTATTACATGGGATGGAAGGCCTCTCCTATAATAAGGGATGATTTCAGACAAAGCACTGGGCAAAATATAGAGGTGGGGCCCCAAATGCTAACATATTGCACCATCAGAAAAAATCATTTAGGTTGCATTTACGCAAGCTGGTTTCAGACCTGTAAACGAGTATGATCTATTATATTCAAACCGTTCAGCGGTTGTTTTTCAGCCTCTTTACACAAGCTGCCGAAGAATGAGAGGGACAGAACGATCTCTAATAGATCATTTGTCTCCATACAGTATCAAGTTATCAGCAGCACGTCTCCTGTTTACATCAGATGCTGTTGAGAACATTGACTTTTGTTCCAGCATAAATTAAGCAATAAGCAATGTGTGCATGATACTTCAGGAATCTCATTCACTTTGCTTGTACTGTAAAACCTTGCATATTTTCCATAACAAAAATGCAGCGTGTGCACATAGCCTTACAGTTAATTGGGGAGAGTCACAGAGACTGAATAGTTTATATTATTGGGTGGCAGAGATTATAGTTAATGGGAGGCACAGTGGTGCTTATCACTTTATATTTTGACTAGCTATTGAACCCGTTCTACGCCCGGGTGGCGAGCATTTTTATTGGTATATGGTCTCCCATGCTGGTATGTGCTGCCCCCCTCCTTGTATTTGTGCTGCACCCATCTTGTCCCCACCATCCAAACCTGTAATGCGTGGCACCCCTCACCCCCAAACCTGGTATGCGTGGCACCCCTCACCCCCAATCCTGGTATGTATGGCACCCCTCACCCCCAATCCTGGTATGCGTGGCACCCCTCACCCCCAATCCTGGTATGCGTGGCACCCCTCACCCCCAATCCTGGTATGCGTGGCACCCCTCACCCACAATCCTGGTATGCGTGGCACCCCTCACCCCTATCCTGGTGTGTATGGTATCCCTCATCCTGGTATGCATGGCACCCTATCCCTCACTCCCAATCCCGGTATGCGTGGCACCCCTCACCCCCAATCCCGGTATGCGTGGCACCCCTCATCCCGGTATGTGTGGCTCCCCTCACCCCCAATCCCGGTATGTGTGGCACCCCTCACCCCCAATCCCGGTATGCGTGGCACCCCTCATCCTTATCCTGGTGTGTATGGTATCCCTCATCCTGGTATGCATGGTACCCCATCCCTATCCTGGTGTGTATGGTATCCCTCATGCTGGTATGCATGGCACCCCATCCCTCATTCCCAATCCCGGTATGCGTGGCACCCCTCATCCCCAATCCCGGTATGCATGGCACCCCTCATCCCCAATCCCAATATGCCTGGCACCCCTCACCCCCAATCCCGGTATGCGTGGCACCCCTCACCCCCAATCCTGGTATGCGTGGCACCCCTCACCCCCAATACTGGTATGTGTGGTACCCCTCACCCCCAATCCTGGTATGTGTGGTACCCCTCACCCCCCAATCCTGGTATGTGTGGTACCCCTCACCCCCCAATCCTGATATATGCATGGTCCCCTCACCCCTTTCACACTGTACACACATATGAAAAAAATAAACAGTTATAATCACCTTTCTTCTCTGTGCTCCAGCGCTGCTGTGTCCTCTTCTGCCAGAGGCCGGGGGAGAAGTGCGGCGCCGGAGCACTGCACTATCCGGCGCCATTTTGCTGAAGACACACTGTAAATGTGTCTTCAGTAAAATGGCGCTGGATAGCACTATGCGCACGCGCCGGTCCGACGCCTTCACTCCGCCCCCGGTCTCCAGCGAAGAGAGGAGCCGCGGCAACGCTCCTCCCGGTCACGTAAGTATGTAAGTATGGCGCCGGAGATCACAGTATGCGTTCAGTGTCTACGCATACCGCGCGATTTCCGGCGCCATACACCTCCTCTTACCTGTAACGGCTGGATGCGTGCTTCTCTCTGGAGCCAGACTGCGCGTCACGCATGCGCAGTCTATCGAGGCTTCGGACAGAAACACGCATCCCCGGTTGTATTATAGATTACTAAGTGGCTAATAGTATATTAATGGTGGGGTACATATCTGTGTTCAGGGGCGCAGTGCGGGTGAGACGCATGTATATACTGTATACAATATACGTATGTGACCTTGTTATTTTTTTTATTTGAGGATCAGAATAGGACATGCTCAATGCATCTGTAAAAGAGGACAGCACGCCGACATTGCACACAGATACAGGAATGTATCCTTATTATGTATAGCATATTCGCTTAGTGTATAGTATACCCACTTATTATGTATAGTGCCGTCCTTAGTTATATAGTTTCCTATTTTATTATGTATAACACCGTCCCTTACTACGTACCATCCTCTCTCTATATATGTGTAGCTATATATATATATATATATATATATATATATATATATATATATATACAGTATATATATATATATATATATATATATATATATATATATATATATATATATATATATATATACAGTTAGGTCCATATGTATTTAGACAGAGACAACATTTTTCTAATTTTGGTTCTAGACATTACCACAATGAATTTTAAACAAAACAATTCAGATGCAGTTGAAGTTCAGACTTTCAGCTTTCATTTGAGGGTATCCACATTAAAATTGGATGAAGGGTTTAGGAGTTTCAGCTCCTTAACCTGTGCCACCCTGTTTTTAAAGGGACCAAAAGTAATTGGACAGATTAAATAATTGTAAATAAAATGTTCATTTCTAGTACTTGGTTGAAAACCCTTTGTTGGCAATGACTACCTGAAGTCTTGAACTCATGGACATCACCAGACGCTGTGTTTTCTCCTTTTTGATGCTCTGCCAGGCCTTCACTGTGGTGGTTTCAGTTGCTGTTTGTTTGTGGGCCTTTCTGTCTGAAGTTTAGTTTTTAACAAGTGAAATGCATGCTCAATTGGGTTGAGATCAGGTGACTGACTTGGCCATTCAAGAATATTCCACTTCTTTGCTTTAATAAACTCCTGGGTTGCTTTGGCTTTATGTTTTGGGTCATTGTCCATCTGTAGTATGAAACGACGACCAATCAGTTTGGCTGCATTTGGCTGGATCTGAGCACACAGTATGGCTCTGAATACATCAGAATTCATTCGGCTGCTTCTGTCCTGTGTCACGTCATCAATAAACACTAGTGACCCAGTGCCACTAGCAGCCATGCATGCCCAAGCCATCACACTGCCTCCGCCGTGTTTTACAGATGATGTGGTATGCTTTGGATCATGAGCTGTACCACACCTTCACCATACTTTTCTCTTTCCATCGTTCTGGTAGAGGTTGATCTTGGTTTCATCTGTCCAAAGAATGTTCTTTCAGAACTGTGCTGGCTTTTTTAGATGTTTTTTAGCAAAGTCCAGTCTAGGCTTTTTATTCTTGATGCTTATGAGTGGCTTGCACCGTGCAGTGAACCCTCTGTATTTACTTTCATGCAGTCTTCTCTTTATGGTAGATTTGGATATTGATACGCCTACCTCCTGGAGAGTGTTGTTCACTTGGTTGGCTGTTGTGAAGGGGTTTCTCTTCACCATGGAGATTATTCTGCAATCATCCACCACTGTTGTCTTCCGTGGGCGCCCAGGTCTTTTCGCATTGATGAGTTCACCAGTGCTTTCTTTCTTTCTCAGGATGTACCAAACTGTAGATTTTGCCACTCCTAATATTGTAGCAATTTCTCGGATGGGTTTTTTCTGTTTTTGCAGCTTAAGGATGGCTTGTTTCACCTGCATGGAGAGCTCCTTTGACCGCATGTTTACTTTACAGCAAAACCTTCCAAATGCAAGCACCACACCTCAAATCAACTCCAGGCCTTTTATCTGCTTAATTGAGAATGACATAACGAAGGGATTGCCCACACCTGTCCATGAAATAGCCTTGGAATCAATTGTCCAATTACTTTTGGTCCCTTTAAAACAGAGTGGCACATGTTAAGGAGCTGAAACTCCTAAACCTTTCATCCAATTTTAATGTGGATACCCTCAAATGAAAGTTGAAAGTCTGAACTTCAACTGCATCTGAATTGTTTTGTTTAAAATTCATTGTGGTAATGTCTAGAACCAAAATTAGAAAAATGTTGTCTCTGTCCAAATATATATGGACCTAACTGTATATATATATATATATATATATATATATATATATATATATATATATATATATATATATATATATATATATATACATACACAGTGCATTGTGAAATTATTTGGTCCCCTTGAACTTTTCTACCTTTTGCCACATTTCTGGCTTCAAACATAAAGATATAAAATTCTAATTTTTTTGGGTACAATCAACAGCAAGTGGGACACAATCATGAAGTGGAACGAAATTTATTGGATATTTTAAACTTTTTTAACAAATTAAAAACTGAAAAGTGGGGCATGCCATATTATTCGGCCCCTTTGAGTTAATACTTTGTAGCGCCACCTTTTGCTGCGATTACGGCTGCAAGTCCCATGGGGTATGTCTCTATCCGTTTTGCAGATAGAGAGGCTGAAATTCTTGCCCATTCTTCCTTGCAAAACAGCTCGAGCTCATTGAGGTTGGATGGAGGGCGTTTGTGAACAGCAGTTTTCAGCTCTTTCCACAGATTCTCGATTGGATTCAGGTCTGGACTTTGACTTTGCTATTCTAACACCTGGATACGTTCATTTTTGAACCATTCCATTGTAGATTTTGCTTTATGTTTGGGATCATTGTCTTGTTGGAAGATAAATCTCCATCCCAGTCTCAGGTCTTTTGCAGACTCCAACAGGTTTTCTTCCAGAATGGTCCTGTATTTGGCCATCTTCCCATCATTTTTAACCATCTTCCCTGTCCCTGCTGAAGAAAAGCAGGCCCAAACCATGATGCTGCCACCACCATGTTTGACAGTGGGGATGGTGTTTTGAGGGTGATGAGCTGTGTTGCTTTTACGCCAGACATATCGTTTTGCATTGTGGCCGAAATGTTCGATTTTGGTTTCATCTGACCAGACCACCTTATTCCACATGATTGGTGTGTCTCACAGGTGGCTTGTGGCAAACTTCAAACAAGACTTTTTATGGTTATCTTTGAGAAATGGCTTTCTTCTTGCAACTCTTCCATAAAGGCCAGATTTGTGCAGTGTATGACTGATTGTTGTCCTATGGATAGACTCTCCCATCTCAGCTGTAGATCTCTGCAGTTCATCCAGAGTGATCATGGGCCTTTTGGCTGCATCTCTGATCAGTCTTCTCCTTGTTCGAGATGAAAGTTTAGAGGGACGGCCGGGTCTTGGTAGATTTGCAGTGGTCTGATACTCCTTCCATTTTAATATGATCGCTTGCACCGAGCTCCTTGAGATGTTTAAAACTTGGGAAATCTTTTTGTATCCAAATCCGGCTTTAAACTTCGCCACAACAGTATCTTGGACCTGCCTGGTGTGTTCTGTGGTCTTCATGATGCTCTCTGCACTTGAAACAGAACCCTGAGACTATCACAGAGCAGGTGCATTTATACGGAGACTTGATTACACACAGGTGGATTTTATTTATTATTACCAGTCATTTAGGACAACATTGGACCATTCAGAGATCCTCACTGAACTTCTGGAGTGAGTTTGCTGCACTGAAAGTAAAGGGGCCGAATAATATTGCACGCCCGACTTTTCAGTTTTTAATTTGTTAAAAAAGTTTAAAATATCCAATATATTTTGTTCCACTTGTTGATTCTTCCCCAAAAAATTAGAATTTTATATCTTTATGTTTGAAGCCAGAAATGTGGCCAAAGGTAGAAAAGTTTAAGGGGGCCAAATACTTTCACAATGCACTATATATATAAAAACTAAATATATATATATGTATATATAATCTGTAGCTTTGTCGCAATAAAAGGAGCGGGGCCCATACACATTTCTTGCACAGGGACCGAAAGGTGTCCGCCCCTGAGTTTAAGGGCACTGGTACAAAATACTAATGAAATGTATGTAAACCTTTGACTTTGCAGTAAGTGATAAAAATGCCTTAAAACATGATCTCTCTCTCTCATTATTCTGGCATTTGGCAAATATTAAAAATTATGGTAATCCTAATTGACCTAAAACAGGAAAGGTTTATTCTGATGTCATGTCAGATATTGAGAAAAACATGCATATGTGTCTTTTTATATAGTGTGTGTAATCTTCTGGTTCCAACTGTATGTCTTTTTTTAAACCTTTTATAACGGTGTTAATGTTAGTGAGTGGAGTGCATACTGATGTGAGTGGGAGCCTTAAACTTTACTAGTGTGCAAGAACATCCAGTCTACTTTCCTAATGGGTTTTTCTGGGCTGAGAAGAAAAGTCTGCAGTCACTCTATATGACTACATAATGACAGTGTGCCATGCACATATTGTCATGATTCAATACATGCTGTACACCCATTTGGACATCCCTGCACGGTTCCCCTTCCCCCTCCATGCAGAAATGCTGTCATACTCACCGCTGCGGCCGTGTGGTCATCTCCCGTCACTCGGCGCGTCCTTGGCATGCTCCCTGATTCTGTGCACAGTGTTCCCGGCGCGTGCGCTTCAATGTTCTTAAAGGGGCAGCGCACTCCTGCTAAGATGCCCCCAGCCAATAGTCCGTATTACCAGTAGATCCTGAACATGCTTTCCTGGTCCGTGTGTGGCCAGGGCCTGAACCTACGTCCCTGGTCCATGAGTAGCCAGTATCTGAACCCGAACCCCTTGTCCGTGTGCGGCCAGTGCCTAAACATGCTTCCCTGGTTCTTGTGGTGCCAGTGCCTAGACCTGCCTCACCTGGTCCATATGCGGCCAGGGCCTGACTCCTGAAACCGCATCTGGCAGTACGTGAATCCGAGACCACATCAGCGGTACCTGAACCAGTTCCCTAGACCCCTGTGTCTGAACATTTAACTATCCCTGCATTCTGCATCGTCCAGACTGTTATACCAGTCTCTGAATCCAGTCCTGTCTGTGACTCTGTGTCAGTATCCTTGTCCATGACTGCAGGTAGCCGCTTAGCTAAGCCCCTCCTAGGCAAGACTGGCCCCCGTGGCATAGTGAGTCCACGAACCTGTGTGCGTGACACATGCAGATGCAGTCGTCACATAACTGCCCACTTGCATGGTAAACACAGGGGAATCATGACAGTATTTGCATGTCACACTGTCATGATTCGACAGAGTACAGTTACACAGAGTGACTGCATACTTTTCTTCTCAGTTTGGAAAACCTTATTTAACTCCATTTTTAACTTCTGCTATAATCTTCTCTTGATTTCTCAAATTTAATTTTTTAAGGGCCAGCTAAAGTCTCTGACTAGAAAAAAGATTTTCTTATAATGCAGAAATTAGCAAAGGAACATTGTTTCGCTTTTATTGAAGGTAGAATTTGGAACATATTTTAAAATATATTGGATTAATTTTGAAATGAAAATGTTTAATCTATGAACATTTTCCTGTACAGTTGTGCTGATTAAAATTTCAATCTTTTAATATAAAAGTGCTCTCAATGACCTAAATAGGAAGAAAATAGTTTTTTTCCTTTCGTTATTTTATTTTTATTTCAGTTCTGTTTTCAGACTTTTCACTTTTCCTAACTATGTATAGTCAGCTTTGAATATTAGAAAACATACGAACAGAAGCAAGCAAGGAACATTGTGACAGGGTGGTTTTTAAAGAAAATACATGCAAATAATTCAAAATAATAATACTAGCATGTACATAAGTGGATACAGTATTCATAAAGCTGAAATTATTCTCCAACCATGATTACTATGAATGCATTTGCTAACATTGTTATTATCAATGTAATTGCCATGTGGTTTCTATGGAAAAAATAATTATGTGTTGGATATACAATACTCCACTGCATATATACTGTATACTAGCGTTACGAGTTTTGAATGAATAAGAAATCTTTGTTTTTGAAAGAATAAATCTCTTTTAATTAAAGTACTATAAAAATATATTTAGAACCACAGCTAAAATGTTACTAATGTTAACCTGTTAACCCCTTACCGACATTCGTTGTACATGTACAGCACAAGTCAGTAGTGGGTATATGGGGTGAGCTCGCCTCATACCAGCCAGGTAATGGCTGTGTGTAAGGCCTCATTCAGACGTCCGTGTTGCACGTGAAGTGACCGCGGGCAAGGCCGCGCATTGGTATCTATGATCTGGCCCAGCAAGATCCCCACACACAGACTCTATCTTGATAACCGTATCTTTACTTGTATACATTTTTAACACAGCAAAGAAAAACAATAAATGACAACCGTAAATATGCACAGTAATAACGTGTACTTATAAGCTGACCCTCACTGTCCCTACTCACACGTTACCAGTAGTGTTGAGCGATACCTTCCGATATCAGGAAATATCGTATCGGATTGGATCGGACCGATACCCAAAAAGTATCGGATATCGCCGATTCCGATACTGGAAACCAATGCAAGTCAATGGGACACAAATATCGGAATGAAAATAAACCCTTTCTTTCCTTGTAGGTTAATTCTACATGAAGTAAAACAACTAAGAATAATGTAGAATGTATTACATGAAAAGCCGGCAATTCATCAGCGGCATACACCGGTACCCGACAATTTAGAACAGAAAGAATAGAGCTTCACACATAGATTAGATAGATAGAAACATGTCAGTCACATATATATGAAGTACAGTGACAGTGTTGCTTACTGTACTTGTCATTTAGTGTAAAGGATTTATTTAAAAAAATAATTGTGTTTTCATGCACTGTCTCTTTAAAAAAGCCGGCCGGCAATTCAGCAGCTGTACCCGACAATTTATAACAGACAGAATAGAGCTTCACACATAGATTAGATAGATAGAAACATGTCAGTCACATATATATGAAGTACAGTGACAGTGTTGCTTACTGTACTTGTCATTTAGTGTTAAAATAAAGGATTTATTTAAAAAAAAATTGGCGTGGGGTTCCCCTTAATTTTAGTCTCTAGCGGCGGTTAAGCAGACGGCTGGGGCAGATGTTTGAAGCCTGGGAAGGGGGTAATACCCACGGAGCTTCCCAGGCTACTAATATGAGCCCCCAGCTGAATACCTAGCCTTTACTAGCTATTAAAATGGGGGACCCCCTCAAAAAAATGACGTGGGGTCCCCCCTAATTTAATAGCTAGCAAAGGCTAGGCAGACAGCTGGGGGCTGACATTAATAGCCCAGGAAGGGTGCCATGAATATTGGCCCCCTCCCAGGCTAGAAACACCAGCCGTCAGCCGCCCCAGAAATGGCGCATCCATAGGATGCGCCAATTCTGGCACTTAGCCTCGCTCTTCCCACTGCCCTGTAGCGGTGGCAGTGGGGTAATAGGGCTGGGGTTGATGTCAGCTTATAATGCCAGCTGACATCAAGCCCAGGTTAGTAATGGAGAGGCGTCTATAAGACACCCCCATTACTAACCCCATAGTCAAAGTTAAAAAAAAAACACAAACACCCAGAATAAAGTCCTTTAATTGAAATAAACACACAATTCTTTATTGTTCTAAATTAAACTCTACTTACCATCACGCCCATTCCAGCTGAAGCCAACGATCTCCTGCAATAAAAGAAAAATAATAAAGCAACCTCATCCTTACCTTTCCATGGTTCCCAGGACAGCTTCAGCTCTGCTACATCGAGATGACAGGCTGGACCGCAGCAGAACGCTGCCATCCAGCCTGTCATCCCGCAGACACTGAGAAGCGCAGGCATGCTTGCGCTCCTCAGTGTCTCTCTGTGACGGCATCCAGATGAGCCGAGTTCATGTCCAATGAACTCAGCTCACCTCATGCACGTCACTGACAGCGTGGGAGAATTCCCCTGCACTCAGCGCTTCAGCGTGAGAATTTTCCCACGCTGTCAGTGACGTGCATGAGGTGAGCTGAGTTCATTGGACATGACCTCACCTTATTCACGTCACTGACAGCGTGGGAAAATTCTCACGCTGAAGCGCTGAGTGCAGGAGAATTTTCCCACGCTGTCAGTGGCGTGCATGAGGTGAGCCGAGTTCATTGGACATGACCTCGGCTCATCTTTATGCCGTCACAGAGAGACACTGAGGAGCGCAAGCATGCCTGCGCTTCTCAGTGTCTGCGGGATGACAGGCTGGATGGCAGCGTTCTGCTGCGGTCCAGCCTGTCATCTCGATGTAGCAGAGCTGAAGCTGTCGTGGGAACCATGGAAAGGTAAGGATGAGGTTGGTTTATTATTTTACTTTTATTGCAGGAGATCGTTGGCTTCAGCTGGAATGGGCGTGATGGTAAGTAGAGTTTAATTTAGAACAATAAAGAATTGTGTGTTTATTTCAATTAAAGGACTTTATTCTGGGTGTTGTGTTTTTTTTAAATACTTTACTAGAAATTCATGGTGGTCATGTCTAATATTGACGTGACCCCATGAATTTCGGGCTTAGGGCCAGCTGATAATGCCAAGCTGACCTTAACCCCTTTATTACCCAGTGAGCCACCGCACCAGGGCCCTGGATGAGTTGGGTACAGCGCCAGAAGATGGCGCTTCTATGAACGCGCCATTTTCCGGGGTGGCTGCGGACTGCAATTTGCAGCGGGTGGGGCCCAGAAAGCTTGGGCCTCCCTGCGCTGCGGATTCCAGCCCCCATCTGCCTAGTTGTACCTGGCTGGACACAAAAATAGGGCGAAGCCCCACATATTTTTTTTTTAATTATTTCATGAAATTCATGAAATAATTAAGAAAAAAAGGGCTTCCCTATATTGTTGTGTCCAACCAGGTACAAATAGGCAGCTGGTGGTTGGGGGCAGCCCGTTCCTGCCTGCTGTACCTGGCTGGACACAAATATAGTGCGAAGCCCCACGTCAATTTTTTTTAAATTATTTCATGAAATAATTTTTTAAAGAAAGGGCTTCCCTATATTGTTGTGTCCAGCCAGGTACAAATAGGCAGCTGGTGGTTGGGCGCAGCCCGTTCCTGCCTGCTGTACCTGGCTGGACACAAATATAGGGCGAAGCCCCACATCAATTTTTTTTTAATTATTTCATGAATTTCCTGAAATAATTAAAAAAAAATTGACGTGGGGCTTCGCACTATATTTGTGTCCAGCCAGGTACAGCAGGCAGGAACGGGTTGCGCCCAACCACCAGCTGCCTATTTGTACCTGGCCAGACACAACAATATAGGGAAGCCCTTTTTTTCTTTATTATTTCATGAATTTCATGAAATAATTTAAAAAAAAAATACGTGGGGCTTCTCCCTATTTGTGTGTCCAGCCAGGTACAACTAGGCAGCTGGGGGCTGGAATCTGCAGCTCAGGGAGGCCCAAGCTTTCTGCCCCCCCCCCCCGGTGCAAATTGCAGTCCGCAGCCACCCCGAAAAATGGCGCGTTCATAGAAGCTGGATGCTGTACCTGGCTGGCATACAAAAATATGGCAAAACCCACGTCAAAATTTTTGGGAAAAATTAATTAAAAAATAAATAATAATTTAGGGACTGCATCTTTATTAACTCCTCAAATGTCATTTAGTGTTAAAATAAAGGATTTATTTAAAAAAAAATTGGCGTGGGATCCCCCATAATTTTAGGCTCTAGCGGAGGTTAAGCAGACGGCTGGGGCAGATGTTTGAAGTCTGGGAAGTGGGTAATACCCACGGAGCTTCCCAGGCTACTAATATCAGCCCCCAGCTGAATACCTAGCCTTTAATAGCTATTAAAATGGGGGACCCCCCCAAAAAAATGACGTGGGGTACCCCCTATTTAATAGCTAGCAAAGGCTAGGCGGACAGCTGGGGGCTGATATTAATAGCCCAGGAAGGGTGCCATGAATATTGGCCCCCTCCCAGGCTAGAAACACCAGCCGTCAGCCGCCCCAGAAATGGCACTTAGCCTCACTCTTCCACGCTGCCCTGGTGCGGTGGCAGGGGGTAATAGTGGTGGGGTTCATGTCAGCGCCAGCTGCCATGAAGCCCTGGTTAGTAATGATGGGCGTCTATAAGACACCCCCATTACTAACCTACAAAGTGTTAAAAAGAAAAAACACACTACACCCAGAAAAAAATAATTTATTTGAAATAAAACACACAATTTTATTTAATTCTTAGTTTACTAAAAAAAAATAGTTACCTGTTCACGTTCCTGCGCTGATCTCCCATGCACAGCTGTCACATCTGGAGATGGTGACAGCTGTGCATGGCTGCTGTAAGCTCACACTGCCGGGAACACGTCCGCTCCCGGCAGCGTGAGCCCTGACTGAGGTCACCGGAGTGCATTCAGGCAGCGCAGCTCCGGAGACCTCCTTTACGGCACTGCTGTACCGTGGGAATTTCTCACGATACAGCAGGGCCGTAAGGGAGCTAACCGGAGCAGCGCTGCCTGAACTCTGGCGAACCCGCTTATTCAATGACGGGGCTGCTTTACGGCCCCGTCATTCTAGCGGCGGCGGTTCAGAGCGGTCACATTCTATGTGGCTGCTCTAAACTGGAGATCATCGTGGGACACTCGTGGACTACTACGGAGGGGTAAGGATAAGGTTGTGGTTTATTATTTTATATTTTATTACAGGAGATCGATGGCTTCGGGGAATTAGGTGTCTAGGTGAGTATAGGTGTAGTTTTTTATTTTTTACTTTATTTTAGGTGGCGATCGGCGGGGACAGGTAATGTATAAACTAATTTATTTTAGGTAACCACTGGCCACCAATGACATGTATTTAAAATTTATTGGGGACACAGTAGGGCAATTTAAATAGCAGGATCAGGCTGATGGGAACTACTGCTCCCATGGAGCTGATCCTGCTGGCACGAGTGGACGGGGGACAGACATAGGCCGATGGGAGTAGTAGTGTCACATCGGCCTATGTCTGCCTGCACGCACACACCCGCAGACATCGCACAGACACCGCACACACTCTTAGACACACGCACAGACACCCCGCACACACTCGCAGACACCGCGCACAGACACCCACACACACCAATCATGACAGGCTGATCGTCTGGGAGGTGAGGCTGACCTGTGCGGCCGTGGGAAAGTTCATGTGAGTTCATGCAATGCAGTCAAGCATGAACTCACGTGAACCCTCTGAGGGCACCGCGGCGCCTTCAAATGAACAGCTGATCAGCATCACCTGATACCTCAGCTGTTCATTTGAAATAACCGGCGGGAGAGCGCAGCACAGAACGGGAAAGCCGGCGGTGAAGTCTTTTCACTGCCGGCTTCCCCGCCCGGGTCCTTCACTCCCCGCTCCTTGGTGCTGTGCTCCCCGCCCGTTCCTAACTTACGATCGAGATGGGAGGTGGCGAGGGGAGCGGAGGATCAGGGTGGTAGGCTGCGGGGAAGCAGTATGGGGCTGTGTGATTGTTTAAAAGCCGGCGGCTTTTTACCGCCCGCCGGCTTTTAAACGATCAGGAGAATTCTCCCACGCTGGGATGGCATTCTGATGACAGGCTGGATCTCAGCTGAGCGCTGCCATCCAGCTTGTCATCCTTCAGAGACACTGCAGAGCGCAGGCATTATGGGAACTTCCGATTCCGGTATTCGATATTGTAAAAGTATCGGAATTAAGTATCGGAATTCCGATACCGCGAATATCGGCCGATACCCGATATTTCAGTATCGGAATGCTCAACACTAGTTACCAGTCCTTTACTCCAGAAGGATGTGTCCCCCGTCGCAGGCCTGTCTGTCTTTGCAGGAGGGCGTCCCAGCCGGAAAAAAAAACAGGAACAGCAGAAAGAAAGGAAGGGGTACTTCGGCCTCTCGCCAGAGGTCCCGCTTACAGTCTCTCTGATCCGGATAGAAGCTCTGGTGGGTCCCCTTATGTAGTCCACACTCCAGTAGCAGGGAGTATAACAGCTGAATCCTTCAGCAGTGCAGAAGCTGGGGAAGGCTCCGAGGATATGGTGTCAGATCGAAGAAATCACGTTGAGAGTCTCTCCTGCGCCACACACGAGGGCCTGCACACTGTCCTGGCTCTTTTCACAGACCACAGCAGACTCTTCGCGCGCTTTTTCCTGCTTCCCACTTTGGTCACGTGACTCTCTAGGGCGGGACACAGGAGGCTCAGTCTTTTTCTCTGTCATCACACCCTGCACAGGTGCAACCTCTTGCCACAAGGTGGCAACATCATCCTGTGTAATCACTTCTGTAACAGGCTCTATATCAATTATCACAGAACAGCCAGAGCCGGCCAGCTCACTACACGCCCCCCCACTCAAAGGTTGGCAGCCCCTGCCAACGACCGGCTCCAGGGCGGCGATGGCTGTGGATGTGACAGGGGGCGGCTGGGAAGAGGGCCACACATATTGGTCTCTGTAGGACTGTCCTGGAGGTACCCCTGCAGTGGTCCTCGTTGTCCGCCTAACGGGTTGGATCCCCTCTCTCCTATCACCCTACTCTCTTTCCCAGTCGACATGTCAGTAGAGGAGGTAATCGGTTCAAGTGCGTCAGTCGGACGGACAGGGGTAGTCATGCATTCAGTCTCTACATCCCCGGGGTCAGTGTCTCCGACAGTATTAGTGATATCCATCTCTCTAGGTATCACAGTAGGGGAGTCAGGCTGGGAACGGCAGGGGCGCAACATATTACGGTGCAAAGTTCGGATGCTGCCGCTGTCTTCGCCCTGCACTCGATAGACGGGGCCACCGGGGTACGGCTGTCCAATTACTCGATAGACTTCGGTCTCCCACTTGGGCCGGAGTTTCCCTTGCGGCTTCTTTATTCGGACTAGGACCAGTTGACCTACATTCAGTGGGTCTTCTTGTACCGGAAGTGGGTCAGCGTGCACTTGATCCTGAATTTGTCGGCCTACTAGCCGGTAGACAGTCTCCATTCTCTGGCGGTGTGTTTGTAGCCAGGAAGGATAGGTACCACAGGTATCTTCTTCGGAGCTAGACAGTTGCAACTCATGGATGTCTTTGCCTGGACGGCCAAAGAGAAGGGTGTATGGGGTGTATCCGGTGATGGAATGGACCTGATTATTATAGGCCCACAGCAGTTCCGGGAGGAATCGAGGCCAGTCGGGCTTTTTGTCTTCAGCCAAAGTCAGGATCAGTTGTAAGAGGGTCCGGTTAAAGCGTTCACACGCGCCATTCCCTTGTGGATGGTAAGGGGTGGTCCTGGACTTCTTGATTCCATACATCCGTTGGAGTTCTTCAATGACTCGCCCTTCGAAACAAGCCCCCTGATCAGAGTGTAGCCGCTCCGGACACCCGTAGATCCGAACGAATTGCTGACAGATAGCCTGTGCAGCTGATTCAGCAGTCTGATTCTAGGTAGCAACAGCGACAGCGAATTTCGTGAAGTGGTCCACCATCACCAGACAGTACTGGTAAACACTATTCGCCGTTCCGATCAACAGATAGTCCACCATCAACAGCTCGAGGGGCCTCGACGTCTTAATAGTCTGGACGGGGGCACGCTGCTCCGCGGACTTGTGGAATTCACAGGTACGGCATGCTTGACAGACGTTTTCAACCAACTTACGGAGCCCCGGACAAAAAATGAACTGCTGGGTCCACCGGAGGGTCTTGTCTATGCCGAAGTGGCCGTTCCTCCTGTGAGCTTCGCCCACCATCTCATGGGCCAACTGCACCGGGACGACAATCTGCAAACACTCCTCCAGCATATGGGATAAAAGGGCCCTGCGACACAGGACTCCATCTTTCACGATCAGCCGATCCCACTGGGCAAGGAGAGCCAAGGCTCCGGTCGATAGTCGGGCTCTCACTTCGGAGGGCGGTTTCTCTTGTTTATTCACATACTGTTTCAGTAAGACGTGCTCGGGATATCGATCTTGAAGCTTGGCCCATTCTTGCTGGGACAGGGGAGATCCCACTACGGCTTCAATCCCTCCTACCGGATACTGGCGGCTATCTTCTATTTGCTTTGCGAGCCGGGCAAAGTCAGGCATCTCATCTTCCTCCAACTCTTCATCCCGGTCCCCCACTGGCGGGGATGATGTCACTCTAGACAGGCTGTCAGCATTCTGATTCTCGTTCCCCGCTCTGCGTTTAATTTTGTACTGGAATCTAGAGAGCCTGGCCATCCAGCGCTGTTCCATTGCCCCTAGTTTGGCATTCTCTAGGTGGGCAAGAGGATTGTTGTCCGTCATGACCAGCACCTCTGCTCCTGTCAGATAGCCGGCAAATTTCTCCGTCATAGCCCAAGTCAGAGCCAAGAGTTCCAAGTGGAAGGAGCTGTAGTTGACGGGATTCTTTTCGGTGTCACGGAGAGACCTACTGGCATAGGCTATCACGCGTTCTTTATTATCTTGAACTTGAGAGAGGACCGCCCCTAGACCTTGAAGGCTGGTGTCGGTGTGCAACTGAAACGGTAATGTGTAGTCTGCATATGCCAGAACAGGGGGTGATGTTAGAGCAGCCTTAAGTGCCTGAAAGGATTTTTCTCGGTCAGGCCCCCAACTGATGCGTCGTCCTCTGGGGCTGTTCGCGGTCCCTCGGAGAACCTCATGCAGTGGTTCAGCAAGCCGAGCAAAGTCCTTGACAAACCGACGGTAGTAGCCTGCTAGCCCCAGAAAAGCCCGGACTTCTTTGACGGTAGTTGGCTGCGGCCACTCTTGAACGGCTGCTATCTTCTCCGGAGAGGGCTGGACACCTTCGGCTAAGATCCGGTGGCCCAAGTAGTCAATTTCCTGTTGGAGCAGACGGCACTTGCTGGGCTTCAACTTCAAGCCGTGTCTCCTCAAGCGCTGGAACACTTGGACAAGCTTATGAAGATGATCCTCAAAGGTGGCAGAATATACCACGATGTCGTCAAGGTATATCAGCGTAAACTCAAAGTTGAAGTCTCCCAGACAGCGTTCCATTAGTCTCTGAAAGGTCCCCGGTGCGTTATTCAAGCCGAACGGCATCCGGTCGAACTCATACAGGCCCATGGGAAGGATGAAGGCGGTCTTTTCCCTGTCCTTCTCACTCATTGGAACCTGCCAATATCCACTGGCCAGGTCTAGGGACGAAAAATATTTGGCCTTCTTCAGGGCGGTCAGTGACTCTTCGATCCGAGGAAGTGGATATGAGTCCCGGATAGTGCAAGCGTTCAGCCTACGGTAGTCCACGCAAAACCTTAGGGAACCATCTTTCTTTTTGACTATCACCACGGGTGCAGCCCACAGGCTCTGGCTTTCACGTACCACTCCGGCGTGTATCATAGATTCTAACAGGCTTTTCACCTCCTGGTATTGCTGAGGTGGTATCTGCCGGTACCTCTCGCGGATAGGGGGGGTATCGCCCGTGGGTATCTCGTGCTGGATACTGGTGGTACACCCAAAGTCTGTGTCATGCTTTGCAAAGGAGTCTTGGTGTTCCCGCAGGAGTTCCTCCACTTGAGACACTTCTTGTTTGGTGTACTGAGACGTGTCTAGCTGCACTTTTTCCCGCAGTTTTCGCCCAATGTCTTCATCGTCTACTTGAGCGTTTATGGCTGAGACGGTTACCGTCCAGTCGCCTTCTGTAGACGGGTGAATTCTAGGGGCCCAATGGGATTCACTTCCGTGGGTAGAGCATATACCCGGGCATGTTGAGTGTCGGCTTCAAGGGCTAGGCCTACGTCTGCGGTGTTGTTTAGCCTGACAGGGACTCTCCCGTTCCTCACGACGGCTAGAGTGCGAGCAACTAGTGGGTTTAGCTTACCCCCACTTGGGGTCCTCGGCTCGATCAACACTTCAACCCCCTCAAGTTGTCGGTGGGTGTTAAGGGGTAAGGAAATGACTGTCTCTTTTTCAGCGGGCAAAGTAATCCGAGTACGGCGTGGCACCGTAATGGCGGCTAGGGGTAGTTGTTCCTCTGCCATCTGTTGAAGTCCAACGGTCCGGATTACGCGCTGGAACGCCAGACGAATCGGCTTATGTTTGGTGACTTTCTGCCAGTATTTGGGTCCTTTTCTTGTCAACAGCATAAGATCCAGGTCCTTCAAGATGTTCATTCCAACTATCACTGGGGTCTCGGAGCCGAAACCTTCCTTGACGATGACGATCCCTCGTTTTCCTAAGTCCTGTCCGCAGGCCTTTGTGTCCATCCAAGCAACTCCGGTCACTGGAATGGGTAGATTATTAGCCGCAATAATCTTAATGGAGGTGTCTGGGTCACGAGCAGTTCTTGGTTTGAGGTAATTTTCGTAAAACTGTTCAGAGATCGTGGTCACTTGTGACCCGGTGTCCATCAGTCCCTGTACGGCAATTCCTTCCAGGACAACTTCAAGGGTCAGGCTATTCGCTGCAAGAGCACTCCACCATCGGCTCTGTTTTTCCACACCCCTCTCCTTGGCCTCCCCTGCTGCGCGAGCCTTAGCTGCAGGGGTGTCTAGTTTAACGGCGGCCATTGTGGTGAGGCCCGGCGTGGTAGCTCTGCTTGTGGATATGGCTGGGGTTCCATTTGCTGGTCTGATCGAAATTCCCTTCGCTGGGGTGACTGAGGGTTTGTTCGTTGGTGCGACGGAGGTTGTTGCGGAGGGAAGTGTTGAGGACAACGATTTGCCCTATGGCGAGGATCACCGCATGACCAACACTGTCCCACGGGACGACTAGGCTGTCTTCGCTGGTCTCCCTGTCGGTCTAATGTTAACTGTAATATCTGTCTCTGTAAGTCTGCTACCATCTGTTTCAGGTCTTCCGTGTCACTGTTCGGATTTTTAATGTCAGATATGGATCTGCACGCAGCACCTTGAATCCCCACATCCATGACGGGTCCCCTTGAACGTTCTATGGCTTCCTGTTTGACTTCAGCAAAAGTAAGAGTCGGCATCATCCGGATCAAGACCTGTAACGTGCGGTTAAGATACTGGTCTCTCAGTCCTATTACAAATTGGTCTCTCAGTACCAGGTCACGAGAAGCCATACCAGCTAGTTGCTCCCCTTTTCCACAGGTTTGTTCAAGGAGTACCTGAAGGGCGTTCGCATATTGGGGAATATCCTCCCATTCAAGCTGCGTCCGTCTAAAGAACATGTGTCGCAGTGTTCCCTGGTATGTGGTCGGCCCATAGGTGTTCTCCAGCACCCGCACTAAATCATCTACTGTACGCTGGCCCCTGACCGTCTCCAGTCTGACTGTCGTCCATGCCTCCCCCTCTAGCGTCAGTACCGCCATTTCTGCCAAGGTCTTAGGGTCAATATTATACATTTCCCCCAGTATCCGGACTTGTTCCGCCCACTCTGGTACAGGGTAGTTTCGTCCGCCAAATTTCCTGACCTGATTCACAATAGACACCGGCGGGGGTTTCTGACTGTACACATGGCCTGGGTGGGAATCCTGTTGGTCACAGATCCTGCCGACTACGCCAGATGAAGTGACCGCGGGCAAGGCCGCGCATTGGTATCTATGATCTGGCCCAGCAAGATCCCCACACACAGACTCTATCTTGATAACCGTATCTTTACTTGTATACATTTTTAACACAGCAAAGAAAAACAATAAATGACAACCGTAAATATGCACAGTAATAACGTGTACTGATAAGCTGACCCTCACTGTCCCTACTCACACGTTACCCGTCCTTTACTCCAGAAGGATGTGTCCCCCGTCGCAGGCCTGTATGTCTTTGCAGGAGGGCGTCCCAGCCGGAAAAAAAAACAGGAACAGCAGAATTCGCGGAAAGAAAGGAATGGGTACTTCGGCCTCTCGCCAGAGGTCCCGCTTACAGTCTCTCTGATCCGGATAGAAGCTCTGGTGGGTCCCCTTATGTAGTCCACACTCCAGTAGCAGGGAGTATAACAGCTGAATCCTTCAGCAGTGCAGAAGCTGGGGAAGGCTCCGAGGATATGGTGTCAGATCGAAGAAATCACGTTGAGAGTCTCTCCTGCGCCACACACGAGGGCCTGCACACCGTCCTGGCTCTTTTCACAGACCACAGCAGACTCTTCGCGCGCTTTTTCCTGCTTCCCACTTTGGTCACGTGACTCTCTAGGGCGGGACACAGGAGGCTCAGTCTTTTTCTCTGTCATCACACCCTGCACAGGTGCAACCTCTTGCCACAAGGTGGCAACATCATCCTGTGTAATCACTTCTGTAACAGGCTCTATATCAATTATCACAGAACAGCCAGAGCCGGCCAGCTCACTACACGCCCCCCCACTCAAAGGTTGGCAGCCCCTGCCAACGACCGGCTCCAGGGCGGCGATGGCTGTGGATGTGACAGGGGGCGGCTGGGAAGAGGGCCACACATATTGGTCTCTGTAGGACTGTCCTGGAGGTACCCCTGCAGTGGTCCTCGTTGTCCGCCTAACGGGTTGGATCCCCTCTCTCCTATCACCCTACTCTCTTTCCCAGTCGACATGTCAGTAGAGGAGGTAATCGGTTCAAGTGCGTCAGTCGGACGGACAGGGGTCACGTGACTCTCTAGGGCGGGACACAGGAGGCTCAGTCTTTTTCTCTGTCATCACACCCTGCGCAGGTGCAACCTCTGGCCACAAGGTGGCAACATCATCCTGTGTAATCACTTCTGTAACAGGCTCTATATCAATTATCACAGAACAGCCAGAGCCGGCCAGCTCACTACACACTTACGTATTGTATCCATTTTTTTCACTGATAAAACAAATATCCATTGTATTCTATGGTGCTATTCACATGTCCGTATTCTTTCAAGTGCAAAACTCATGGAGACATGTCTGTTTTTTTCTGGTATCACAGATGAAAAGGGTCAATATAAGTCTATGGGTGCATGTAAGACATACAGCACACGGATGGCATCCTTGGATTGTCTGTATTTAACATTGCAAAGGATAGGAAAAGCTTTCTAATTTATGTCTTTATGTCACACGCACGCTGCCTATGTTCAGATAGGGGTGAGACCAATTACATTAATTTGTTGGAATCCTGGGGAAACCGTTACTCAGGGCGACCATAGGCTGCAGCTTCTCTCAGGCACACAATAGATTCAGTTGCTGACCAGACCCATCTGACAAGGGTCTTCATAAAAGTAAAAACAGTAACATTGAATGAGGCAAAACCAGTGCAATGCAAATGTCTCTTTGAGCAACAGTCTTAAGTAACAACTGTACAGTCTCCTTTGCACAGTACAGCACAGTTTTAATGCATACACAACCACAGGTTTTTCCTTCACAAGGACTCAATTGTACACAGCATTCTTTATCCTGCATGGAGATGAAGGGGGGAAAGGGTGGGATGAGGGAGATAATCTCTATGACAGGCTTCCTTCTAGTCCTTATCTTCCTGGCCAATAATACTCCACACTATTAGCTCAGGGAGTCTAACTGACCTTTGTTTAGCTTCCCTCCTGACCTGAATTCTGTTCCCTTGACTTCTGTGAGATACAGATCATAAGCCACCTTTCTCTTCGGCTCCGACCAGACAGTAAACAACTTCCCCACAATCCCCCTGGGGCTCTGCTAAAACACTCTCCTTCTCCTGTGACTGTGTTAACCCCTCTAGTTGCTGGATGCTTCTGGAGCACAACACTTCCTGTCTCCAGTGCTTGTGTTACTTCTAATAGTTGCTGAATGCTTTTAAAGCAACAGTACTACTTCTGCATGTCACACTCTTCCCTACTTTTTGAATGTCGTCCTCAACATTCGTCTTAATTGGTCAATCTGACCAATTCTGAGACAGTTGTGAAAGTTGGATAACTTTATATACAAATTGGCATTGTGAAATTGGTTTAACTTTCATAAACATTGCTAACAACCTAATCTCACTACCTTTTTCTTGTAGGATGCCTGTAAGAAATAAACAATTAACACAATTAAAACAATCAGCATCTCTTCAGCTGGAGCTTTTCGTACGTTTTCAACCAGCTCTCTCTCTATGCTTTAACAGTTCTTTGTTTCTACAAAGTCTTTTAAGGAAAATGAAAGCATGAAAACAAGTCTCCCGTGCTTCCTCAGATGCTCTTGGAGCTGCCTCTGTAAGTTCCTTTACTTCTCCCGAGTCGCTTGTTTCCGCACGGTCTAGTAATTCCGCTCCTCCTGAGTGTCGATCGGTCTCTTCAAGGGCCGGTATTCGATCATCAGATCTGAATTGAACTTCATCTGTACTCCTTGATACGAACTCTGGAGCCTCAGGACTTAGTTCACTCTCCTGAGGATGGTACATCCCTCTTCTTGATGGTCTGAGAAATACAACGGTGTGTTCTTCTCCATCGGAACTTTCAATGTCACTATCCACCTCCGGAGCTTCAGTCTGTGGTGGTCCTTTAGTCGATCTCGGACGATGTCGGTCTACTTCTGGGAAGTCTTGTTGTGGTGGTAGATAATCACAGGGTAGTAGTAAATTCCGATGGACTATACTTTTTTTTTGCCTCCCGTTTCCAATCAATTTCATGCACTGGGCTGTCATCAGCTCTCCTCCTTATGACCACATACACCTAGTCTTCCTAGTACGAACTAAGTTTTCCTGGACCGCCTTTCTCACGTACATTCTTGACTAGCACCCGCCGCCTTCCCGGTGCCAATACTGCTCCATTTTCGATCACTCTTGCTCTGTCCTTGCGTCACTACTTTAGACGCTATATTGTATGCCTCTGCCATCCGTTCCTTCCATTTCCGAACGTACTCCGGATACGTTCTGTAAGTTTCTGACACCGGAGTATCGAACATGATTTCGATTGGCAGTCTTGGCGATCGTCCATACAATAGGAAAAAAGGTGAGTAACCCGTTGCATCACTCTTTGTACAGTTATAGGCATGTACCACTTTTGACAGAGAACTCTTCCGGGTCTTTCTTCTCATCAGCTGTTAAAGTGCGCAACATCGACAGTAATGTACTGTTAAAACGTTCCACTTGTCCATTACCCTCTGGGTGATAGGGCTTTGTGTGGGATCTCTGAATTCTACAGTACTTTTCTAGCTTGGCAAAGAGCTGGTTCTCAAATTCTCTTCCTTAGTCATGGTGTAACCTCGTAGGGAACCCAAAACTCAAAGCAAAATCATTGAAGATCTTCTCTGAAGCTGTTCGACCCGATTTATTGGTGGTGGCATATGCTTGAGAAAATCGAGTGAAATGGTCCATCACCACCAAGATGTATTTGTAACCACCCTTGCGCGTCTCGTGATGTAGAAAGTCTATTGACACCATCTCAAACGGATACGTAGTTTGGATGTTGCCCATGGGTGCCTGGGTTGATGTGTTGGGACGTTTATCTTTCAGACACCCACACTCCCTGGTCACGTACCTCTCAATATCTCTCTGCATGTACAGCCAGAAGAAACGTTCACAGATCTAATTTGTTGTCCTTTCTACTCCCAGGTGTCCCATGTTTTCATGGAGTTCTTTGAAGAACAACCTACGGAATACTCTGGGTAGTACCAACTGCCGGTTTTGTCCTCCTTTACGATACAGGATACTGTCTTCACTGAGGTAGAGCTTTGTCCATTCTTTAATTAAAACAGATACTTCTGGTAACTCATTGTCTCTCTCCCGTTTACTTGGAAACTGATTTTGGTCCACATAAAGTAGTATTCTACCAATTATCTGATCTTCCTATTGTGCTCTATGGATTTTCCCTTTTGGTAGTTGTTGAATAGACCGGGGGTGATCTTGTTCTCTCGCTTTTATGGTGGTTTCCACCGTCAACAGACACCAAAATGGTGTGTCTTCCTCCTGATAAGTTTGTACTGCTTGGGTAGTGCTCTCAATTGCTTCCAGACTGACTTCCTCTGAGCATTCTTGCATGAACTCCTCAGGCTCTAGTGGCATTCTTGACAATCCGTCAGCATCCATATTGCATTTTCCTGGCCTGTACTTGATGCCGAAATTGAAGTCAGCTAGTTCAGCGACCAATCTCTGACCCCTTGCATTCAGTTTGGCTGTGCAGTAAGGACATAGGTCAAAGGGTTGTTGCCAGTGTATACCTCAAGCTCTTTGCTGTAGTAGAGATAATCTCTAAATCATTCACAGATAGCCCATTTCAATGCCAGCAACTCCAATTTTCCGGAATGTAGATGGTAATTCTTCTTGGCATCTGTCAATGTTCTAGAACCGTAACCGATGACTCTCATTTTTCCATTTTGATGCTGATACAGGGCAGCTCCCAGTCCAACTTGAGAAATGTCACAATGAAGAACAAATGGTAAATTGAAATCAGAATATCCCAAGATGGGCGGTTTTACCAGGTAGTCTACTAGTTCTTCCAATACCTCCTGGTGGTCTGCTGTCCAGCGAATGGGCTGTTGGGACGAAACAGCGTTGTTTCTTTTAAGCCCGGTCCTACCCGCGTTTTTCTTTTTCTCCGTGGGTGTTGTTGTCTCTATCGTCATCCCCAAGAGGAGGTATAGTGGGGCAGCAATCCTGGAACAGTTCCAAACGTAAGTACTATAGTCGGAGAGGAATCCTAATGTCTGCCTCAACTCCCCGACGGTAGAGGGCCGCTTGTCTTTTAAGGCCAGTACAACAGCGATTTCTGCTGGGTCCATGGTATATCCTTCTCCAGACACAATTTTACCTAGAAATCGGACTTGTCTTTTGAACAGTTCACACTTCTTTGGGGTCAACTTAACTCCGTGTTGTCGATACCGTTGTAATACGGTCCTCACGTGTTCAACATGCTCCCGGAAGGTTTTGCTGGGTACCACATTGTCATCCAAGTATGGCTAGCAGATATCGTCCCTCAATCCTTCTAATCATGTCTCCATGCTCCTCTGGAATTCTGCTGAAGCTGAACTGAGCCCAAACGGTATGCGGATCCACTAATATAATCCCCACGGTGTGATGAATGCTGTCAAGGGTCTACTGGACTCTTCGGCAAATCCTTGGTGGTATGCCTTACCCTGATCAAGGACAGAGAACCAGGTGCTTCCTGATAGGCTCTCCAGTATATCATGGACCTTTGGTATCGGGTGTCGATTCGGTACTGACTTTCGGTTTACAAACAACAACAGAGTTGTATCGTCCTTCTTCCTAACACAAACAATAGGAGAGGAATAAGACGACTTCGACTTTTGGACCCAACTCTGTTGATGAGATCTTGTAAATATTCTTTCAATTCACAATGTAATGGTTTTGGCACAGACATGTAACTTCTGGTTACTGGGGTCGTATCTTTCAAATTGATTTTCAAATGCAACGTTGGGATACAGCCTATATCAGAGTCATCTTTGGAAAATGCATGACACTCTTCTCTCAGCATCTATTTTGCTACCACTAGATCTTCAGCGCACAAGTGTTCCAGGGGTTCTGGGGGATCCCAGGACCCCGAGGTGGGTTGCGAAATTTCCTTCCCTGGGCAACTCCTGTTCCTTTGGTGGGGAGACTGAATTCACTGTAGATCTCTGGGCTGGTCTCACACTGGCTGGATTTACCATTTTAATGGTTTCAATATGACCTAACACAGTCTTTGGGTCCAATCTAATTTCGTGTTTCGTAGTATTCATCACCAGTACTGTCACTCGAGCAAACCCACCAGTAGGAATCATAAGCACAGTCTCAATTTGAACTAGGCCTTCCGGAAGTTCTGAGGAGTCTTTTGGCATGAACAGTCTTTTCTGTACTTTTCTTCCCAGTTCTACCCGGACTCCACACCTCACCCCCACCACTTGGCTTGCAGGGATGATGGTTGGGCGCCAGCCTACCTTGACTTCTTTTAGGTCCATTATATTCTGTGCTTTCTTTACTCTATGAATTGCGTTTTCCGGTATGGGTATGGCGAGCAATGTGGCAATTGCATCCACCACCAGAGCCCCTGCCTTATGTTTCATGATGACCTTACTGATTACATGATAACCCAGAATAGGATCCTCTGCCACGTTCTGATCTCTGGTTACGAGAAAAGGTACCAAAAGCTCGATGATGTTGCTGTTCTTCGTGGTCCTGAGTTGTAAAGTCACTTCCACCCAGCCTATGAAAGGGATTTCGGTCTGGTTGACAGCTTTACGCTCCACTGGTCCCAAAAGTTCATTTAGTGACCGAAGGCAAGTGTGTGGCAGGTAGCTCCATCTCCATTCTTCATTTAAAAGGCTCGCTTGGGCTCTTGTGTCCCACAGTGCTTTTACTAGGAGTCCATCTAGCTGGCACTGTATAAAGCACCTTTCACCGATTAGGCTGATGAGACTATCTTTACTGACCGAGGAATCCTCCCAGGAGTACATCGTTTGACCTCCGCACTGGGCATTAAGAAACTGATGCCCCTGTCTCCCTTGCAGCTGTTGTAGATGGGAACACACTTGGGGATAGTACCGACCAGCCGTTTTACCTGCGGTAATGAGGTATTAGTTAATATTTTGGTCAAAATACGTAATATCGCAACCCACCGTCAAGGGTCCTCACGATTTTGCGAGTCCCTACTCTATCATTAAAAACAAACAGCATAGCCAGAACAATAAACAGAATTACTCATATAATTAAATACCTCATATGATATTTTTGCACTTTTTTATCTGCCAGGGCGCAGCCAGGCCCATTAAATGGTGACGTTGTGGGTTTGGGCTTTTGCACCTCTGCGATGCATGGATAGGGTGCCGGGCATCCTGCCTAATCGAATAGTAGAGGCGTGTAATAGGATGCTGACTAGGCATGGTGCCGCGAGTGTGTGAATTGCACCCTACTGCAAGTTTCATCTGTGTGCAGTTTTAGTGCTAGGCAGTCGCTCCTCCAGTGAGAGTGGGTGAGAGTGATTGTTCATCAGCATTCTGCACCTGTGTTACCTCCTTCTAACAAAAGGGGGCCAGCTGCGTCCTGGTGTGCATTTTTCTTGAAACTTGGCTGGTAAGTACCATTTCCTTCTCTTCTGGGTATCCAACTTCAGCTGACTCATTTTGGTGATTTTAGGAGCAGAGCCTTTCTTTAACTTCTGTTCGCTCTCTGACTCCAAACTAGTGGTCTCATTCATTTTTTCAATTATGACTTTGTCCAAAATGCCAGGATCTTCTAGGTACTGTTTCAGCTGCAACTTGATATCTTTGCTGATTAATCCTGTTCCCAATGATCTCAAGAACTTCTTCTGGACTAGTCCAGCATCAAACTTCACTTCCGCTTCTACATCTCTGGATGCAAATAACAGTCTATCCTTCAGTTCAATTGCTCTGAACAAGAATCTTTGGGGTGATTCATTATTTTTCTGTGACAGGTTAATGAGTATGTGGAACAAT
Source organism: Phyllobates terribilis (assembly GCF_046119375.1). Taxonomy (NCBI): domain Eukaryota; kingdom Metazoa; phylum Chordata; class Amphibia; order Anura; family Dendrobatidae; genus Phyllobates; species Phyllobates terribilis. Next base: position 520,280,593 of record NW_027362764.1, read on the forward strand.
TCTGAAGTACTCTCATCTTTATAGTGCCTTTTTAAAATCATCTTCAGCTGTTGAAAGGTCAATTGACTTTTCATTTCTAGCATACTACGTAGGTTCAGTTCTGGGCTGATCGGTTTCACCACCCCCTCAACGATCTCATCTGGCTGGTAGCTTTTCTGTAAGCCTGCATCGATCTGATGCAACAATTTCATATAAGACAGTTTCTCTTTCTGTTCACACTCTCCAATCTGTCCTAGGATCTTGAATTCTTTCCTTATGGGATTTGTCTTGTTAGCGAGGACTGTCTCCCTGATGTACCTAACCCGAGCAGGTTAAAGGTCCTGTCTGAGTCTATCACCCGTTCAGAGGTTTCAGGGCTGTTGTTAGGGCTTTCAATTGTTCTTTCAATTCCTGTAGTTCAGTCTGTGGATGGAGATTCCCATTTTTGGTAATGGGTGCCGCTCCTCCATCCTCCAACTTCAACCTTGTTAGAAACTGTGTTAGTTCCTGGAGGAATATCCCCATGATGTCTTCAGCTTCTTTCTCCCCCAGCTCACCCATTTTTGCATTAATGGCAGCTAACAGTTGCCTGCAGTTGTGTGCTTTGGAAATCTGTTCTACTGACATCTTTACATGTTCTGCTACTGTTCTCAATTCTTCACAGGTTAACTGAAGAAGCAGCTCACTAATTCTGTCCATTTGTATTTCCACATCCATTGCTGCTAGTGAGTTTTTCTTTAGGGATGGTCCCCTTTAACTGGTGTAGCAAAGTTGAGTTGAGGTGCTTTGTTGCTGTGTTTTTCCAGACACTTTTCCTCTTCTCCCTCTACACGCTAATTCCCACTCAGGATTCCCCGTACGGGCCACCAATGTTACATGCACACCGCCTAAGTTCAGATAGGGGTGAGACCGGTTACTTGAATTCATTGGAATCCTGGGGAAACCGTTACTCAGGGCGACCATAGACTGCAGCTTCTCTCAGGCACACGATAGATTCAGTTGCTGACAAGGGTCTTCATAAAAGGTAGAACAGTAACATTTAATGAGGCACGGCCAGTGCAATGCAAATGTCTCTTTGAGCAACAGGCTCCAGTAATAACAGTACAGTCTCCTTTGCAGCACAGCAGTACACAGTCTAATATCCGGTAGCACATTACAGCCAGTTTTAATGCATACACAACCACAGGTTTTTCCTTCACAACGACTCAAATGTACACAGCATTCTTTATCTTGCATGGAGATGGAGGGGGGAAAGGATGTGATGAGGGAGATAATCTCTATGACAGGCTTCCTTCTAGTCCTTATCTTCCTGGCTGATAATACTCCACACTGTTAGCTCAGGGAGTCTAACTGACCTTTGTTTAGCTTCCCACCTGACCTGAATTCTGTTCCCTTAACTTCTGTGAGATACAGATCATAAGCCACTATTCTCTTCGGCTCTGGCCAGACAGTAAACAACTTACCCACAATCTCCCTGGGGCTCTGCTAAAACACTCCCCTTCTCCTGTGACTGTGTTAACCCCTCTAGTTGCTGGATGCTTCTGGAGCACCACACTTGCTGTCTCCTGTGCTTGTGTTACTTCTAATAGTTGCCGAATGCTTTTAAAGCAACAGCACTACTTCTGCATTTCACATTTATCCATCCAAGAAAAACACTAATGACACACTGATGGTAAAAATGGACACATGGGCCAAACATCGATGACACACTGATGGTAAAACACACGGACTGTACACTGATAACACACTGATCCAAATCACTGATGAAACCTGTACCATTTTTTCATGCACATGTTTAAACACGGACATGTGAAGGAGGCCTTATGTCCAGGATCAGACTCTAACAGCTGCAGGTAGAGGATGCCCTCAAATTCTAACCTGTTAAATGCTACTGTCAAACTCTTGACAATCAGCAGATTTGGGTTCCATTATCATCTCTATGCTGATGAAACCCAATTATACACTTTTTCCCCTGACATCACCCCTACCCTAATACAAAATACCAAGGATTGTCTGTCTGCTGTCTCTAGCATCATGTCCTCCCTCTATCTTAAACTGAGTCTCTCCAAAACTGAACTTCTTGTGTTTCTCCCCTCTACTAACCTAACTCTACCTACCTAACTCTACCTAACATCGAAATTACATTGGAAGGTTCAACCATAACCCCCAAACAGCACGCCCGCTGCCTTGGGGTCATATTCGACACTAACCTTTCCTTTACTCCCTATATCTGATCACTCACTCCCTCTTGTCACCTACATCTTAAAAACATCTCCAGAATTCGACCTTTTCTCACCTTCGAAACTGCTAAAACTCTTACTGCCGCTTTTATTCTCTCTCGTCTGGACTACTGCAATTCTCTTCTGATTGGTCTCCCTCTTACCAAACTTTCTCCTCTCCAATCCATCCTGAATGCAGCAGCCAGTGTTGTATTTATGTCCAGCCGCTTCACCAATGCCTCCATCTTGTGCCAGTCATTACACTGGTTGCCCATTTGCTACAGGGTCCAATATAAACTCATCGCTCTCACTCACAAAGCTCTCCACAGTTCTGCACCGCCTTATATCTCCTCTCTCATCTTTGTCTGTCGCCCTACACATGCCTTCCATTCTACAAATGACCCAAGACTAACATCCCCCATAATCCAAACCTCGCACCTCCGTCTCCAAGACTTCTCTCATGCTGCGCCAGTTCTCTGGAATGCACTACCCCAGACGATCCGACTGATACCTAGCCCCCATGTCTTAAAGCGCGCTTTAAAAACCCATCTCTTTAAATAAGCCTACCACCTCAACTACTCAGTAAACTAACTTTCCCCTGTCTCCTCCTTCTAAATATTATTCAGAATCGGCACCCTACTAGTCATCTGTCTCCACACCCTTCATGCACACGATAACTGCACTCAATACTTGAGTATTGAACTTAAACATACTGGCTGATGACCGGATCATGCAACTTGAAAATCCCTATTTATTATAATTGCTAGACCTGAAATAACAAGCACTTTTCACCTATTGTGTCCACCTATTGTGTCCCCCCATTTCCTTGTAGAATGTAAGCTTGCGAGCAGGGACCTCATTCCTAATTTAACTGTTTAAACTGTCTTAAATTGTATTGAATTTATTGTCTGTACATGTCCCCGCTTAATTGTAAAGTGCTGCGGAATATGTTGGCGCTATATAAATAAAAATTATTATTATTGACAGAGGAATTATCAGCGTGCTGGCTTGGGGGAGCCTCATTCTATGCTCCCATTGGCCCATGACGCAATGTTGAGTCACCATTGAGTTGCTATGAAAGGCGAGGTATGTTGATGACCTTTGTGCCAGTCATTACAGAGCTCCCTTTAAATGCAGCCTATGGAGACTGTTCTGTTCTCGCTACACGTTACCCTGAGGTGTGCATAGTCTGACAGGCAGCTAAACCTATCTACCATAGTCCACTAAGAAGACTGTTTCCTGAAGTCTGTGCAGTTTATTGAACATTAGTAAATACTGTACATTCAGTGAAACTATGAGCAATGAAATACCAAGGTATCAGTACATGTATACAGGTAACACAGAAATACATGAGGCAAATGGCTGAACAGTTTATAAACATGTGTTAAACCAGCCTGTTATCCAGTCTTATAAATGCAACTGACTAATGCAGGGGTGGGAGTCTTAGTTATCTGGGGGCTGCAAACAAGTAGCACATGATCCTTCTTACCAGCGATGCTATCACAAAAGGGTATAAAATGGTGGATGTCCTCTGAACACGAGTTTGTGAGGTAATGGGCTTCTTCTTCCCAAAATGCACCACTACAGAGCAAGAGACAAGAAGAGCAGAGGGACAAAAACCTAGTGCTGATAAATAAATTCAGTCACTAGATGGAACCTGTGTACTGCAAACAAACTAAACAGTGAAAACTAATGCTGAAGGCATGACAGAGACTGTGATTTTTACTATAAAGAGTAGTGTTGAGCGAGCACTAAAATGCTCGGGTGCTCGAAGCTCGGGCCGAGCTCGCCGTGATACTCGGGTGCTCGACCCGAGCAACGAGCCCAATGTTAGTCTATGGGAGACTCGAGCATTTTTGCGGTGGCACCCCCGGCAGTCTTTTAAAAGCCTAACAAGTGCCCAAAACGATAGTGACAGTGCTCAAATGACATGGGGACAGCATGGGGATCGCCCCAGGAAGCATTTCTGACCCCCAGGTCACTGCTGTCAACAACGTGGTCAGAGGTATTAAGCCACTTTTACAGGCTCACAATAAAACGTTCAAAAACGAAAGTGAAACTTTTTTCCTGTGAAATATGTTAAGGAACATCCTTTCCAGGGTAAAGACTTGTGTATAAGTTAAAATAAATGACCAAAAACAAAAATACTCCTCCACACCTTTGGCTATGTTCACAAGTAGCATTTTTTATGCATTTTTGCACTTTTGTATTGCTTTCAACTATGACAAATGCATTCACCGTGAAATGTCATTTTAACATTTTACAACCTTATCTGGCCATGTGCTGTGTGACACATGCATAAAGTGCTGAAAAGACATGGGAACAGCATGGGGAAGACCCCTGGAAGCATCTCTGACTCCCAGGTCACTGTCTAAAAGTGTGCCCATCATAAGTGATCCTTACCGCATCAGAAGATGCAGACTTGCAACTATCCCCATGCAAGTTCTAGTCCCAGGGCAGTGTTCAATTGTACCTCCCCCATTCCTTGCAATACAAGCTCAAGTATGCAGCCTGCCACCCACCCACCCCCAGGCTGCAATACCATACTGCTTGCTTGAACTTGAAATTGGGCCTTTTAGGCATGTGGAGGCGGAATCTGGCCACCACGTCATGGCTGTGTTGGCGGCCTGGAATCCATACTCAGTCCCCAGCCGCCCGGCGGCCGGGTGTCCATACTCGGTCCCCAGCCGCTCCGCGGCCGGGTGTCCACACACGGTCCCCAGCCGCCTGGGGGCAGCCGGGTGTCCATAAACGGTCCCCCTGCCGCCCCTATTTCTCCTTGGAACATCCCCCCACACACTTTTCTTAGCCCGGCCTGCTTCAGGCAGCATTGGACGAGCCCACCAGAGAACCAGACTCCTCCGGTGGGCCCTGACTTCTCCATCGGTGGAGTTGAGAGTGCCAAGGAGAGGAGCATGATGATGATGACAGAAGTTAGCATCTGCTATGTTTTCTTTTAATGCAAGTGTAAGTGTGCAGCCTGCCACCCACCCACCCCCAGACTGCAATTCCATACTGCTAGCTTGCACTTGAAATGGGGCCTTTTAGTTTGGAGGAGGCCGAAGCTGGCCACTACCTCATGGCTGCTTCGGCAGCGAGGTATCCATACTCAGTCCCCAGCCGCCCATATTTGTCCTGGTGTGCCTTATACATAAGATTAAGCGCGTATACCAAAACATTACCTGTGCCCTCCCCAGTGCATTTAGTGGGAAGGAGAGCCTATTCCGCTGTAGTGTGTGCATGCCAAACACCTGTTCATGGTACATGCGAAGATGCCTCCCACCTTGCACCTTTCGTTGCAGACTTGCAACTATCCCCATTCAAGTCCTTGTCCCAGGGCAGTGTTCAATTGTACCTCTCCCATTCCTTGCAATGCAAGCGCAAGTATGCAGCCTGCCACCCACCCACCCCCAGGCTGCAATGCCATACTGCTTGCTTGCTTGCACTTTAAATTGGGCCTTTTAGGCATGTTGAGGCGGAATCTGGCCACCACGCCATGGCTGTGTCGGCGGCCTGGTATCCATACTCAGTCCCCAGCCGCCTAGTGGCCGGGTGTCCCCGCTTGCTCCCCAGCCTCCAGGGGGTGGCCGGGTGTCCATACTCGGTCCCCAGCCACCCCTATTTGTCCCGGTAACCTTTCCCACACTTTTCTTAGCCTGGCCTGCTTTAGGGCAGCATTGGCCGAGCCCACCGGACTATCAGACTCCTCCGGTGGGCCCTGGCTTCTCCATCAGGGGAGTTGAGAGTGCCAAGGTGAGGAGCATGATGAGGATGATAGAAGTTAGCATCTGCTTTGTTTTGTTGTAATGCAAGCGCATGTATGTAGTAGCGGCTAGACCTGAGGTGGTCAGCGTTTTGGCGCATATCCTACCTCCTCCGAGGATTGCTGGATGTTTTCCTGCTACTATCCAAGTTCTATGACTCCTGTTAAAACAAAGCTTCAGGTGATAAATGATGGATGAGGTAGTGGCAAAGGAGAAAGAGCAGGAGGAACAGGGACCGTTCACATCAATATCAGGCCAGTCAACCAGATATGTCTTGTAGGATATGTTTCTGTAACAAAAGGAGCGGTTCGGCTACACAGTTATAGGGCATACAGTGAGTGCAATGCCTACCAAAAATTTCGAGCCACTCCAATGCCCCTTGGAAATGACATGGAGGTCAGAGGGCGTTAACTAAACCTTTTTTTCCATTTATAGCAACTGGGTCTCCCGTGCACTGTTGGCCTAAGCAGTGAATGGAAGGCTTTCCAAAAATTATGAGGAACTGCAATGCCCCTTACAAGAGCCATGTGTGGCACCCCAGGGGTCTGGTCACCACAGTAATAGAGATATTACGTCGGAGAGCAAGTGGGAGGTTTCCTGGTCAGGATCCCTTAAACATGCAACATCCTCCTGCCCCAATCCTGGGAGGGGAGAATTCTGCCCTTATAAACTGGATCTGGGGTGGGGTTGAGTGAGTCAGAGAACAGTCAGAGTCAGAGTGAGAGCAAGGGAAAGTAACAGCAAGGAGCTCTGTAGGAGCTAGGAGCTAAAGACCAGGGGCTGGAAGCTGAGCAGAGCTCGCCCTGGCAGAAGACAATAGGAACCGGACACAGGAGTCCGAAGCTGTGAGGACTTATATATCCAGCAGCAGAAACCAGCCAGCAGGGGATTTCAGGTCCTCTGGCCATAGAAGCCCGGAGGCTCAGTCACAAGCAAGGGACCAGCACCGCCGTCGTGGAGCGGAGGCTAACAGAAGGCCCCAAGTCACCAGCCATACGGGTGAGCACTACACGGTACACTCAGGGACGTGGGCTACTTCTACCCGCTTACAGCAAGGCAGCCAGGAAGAGTGCAGACAGACGGGGAGGCCTACAACTCCACCTGGCCAGGGGAACTCCTGCTTGCTCACAGACTGACCAGGTCTCTTATGCTAGCCAGTACTCCCGGGAGGGTCTACCTTATAATCATCAGTAAAGACCCTGAACTGCACTGCAAAGACTCTGAGTCATTCCTGCTGCGCTCATACACCATCACCCCCATCATCCACACTCACTGCCCTGAGGCTATACTCCTCCCGAGGGGAGTTATCCCATTCTATGCTGCGCACACAAAACCAGCCTCAGCGGTCTGCCTCGCAGTGGTGGTACTCCCTGACCGCAATCCACGGGTGGCGCAGTCGGACAATTAACCTCAAAACCTAAGAAAGACTGCCACTGGTTTGACCAGCCTGAGCCATGGGACCGGGTCGCCGCCACGGAGACTACAGACCCCAGAGACCCGGCACCGGGTATCCCACACACGTGTACACACGGCCCAGGGGGCGCGTCACATGCAGTACAGCATATTACAAACATAAGTCCCATTATTGGGGAGTGGGTGTCCCATGGTATTTGCTTATGCTTTCCCAGCAAAAGCTGCCAAAAATTAGGACGGAGCAACTTGCAATGCCCCTTACAAGAGCCATGCAGTACAGCATATTACAAACATAAGTCCTATTATTGGGGGGTGGGTGTCCCATAGTATTTGCTTATGCTTTCCCAGCAAAATCTGCCAAAAATTAGGACGGAGCAACTTGCAATGCCCCTTACAAGAGCCATGCAGTACAGCATATTACAAACATAAGTCCCGTTATTGGGGAGTGGGTGTCCCATAGTATTTGCTTATGCTTTCCCAGCAAAAGCTGCCAAAAATTAGGACGGAGCAACTTGCAATGCCCCTTACAAGAGCCATGCAGTACAGCATATTACAAACATAAGTCCCATTATTGGGGAGTGGGTTTCCCATAGTATTTGCTTATGCTTTCCCAGCAAAAGCTGCCAAAAATTAGGACGGAGCAACTTGCAATGCCCCTTACAAGAGCCATGCAGTGCAGCATATTACAAACATAAGTCCCATTATTGGGGAGTGGGTGTCCCATAGTATTTGCTTATGCTTTCCAAGCAAAAGCTGCCAAAAATTAGGACGGAGCAACTTGCAATGCCCCTTACAACAGCCATGCAGTACAGCATATTACAAACATAAGTCCCATTATTGGGGAGTGGGTGTCCCATAGTATTTGCTTATGCCTTGCAAGCAAAAGCTGCCAAAAATAAGGACGGAGGAACTTGCAATGCTGGCACCCTGGTGGTATAGTGGTGGTGGAGGCTGAGGATAAGGAGAAGAAGATTAAACAGCCGAAACGAGGAAGCGTATACCCATGTGTGGGTGTGAAGCGGTGCATGTGAATACACCTCCCGAAATAACACAGTGGATTTGACTTTATGTTACTCTGCTGTCATTTGGTGGTGATGTGAAGTTGGGCCCAATCCAGCCCTTGTTCATTTTGATAAGGGTCAGCTTGTCAGCATTGTCAGTTGACAGGCGAGTGCGCTTATCAGTTATAATTCCCCCAGCGGCACTAAAAACACGCTCCGATAACACGCTAGCGGCAGGGCAGGCCAGGACCTCCAAGGCGTACAGAGCGAGTTCATTCCAAGTGTCCAGCTTGGATACCCAATAATTAAAAGGCACAGAGGAATCACGGAGGACGCTGGTACGATCGGCAAGGTACTCCCTCACCATCTTTTGAAACTTTCCACTCCTTGTGAGAGTACCCTGCGCCTCAGGGCCTGTAAGCTGGGCGGGTGTCAGAAAACTGTCCCAGAACGTTGACAGTGTTCCCCTGCCTCTGCTGGATTGGAGTTGCATCTCTCTCGCCTGTACGCCTTGGTTGGGCAACGAACTGTGACCTCTGCCGCTAGCGTGTTCAGATGAGAATTTTTTTAAGAGTTCTGCCGCAAGGGCCTTCTGGTATTGCCCCATTTTTGTAGACCTCTCCACCTCAGGAATAAGAGAGTGAAAGTTCTCCTTGTAGCGGGGGTCTGCAAGTGTCACCAACCAGTAATGACTGTCACCCAACATTTTGACAACGCGAGGGTCACGGTTAAGGCAGCGTAACATAAAGTCAGCCATGCGTGCCAGACTGGTAACGGGCAAGATTTCCGTGTCCTCACCAAGATGACGACTGACCATGCTCTCCTCCTCCTCCTCTTCCTCCTCCCCTCTGTCCTCAGGCCACCCACGCTGAACCGACGGTATGACACTTGTACAGGTACTACCGTCTACAACGCATGAAAGGAGCTCCTGTTCTTCCTTCTCCTCCTCCTCCTCCTCCTCTCCCTCATTGTCCCCCAATGCACGTTGGGATGAGATGAGGCTGGGCTGTGTGTAATCGCCCGCTACGGCTTCTTGATCCATCTCATCATACTCTGGCTGCAATGCCTCCTCTTTAATTCTCTGCAGAGAGCGTTGCAAAAGACAGACAAGTGGGATGCTGACACTAATGATGGCGTCATCGCCACTCACCATCTTGGTGGCCTCCTCAAAGTTTGTCAGGATGGTACATATGTCAGACATCCAGGTCCACTCCTGAGGTCTTATGTGTGGAGTCTGACCTGAATATCGACGGCCTTGTTGCAGCTGGTACTCCACAACTGCTCTCTTCTGCTCACAAATCCTTTGCAACATGTGGAGGGTAGAGTTCCAACGTGTGGGGACATCACACACCAGTCGGTGTGCCGGAAGCTGCAAACGCTGCTGCAACATAGCAAGGGCGGCGGAAGCTGTAGCCGACTTGCGAAAATGAGCTGACAGGCGGCGTACTTTCACGAGCAGATCTGGCAACTTGGGGTACGATTTAAGAAACCGCTGAACCACGAGGTTAAGCACATGAGCCAGGCATGGTACATGTGTGATCTCACCTCGTCTCAGAGCCGCCACCAGGTTACGGCCATTGTCACACACGACCATGCCGGGATGTAGGTTCAGCGGTCTCAGCCACAGATCTGCCTGCTCTTTCACAGCTGTCCACAACTCACAAGCAGTGTGAGGTTTATCACCTAAGCTTATGAGTTTCAGCACAGCCTGTTGCCGCTTGGCGGAGGCAGTACTGCAATGCTTCCAGCTTGTAACTGATGTGGTGATATCTGAGATGGAGGCTGAACATGAGGAGGAGGAGGAGGATGCGCAGGAGCTGTACACTGTGGGGGCAACTCTGACTGACATAGGGCCCGCAATCCTCGGTGTGGGGAGGATGTGTTCCGTCCCAAGGTCCGACTGGGTCCCGACTTCCACTATGTTTACCCAGTGTGCCGTCAGAGAGATGTACCGTCCCTGGCCACAAGCACTTGTCCACGTGTCCGTTGTCAGGTGGACTCTCCCAGTAACTGCGTTGTTGAGGGCACTGCAGATGCTTTGGGACACGTGCTTGTGTAGTGCGGGGATGGCACACCGGGCAAAATAGTGTCGGCTGGGGACCGAGTACCGAGGGACGGCCACCGACATAAGATTGTGGAAGGATTCCGTCTCTACCAGCCTAAAAGGCAGCATTTCCAATGCAAGCAGTCGTGAAATGTGCGAATTTAGGACTGTGGCCTGTGGGGCGTTAGCTGCGAATTTCCGCTTTCGTTCAAAGGTCTGGGATATGGACAATTGAACGCTGCGGTGGGACGTGGACGTGGACGTTGATGCTGTTTCTTGAGAAACTTCCATAACAAGTGAAGACTGAGAGGAGGGGACATCTTTACATGCAGTATGGACAGGGGATTGCCTTGCACACACAACAGGGGGTTCTATTGCACGTACAACAGTGGAAGAAGCAGTGGTGACACCCGCTGACACTGGTCGTGGACCCTGGGTTTCGCCCCACAAAGTCGGGTGCTTTGCTGCCATGTGCCTGATCATGCTGGTGGTGGTCAGGCTGGTAGTTTTGTCACCCCTGCTGATGCTGGCATGGCAGGTGGAACATATGGCCTTTTTGGGGTTATCAGCAGAGTCTTTAAAAAAATTCCAGACTCTGGAAGACCTACCGCTTGTACTGGCAACGTCCCTCGTGTTGGTGTTACGGGGAACGGTTGCCTGCCTTCTGTCCGCGGCCACCACACTGCTTCTTCCTGCCTGTTGGGGTACTCTGCCTCCCTCCCCCCTGTGTGCTGCTGGCCTCACTCTGCATGTCCTCCTTCCACGTTGGGTCAGTTACTAGATCATCCACCACCTCCTCCTCTTCCACTTGCGCACCACGATCCCCCTCCTCACTTCCTGGCAATTGTGTCTCGTCATCGTCCACCTCTTGTGACAGATTGCCAACGTCGACTTCCTGTGGCCGTGGCTGTTCAAATATTTGGGCATCGCAACATGGGATCTCCTCTTCCACCACTTCAAGCGTATCAGGCGAGGGGCCCAAATATGGAAATGGACCAGTGAACAGCTCTTCAGAGTGTCCAAGTGTGGGATCACTTGCTGTCTGATGACACTCGGCAGGGTGGGAGGAAGGAGCATCAGGGTGAGGAGGAGTATGCGGTCGAGACTCACGGCTACTAAGAGTTGACCGTGTGGAAGACAGACCGGAGGTGGTGGTGCCCAGGTAACTGGAAGTATTATCTGCTATCCAATTAATAACCTGTTCACACTGATCAGTTCTCAATACTGGTGTTGTTCTGTGCTTCCCTAGTAATTCGGTCAAGAAGTGGGAGCGAGAAGATGTGGCTGTTGGTTGTGGCACATTTTCACCTTGGCCACGGCCCCGTCCTCTGCACGAACCATCACCAGAACGTCCACTTCCACGTCCCCTGCCACGCGCCTCGCCCATTGTAAATGAAGTAAAATAGCTTACACTTGCACTATCAATGGAAAAAGGGTAATAAAGAGTAGATTAGAACCGTGGAAGAGGAAAACCACAGTTATTGTTTACTGGGGTATACCACACTTTTTTAAATAGAGATATTTGCGGCTGATCAGTGAGCGACACACTCAAACTGCTTTTTTTTTAGATACCAAAGGCCCAAAACTGGATAGTACAGCGATTTGACCCATGGAACTTCGAAACCACACTGGGATGTCGGGCCTGCACAAGACTATTTTCAACAGATATATTTTTGTGTCACAACAGTCAGGAGACACTACTGTTTTTCTTTACGGAAAAAACTACCAAGAGCTGAATAATAGAGATTTTTTTACCATGGGATGGCAAAACCACAGTTATTGTTTACTGGGGTATACCACACTTTTTTAAATAGAGATATTTGCGGCTGAACAGTGAGCGACACATTCAAACTGCTTTTTTTTTAGATACCAATTGCCCAAAACTGGATAGTACAGCGATTTGACCCGTGGAACTGCGAAACCACACTGGGATGTCGGGCCTGCACAAGACTATTTTCAACAGATATATTTTTGTGTCACAACAGTCAGGAGACACTACTGTTTTTCTTTACGGAAAAAACTACCAAAACCTGAATAATAGAGATTTTTTACCGTGGGATGGCAAAACCACAGTTATTTTTTACTGGGGTATACCACACTTTTTTAAATAGAGATATTTGCGGCTGAACAGTGAGCGACACACTCAAACTGTTTTTTTTTTTAGATACAAATGACCCAAAATGGATAATACAGAGGTTTGGACCGTGGAAGTGCAAAGCAACACTTCTGTTTCTCTAGCCTACACCAGACTATTTTCAACAGTTATATTTGTGTCTGAAAAATCAGAGACACGCTTTTTTTTTGGGGGGGGGGGGACACACCAAAAGGTTAATAAGACGGGTATTTGTACAGTGTGAAGGAGGAAAAAAAAAGGAGGATTTAGATGAAAAAAAAAGGATTTTTCCTGGCCCCCGACACCTGGTGCTAAGTCCAGCAATTTCAGCAACAGGAGCACACAGGACTGTAATGCAGCGTTTGCTGGTATAACCACTGTGTCTCCTATACAGCCTGCCTGCCTGGTATCTGGGATGGATATTAGTCCTGAAAAGGACTGTTTGTTTGTTCTGGTAGCCTTTACAGACCCTACACTAACTATTTCACAGTTTATATCTCTCCCTAAATCAGCAGCGCTGTCCCTACACTGCCTAATCCGGAGCGACTGTGTCCAAGATGGAGGCGCCCCGTTTTAAATACTCGAGGTGACGCTGTGCGGCCAGCCAATCACTGTAATGCCCACAACCAACATGGCTGCAGCATTACAGTGACTGGCTGGCAATCCCTGCATGTTCATTGGCTCTGTAAAGAGCGCCAAACATGCAGGGCGGAGACCCGAGCTCCCGCCCGAGTAACCCGGAAATGCTCGGTGTTCGCCGAACATCCCGAGTAGCGTGATGCTCGGGCGAATACCGAGCAGTGTCGAGCATGTTCACTCAACACTAATAAGGAGCAATGCTTTGGTATTTACGAGCGATCAGATGAACGCAGGTTCAAGTCCCGTATAGGGACTAATAAAAACAGTGAAAAGTGAAAAATAGTTTGAAAAAAAAGAAATAAATAAAAGTTCAAATCAGCACTCTTTCCCCCATCAAAACTAAAGATAATAAAAAAATAAAAAAGAATATACGTGTGCTATTGCCGTCTCTACAAAAGTCTGATCGATCAAAATATAAAAATCATTTACCCAATTGGCAAACACCGTAAACAGAAAAAAATTCTAAGTGCCAAAATGGCATTTTGTTTTAGTTACTGCAATATTGCAAAAATGTTGTAGTAAGCAATCAAAGTGTCATTTCCATTCCAAAATGGTATCAATAAAAACATTGTCTTTCCCCACAAAAAATAAGCCCTCACACAGCTCGACCAAAAAATGAAAATGTTACAGGTTTTGGAAAATGATGACACAATCAAAAAAATGTTTTTTTCTAATCTCTGATTATTATTTTCACCATTAAAATAACAGGAAAACTGGACATATTTGGTATTGCCGTACTGCCACTGTCGTACTGATGAGAAGAATTATAATGCCAGGTCATTTTTACCACACAATGTATACACCATGATAACAGTTACCAAAAAGCTATTTCAGTATTGTGGTTTTTCTTTTGTAACTTCACTGCACTCTTTTCCATTTTCCAGTACGCTATGTGGTAAAAGGAATGGTGTCATTCAAAAGTACATCTTGTCCCGCAAAAAATAAGCCCTGATAAGTCTATGAGGATGGAAAAATAAAATCTTATGGCTCTTGGAAAAACGGAAGGAAAAAACGAAAACAGGAAATTGGACATGTCGGGAAGGGATTAAACATTACCATTACTGCTTGAAATGATTGATTTATTATTTACTTTTTCCAAATAACAGCAAAGACTCCTTATTTTTGTAAAAGTAAAGATTAAAAGCATTGTGTCAGCTAAAAATGACATTGTATAAATCAGGTTTTTAAACCCCTTCACCCCTCAAGCCTATTTTCACTTTCATAACCAGGACAAATTTTACAATTCTGACCAGTGTCATTTTATGAGGTAATGACTCTGGAAATCTTCAACTGATCCCACTGATTCTGAGAATGTTTTTTGTCACATACTGTACTTCATAGCAGCGATAAAATTTCTTTGATATGACTTGCGCTTATTTGTGAAAAAAAACAGAAATTTGGTGAAAATTTTGAAAATTTTGCAACGTTTAAAATTTTAATTTTTCTGCACTTAAATCAGAGAGATACAGTACAGACCAAAAGTTTGGACACACCTTCTCATTTAAAGATTTTTCTGTATTTTCATGACTATGAAAATTGTACACTTACACTGAAGGCATCAAAACTATGAATTAACACATGAGGAATTATATACTTAACAAATAAGTGTGAAACAACTGAAAATATGTCTTATATTCTAGGTTCTTCAAAGTAGCCACCTTTTGCTTTGATGACTGCTTGGCACACTCTTGGCATTCTCTTGATGAGCTTCAAGAGGTAGTCAGCGGAAATGGTTTTCACTTCACAGGTGTGCCCTGTCAGGTCTAATAAGTGGGATTTATTGCCTTATAAATGGGGTTGGGACCATCAGTTGTGTTGTGCAGAAGTCAGGTGGATACACAGCTGATAGTCCTACTGAATAGACTGTTAGAATTTGTTTTATGGCAAGAAAAAAGCAGCTAAGTAAAGAAAAACGAGTGGCCATCATTACTTTAAGAAATGAAGGGTAGTCAGTCCGAAAAATTGGGCAAACTTTGAAAGTGTCCCCAAGTGCAGTTGCAAAAACCATTCAGCGCTACAAAGAAACTGGCTCACATGAGGACCGCCTCAGGAAAGGAAGACCAAGAGTCACCTCTGCTTCTGAGGATAAGTTTATCCGAGTCACCAGCCTCTGAAATCGCAGGTTAACAGCAGCTCAGATTAGAGACCAGGTCAATGCCACACAGAGTTCTAGCAGCAGACACATCTCTTCAACAACTGTTAAGAGGAGACTTTGTGCAGCAGGCCTTCATGGTAAAATAGCTGTTAGGAAACCACTGCTAAGGACAGGCAGCAAGCAGAAGAGACTTGTTTTGGCTAAAGAACACAAGGAATGGACATTAGACCAGTGGAAATCTGTGCTTTGGTCTGATGAGTCCAAATTTGAGATCTTTGGTTCCAACCACCGTGTCTTTGTGCGATGCAGAAAAGGTGAACGGATGAACTCTACATGCCTGGTTCCCACCGTGAAGCATGGAGGAGGAGGTGTGATGGTGTGGGGGGGCTTTGCTGGTGACACTGTTGGGGATTTATTCAAAATTGAAGGCATATTGAACCAGCATGGCTACCACAGCATCTTGCAGCGGCATCCTATTTCATGAGGTTTGTGTTTAGTTGGACCATCATTTATTTTTCAACAGGACAATGACCCCAAACACACCTCCAGGCTGTGTAAGGGCTATTTGACCAAGAAGGAGAGAGATGGGGTGCTGTGCCAGATGACCTGGCCTCCACAGTCACCAGACCTGAACCCAATCGAGATGGTTTGGGGGGAGCTGGACCGCAGAGTGAAGGCAAAAGGGCCAACAAGTGCTAAGCATCTCTGGGAACTCCTTCAAGATTGTTGGAAGACCATTTCCGGTGACTACCTCTTGAAGCTCATCAAGAGAATGCCAAGCGTGTGCAAAGCAGTCATCAAAGCAAAAGGTGGCTACTTTGAAGAACCTAGAATATAAGACATATTTTTAGTTGTTTCACACTATTTTGTTAAGTATATAATTCCACATGTGTTAATTCATAGTTTTGATGCCTTTAGTGTGAATGTACCATTTTCATAGTCATGAAAATACAGAAAAATCTTTAAATGAGAAGGTGTGTCCAAACTTTTGGTCTGTACTGTATGACACACAAAATAGTTAATAAATAACATTTCCCACATGTCTACTTTACATCAGCACAATTTTTGAATCAAACATTTTTTTTGTTAAGAAGTTGTAAGGGTTAAAAGTTGACCAGCGATTTCTCATTTTTCCAACAAAATTTATTAAACATATATTGTTAGGGACCACATCACGTTAGAAATGACTTTGAGGGGCCTATATGACAGAAAATATCCAAAAGTGACACCATTCTAAAAACTGAACTACTCAAGGTGCTCAAAACCACATTCAAGAAGTTTATTAACTATATGACTTTTTGAATGCAAAATTGGCAGGAATCGAGACTGAACGCCATGAGGTGTTTGAGCCCCTGATATGCCTAAACAGTGGAAACATCCCACAAGTGACCCCATTTTGGAAACTAGGCCCCTCAAGGAACTTATCTAGATCTGTGGTGAACACGTTGAACCTCAATGTGCTTTACAGAAGTTTATAACGAAGAGCCATGAAAATAAAAAATCTAATTTTTTTCCACAAAAATGATCTTTTAGGCAAATTTTTTTTATTTTCACAAGGGTAACATGAGAAAATGGACCCAAAAATTGTTGTGTAATTACTCCTGAGTATGCCAATACCCCATATGTGGGGGAAAACCACTGTTTGGTTGTGCGGCAGGACTCAGAAGGGAAGGAGCACCGTTTGACTTTTTGAACGCAAATTTGGTTTGAATCAAGAGTGGACGGAAGGGAAGGATCACTGTTTGACTTTTTGAACACAAAATTGGCTGAAATCGAGAGTGTGTTTGGAGAACCCCTGATGTGCCTAAACAGTGGAAACCCCCATAAGTAACCCCACTTTGGAAACTAGACCCCTCAAGGAACTTATCTCAATGTGTAGTGAACACATTGAACCCCTAGGTGCTTCAAAAAACTTTATAACGTAGAGCCGTGAAAATAAAAAATCACATTTTTTTCCACAAAAATTATATTTTAGCCCAATTTCTTTTATTTTCCCAAGGGTAACAGGAGAAAATGGACTGCTAAAATTGTTGTGCAATTTCTCCTCAGTATGCCAATCCCCCATATGTGTGGGAAAACCACTATTTGGTTGTACGGCAGGATTCGGAAGGGAAGGAGCACCGTTTGACTATTTTAACGCAACTTGGTTTGAATCAAGAGCGGACGCCATGTCGTGTTTGGAGAGCCCCTGATGTGCCTAAAAAGTGGAAACCCCCAACAAGTGACCCCATCTTGTAAACTAGACCCCCCAGGGAACTTATCTAGATGTGTGGGGAACACCTTGAACCCCAAGGTGCTTCACAGAAGTTTATAACGTAGAGCCATGAAAATAAAAAATCACATTTTTTCCACAACTTTTAGCCCAAAATTTTTTATTTTCACAAGGGTAACAGGAGAAAATGGACCCCAAAAATTGTTGTGAAATTTCTCCTGAGTACGCCGATAGCCCATATGTGAGGGAAAACCACTGTATGGGCGCATGGCAGGACTCGGAAGGGAAGAAGCTCTGTTTGACTCTTTGAACTCAAAATTTGCTGGAATCGAGAGTGGACGCCATGTCGCGGCAGGGCTCGGAAGGGAAAGAGTTACGTTCAGGAATGCAGACTTTGATGGAATGGTCTGCGGGTGTCATGTTGCGCTTGGAGAGCTTCTGATTTGCCTAAACAGTGGAAGCCCCCCCACAAGTGACCCTATATTGGAATTGATCTAGTGTGTCCTAGTATGTGAATGTTATAATGTGGTGGCATACATAAATTGTGTAGAGTGCATTAGGTTGGCATAGGTTAGTTGTGTAGTGTACGTCAGGTTTGGCATATGGGAGTTGTGTAGCATACATCAGGTTACAATTCATTAGTTGTGTAGTGTATGTTAGGTTCGCATAAGAGAGTTGTGTAAGTCAGAAATTAGTTTAGTAATCCATGGATATGTGGTACAGCCTGAAGCATTCTTTTATACACAGGCCAGGTTTGTCGGGGGAGATGTCACATTGATAAGTGGTGTCCTTGCATATCCCCCATCTGTAACATACCTTGCACCTCTTTTGCAACCTTCCTTTTTGAGGGACCTCATCGGGAAAATGTTGGCTTGGTATGATACAAACACCTTCAGTTCCGGAAGTACTGGGGCCCACTCCTTCCTGACTTCCAAAGATTAGGGCCTTGATTACTACCTCCTGGAACAGAAGGTACAAATCAGTCTGGCCTGCACATTGTGATTGTTATGTTCTGCTACCAAAGCTAAGGAAAGAGAGGAGATCTGTCCCTACTATAAGACTCAGCTGAATCCCTACGATGTAACAGGGAACCTGATCCTGCGATCAGACCTGCTAAAGTCCTAATCTAGTCTGTACGGAGACCTATAGATTTGGGGAGGGAATCCCTACAAGTACTAAGGACTGGGAGGAATATGGGACACCTCCTAACAGAAATAGTAGCAGACAGACGAACAAACAAAATAGATAGAACCTAGAGGTCCGTAGACCAAGCAAACTAACAGAGTTAGATACAGAGCACAGGCTAGCTAGAAAGTAGATATACAATGAAGTCCAGCAAAGCCAGAAGGGCGGAGCAGGATTAAATAGGCCAACAAGGTCATGTGACCAGCAAAGGAAAAAAAACCTAACAGCAAGGTTCTAACAGTACCCCCCCTTCTAAGAGGATCCTCCGGATCCCCTAGGACCAGGCTTATCAGGAAATCTCCTGTGAAACGCTCTGATAAGTCTGGACGCGGAAACATCATCTGACCTCACCCAGGAGTTATCCTCGGGTCCGAAACCTTTCCAGGCCACAAGATACTGCAAACTACCTCTATACCGTCTAGAGTCAAGGATGCGAGAAATTTCATATTCCCCGTCCTCCACCACCGGAGGAACAGAGGCAGAGGCGTCACCATCCGACACAACAGCTTTTTTTAACAGAGAGACATGAAAGACCGGATTAATTCTCCAGGAGGTAGGAACCTCCAACCTAACAGCAGATTGGTTGACAACCTGAAGCACCTTAAAGGGCCCTACAAACTTGGGACCCAATTTCTTAGAAGGAATCCTCAACCGCAGATTCCTAGAGGACAACCAAACCATGTCACCAACAGCGAACAAAACCTCCTGTCGTTTCCTATCAAAGTAGTCTTTAGATTTTCTGTTGGCCTCCTGAAGATTACCACGCACATCCGTCCAAACTCTCTCCAAATCACCAGAAAAATTCTCCTCCTCAGGCACGGCAGATCCCAACTTGGAGAACGACCCAAACGACGGATGTCTCCCAGAACAACAAAAAAAAGGCGAACAACTAGCAGAAGAAGATGTATGATTGTTCAGAGCAAATTCGGCAAGTGGCAGAAACTCAGACCACCCCTCTTGATTGTCTGCCACAAAACAACGCAAGAACTGCTCAACATCCTGGTTTTTCCTTTCTGTCTGGCCATTAGATTCAGGATGATATCCGGACGAAAACGACAAATGAATTCCCAACCTGTCACAAAAGGCACGCCAAAAACGAGCCACGAACTGAGGACCCCTATCAGAAACAATGTCAGTAGGAACGCCATGAAGTCTGACAATTTCCTTGACAAAGGCCTTAGCGAGAGTTTTAGCGCAGGGCAGTTTGACGAAGGGAACCAAGTGACACATCTTGCTAAAACGGTCCACGACCACCCAGATGACAGTAAAACCCTCAGAGGGGGGAAGTTCAGTTATAAAGTCCATAGCCAAATGTGTCCAAGGAGCACTGGGGACCTCCAAAGGACAAAGCAACCCCGCAGCAGGAGTATGTGAGGACTTAGATCTAGCACATATAGTACATTGGCGCACCCACTTAATGACTTCCTTCTGCCATCCAGGCCACCAAAAACTGCGACCCACCAGTCTCTTGGTCTCAGAGATTCCGGGATGACCTGCCAACCGAGATTCGTGACACTCAACAAACAAATCTCTCCTAAAGGTCCCAGGCACAAACAACCTCCCATGAGGAGTGTTAGATGGGGCATTCTCCTGAGCTTTAAGAATCTCATCTTCCAAAACGGAGTCTAAAGCAGCTATCACAACACCTTCTTGTAAAATGTTTTCCTCTTTCTCAGCACCGACTATGGGAGAAAAACTGCGAGACAAGGCATCCGCCTTAACATTCTTAGTACCAGGGATGTAAGTAACGGAGAAATTAAACCGCGAGAAAAACAGTGCCCACCTAGCCTGACGGGCATTCAGGCGCTTGGCAGCGTCAAGATATATCAGATTTTTATGATCCGTAAGAACCTGAACGGGAAATTCCGCACCTTCCAAGAAGTGGCGCCAGTGTTCAAATGCGAGTTTAATAGCCAATAATTCCCGATTACCAATATCGTAATTCAATTCAGTCTCCGAAAATTTTTTTGAAAAAAATGCACAGGGATGTAATCCATCCCCGTTATCCTGCGACAATACTGCGCCAACCCCCACAGAGGAAGCATCAACCTCAACCAAAAACGGCCTAGTAACATCAGGCTGCATAAGGATGGGAGCAGAGGTGAACCTCTCCTTGAGATACACAAAAGCTTCAATGGCCTCAGAAGACCACTGAACCGCATCAGCACCTTTCCTGGTGAGATCAGTCAGAGGTTTGACAATACTAGAAAAATTTTTTATGAATTTTCTATAGTAATTGGCGAAACCCAAAAACCTCTGTATTGATTTCAAACCAATAGGCCTAGGCCATTCCTGCACAGCCTGAACCTTAACCGGATCCATCTCAAAACCTTTGCTGGAGATAATGTAGCCCAAAAAACTAATTCTCTGTACAGCGAACTCACATTTCTCCAGCTTAGCAAAAAGCGAATTGTCCATTAATAACTGTAATACCTCACGCACGCTCCGCCAATGAGACTCCAGATCTGGCGAATAAATCAAAATGTCATCCAAATACACAACCACATTTTTACCGATCAAAGGTCTAAGGATGTCATTAATCAGATTCTGAAAAAATGCAGGAGCATTAGTAAGACCAAAAGGCATAACCAGATTCTCAAAATGACCCACAGGAGTGTTAAAAGCAGTCTTCCATTCATCACCCTCCTTCATGCGCAACAGATTGTATGCCCCCTTAAGGTCAATTTTAGAGAACCACTTGGCCCCCAATAACTGGTTAAACAGATCAGGAATCAATGGCAGTGGGTAAGGATTGCGTACCGTAATTTTGTTAATCTCACGAAAATCCAGACAAGGACGTAAACCGCCGTCCTTTTTTTTTACAAAAAAAAATCCAACCGCCACAGGAGACTTAGAGGGCCTAATGTGACCGGCGGCCAAACTTGTCTGTATGTATTCCTCCAAAGCCTTCCTCTCAGGAATAGTAAGGTTAAATAAACGACTTTTAGGAAGAGTCGCTCCAGGGACAAATTCAATAGAACAATCATAGTCTCTATGGGGAGGCAAAACCTGCGATTCTTTCTCAGAAAAAACTCTCCAAAAATCCTGAATAGGAACAGGCAATTCTCCCCTATCCAAAGCTGCAATACGCCCGTTACAACACTTGTCATAACATTTATGGCTCCAGGATTTAATTTCACTGGTAGACCAATCCAGTACAGGATTGTGAAATTTTAACCAGGGCAAACCCAATATTACTGGAGAAGGCAAGTTATTCAACACTACCAAATCCAATTTCTCATGGTGAACACCATTAATAGTGAGAGGAAATTCACTGACCTTGAGAGTAATATTCTTCAAAGGGGAGCCATCCACAGAAACCACAGCAATGGGGGATGATAAAGGTTCAGGTTTTAAATTGAGTTTTTCCACGAATCCCCCATCAATAACATTCAGTGTAGACCCGCAATCAACAAACACCCGAAATTCCATTAATTTTTCCTGAGCAATCGTGGAAGCAGCTAAAAATATACCCTTGGAATTTAAACAGGCAATACGGGCGTGACTGACCATTTTTTTTTCTTTCTTCATACGAAGCTCACAGCCTTTAATCAAATGACCAGATTTCCCGCAATAGAAACACAAGCCTTCTGAAAAACGACGGTGTTTTTCTTGAGAGCGAGGTGCCACCGATCCAATCTCCATCGGTTCACCACTGTTAGTACACACATTATCATAACCAGAAACTGACATAGCAGAGGATTTGCTCTCATTAACCCTAGCACGCAGTCTTCTGTCCACCCGTATAGCTAATTGCATAGCCTGTTGCAAATCCTCAGGTGTAGGATAAGCAATTAGCAGGTCTTTAACCTTTTCACTGAGCCCAGCAAGAAATAGACTTTTCAGAGCAGAATCGTTCCACCCTGTTTGAGTGGACCAACGACGAAAATGTGTACAATATTTTTCCATATTACCTGATCCTTGTTTTAAACGTCTCAACTCAGTCTCAGCTGATGCCACACGGTCAGGATCATCATATAATAGTCCTAAAGCAGAAAAAAAACTATCCACTGATCTGAAGCATGTATCACTAGGTTGCAAAGAAAAGGCCCACTCCTGAGGCTCTTTGCGCAAAAGTGACATTATGAACCCTACGCGCTGGGATTCATCCCCAGAGGACTTGGGTCTCAAACGAAAATACAATAAGCAAGCATTTTTAAATGAAAAAAATTCTCGATGTTCACCAAAAAATAAATCCGGCAAACATACCTTAGGCTCCAAGAAATATGCTCCAGGACAGTTACTCACGTGCTGACGGAGCTCGGCCACTTCCAGAGAGAGTCCCTGCAGGTGTTTAGCCAAATCCTGAACCGACACCATGATGGAACAAAAAAAAAATCTTTCCTTAGAGAATTTACAGGCTGGACTTACTGTTATGTTCTGCTACCAAAGCTAAGGAAAGAGAGGAGATCTGTCCCTACTATAAGACTCAGCTGAATCCCTACGATGTAACAGGGAACCTGATCCTGCGATCAGACCTGCTAAAGTCCTAATCTAGTCTGTACGGAGACCTATAGATTTGGGGAGGGAATCCCTACAAGTACTAAGGACTGGGAGGAATATGGGACACCTCCTAACAGAAATAGTAGCAGACAGACGAACAAACAAAATAGATAGAACCTAGAGGTCCGTAGACCAAGCAAACTAACAGAGTTAGATACAGAGCACAGGCTAGCTAGAAAGTAGATATACAATGAAGTCCAGCAAAGCCAGAAGGGCGGAGCAGGATTAAATAGGCCAACAAGGTCATGTGACCAGCAAAGGAAAAAAAACCTAACAGCAAGGTTCTAACAGTGATAGCACGAAAGTGTTGTACATTTCCATCTGTATGATGTGCACGGCCAGCTTCTTGTACCACATCTTGTTTTTTCTCATGGCTCAGTATGGCTGGAGGACTTGATCAGAGAGATCAACTCCCCCATGTTCTTGTTGTACCCCAGTACACAATGTGGTTTGTGGATCTGTGTAGAGATACCTTGTACAGTGCTGTGGGTGCTGCCATCACCATGTATGGTGGCCAAGATAAGGACATCCCTCTTGTCCTTGTACTTGACCACCAGCATGTTGTCACTACATTGGGCTCTGCTCTCACCCTTTTTGAGCAGCTGCTCAATTAGCGTCTTAGAGAGGCCTCTCTGATTTTTGCACACAGTACCGCAGCCTGCGGAAGCTTGCGCAGAGAGGGACTTAAAGATTGGGATGCTGGTATAAAAGCTATCTACATAGAGGTGATAACCTTGATCTAGCAGTAGGTGCACTAAATCCCAGACAATTCTTCCACTCACGCCCAGGGGGTTCAATGCTGGTGTACTTTCCTTTATAAATCCCAAACTTGTGGGTGTATCCTGAGGTACTCTCACACAGTTTGCAGAGCTTAATTCCATACCTGGCCTTCTTACTGGGCAGGTATTGCCTGAATTTGAGCTTCCCTTGAAATGGATTAGGAACTCATCCACGCAAATGTCCCTTTTGGGCACGTACATCTCAGCAAACTTGTTGCTGAAGTGCTTAATGACCGGCTGAACTGTGAAATGAAGATCAAAGTTGGGGTCATCTCTGGGAACACATTGTGCATTATCATTGTAATGCAAAAATTTGCGGATTGCCTCAAATCGTTTACAGGTCATGGCCATGCTGAACACTGGAGTGTTATACAAAACGGCAACACTCCAATATTGCCGAAGCTCTGGCTTCTTTACTAACCCCATGTGAAAAACCAGACCCAAAACATCATTCTACTGGGTCTACATGGATCCAGCTAAAAAAATGTTGAAGGGCGGTATTATGCCAAAAATTACTGGGCGTCCAAATTTGTCTGAGCCGCCATGAGGTTTACAAAATCCTCAGAGAAAAAGAATTACTGTGGTGGTGTCAAATTGGATTCCTGATTGCGCCACAAAATCAGGAATCAATGGCTCATAAAGGTGAGGTCCATGCAAGGGCCAGTAACAGTGGGCGCTGGTTCATTTTCTGTCCTGGTGCGTCTGTGTGGCGGTTCGGCATCACTTGAGGAAGAGGAGGAGGATGAAAAATAAAGGAACATGGCATGCTCTTCCTCACTGTCAGTGTTGTAGGCAAGGAAAGCGTATCCCTCCTTCGCTGAATATCGTGTTTTGGATGAGCGAAGCGACATTTTTTCACGTATGCAGTGTTTGTGTGTGTAACAAATTTTATTCAGTTGTGTGTGTGAGTGATTTGTGTAAACTTTTTTTTATTTAGAACAGAAAAAAAGGATATAAAAATTTGGTAAAATAAAATACAAACTTACTAAACGGACACCAGTAAAAAAAAAAAATGACTGAGCGTCCACAACTATCTAACACTAACCCTAACTCATTTCAGTAAAAAATACAGGAGTAGACAACGATTAATGCAGCATATTTTTACTGTCCCTAATCTAATGCTATCAACTAATCTTAATTTTTTTTTATTCTTTTTTTCACACACAAACAGAAGCAACAATCGGAAGTCGATCACTGATGTGCCTCAGCAATCAGCGTTCGACAGCTGTAGGACAAACGGGTGTGCTTTTATTCCACGCTGACACTAATTCAATTCAGTAAAAAATACAGTAGTAGATAATTGCGAACAGTATATTTTTACTGTCCCTAATCTAATCCTATCAACTATTCAAAAAAAAAGTTTTATTCTTTTTTTCACACTAAAAAAAAAAAACAACAACTGGAGGCCTATGACTGATGTGCGTCAGTGATCAGCGCTCAATGGCTGTTGGACGCATGGATAGATGATTTTTTTTTCTCGCTTTTTTTCTCGCTGACACTAACCCTGGGGAGGGGAGGGGGGAGAGTGAAAGGGAGAAGAGGGAGACTGGATTAGAAAGTTTAGGAATGTATCAAGGAGGGATCAGGAACTCTTCTTTCTTCTGTCTCCAGCAACTGAAACACCAGCAGTGATGGCACTGGATTGAAAAAGTTTGTGGCACCACAAGACCCAGCAGAACACGAAGAAGCACAACAAAAGTTTCAGTGACCACTCTCCTCACATCTGGAACCCAGAATAAGGAAGTACAGAGTAGTCACTGAATGTTCACACTGCTTCTGTGCACACTGATTGGTGTGATCGGCGTCATCGTCTGATCGCACCAATCAGAGCTGGCCCTGGTGAATCCAGCATTGCTAGCCTCCAACTTTATGATCAGTGCTCTTACAGCACTGATCATAGGCTGGGCATCTGTGTTTCAGGCTATCGGATTGAATAAATCCCACAGAAGTGACTCCATTTTGGAAACTAGACCCCTCAAGGATTTTATCAAGGGGTATAGTGAACATTTTGAACCCAGAGGTGCGACACAGAATTTGATAACATTAGGTCTTCATATTGAAAAAGTTGTCATTAGTCTTGAGTTTGCATCGGGTGCTTGGGTATGCATCGTGTATCTCGGGTGCTCAAGTGACATGCTCGAGTCCCTGCCCCGCATGTTTCATGGTTATTAGACACCAAAAAAAAACATGCGGGAATCACTCATGCATAGCAGGCAATCCCCGTGAGTTTTTTTGGCTGTATAACAGTTGCAAAACATATGGGGCGGAGACTCGAGCACCTGCGATACTCGGTGCATACCCGAGCACTCAATGCAAATTTAAGTAGCGAGCACTTGCGCTCAACACTATTCGCCATATTGTCGTCATTTTTTTTTCTTTACTTTTGAAAAAATCCCAACTCCAACACAACCCTAACCCTAACCCCAACCCTAATACAACCCCAACCCTAGCACAACCCCCACCCTAACCCTAGCCCAACCCCAGCCCTAACCCTAGCCCAACCAAAACCCTAGCCTAACCCTAGCCCAACCCTAACCTTAGCCCAACCCTATCCCTTGCCCAACCCTAACCCTAGCCCAACCCTAACCCAACCCTAACCCTAGCCCAACCCTAACCCTAGCCCAACTCTAACTCAAGCCCAACCCTAACCCTAGCCCAACCCTAACCCTAGCCCAACCCTAACCCTAGCACAACCCTAACCCTATCTCTAACCCTAGCACAACCCTAACCTAGCACAACCCT
This sequence comes from Phyllobates terribilis, assembly GCF_046119375.1. NCBI lineage: Eukaryota > Metazoa > Chordata > Amphibia > Anura > Dendrobatidae > Phyllobates > Phyllobates terribilis. Next base: position 520,307,281 of record NW_027362764.1, read on the forward strand.
AACCCTAGCACAACCCTAACCCTAGAGTTTATTTCTTATGCCTTTCCTCGTGCGGTAGAAGTGATTAGACAACTTTATTCTTCTGGTCGATATGATTACAGCGATACCAGATTCCTATCGTTTTTTTATGATTGACAGCTGTCACACACTAAAAGACGCTAAAAGACTAGTTTTTGCATCGCAATATTTTGAGAGCTATAATTTTTCCATATTTCGGATGACAGAGTCATGTAAGGGCTTGTTTTTTGCAGGACAAGTTAACGTTTTTATTGGTACCATTTTTGGCCATGTGACATTTTTTGATCGCTTTCTATTCCGATTTTTGGGAGGCAGAATAAAAAAAAATCAATTCCGGAATGTTTTTTTTTTTTATGCTGTTCCGCATGTGGTAAAATTGATAAATCAGCTTTATTCTTCGAGTCAGTACGTTTACAGTGGTACCACATTTATATTTTGTTTTTATGTTTTGGCGCTTTTACACAATAAAAGCTATTTTATAGAAAAAATATTTTTTTTGTATCGCTTTATTCTGAGAGCTATAACTTTTTTAATTTTCGGCTGATGGAGTTGTATGTCGGCTTGTTTTTTGCGGGACTAGATGATGTTTTCAGCGGTACCATTTTTATTTGCATTCGTCTTTTTGATCGTGTTTCATTCCATTTTTTGTTTGGCGATATGATGATAAAGCATAGTTTTTTGCTTCGCTTTTTTTTTTTTTTTTTTACCGTGTTCACTAAAGGGGTTAACTAGTGGGACAATTTTATAGGTCAGGCCGTTCTGGGCGCGGCGACATCAAACATGTGTACTTTTATTGTTTTGGTTTTTTTTCATAATAAATAAATATTATGGGTACAATTTATTTTTATTTTTTAGGGATTATTTTTTTTATAGTTTTACAATTTTTTTTTCACTTTCTGGCACTTTTTTTTACTTTTACACTCTATCCCACTATGGGACTTTCACTTTTTGCAGCCTGATGGGCTGTATAGCATAGAGAGCAGCATCTCCCTATGTTATGCAGCCTGTCAGCACTGCACAGGGAGAAGTTACTTTGGTCATGCATTGCGCATGACCAAAGTAACTTCCTGATGTCTGGTGACCCTGATGTTGTCATGATGATATCGGGTCACCGTGACAGCATCCGGGAGGTAAGTATCTACGCTTACCTCCCCTTGCCCCCGCAATTCTGCGATCGACTTCGGTCGCAGTATTGCGGGGGTTAATGTGCCAGCAGTGGTACAGGACCACTCCTGGCACATAGCACCGGATGTCAGCTGTGACAATCAGCTGACACCCGGTGGCGATCGCCTCGCACTGCTTGTGTGCGGGCGCGATCGTATCACATGTAATAGTACGTAGCTGGCCCAATAGGCCCAGGGCGCAGCTATGTACTATTACTGACAAGGTCGTAAAGGGGTTAATACATACATTCAGTGAAGAAATCCACAGCCTGGTTGTTTTAAAATCATCATTAGAAGTTTTTGTCTCTGTGCATTGTGGCAGGGACTGCAAGGTGTTATTGTGGGTCTGCCACGGCCCCTCCGCTTATTTAAATTTTGTGCCTGCACCGTCCTAGTCATAGGCAGCGCTTGCGCAGATTGATCTCGCAGTGTGATTCAGTAAAATGGTGCCGGTGGCGGTGCATGCACAGATTGATATCTTGGATCGTCATTGAGCTCAGTCCTTAATCCGTGCATGCGCTAGCATTGGCGCTATTTTAGAGGAAGACTGTCAGGAGATTAATTTACACAAGCGCAGACCACAGGTAGGACGGCACAGATGCAAAATTTAAATAAGTAGAGGGTCCGTGGCAGAGCTGAAGACCCTACCCACATTCACGACCCACAGTCCCACCCCGATGCATCGAGACCAAAACTTCTAATGATGATTTTAAAACAACCAGGCTGCGGGTTTCTTTACTGAATGTATGTATTAAGTAAGTATAACAGCACAATTATGGGCATATCTTTAGTTTAAAAAGCATAACTGTGATGACAGGTTCTCTTTAAATGTGCTTTTTTTATTTTGAAATGTAACATTTCTTTATACAGTAGATAACACAGGATCCATCATTCACAGTAGGTGATATAAAGACTCAACTCCTTCAGCCACTCTTCACAATGACCTTTGCCCATAATAGAGCATTCTCAGATATTGCTTATATACAAACAGTCATTCTTAATGTGCTAGAAAACAGCAGGAAGGCAGCACAATATTTTTTGCAGAAAAAAAAATCTGAAATCAGTGTCGGTCAGAGACGGAGTATTTGCTTGTCCCAAACGACTGTATTGAGACACAGAAGTAGAGTACCAACACCAACCGATTTATATATACCTACAGTGGGTACAGAAAGTATTCAGACCCCTTTAAATTTTTCAATCTTTCTTTCATTGCAGCCATTTGGTAAATTCTAAAAAGTTCATTTTTTTTCTCGTTAAAGTACACTCTGCACCCCATCTTGACTGAAAAAAACAGAAATGTAGAAATTTTTGCAAATTTATTAAAAAAGAAAAACTGAAATATCACATGGTCATAACAGTATTCAGACCCTTTGCTCAGACACTCATATTTAAGTCACATGCTGTCCATTTACTTGTGATCCTTGTTGAGATGGTTCTACTCCTTCATTGAGAAAGCACATACCGCAGAAATTATTTTTTTGGTTTATTCAGCTGATCTGACGACATATATACTTTAATTTCAGAGAAGATGTGAGTCGGGGACTCAGGGCTCGAGTTGTAGAATTCTCCTAAGTGAAGCCTATTATGTGTACAGGTGTACTGTTAGTCTTTACATCATTGCATACATGCTAAGCATTTCTATTGTGTTCTCTTCAAAGGTGTCAGGAGTGGAGAGGAAATACGCAGACTGTGATATATGTACCCCAGTCTGTATGCTATTGATGTTCTTTCACTTAAAGCAGCAATGCGTTCATCTGCTAACAAGACAGCTTCTTATACCAAAAAGACAAGCAAAATTCTCAGATACCTGCTAGACAAGGAGGCAACATCGGAATATTCAAAATTTGCATTTTCATTAAAATCACCAATGTGGTTTGAATTATATATATTAGAACATACAGATAGGTTGCTACATTATTTTACAAAAAAAGTGGATAAAGATTAATTGATTTGGAGTCTTTCAATCTTAGTAGATAGTTAACAACCACCAACTGTTGTGCAGGAAAGAGAAGTGGAACCACAAGGTATATATTCTGTATAATGTCAGCTAAAATTCTGCCAAGGTAGAATAATTGAACACTCTTGGTCATGATGCGTTCAGAGAAATGAATACTCCAGCTGAGAAATGTAATAAAACTGTCCTGCAACATAGATTTCAGTCCACAAAACTGTGTTTCTAATTTTGAAATTTAATAGGATGTGTATTGCCTGTGCAGTTATCATAGTTAATTTGGCTGTATCTGACCGTCAACACTTGAAGACCTTATTTTAACAATTTCTTACACAGATAGAGCTAGAAAGACAGGTCAAAAAGGATTTAAAATAGATTAAAATAGATATATTACCATGTAAACAGATCACTGTTCTGTAAAAATACTGAAAAAATACTTAGTCCCGCAGTCAAAATATGGAACCCTGTTTTTAGAGCACCACTCAAACGTTTTCTTTAATTTCAGCACTGGAGCGGTGATATTAATCTAAGTTCCTTGAGTCTGGTCTTATACTTACCAGCCGCTGTCTTCAGCTATTCCCTGTGACGCTCCGGTCCAGTGCCACCATCTTGCGACTTGCAAATTTCTGACCAGAAGTCAGAGCTAACGGTTGCAATTTCTCAATGTAAGCCTATAAGGACCTCATTCTGTCTCTTATAGAGTTACATGAGTTGCGCCCTCCAGATCATCCAGCAAACACTGGAGCAATCCAGCAGGTCACAAACTTCTGGAGCCCGACCTGAGTGGTGCTGAGAACAGAAGAATACGGAGGCTGATAAGTATAAGACGAGGAGCAGGGAACTTGGATTAGTAGCACCATTCCAGTGCGTCATTAAAAAAGAGGTGGAGTGGTAGAGAGGAGGGTATTGTATGAAATGACACAGAAACGTCACTCTTCTATCCCAACCATTGTAACAGGTGAATTGTCTCTATTCTAAAAAATACTGTTAGGAAATGAATGTTGGTATGTTTTCATTGACTTACAGGTGCTTCTCACAACATTAGAGTATCATCAAAAAGTTAATTTATTTCAGTTCTTCAATACAAAAAGTGAAACTCCTATATTATATAGTTATTACAAACAGAGTGATCTACTTCAAGTGTTTATTTATGTTAATGTTGATGATTATGGCTTACAGAAAATGAAAACACAAAAGTCATTATCTCAGTAAATTAGAATACTTTATAACAGCTGCTTGAAAAATGTTTTTAAAATCCGAAATGTTGGCCTCCTCAAATGTATGTTCAGTAAATGCATTCAATACTTGGTCAGGGCTCCTTTTGCATCAATTACTACATCAATGCGGCGTGGCATGGAGGCGATAAGCCTGTAGCACAGCTGAGATGTTATGAAGCCCAGGTTGCTTTGATAGCAGCCTTCAGCTCATCTGCATTGTTGGGTCTGGTGTCTCTCATCTTCTTCTTGACAATACCCCATAGATTCTCTATGGGGTTAAGGTCAGGCGAATTTGCTGGTCAATGAAGCACAGTGATACTGTTGTTTTTAAACCAGGTATTGGTACTTTTGGCAGTGTGGACAGGTGCCAAGTCCTGCTGGAGAATCAAATTTCCATCTCCAAAAAGCTTGTCGGCAGAGGGAAGCATGAAGTGCTCTAAAATTTCCTGAAAGACGGAACTGACTTTGGTCTTGATAAAACACAGTGGACCTACACCAGGAGATGACATGGCTCCCCAAACCATCACTGATTGTGGAAACTTCACACTAGACCTCAAGCTTGGATTATGTGCCTTTACACTCTTCCTCCAGACTCTGGAACCTTGATTTCCAAATGAAATGGTAAATTTACTTTCATCTGAAAACAAGACCTTGGACCACTGAGCAACAGTCAAGGTCTTTTTCTCCTTGGCAAAGGTAAGATGCTTCTGGAGTTGTCTATTAGTTATGAGTGGCTTGACACAAGGAATGTGACACTTGTAGCCCATGTCCTGGATATGTAGCACCCTGAGGATTCGGCTGCTACAGGGGTATTGCACCTCAGCCAGAGGTGTGATATTCCACTCCCGGGTAAGGATGGAGTGTGGAACTGAGCTCAGTTAGCTGCATGCACTACACACATCCCATTTCCGGAGGACGGACCAATGGTACTCCCACTTAATAATGTGCAGGTACGACCGAGTCTGTCCTTGGCTGGAGTGGGAGGGGGGTGGAATATCCCAGTAGTGTAGGGGCAGATAGGGGGAGCAGCCTGGGTAAAGCTAGGAGCTCATTGGGTGCTGGTCACCTGAGCTCACACATAGAGGGAGTATATAAGGTGGGCACCATCTTAGATCAGGGTCAGTCTGTGAGAAGTCAGTCTTTGCAGAGGAAGAGAGCAGAGGAGCAGAGCAGCCCCAAGGCCCAGAGAGAGAGAGGAGAAAGAAAGACCCAGAGGGGAAGAAAGAAGGAACTCTGAGAGCCCAAACTAAATCAAAGGGTGAAGAGTTGGCAACAGGGTACCGGATCCCAAGCTGGCAGAGGCTACAGCACACCTTAGCCAGGAACCGGAGGTCGTGGGCAGGATTGATCTGCCACGATCACCCACTAAATCCACCCGGAAGGCAGACCACGAATAGGGTCAGGGAACCCAGAGACAAGGGTTCACCAACAAGAGGCCCGAGGGAGCCGGACTTAGGTGGATCCCTGGTGGGGAAGGCCAGAGACGAGGACAGGACAGAAAGGGAGCTCAGAACCACGCTCCAGAACTACTTGGGGGTTGGCCGAGTCCAGGACCTGGTGGACGCAGCACGGCTCGGGTGGTCACTCAAGGCCGGAGTGACCGGTACAAGAACAGCAGTAAGTAAAGAACCCTGAACTGCACAACCCGACTCTGACTCTCATTACCATCTTCCCTGCACTTCCACAACCACCATCCTCTGCACCTGACCCCCTGAGGCTATACCCCTCCCGTTGACGGTTATACTACCTGGGCTGCACAAACACCATCAGCCTCAGCGGACCCTGTTGCAGCGGCGGCCGTAGTGACCGCAATTCAACGGGTGGCGTAGTCGACATAAAGAACTTTAGTAACATCAGTAAGGACTGCCACACACTGAGCTTGACACCCTGGGCACGGACCGGGTCACAGCCACTCGGAGACTACAACCCCCATCTGATCCGGCTCCGGGTATCCCTAACAGCATTGGCCCAGGGGGCGCGTCAACTTTGGCGTAGTCGGCAGGATTACGTGCCCGCAACAACCGGGTACTGCGTGCCTGAAGAAAAGTACACCGTTACCTTAAAAAGAAGTCTCCTGCCGGTTCCGGAGGGTCCCCGCCATCGGGCCCCATCACAGGTCGTTTCCAGCCGGTTGTCCGCCATTTGCAGCTTTTTCCCGCCATCCATGGAGTTTCCCGCCACTGGGAGACGATTCCCGCCATTTCCGAAGATTTCCCGCCTTGGAAGAGCGGACGCCATTATGGGCGTGCCAGAGGGTGGCAAGAGGCCACCTCCCATCGTGGGCCAGGTCGAAGAATGGCGCCAAAAGCGGAAACCGCCCCCACCAACAGAGACTGTGATGCTGGAAGTGTCCATCAGCGTAAGAGAACTGCCCCTGGAACTGAAGTTGCCCCGGGACCACCCTCGATGTGGGCGGAGACAGAAGAAGAGAACAAAGATGGGTGTCGCCTGGAGCAGTCTGGAGAGAGCGCACCCGGAGAAAAGACGTCTGGAAGAGAGTCCAGAGAGAGCCTACCCGGAGATGGAGGGAGAGCCAGGCAGCACCGACCCAGCGGTCAGGAGCCTGATGCGGGCCGCCACTCCAGGCAGCACCGACCCAGTGGTCAGGAGCCTGTTGCAGGTCGCCACTCCAGAAGGCCTGCTGGAGATCCTAACACAGCTCCCCCGAGATCGGGAGTGTGCACAGACCGCGCTGGAGGGCCTCGCACGGAGGATGGCCCGGGTGCAGTGAGAGACGTTGGCGGAGTGGAGCCGAGAGATGGCCCAGCAGACCGAGACTCGTCAGCGGAGCACGCCACCCGAGACGAGGAGACAGACCGCCTCTGAGGATGGCGCAGGAGGAATGAAGGCCGGAGACGGCGCCGAGAAGGGAGCCGAACGAATGGAGGCAGGTAAAGGGGACGTCGCTACCCCGAGCCGGGAAACCGCGTGCCTGCCCCAGCTCCCCGTCGCAGAGCCCGAAATTCCCCCTGCCGTGCCCGTCGCTGCAACGTCACCGCCGCAGACTAGGCCTCAAACGGAAGCCGCGACCCCTGTGACGTCACACGCCTCGACCCCGAGCGTGGCCAAGCAGGAAGTACCATCGGCCTGGTCGCAAGGCCTAGTACCCCCGGGCGCCGCAATACCAACAGCGCCCCCTACCTCCGCGGAGCCCCCGGCCTGGTCGCAGGGCCAAGTAACACAGGGCGCCGCCGTTCTTACGGTGCCCTTTACTTTCAAGGTGCCCCAGGCCTGGTCGCAAGGCCTGGTTAACCCGGGCGCCGCTACCACCACGGCGCCCATAACACCTAAAGTACCGCACCTGGGTGAGGACCTATTCGCCCAGCATACGTGCCCGGATGGGCAGCCCTTCATATGGCCACCGGAGTTTCACCATCCCCGACTCCGGAAAGAGAGACCCCCAGACGAACCCCTGATTCCGGTTCCGAAGCCTGTAAAGAGGACCTCGCCCCCGCTAGAAGAGACCCAGTTTGAGTGGGATCCCACCGGAGAAGACCTCATGGGGTTCACTCAGGAGACTCGGGCAGCCGCAGCGGAGCGTGCAGAGTGCTGCCGCCAACAGCTCGAGGTCTTTGAGAGGGAGCGGAGAGAGAGGCGGGTCCGGGAACAACAAGCCCAAATAAGGAGTGCGGAGCAGAAGAGCCGGACCAGGAGAGACCCCCGTGCAGCGCATGGTCCCCGTACCATCGGGACTGTGATAAAGTTCAATCTGCAGCATGGGTGGGGTTTCATCAGGGATCACCGCACCCCAGGCGACGTCTTCGTGACCAGGAGAGACGTTGAGTCCCACCTACCGGAGGGACACAGAGGTAGTGACCTGTATTTAGGGGACGAGGTCACCTTCACCCGGCACAAGTGTGCCAAAGGACCCTACGCCCTCCATGTGCATCGCCTGACGGAGGAGGAGCTGCGGTGTGAGGAGGAGCAAGAGGACCCGGACGGGTCTGAAACTGAAACTGTCCACAAAGAAAGAGCAGGAGGACGCCGTCGTTGAGTACGGTAGAGAGAGACTGTATAAAGTTGCCCGTCGGGGTACAAGAACTGTTCTAGTTAAAATATAGTCCCCGTTGGGACCAGCAAATTGAACTGTTCCAGTGTGTCCCATTTCCCCACTGACCGAAGACTGAGAGCGGTCATCCCTTTCCTAATACCTGGCCGAGGACTGAGAGCGGCCATAATTCCCTTGTATATAGTTGCGCTTCCTAAAGCGCCCCCTACCGGTTTTATAGGAAACCGTGTTTCTTCAAGAGACTGTCGCACTTTACCCGGTCACAAGTTGCACCGTGACCGGAGGTACCAGAAGACAAGAATGTTTTTATGAAAAGTTTTTATGAAAAGTTTTATATGATAGTTTATTATGTTGTTTATGCAAAAATTGTATGTTTTGGTGTTGTTTATATCTTACAGCCCGAGGACGTGCTGTGATTTACCAGGGGGGAATGTAGCACCCTGAGGATTCGGCTGCTACAGGGGTATTGCACCTCAGCCAGAGGTGTGATATTCCACTCCCGGGTAAGGATGGAGTGTGGAACTGAGCTCGGTTAGCTGCATGCACTACACACATCCCATTTCCGGAGGACGGACCAATGGTACTCCCACTTAATAATGTGCAGGTACGACCGAGTCTGTCCTTGGCTGGAGTGGGAGGGGGGTGGAATATCCCAGTAGTGTAGGGGCAGATAGGGGGAGCAGCCTGGGTAAAGCTAGGAGCTCATTGGGTGCTGGTCACCTGAGCTCACACATAGAGGGAGTATATAAGGTGGGCACCATCTTAGATCAGGGTCAGTCTGTGAGAAGTCAGTCTTTGCAGAGGAAGAGAGCAGAGGAGCAGAGCAGCCCCAAGGCCCAGAGAGAGAGAGGAGAAAGAAAGACCCAGAGGGGAAGAAAGAAGGAACTCTGAGAGCCCAAACTAAATCAAAGGGTGAAGAGTTGGCAACAGGGTACCGGATCCCAAGCTGGCAGAGGCTACAGCACACCTTAGCCAGGAACCGGAGGTCGTGGGCAGGATTGATCTGCCACGATCACCCACTAAATCCACCCGGAAGGCAGACCACGAATAGGGTCAGGGAACCCAGAGACAAGGGTTCACCAACAAGAGGCCCGAGGGAGCCGGACTTAGGTGGATCCCTGGTGGGGAAGGCCAGAGACGAGGACAGGACAGAAAGGGAGCTCAGAACCACGCTCCAGAACTACTTGGGGGTTGGCCGAGTCCAGGACCTGGTGGACGCAGCACGGCTCGGGTGGTCACTCAAGGCCGGAGTGACCGGTACAAGAACAGCAGTAAGTAAAGAACCCTGAACTGCACAACCCGACTCTGACTCTCATTACCATCTTCCCTGCACTTCCACAACCACCATCCTCTGCACCTGACCCCCTGAGGCTATACCCCTCCCGTTGGGGGTTATACTACCTGGGCTGCACAAACACCATCAGCCTCAGCGGACCCTGTTGCAGCGGCGGCCGTAGTGACCGCAATTCAACGGGTGGCGTAGTCGACATAAAGAACTTTAGTAACATCAGTAAGGACTGCCACACACTGAGCTTGACACCCTGGGCACGGACCGGGTCACAGCCACTCGGAGACTACAACCCCCATCTGATCCGGCTCCGGGTATCCCTAACAGCATTGGCCCAGGGGGCGCGTCAGATACGTCTGTGTGTGGTGGCTCTTGAAGCAATGACTCCAGCAGCAGTCCACTACTTCTGACTCTCCCCCAAATTTTTGAATGGTCTTTTCTTAACAATCCTTTCAAGGCTGCGGTTATCCCAGTTGCTTGTGCATCTTTTTCTACCACACTTTTTCCTTCCACTCAACTTTCCATTAATATGTTTGGATACAGCACTCTGTGAGCAGCCAGCTTCTTTAGCAATGACCTTTTGTGGCTTACCCTCCTTGTGGAGTGTGTCAATGACTGCCTTCTGGACTTCTGTCAGGTTAGCAGTGTTCCCCATGATTGTGGAGCCTACTGAAAAAGACTAAGGGACCTTTTTAAATGCATAGGAAGCCTTGGCAGGTTTTTTTTTGTAAATTATTCTAATTTACTGATAATGACTTTTGTGATTTCATTGGCTGTAAGCCATAATCATCAACATTAACAGAAATAAACACTTGGGATAGATCACTCAGTTTGTAATGACTCTATATAATATAGGAGTTTTACTTTTTGGATTAAAGAACTGAAATCAATTAACTTTTTGATGATATTCTAATTTTGTGAGAAGCACCTGTATACTATTATATGGGGTGCTCAGGCTTTGCTGATGAAAGCTCTGGACATGTGATAATGGGAACAATTTGCCTTCATTTTAGCAGTGTGTAATTATTGTTTTAGAAATGAGTGCACAGCTGGCTAAATATGAGGAACTATTACATATATACTCCAATGAAGAGATACAGTACTATCTAATAGCTGTCAGATTTCTCTAATAAGATATATTACAGTGTGGGGTGGGCAATGATTTTAAAGGGGTTGTCCACTACTCAGACAACCCCTTCTCAATCATTATATTTCTCCCATGTAAAATATTAACAGCAAATATTAACAGCAAAACTCATTCTGGTGCGGGTACCATTCAAGTGATGCCAGGGCTTGCATGACGTTGTTATGTCACGCGAGCCCTGCAGCCAATCAGCGACTGCTTCACTCTCACTTCCATTGGACAAAACTGACTCCCGGAAGAAGTGTTACATCTGAAGGAGGTAAGAATGAAGAGGCTGCTGATTTGCTCCAGGGCTTTTGTGACATAATGTCATTCGAGTTCTGGTAGAGAAGGTGCCAGCACCAGAGGTAGGTATAGCTGTTATTATTTTACATGGGAGAAATATTGTAATGGAGAAAGGGTTGTGTGACCAGTGGTTTTTGTATGAAAACAATGCATCTAATTACTAAAGTAATCTTGTAATGTAAGCATGTATGTGTTATTGTAATCCTAATATGTTCTTCACAAGGAAAGGTTGTGCTTATCAGATATGATGGAGAATGGAAAAGAGTGAATAGGGTTGAGTTGTAACACCAGTCCCATCCTACAGACAGGAGTAATGATATTTCTAGAATAAAGCAGATCCTTTTTAATCCATATTTAAAGTAGCCAACATATCACTTATTCTGTTGGTAATCAACAATGTGTTGTGCTTGCAACTGAATAACACACCTGTACAATAGAACACATAGCTACTATTGAATTAAGCTATTTATTAAATATCAGAGTAGAAAAATTCCTCATCTTAAAGAGATTCTCCACTTCACCTTTATTTTACAGGCAGCATTGCAGGTTGTGTGAAATGCTGTACTATCAAACATACAACACCTCACAAAGGAGGAGAACTTGTAATACTTGTATATTAGTAAGTGCCCCAAAATCTTGTCGCCAACACTTTTGTTAAAATAAAGATAGAGTGGACAATTCCTTCAAATTAAATTTGTTATCAGAAAATAACCAATTTTCTATGTTGAATGTGTTTAAAAATGTGTTGGAAAATAATTTCAACATAATGAAAAAATAAATTTAACATAAAAACCTGACTTTAAAAAATAGATAATTTCCGCATTCCCTTAAATTTTTTAAATCATTTGATTTTGGGTACATTCAGGTAAGCTGTATGCTTTGGGTACATTCAGGTAAGTTGTATTCAATGGGTATAATGCCAATGTATAGTGTTGCCCTACTCCAGTTCTCAACAGCCACCAACATGTCATGTTTTCAGGATTTCCTTAGTATTACACAGCTAATAGAATTATCACATGACCTGTTGGTGGCTCTCAAGGACTGGAGTAGGGAAACCCTGATCTATAATGTTTGGAGATTCATTTTTCTGATACAGAGCTCCAAATATTCATTGTCTTCTTCTCTGTAAACCAGTGTGTTTCTCTCCCTCTGAAGCTGAAGGATTTCCAGAATCAGACCCCTGCTGTAAAGGGAATCTCTCAGCCCAAACTGACAGTATTAACTAAGCACACAGCCTTGTTGGAAATGTAGCCCTAAATTGTACCTTTGATTTTTTAATCCCTGCTTCTATTCTGCAGAAACTGAAGTTTAATAAAATATTCTAATTACAGTGTTCAGTGTACCCTTAGTGCGGCCAAGAGGCTCAGTGCACTTTTCCTCCCACTTGTTTTGCATGCCCTCGCGGCCCTTATGCACTGGCTGTCCTATAATGAGCACAGTGTGCAGAGAGACTGTGCTGTCATTCTCCAGTGAGGGAGACAGAACATGCAAAAGTGGGCAGAACAGTGCTCTGAGCCTCTTGGCCACATTCAGGGTACACCAAGCGTCCTTATTAGCATATTTGATTAAATTTCAGTTTATGCAGAATGGAGTGCTTAGTTTATACTGTCAATTTCAAACTCCCTTTAATCAAAATATAATGTAATTTGTCACGAATGGCAACATATTGTTACTACAATCAAGAATATATTACTGGACTCTTGTTATTGGGTTTGTTAAGCATAATGTAAACTCTGAACAGTAGTTTTAGGTATGCAATATATTTACTGCTCTAGAGAAAAAAAAATGGCGCTTGGTAAGAGAAAATTCAGTGTTACAGGGAGCATATGATAAATTGACCACTATGGTAAAAAGTGTTTACTACATTGGTAAGTCATCCATGTGCACAGGAACATTTTCTTACTAATTTTTGGTGAAGAAATATTTACCAACATGAAATGCTACGCTATGTGTGCAAGTCAAATTCTATGATCTTGCAAACCCATTCATATTTAGATGGCTTTTAAAAATATAGATGAGTCATGGTTTTACAGCACAGTGCACAAAAATTGCCAAGGGCACTGAACAGTATGTAAAAGTTTCTCTAAGGACATGTCATAGAAATTGGGTTGTCTAACTTTCTCTGAAAAATCACTTCGGTCTGATAACAGATGACAGAGGATACTATACATCAAAGGCCATGAGCCACTCGCTGAAACGATTTCATGTGTCGGAGTAAAAGTCATGCTGTGCTTTCAACAAAATCCACAATTTAATCACTTTCACATTATGCTTTTAATTATATGGGCGACCCAGTCCAATTAATTTTACATCATTTTATTAGCTGTTCCTAATTTAATTACTTCAAGCCATCCTCATGGGTGCTACAGCACTAAGGCCTGGCATGCACAGATTAGTCTATCAATGAGAATATAGAAGTCACCTCTGTGGTCAGAATCACTGGATGTCATGTTGATCTGGTTAATATAGGTAGTATGAAAATGGTAGGCTGTGACTTTTACATAAAAAAAAAATCTTATGAAGGTGAAATTGTCTCGACAATGTGAGTCTCTAATTCCAAATATATTTAATTTGGGTATCACCAACATGTTCTATGTTGAAAAATGAAGATATAGCCATTAGGTAAGGAAACTTAATGGTGCAATAAAAAGAATGATTTTTTTCTAAAAGCCATGATGTGTGAAATCAGAGCAGATGCCTAACAATCTTTAAATTACTATGTTTGGACTATGACATCAGTAATGCCAAAATAACTAACATTTCTGGCTGTGGGTGGATGATAATTAATTTTTGGTAACCAACAGCATGTTAACAAACACATGCCACTGATAGAATATTTATGCTTTTTATAATGTAAAAATGGTTAAAAATGATCCCTTCTTGGGTCAAGATGCATACTGTGATGTTGTTTATGCAAAGGCTTGCTCGTTGGAAAACGCTGACCTTTTTAATAAGCCAACTAAAAATTATCCTTTTTTGTGAGGAGCAACAGGTTTTCTTTTTTATGAAATAAATAACAATATTTTATGAAGAAACAAGTATACCTTTTTTAGAGTGTTTTCAGGTTTATTTACCCTGTGCAGGGTAGAGTTCCCGGCAGCTGGACAATATAGTAAACACAATGATCAGACAGGAGACAGGAGATGTGTGGCTGTCTTGTGGCAGTGGCAGTAACAGAAACCTCACTGTATAGAAAATAAGACAACCAACACAGTTTATCCTGGTAATGTGCCAAATTTCTCATCCATTCAAAAGTCAGAAAAATTTCCCCATGTTTATTTTATAGTGAAGGTCTAATATCATGGCCATCCAATAGTCATTATTATTATTATTTATTATTATAGCGCCATTGATTCCATGGCGCTTTTCATTCTCTTGGTTAATAGTAATGATACATCTGTTATCCCAGAAGCAGGGCTGGGATGAGGGTTAGGCTCCTCACTAAGGCCGAGCAGTTTTTAAAAAAAAAAAAAAAAACCTGACAGTGCAATACCTGGCGCCTTCCTTCGGCAGCAGGCATTCAACATATTGACGGCCAGAGCACAGGTAAGCAGTGTCAATGAGTCGTTAACATCACTTACTGCCCGTCCCCTAACCACCGTTCCCTCCCTACATTCAATTGTATTTGTATTTTTAAGATGCGAATACATTTGATGTGTGCCAGGATAGGATCAGAGCATCTCTAATCAGCTCCATGCTCCACTGGTAACTCAAGCAAGATGCAGATTCCTTTTGACCTACACCCTGTAAGAGAATGGCGCCACATAGAGGATGCCGGGCGCTGCAATGAAATCTTGCATCAAGTGCCCACTGCTATTCCAGATAGAAGAGGAGACGAGGGCCACGGTGGATGAAGAGCCTGGATTAGGTGAGTATAAACTTTTTTAATCTTTCTTATATTATATAACCACTGAACGGGGGGCTGTGGGGACATCATATAATATGCATATGGGGACATTGTACCTAGGCAGTGGGTATATCATATTGTATGGGGGGGTTAAGGGGAAAATAATACCTGTGATGTGGGGACATCATATTATATGGGGGGCTGTGGGGGACACTGTACATTGGCTGTGGGGAAATCATATTATATGGGAGGTTGTGGGGAAAACAATACTTGTGATGTGGAAACATTATATTATATGGGAGGCAGTAGGGACATCATATTGTATGGGTAGCTGTGGGGCACTTTATTCCTGGTCTATGGAGACATCATATTATATGGCAGCTGAAAAAACAAACAAACAAAAAAACGAGCGCCAGCTGATGAGCATGGTAGGTCCACATGGGGAGTTGAAGAATTGAAGCTCCACTTACTTTGTAGGGGGGGAGAAAGATTCCTGTCCCCCCTTCTTCCAGGTCAGTCTCTCCTCCTTGCACACTTAACAATGCAGTGTGATGAAGGGAAAACCTGAAACCAGTAGATTTGGCTCTGTTTCAGGTTTCCTTGTTCAGAGTGCAAGTAGGAAACGCTGACCTGGAAGAAGGGAGGATAGGAATCTTTCTCCCCCCTATGAAGTAAGTGGAGCTTCAATCCTTCAACTTCCCTACTTCCCATGTGGACCTACTATGCTCATCGGCTGGCGCTCCTTTTTTTGTTCATTTGTTTTTTCAGCTGTCTTACAATACAGCATCTGATTAGAATGTCCGGAGCTGGTAGCAGCAGGCTGATTGTGCTGTAACAAAGTTGTCCACATTCAATATATCTATTTAGTGTACAGTTGAAACCAGAAGTTTACATATGGTATGTAAGATGACACAAATGCATGTTTTTCTCAATATCTGACATGAAATCAGAATAAACCTTTCCCGTTTTAGGTCAATTAGGATTACCATAATTTTTAATATTTGCCAAATGCCAGAATAATGAGAGACATTGACATGAGAGAATGTTTTAATGCATTTTTATTACTTATTGCAAAGTCAAAAGTTTACATACACTAAGATTACTATGCTTTTAAACAATTCTGGACTGCCCATATGATGATGTCATGTGTTTAGAAGCTTCTGATAGGTTTTTTGGCAACATCTGAGTTAATTAGAGACACACCTGTGGATATATTTTAATTCACACCTGAAACACACTGCTTATTTGTGTAGCATCATGGGAAAGTCTAAATAAATCAGCTAAGATATCAGGAAGGAAATTGTGGACTTGCACAAGTCTGGCTCATCCTTGGGTACAATTTCAAGATACTTGAAAGTGCCTCATTCATTTGTACAAACAATTATACGCAAGTACAAACAAGATGGGAATGTCCATCCATCATACCGCTCAGGAAGGAGACGGGTTCTGTGTCTCAGAGATGAACGTGGTTTGGTCCGACATGTGCATATCAAGCCAAGGACAAAAGCAAAAGACCTTGTGAAGATGATGGCCGAAGCTGGTAAGGTTGTGTCAATAACCACAGTGAAATGAGTACTGTATCAACATGGGCTGAAAGGCCACTCTGTCAGGAAGAAGCCATTACTCCAAAAGAAACATAAAAAAGCCAGATTAATGTTTGCAAATGCACACAGGAACAAAGACCTTAATTTTTGGAGACATGTCCTGTGGTCTGATGAAACTAAAATTTAACTTTTTCGGCATAATGACCATCGTTACATTTGGAGGAAAAAGGGAGAAGCTTGAAAGCCTAAGAACACCATCCCAACTGTGAAACACGGGGGTGGCAGCATCATGTTGTGGGGTTCTTTTGCTGCAGGAGGGATTGGTGCACTTAAAAAAATAGATGGCATCATGAGAAAAGAAGATTATGTGGCAATACTGAAGCAACATCTCAAGACATCAGCAAGGAAGTTAAAGCTTGGGCGGAAATGGGTCTTGCAAGTGGACAATGACCTACAAGCAGGGCCGGCATCAGCACCCGGCGCACCCAGGCAAGTGTCGGGGCCCTGAGCAGGCGGGGGTGCCCACTCACCGTCGGGCACCCCGCCGCGCTATGGGACCCGTGAGTGGAGGAGAGCGTGTCAGCGCCCGCTCCCCCCACTTGTTCAGGGCCCCGGCAGCCGGCACAGTACTTACCTCTCCACTAGAGATGAGCGGTGTTCGACTCGAACTGTTCGCCAATCTCAAATTCGAGCTGTTTTGAGCGGTGTTCGAGCCGTTCGGCGACCACGAATGATTTGAAAAAAATCCGGCTGTTCGAGGTTATGTTCGATAACTGTTCGTGCACAAAAATCAAAACTGGATTTTTTCACAGTAATGCTGATAATCAATGTTAATACGCAGCTTGAGTGTACAGCGGGGCGGGGGGAGGGGCAGGGGATGGATCTCTGCATAAATAATGAAGATCTCCATTTTTTTTTCTCTTTCCCGCATTTACAGTGGGGAGGTGCAATCTGACAGCCTATCAGCAGCGCACACACGGAGCGAACTGCTTTTTTTCACACAAGCAAGGACATGTGTCATTGGCAGTGTATGTCACATGTCCTTGCCCTATAAGACCCAGCCATTTTCCCCGTTGCCACCATTTTCTCACTGCTGCAGCTGCGTGTTAGACTGCACCGCTGTTGCTGTGTGCGCTATACTTTCAGTGTTAATTTCAAGCCAATTTTCTCAGAAATATACAGATAGCTTGGGAGTAGGGAATAGTTGTGATTGCAGTCCTTTTGAGGACTAGGTTACAGCATTTCCTAGGACTTTTAGCAGGCAGGTCTGTGCTCTTAAATAGATAGGTTGGGAGTAGGGTCTACTTGTAATTGTAGTCCTTTTGAGGACTAGGTTACAGCATTTGCTACGACTTTTAGCAGGCAGGTCTGTGCTCTTAAATAGACAGCTTGGGAGTAGGGACTAGTTGTAATTGCAGTCCTTTTGAGGACTAGGTTACAGCATTTCCTAGGACTTTTTGCCAGGCAGGTCAGTGCAAGTGCTGTGCAAGTGTTTTTCACAGCATTTGGATAAATCTAGCTAAGCAAATCCTTTTTGGCCTCTTGCAGTGTGTGTTAGTCAGTGGAGTAGAGTATCTGTGTTGCAAGCTACACCACCTGTGTATAGAATACAATTTTTTTTACTGCACCTAGCCAAGTAAAACCTTTTGGGCATAGCATCATTCTATTAGGCCATCTATACTAAGCTCCACCAGCTTGCAAATTACTAATAATTTTTAGCTGCATCTAGCTCGGAAAATAATTTTGGGCTTGTAGCAGTGTGTGGGACTTATTCTATTAGTCCATCTATACTAAGCTCCACCGGCTTGAAAATTACAAATTATTTTTAGCTGCATCTTGTCTGGAAAATAATTTTGGGCATAGTAGCAGTGTGTGGTACTCATTCTATTAGGCCATCTATACTAAGCTCCACCAGCTTGCAAATTACAAATAATTTTTAGCTGCATCTTGTCTGGAAAATAATTTTGGGCATAGTAGCAGTGTGTGGTACTCATTCTATTACGCCATCTATACTAAGCTCCACCAGCTTGCAAATTACAAATAATTTTTCGCTGCATCTTGTCTGGAAAATAATTTTGGGCATAGTAGCAGTGTGTGGTACTCATTCTATTAGGCCATCTATACTAAGCTCCACCAGATTGCAAATTACAAATAATTTTTATCTGCATCTATCTTGGAAATTAATTTTGGGATTGTAGCAGTGTGTGGGATTCATTCTATTAGTCCATCTATACTAAGCTCCACCAGCTTGCAAATTACAAATAATTTTTATCAGCATCTAGCTCGGAAAATAATTTTGGGCTTGTAGCAGTGTGTGGGACTTATTCTATTAGTCCATCTATACTAAGCTCCACCAGCTTGCAAATTACAAATAATTTTTAGCTGCATCTAGCTCGGAAAATAATTTTGGGCATAGTAGCAGTGTGTGGTACTCATTCTATTAGGCCATCTATACTAAGCTCCACCAGCTTGCAAATTACAAATAATTTTTAGCTGCATCTAGCTCGGAAAATAATTTTGGGCTTGCAGCAGTGTGTGGGACTCATTCTATTAGTCGATCTATACTAAGCTCCACCAGCTTGCAAATTGCAAATAATTTTTATCTGCATCTATCTCGGAAAATAATTTTGGGCTTGTAGCAATGTGTGGGACTCATTCTATTAGTCCATCTATACTAAGCTCCACCAGCTTGCAAATTACAAATAATTTTTATCTGCATCTAGCTCGGAAAATAATTTTGGGCTTGTAGCAGTGTGTGAGACTTATTCTATTAGTCCATTTATACTAAGCTCCACCAGCTTACAAATTACAAATAATTTTTAGCTGCATCTAGCTCGGAAAATAATTTTGGGCTTGTAGCAGTGTGTGGGACTCATTCTATTAGTCCATCTATACTAAGCTCCACCAGCTTGCAAATTACAAATAATTTTTAGCTGCATCTTGTCTGGAAAATAATTTTGGGCATAGTAGCAGTGTGTGGTACTCATTCTATTAGGCCATCTATACTAAGCTCCACCAGCTTGCAAATTACAAATAATTTTTAGCTGCATCTAGCTCGGAAAATAATTTTGGGCTTGTAGCAGTGTGTGGGACTCATTCTATTAGTCCATCTATACTAAGCTCCACCAGATTGCAAATTACAAATAATTTTTATCTGCATCTATCTCGGAAAATAATTTTGGGCTTGTAGCAGTGTGTGGGACTCATTCTATTAGTCCATCTATACTAAGCTCCACCAGCTTGCAAATTACAAATAATTTTTATCGCCATCTAGCTCGGAAAATAATTTTGGGCTTGTAGCAGTGTGTGGGACTTATTCTATTAGTCCATCTATACTAAGCTTCACCAGCTTGCAAATTACAAATAATTTTTAGCTGCATCTTGTCTGGAAAATAATTTTGGGCATAGTAGCACTGTGTGATTCTCATTCTATTAGGCCATCTATACTATGCTCCACCAGCTTGCAAATTACAAATAATTTTTAGCTGCATCTTGTCTGGAAAATAATTTTGGGCATAGTAGCAGTGTGTGGTACTCATTCTATTAGGCCATCTATACTAAGCTCCACCAGATTGCAAATTACAAATAATTTTTAGCTGCATCTAGCTCGGAAAATAATTTTGGGCTTGTAGCAGTGTGTGGGACTCATTCTATTAGTCCATCTATACTAAGCTCCACCAGCTTGCAAATTACAAATAATTTTTATCTGTATCTAGCTCAGAAAATAATTTTGGGCTTGTAGCAGTGTGTGGGACTCATTCTATTAGTCTATCTATGCTAAGCTCCACCACCTGTCTATGTAATAAAATTGTTTTACTGCATCTAACCCAGCCAATCCTTTTGGGCTAATACCACAGTTTGGCCACTCAGCTCTGCTCAGTTCCCATCCATCGTTTTTTGTGCAAACAACTCCAGAGTTGTCAATTAGTTAACCACCAAAATGAGTGGAAAAAGGCCTGCTGCTGGTGGAAAGGGGAATAGGTGTGTTGGGAAGGGAAAAAAAGGTTGTGTCCGTGGTGTAGGTGTTAAAGCAACAGTAACATCTGCAGAAGAAAGACCATCTTCCAGCCAAACTAAGATGTCTACTTCTTTTAGCGGACAATGTGATACGATCCCTTTCTGACGGCCACGCCAATCGATACAAATTCCAGATGAGGCACAAAAACAGCAGGTGCTTCAATGAATATCAAGTGCTCCTTTAAGTGGGCTCTCCTCCACCTCAACTTCAACATCACAAATACTCCAGTCCTCAGAGGTGTCACCCCAATCGCACTTGCTTCCTCACAGCTCCCAAGTCTCCAGCTGCCCGTCTGAGTATGGGGTAGAACAGATGGTTGATTCTGCAGAGCTGTTTACTCATACTATAGCCTGGGAATCAGAGGTCGGCTCCAGAGCTTCTGTGAATCCAGATGAGGAAATGATCTGCACTGATGCCCAGAATCTTTATGAGTCGGATCCAGGACCAGACGCAGAAGGTTCTGACCATAATGTCGACCCTCATTCCCAAACTGTAACTCCTGTTGGTGGAGACAATGAGGAAGACGATGATGAGACTCAAATACCTGATTGGAGCGACAACTTGAGTTTTTTGTCAGGGCAGGAAGAGGTTGGCTCTGAGGACGATGGGTGTGAGAACACACAGGGTGATGATGACGAGGTTGCAGATCCCACTTACTGTCAACCCACAGTCAGCCAGTCGATGAGGTCAGCAGAGGAGGTGGAGGAGGATGCTATTGACAACGAGGTCAGGTTGCGCCTTCCTGGACAGAGACGTAATACTGGAAGCACGTCAACAACTGCATCCTCAAACACAACTCTGCCTCTGACCACAAGTCGTGGTGGCTCTTCAGGTCGCATGGGTGCTAAGCCTTGCATAGCCTGGGCATTTTTTCAGATCGATAAGGATGACCCAACTCGTGTTATCTGTAACATTTGTCACCAAAAGCTAAGTAGAGGCCAAAAAATCCATAGTTTGAGTACTTCATGCATAAACCGTCACATGGATATGAAGCATAAGTTGCAGTGGGAAGCTCACTGTGCTACAATGCGGCCTAGCAGGCCGGGCCAACCACCGTCTGCCCCATCTTGTGTATCCGCGGCCTCTTCATCCTCTGTAACTGGGGGGACAGCAGTCACACCTGTTTTGGGACGCAGACCTGCCACCTCTTTACCCGCAACAGCCAGCGTGATTGGCAGGTCATCATTTTCTTTGGAGGTGGAAACACCAGCTGGTGTTGAGCGCTCTCCGACATCGAGAGCACCACCTTTGGATCAAGGCCACCTAACATGTCCGCCTGCATCTTTCTCACAGACCGGCAGTTTGCCGGAGACACCCTTCCCAACCCCGTCTAAGCACAACAGCCAGCCCTCGGTCCCTCAGATGTGGACAAGTAAAAGACCATTTCCTCCTAGCCATGAGAAAGCTAAGAGTTTGAATTTCACCATCTGCAAGCTCTTGGCTACAGAAATGCTTCCTTCCGCCTGGTGGACACAGAGGATTTTCGAGACCTTATGTCCGTCGCAGTGCCCCAGTACCAGATGCCCAGTCGGTACTACTTCTCAAAAAAAGGTGTGCCTGCGCTCCACCAGCATGTCGCACACAACATCACCGCTTCTTTGAGAAACTCTGTGTGTGACAGGGTGCATTTCACCACAGACACTTGGACGAGTAGGCATGGACAGGGGCATTACATGTCGCTGACTGGGCACTGGGTAACTATGGTGACAGCAGGACAAGGGGCTGCTGTCCAAGTCTTGCCATCCCCACGAGTTGGGCGTCAATCCTCTTTATCTCGAAGTTCCTCCACTGCTTCTGCCTCCTCAACCTCCTCTCGGTCCTCCACCTGCACCCAAAGCCTGTCTGGTCATGCCACACGCTTTCTAACTGCGCAGAAGGAATCCTGCACACCTCCTTACTATGCTGGCAGCAGGGCTCAACGTCATCAGGCGGTTTTTACTTTGAAATGTCTGGGAAATGTGAGTCACACAGCTGAGGAGTTGTGGTCAGCTCTGGAGAGCCAGTTTCATGAATGGTTGTCTCCCCTGGACCTGAAACCAGGGAAGACAGTGTGCGACAATGCTGCAAACCTCAGTGCGGCCCTTCGCCGAGGCAATGTCACACACGTGCCTTGCATGGCTCATGTGTTGAACCTGGTTGTCCAGAAATTTTTAGGCCACTATCCCGGACTAGATGGCCTTCTGCAGAGGGCACAGTCGCTGTGTGCTCACTTCCGCCGTTCGCATCCCGCAGCTCAGCGACTTACATCTCTACAGAAGTCGTTGGGCCTGCTACTTCACCAGCTAAAATGCGATGTGCCTACCCAGTGGAATTCAACTCTGCACATGTTGCAGCGACTGTGGCAGCACCGACAAGCCCTGGTGCAATACGCTCTGACGTATAGCCTGGGCCAACGGGATCCAGAGGTGGGGCAAATCACGCTGGAGGAGTGGTCTCAGATCAGGGACCTATGCACCCTTTTGCACAGATTTGAAATGGCGACGAAGATGTTTAGTGCCGACGATGCCTTTATCAGCATGACTATTCCGGTGATTTACATGCTGGAGCACATGTTAAACAGAATTCGGAGTCAGGTGGTGCGACAAGAGGAGGTGGAGGAAGTAGAGGAGGAGGAGTTGTATGCGGAAGGGCTAACATCTGCAAGGTCCAGACGGTCGGCAGCACCAAGGCAGCAGTCATGTGAGGGTGGGGGAGATGGTTTTACCAGGGCGCATGGTAGCAGCCAAACTAGTGAGGAAGGTGCAGGAGCCCAGGAAGAAGTGGAGGACGAACTGATGGAAGACTCATCAGATGAGGGAGACCTTGATCACATTTCTGTTGTGCGAGGTTGGGGGGAGAGGGCAGAGGAAGGAAGCATGATTGTTACCTAGCCACCAACACAACAGGGACTTTTTGCTCCTGGATGCGCAAGACACATGAGTGCCTTCTTGCTGCACTACCTGCAACATGACCCTCGAATTGTCAGAATTCGAAATAATCCTGACTACTGGGTTGCCACACTCTTAGATCCCCGGTACAAAAGTAAATTTGCCGAAATAATTCCTGCCATAGAAGGGGATTCACGCATGCAGGAGTATCAGCAGAGACTGTTGCAGAATCTTACATGTGCTTTTCCACAAAACACCAGTGGTGCACCTAGTGAATCTCACAGTTCTAACTTGCCAACCGTGGGACTGTCGAGTGTTCAGCACTCAAACCGTAACAGAAGCACAGTATCTGCTGGTAACAGCAATTTTGCGGAATCATTTCACAGCTTTTTTAGCCCATCCTTTGCAAGGCCACAGGAGACAAGAAGTCTGACACATAGTCAACACCTAGAGACGATGGTACAGGAGTATCTCCAAGTAAACATCGAAGCCATAACTGTGTCACTGGACCCTTGCTCTTTTTGGGCTTCCAATCTGGATAAATGGCCGGAGCTCGCCACTTACGCCTTGGAGATCTTGTCATGCCCCGCAGCCAGCGTTCTCTCTCAACGTGTGTTCAGCGCTGCTGGTGGTGTGCTGACGGATAAGCGCACGCGGCTGTCCACTGAGAATGTAGACAGACTCACTTTCATAAAGATGAACAAATCATGGATCCGCAAGGAGTTTTCTACCCCTGTGTCAATGTGGGGAGAGTAAAAGCTTGAGGATTTTGTAAAATCACCTCACCAACCGTTTTAAGCTTTCAAATTACTAATAATTTTTAGCTGCATCTTGTCTGGAAAATAATTTTGGGCCTGTAGCAGTGTGCGGTACTCATTCTATTATGCCATCTATACTAAGCTCCACCAGCTTGCAAATTACTAATAATTTTTAGCTGCCTCTTGTCTGGAAAATAATTTTGGGCATAGTAGCAGTGTGTTGTACTCATTCTAACCAACCGTTTTAAGCAACTCTGGGGCAATTGATGCCACTTAAGTGGTGTCTGTGCCACAAATTTTTGGAAAAAATGGAGACTCTTTTTGGAGTCCCCTTGCTTTGTTTTACGTGACGTTGCCATCGTCAATTAGAGGTGGGTTGGGTCTCCCCTGGGTTGGGTCCCCCCCCCCCCCTTTTAACCATAAGAAAATACATACACTATGGCTTGGGGAAACACTGATGGTTGAGTCTGAAGAGCTGTTTACTCAGAGGTCTTCTCCAAAGCTTCAGTGTCTGCTAGTCAGCGTAGTAACCCAGCTGCGAAGCAAGCTGCACCGCCTGTGTATCTAATAATGATTTTTAAATGCATCTAGCCTAGGCAGACTGTGGGGACCCCTAACCAAATCCAGACGCTCAGCCCCCTAACGTCCCCCTTTCATTAAAAATACAATCATGTAACTCTTACAACTGGATGGGTGAGGATCGGTCACAGCTTTATTAACTGTTTATACTCATTCCATTAGAAATGCATTTTATTTATAAAATAATTCAGCTTGTTGCAGCATGCCCTGTGTCTCCAGTCTCCACAACGGCAAGTTGGCCAACAAGTGTAACTCTCCAACATGTCCTTTCTATTTCCAGGCCACGGAGGATCCTGCTTACTCGTATGCAGGACTCCGACCCCCATCCATCACTCTTAATGCTTGTTCCACTCCGTCCTGGAGTCCTGACAGTAATATGTCCAGTCCAATATCCAGTAAGTGAACACCGTCGGGCCGTATGAGGCCTGCTTTATCTCCTTCCAGTTGTCGGTGTCGTATCACTACACAGCCTCTGTCTCTTATAAATTTTCCCATCCGAATATTTATTACCTGCCTTGTCCGTTCGATGGCCGTGATGTCTCACGCACCTTGCCATACCGTTCTCGGCACAATCTCTGACCATACTATAGTTAGTTTTGTGAAAAATTCTCTGAAGTGCTCAGTGTCTAGTTTCATTATTGCCATTAGTTATGCGCTCTTGTGATAAGCTATGTAGTTTCCCCCGGCCAGTATAACTAAGATGACCGGACCTCTTGCCTCTCTCCCTACCTTGATTACCTCCATTAGTACCTGTGGCCATTGCAGGCCTCTAATACCTCTCCAGTTCAAATAAGTGTTATGAAAATCCAATTTTCTCCCGCCTGGGCGGACTTTCACCCTTCTTTCTGCACAATATATATACGAGTTCTTAATCATTGCATAGCAAAAAAACAGCAAGGAAGTGGTATTTATATGTCATGTCCTGCTATGCACCTGTTCAAGGCTGAGTTAATCAGAAATTTAAACACACATACCATGTTAAAATCGTATAGCGTAGAAACAATGCATATAAATGTAAATAATCTAAAAGAAAAAGAAAAGAAGAAAAAAGGAACATATATATAATAATTATCTATAAATGATCACTCATAATGATACATCAAATCATGTCTGATGTTTAAACCCGCTGGTACACGTGTATTTAAAGTATAAATCCACCAACTTTCTCTATTAAGGAGCTTTCTCCTATAATCATCCACCAAATCTCCACCAATCGCCACAGCCCACGGAGGAGCCACCACAGTCAGTGAATCCTTCCTTATTTAGTATAGAGTCTACCAATACTTTGGGTGTATTAGCCCAGCTGCGAAGCATGCTGCACCGCCTGTGTATCTAATGAGAATTTTTAACTGCATCTAGCCTAGGCAGACTGTGGGGACCCCCAACCAAACCCAGACGCTCTGCATCTAATCCAGCCAATCATTTGATAGTATTGCTAGTAGCAGAGTCGCATGGGCTCTAAACCTTGCATAGCCTGTGCATTTTTTCAGATCGCTAAGGATGACCCAACTCGTGTTATCTGTAAAATTTGTCACCAAAAGCTAAGTAGAGGCCAAAAAATACATAGTTTGAGTACTTCATGCATGAACCGTCACATGGATATGAAGCATAAGTTGCAGTGCGAAGTTCACAGTGCTACAATGCGGCCTAGCGGGCCGGGACAACCACCATCTGCCCCACCTGTGTCATTCTAGGGAGACTAAAAGCTACTGCGTAGTCTTTTCCAAATATTTGAGGGAATTACCACGGGAATGGTTTGGAAGAGGTATAAGAGTTTAGGTAGGACGTTCATTTTTAGTATACTTATTCTGCCGAACCAGGAAAAATCCTTCACCGTCCAAGAAGTAAGATCTTTATGGAGTTGTTCAATAAAGGGCCCAAAATTAAGATAAAATAGACGGGAGATGTCTCTATGAATACGAATCCCTAAGTATTTGATACCCTGTGAGCGCCAGGCAAAGGGAAAGTTGGACTGGATGGAATCCTGTATGGATTTGGGGAGGGAGACATCGAGGGCCTCAGACTTCGCTGCATTGATTTTAAAATTTGACCATGTAACAAAGTGATCTATTTCAGCCATAACAGCAGGGATGGATATATGTGATTGAGTGATATATACTAGGACATCATTAGCAAATGCAGAGCACTTGTACTCGGTGCCTCCCACCTCAATCCACCTAATATTGGGGTTATCGCGAATTGATGAGAGCAGGTGCTCCATCACTAGGATGTATAAGAGAGGGGACAGAGGACATCCCTGCCTTGTCCCATTGGTGATTATGAAAGGTGATGAAAATGTTCCATTTAGCTTCAGCCTAGCTGACGGATTGCGATACAGGGCCATGATTTGGGCTATAAAAGGGTCCCCTAGACCCCTACCCCAAGCTTTTTAAGAGAATAATATATGGCGTGCCAGGAGACTCTATGGAATGCTTTCTCAGCATCCAACGAGAGTATCTAATTACAAATTTTTAACTGCATCTAGCCCAGGCAATACTTTGGGCCTAGTAGCAGTGTCTGCTAGTCAGCGGAGTAGCCACCGCCTGTAGATCTAATTACAATTTTTTAACTGCATCTAGCCCAGGAAATACTTTGGACCTAGTAGCAGTGCCTGCTAGTCAGCGGATTATCCCACCTGTTAAGCAAGCTACACCACCTGTAGTTTGAACACTTAATATTTTCAAAGGAAATGCTTCGGGCCCCCGGGACACTCAGTGAAGAGCATCGGGGAGGCACCCCAAGGCACAGGGGCTGGGACTGGCGGTAGGACGCCTTGCGGTGGACCGCCAATCTCGAGCCTTATAAAAGCTTTTCAACTGCAGCAGCTTTAGTGGACGCTACTGGAGCTGGAATTCCCGCGGCTGCTGGAATCGGACTTGCCCTCCAATAGATCCTTGTAAAAGGATTTAAAGTGTACTCATTCAAATTACAGAGACAATTTAAATTAAAAAGCTTAGACCTGCCTCCACCGCAGGGGGGCTCACTCGACCCACCAGCGGACAGGCACCAGTATTGGGAGAGGGGGGCTGGCCGTCAGGGTCCACCGCAGCTCTGGCACAAACCCGGCGACACGGAGGTCGCACGGGCAGGAACGGACTGGCCTTGTCAGCTTCGCACTTTTTTGGTTTTAGAAGGGCATGACATGCCTATATCTGTGTCTCCCCCTCCTTTTACTCCTCCACCTCTTTTCTTTTCGCATGACTATATGTACTTGTCACTTTTCCATGTGTTAGTTGTGTCTTCTGAGCAGTTTGTCAGGTTTTGGACACCTTTGAATGTGTTTTCTATGTGTTTCTATGTGTTTTTGTTTGCCTGCCATTGGTTTTAACAGTGTTCGACGGTGTTCGACGAACAGTTCGACGAACAGTTCGGCGAACATACGGGTGTTTGACGAACCGAACCGAACTCGAACACTACGGGGGTGGCTCAACTCTACTCTCCACGTGCCTCCGCAGCAGCTCCGGTCTCTTCCGCATCCTCTGACTGTGACGTCTCAGGTCAGAGGGCGCAGTGACGTCTTTACACCGCGCTCTCTCCTGAGCCATCACAGCGCAGAGCAGGAAGACGCCAGCGACGCTGGCGTCCAGAGCTGAGCGGCGGCAGCAGGTGAGAAGTGATGTGAGTAGTTGATTTTTTTTTTTAATGTATGGAGGCATGAGGCATTATAAGGGAGGGAGTGACATCCTGCATGGGGCATTAAAAGGGGGGGAATGACATCCTGCATGGGGCATTAAAAGGGAGGCTAGTGACATCCTGCATGAGGCATTATGTATGGGGGGAGTGACGTCCTGCATGGGGCATTATATGGGGGTGGGGTGAAATCCTGCATGGAGCATTATATGGGAGGGTGACATACTGCATGGGGCATTAAAAGGGGGGGAAGTGACATCCTGCATGGGGCATTATATGGGGGGAGTGACATCCTGCATGAGGCATTATAAAGGGGGTGACATCTTGCATGGGGCATTATAAGGGGAGGTGACATAATGCATGGGGCATTATAAGGGGGGTGACATCCTGCATGGGGCATTATAAGGGGGGGTGACATCCTGCATGGGGCATTATAAGGGGGGTGACATAATGCATGGGGCATTATAAGGGGGGCGACATCCTGCATGGGACATTAGAAAGGGGTGTGACATCCTCCATGGGGCATTATATGGGGGGAACAGCCTGCATGGGGCATTATAAGGGGAGTAACAGCCTGTGTGGGGCTTTGTGTGGGGGGAACAGCCTGCATGGAGCGTTATATGGGGGCCAGTATACTGTATGGAGCGTTATATGGGGGCCAGTATTCTGTATGGAGCATTATATGGGGGCCAGTATCCTGTATGGAGTGTTATATGGGGGCCAGTATCCTGTATGGAGCGTTATATGGGGCCAATATCCTGTATGGAGCATTTTATGGGGGCCAGTATTCTGTATGGAGCGATTCGCCGGTTTCTGAGATATTGTGGAATTTACAATAGATATCCCTCATGTAATGTAAGAAGTGAAATCTTTGGCATTGTACTATACAGTATATATATATATTTCTCTGTGGTATCTGTGCATCATGAATTGTGGTATGTGTTAAAGGGGCCCACTGAGACTCTTTCGCCCAGTGCCCACAAAAACCTGGAGCCGGCCCTGCCTACAAGCCAGGATCAGTTACATCAGTTTTGTCAGGAGGAGTGGGCCCAAATTCTGACCAGCTATTGTGAGAAGCTTGTGAAAGGATATCCCAAACGTTTGACCCAAGTCATTCAGTTTAAGGGCAATGGTACCAAATACTTATGAAATGTATGTAAACTTTTGACTTTGCAGTAAGTAATAAAAATGCCTTAAAACATTCTCTCGCTCTCATTATTCTGGCATTTGGAAAATATTGAAAATTATGGTAATCTTAATTGGCCTAAAACAGGAAAGGTTTATTTTGATTTCATGTCAGATATTGAGAAAAACATGCATATGTGTTTTTACTTCTTCCCCTCCTCCCTCCTCAGAAGTGCTCCTTTTCAGCCTTTTTTCTTGCTTTTTTCTTGTATCGTATTATATGGGTAATTGTAGAGGACATTATGCCTGGACTGTGGAACATCATATTATATGGGGGGTTGTAGGAGATATTATACCTGGGCTTTGTCGACATTATATTATATGGGGGGGCTGTGCCTGCTATTATATTGGAGGCTGTTGGGACATCATACTGTATGTGGGGATGTGTCGACATCATACTGTATAGGGGGCTTTGGGGGGCATTATACCGGGGTCTGTGGTGACCATACAGTATTGGGGGTTGTGGGAACCCCAATGTATATGGGGCTGTGGGGGACATTATACTGG
This sequence comes from Phyllobates terribilis, assembly GCF_046119375.1. Lineage (NCBI taxonomy): Eukaryota > Metazoa > Chordata > Amphibia > Anura > Dendrobatidae > Phyllobates > Phyllobates terribilis. The sequence goes on from NW_027362764.1 coordinate 520,337,291, forward strand.
GGGCTGGGATGACCATACTGTATAGGACACTGTGAGGGATATTATACTGGGGGCTGTGGTGACATAATACTATACAGGGTGGTCCAAAAGTAGGTGGAAAGAAAATAATAACATTTGAATTAGGCTGTTGCTGTAACTGGGGAACAACTTGATTCATTAGAATTTCGAGATACTTATCTCCTGTGACTGTTCCATCAAAAAATATTGGTCCTAAAACACCAAAACTTGAAATACCACCCCAAACATTGACACCAGCCTCATTTAGTTGTTGCTCTAATGTTAAATGCATGCTCTCATTATACCAGTAAATACAATTATGTCTGTTAATATGACCGGATAATTTGAAAGAAGCTTCATCACTCCACATAATGTTATCTAAAATTACTGGATTTTCTTCAATTTCGTTAAGCATAATCTCACTAAATTGCAGCCGCATGTCTGGATCATCCTCCAATAAACCAAGAATTAGACGTGAACAATAAGCTTTCCACCCAATAGATTTCAGGATTCGCATGATAGAAGTTCATGAAATTCCCAATTCCAAAGAGGCTCTTCTGTGGACTTTTTTGGACTCTGAACAAATGTTTCAGCAACAAGTTGTTTATTATCTTCTGTACAGACTGTTTTGGGTCGACCAGTTTTTGGAGCATTAAGGATTGAGCCAGTGCCATTGAATTTGTCACGAATGCGGTAAATGGTTTGTCTCTTTGGGGCTTGAGTACCAAATGTTTCAACCCAATTTGCTCTAACGGTTTCAGCATTTTGAGATTTCCAATACTCTGTTAAAATCCATTTTCTTTGATCTGTATTTAAATTATTTTCCATTATGTGTTATCTCAATTATCTGAAAAGAAAACAGATTTGGGGGAGATCTATCTGTGAAAACTAGATCTGTGAAACTGGCTCAGTTGCCCTTAGCAACCAATCAGATTCCACCTTTCATTTTGCAAAGAGTCTGTGAGGAATGAAAAGTGGAATCTGATTGGTTGCTAAGGGCAACTGAGCCAGTTTCACTTTACACCATGTTTGATAAATCTCCCCCTTCATAACCTTATTACACTTTCTGTCCACCTACTTTTGGACTACCCTGTATATTGGGGAGCTGTTCTGGACATTCTACTGTATGGGGGGCTGTGATGGACATCATATTGTATATTGGAGGGCTGTTGTGGACATTAGTGATGATTGAATATGTTTCATTAACTCTTTATGGCGAGCACGCTCGGGTGCTCACCGAGTATTTCGGCATGCTTTGGATTTCTTTTATTGTCGCCGCAGCTGTAAGTGTCACGGCTGTTAGACAGCTGTGCCACATGCAGAGATCGACTGACAGACATCTCTGCATGTGGCACAGCTGTCTAACAGCTGTGACACTTGCAGCTGCGGCAACAATAAAAGAAATCCCGAGCATACCGAAATACTCAGCGAGCACCCGAGCGTGCTCGGCGGAAAGGGTTAATGAAACATACTGGATCATCACTAGTGGACATCATACTGTATATTGGAGAGCTGAGATGGAGATCATACTGTATGGGGGGCTGTGGTGTACATCATACTGTATACTGGTGGGCTGTTGTGGATGTCTTAATATTTTGGGGGTTGTGGTGACCATCATTCTTTATAGTGGGACAATGTAAGGAGGGGTTACAGTTTGGAGAGGGTACTGTGGTGGGAAGTATGAGGGCATAGTGGGAATAGGTGGCACAGAATATATATAAGGAAGGTCAGTGTGAAATGGGGGCACAGTATGGAAAGAGGTTAGCATGGCGCGGACAGTGTGGAGATATAGAGAGTGTAAGGGAAATCAGTGGAGAGGAGATAGCCATGGTATAGGTCATGGTTCAAAAGGGTGGACGGTGTGATGCTTATAGCTGATAATGGCATACAGTGTCGTGGTTATAGATCATTAAGGTGGATAGTGTGGTGGGTGTAGCTCATGAAGGCAGACGGTGTAGAGGACACATACCTTTGGAGGCTTATTTAAGGCATAGTATGGAGAGATATTTTTATGCATAAGTCAATTTAATAATACTCTTATTTTTAAGGGCACCATGTCAGGAAGTTCTGCAGCAGACTGGAGAAGAAGTAAATCTACAGAGATGAGCTGCTGCTTTGAAAAAAGGGCACCATGTCAGGAAGTTCTGCAGCAGACTGGAGAAGAAGTAAATCTACAGAGATGAGCTGCTGCTTTGAAAATCCACCTCATTCTGATGAAGGTCCAAGTATGGAACCAAAATGTTGAGAAATTATTGTAGATCTTTTGGATAATGATTAAAATTCATCTTTTCTGCATATTTCTTCTGAGTGCCTAGTTTTACAACAATCTGTGGCTTCAAAAAGTCACCATGACTTCTAAACAAGACAGAGGGGGCAGCATGGTGGCTCAGTGGTTAGCACTGAAGCCTTGCACCGCTGGGGTCCTGGGCTCAAATCCCACTAGAAACAACATCTGCAATGAGTTTATAAGCTCTACCCGTGTTTGCATGGGTTTCTTCCCACACTCCAATGATGTACCAATAGGGAATGTAGATTGTGAGCCCCAATGGGGACAGTGCCAATAATGTCTGTAAATCATCTGAATTGTAAAGTGCTACAGAATATTTTGGCACTATATAAATAAAAATATTGTTATTATTATTATGGTGACAAAAACAAAGAGTACTACTCAATCAGAGAAGATGTCACATATAATGAAGATGTCACATATAGTATATTGTACCTGGATATAAATGATTATTTTTGATATTGCCTGTGTGTCATCAATACTGTGGTTCCTGTATGTTTCACAGTCTGATTATATTTGTTAACAACTACCAGTATCTCCTTACCATGGTTTAGAACATACTGTGGGTTATAAGTTCATGTATATAAATGTATATGGGGTTGACTTGACATTACAATTGATTGTTGCACTAAGCTTGTTTTTTTATATATTAATGTACTGATGATGGTTCTGGTGATGTATTTATGGTATTCATGTACTGATAGTGATTCTGGTGACATATTCATGTACTCATGATGGTACTGGTGTTGTATGTATTTACTGATAATGGTTCTGGTGTCGTATTAATGTATTGATGATAGTTCTAGTGTTGTATTAATGCACTAATGGTGGTTCTGGTGTTGCATTAATGTACTGCTGGAGGTTGTAGTGATATATTCATGTACTGATGGTGGTTTTGATGACATATTCATTTACTGATGGTGGTTCTGGTGACTTATTCATGTACTGATGGTGGTTCTAGTGACTTATTTATTTACTTATGATGGTTGTGGTGCATGTTGATGTACTATTGATGGTTCTGGTGTTCTATTTATGTGAAAATGATGATGTTGGTTTTGTATTCACGTACTGATGATGGTTCTGGTGATGAATACATCACCTGAACCATCATCACTACATATAAACAGCACCAGAACAACTATCACTACTTTAACACTTCACCAGAACCACTATCAGAACAGGAATACATCACGAGAACCTCCATCAGTACAGGAATATAGCACCAGCAACACATGAGTACATGAATACGTCAATAGAACCGCTATCAGTACAGGAATATGGCACCGGAATGACCATCAGCTTTGTTGCAAGCTGTATTTGTTGTTTGACGGACACAAACACCATCAAATGTATCCATATATCTATAATGGGGATTGTTTGTATTCCATTAGGGTATTCGCCAAATGCTGGACACCTTAACTGAAACCAAATAGCCCCCATTATAGTTAAGCTATATTAGTTTCCATTACTATCATTGGGTTTGACATTTAAAATATACGATGTCAGAGATGAATATCGTTATTTGTCCATAGTATCGTGTAAATGGTCCGCAAACAATGAATGATTCTATAGCTAACTGTGATGTAAGGGGTAACTTTTCTCCTTGTGGAGAGTGACAAATCAAGCCTGCATGTCAGAGTGAGGAGACTTATATACACGAAATGCATGCTCCTCTGGGAAATTAAATATGCAAATTGCCTCTTCAAAGAGGAAGAGGACTAGAACTCTATTGCCACCTATTGGAAGTAGCAATCCTTTGCAACAGATGGTTATCATCATCCTCGTAATCAATTTCTCACTGACTGCCGTCCTTGTCCCCTGCTTGTCCCCTTCCACATCCACCTGCTGCTGCTCCTCTTTTACATCCTGCTACATGTCACAATATCAAAACATATCGAAGTTGCTGTACTTTCTCCAACCCTTTTTGATTCCTTGTGTTTTTTCCAATGTACAATAAATATGAGGGGTTGACATCATTGATGGCAAAGTTGCTCCTAATGACAAATTTAGTAGCTTCTTTGAAGCTCATCAGTTCAGATTCCTCATCAGCTACCAATTTTTCTGCTTCATGACATAATCAATCACCTATTTACGCTGCTCATACAAAGGCTCCAGCACATGTAGCATTGAATTTCATTGCATTGCAATGTTGCATATCAGGCACCCTCGAGCAGACCTTTCTGTTTTACAAAGCCTGTAGGGCATGCTTTGCCATGTAAGAATAGTTGAAATGTCCAGACACTCTCCTCCTGATCATGGCCACAACCTCTTCAAGGTTATACACTTTGTGCACAATTATTAGACAATGTGTATTTTTGATGATAAATTTAGTTTTAGTTATTGAATAACTACAGTGTTGTCGGTCAGTGCAAATGGTTAATAAATCTGAAATTTAAAGACGCACTCCCATAAAAGTTTTTATCCTCTTAATTTATTGCAATCATCATATTATACAGCACTGTGTACTTACAATTGCTCATTTTGCCCTTCTACTCAGCTAGTTTTTTTCTTTTATCTGCTCTATGTAGAAACAGGAAGTGTCTTATACCTGCAGAAATCATTCCCCTCTTCAATTTCTGAGCCGGCTGCTCCCTCCTCCCTCCTGCTTTTGACTTTTGCAGTGACTCATGAGTCATACAGGAAAAACTGACTTCCTGTTTCTACATAGAGCTTAGAAGGAATCAGCTAGTCGATTTTTAATCATGTGATGTCATAGACCTAATGGAAAACAGAATAATTAGCTGAGTAGAAGTGCAAAATGAGCAATTGTAAGTACACAGTGCTATGTAATATGATGATTGCAATATACTAAGAGGATAAAAATGTTGATGGGAGTGCTTCTTTAAGAAAGTAAAAGTTAGGTTTTGTCTTTCTTAGCAGAATATGTGTGCATAATCATTGGGCAACAATTAGAGTTATTATTATTATTATTATTATTATTATTATTATTATGCAAACCGTAAATGTTCCCATTTCAATTGTTTTTCATCTGTTAAAGTGAGAATAATAACCAAGCAACATCAAAATGTACAAAAATACATTTCTGATATTTCAAAAAAAATATCAGTGACCAATACAGTCATTCTTCTTTTTAACAACAGTCATGAGCTTTCCATCTATGGAGTCTGTCAGTTTATTAACCTGCTGACGATCATCTTTTTAAGAAGCAACAACCACAGCCATCCAGACACTATTCAAAGAGATGTGCTTTTTTCCTTCATCATAAATCTCCTATTTAAGAAGGGCCCACAAGTTCTCAATAGGGTTTAGGTCAAGTGAAGAAGGGGCCATGTCATTATTCTTTCATCTGTAAGGCCTTTGCTGGTAGCCAAGCAGTGGAGTATTTGATGCATGCAAAAGGAACATTGATCAATCATGGTTTTCTTGAAAGATGCAGACTTTTTCCTGTACCGCTGACTGAAAACAATGTTTTCCAAAAACTGGGAGTAGGTTTGGGTGTTGATTTTGAGTCCATCTTCAACCAAAAAATGTACAACTAGCTTATCTTCAATAATTCCAGCCAATAACAGTATCCCACCTCCACCTTGCTGGCAAGGTTGAGGTCTGTGTCCATTACTGATTGAATCACAGGTCTATCCATCTGATCAGGAGTCACTCATCTCATCAGTCCATAAAACCTTTGAGAAATTTGTCTTCAGATATTTCTTGGTCCAGTCTTGATGTTTCAGCTTATGTACAGTGTCCATTATAGGACATGATCAAATATCAAAGTCAAACATGAGAATAATGCCAGTTTGAGGCTAAATACCCTGTGTGAGAACAGACTTCGATATGTGACTTCGATTTTGACATATGACTTTGATAACTGACTTTGATATGTGACTTTGACATGTGACTTTGACAACTGATAATAATGATAATAAAAAAGTCATTGTTCACTGCTGGGACTTGAACCCCAAGCAGTCTAGAAGCCAGAGCACTTACCATTGAGCTATCCACTCAGGTGAAGAAAGCAGTTTTTCTTGGCTTATGAGATCAACCATGAAAATACTCAGGGTATCTAAAAGTCATTGTGATTCTGATTCTGATGTTTGAAGAAAGTCAGACATCAGACTGACATATTAAAGTCACAAATCAGTTGAATTTGGCTTGGAGGAGATCTGAGTGAAAGTCCCAATAAGTTTCAGACAGGTTTGCACTGAAAATCACATAACCAAATAAAACACCTAGGTTTCTTCATCTGAATGTATAGCTCAATGGTAAGTGCACTGGCTTCTAGGCATAGAGTTTTGGTTTCAAATCCCAGCAGCGAACAGTGACTTTTTTTTTATTATTATCAGTTGTAAAAGTCACATATCAAAGTTAGATGTCAAAGTCACATATCAAAGTCAGGTGTCAAAGTCAGGTGTCAAAGTCAGATATCCAAGTCACATATCAAAGTCAGATGTCCAAATCACATATCAAAGTCAGATATCAAAGTCAGTTCTCAGACAGGGTATTTACCTCAAACTGGCATTATTCTGATGTTTGACTTTTATATCTGATCATGTCCTAAAATAGACACTGTACTTATGTATCTTATTCAGTGGTAGTTGTGTTTCTGCCTCCCTTACCTTGGCCATGTCTCTGAGTACTGAACACCTTGTACTTCTGGGCACTCTAGGGACGTTGCAGTTCTGGAATATGACAGCACTGGAGGATAATGGGTTCCTGATTGATTCATGTTTGATTCTGCTCAAATCTTTGGCAGTTAATGTGAGTGTTTTTTTCTCAACACGTTTTTGTGATATTGTTGACAATTTGCAATAAAACATTTGATGGTTCTGTGATCTCACCCCAATATCTTAGCAATTTCAAAAATGTTACATCCCTCTGTAAGACTTTTAAGAACTTTTGGCTTTTCAGAGTCAGTTACATTTCTTTTTCGGCCCATTTTGTCTTTGGAAAGGAAGCTGCCTAATAATTCTGCACAGCATGACAATGGAAGTTGATAGTCTTAGGCCACACCCCCTCATTACACAAATACACATTACCTGATATGCTTCATCCAATAAGCATTCACATTTATACATTTTGGAGTTGGAAAATCTGCATAAAAATAATTATATGGTCAAAATAGTCCATGGGGCTGCAATGGGGCCCATGAGCTTAGAGTTGGAAAATATGCATAAAAATGATGAAATGATGATGTGGTCGAGATACTCACTTGCCTATTAATTGTGCACACAGTGTATTTCTTTAAGAAATTTTGCAAGATCAAGTTTAGAATGTGCGCCATGCATGGGGCATGAATTACTTGCCCTAACATATTACAATCACAATGCCCAGTTGTTGTTGCCAGGGAGCCTTTCAGCATGAGATTTGCTGCTTTATGAAGATAAGCAAATCGTCTGCTGTGTAGGTTTTGTCGCTGGGTCTCATAAGCTGTAAAATAGCTTGGCAGTGCTTAAGCTTAGAAGAATGAAAAGACTGAGGCCAGAAAATGGATGCAAAGATTTGCCCTATTGTTGGAGGTGGGGTCATGTCCAGGCCTGGATTGCTTATCTGCCTTATCGGGCAGATGCCCGGTGGGCTGGTCTGTTAGATCATTAAATGGGCTGCCTGGCTACTGTTGTCAGCAGGAGGGGGCCCAGAGCCATCAGTAGCATTAACACTTAACAGGAGTGGCTGCTGCACACTACACAATATTATGATGAAAGGGGCCTCTGTCCTCAACTGTTAAGGGTTAATGCTGCTGTCCTGTCTTATCTATCTGCAGACACTGCTGGAGGGAGGAGGGAGTCAGCTGTGATTCCCTCTGCTGTGCTGATATGTTGGTATGAGAAGAGGGGGAGGTGCTGGGAGGGAGAGGAGATTGCTGAAGCAGGACTTTAAGACATGGTAAGACATGCAGCCTCTCCTGTGGAAGTTCTGGAAAAGTATTGTTTTAAAGAAATCAAAAATTCCTATATGAACACGTTGGCAGCAGTGGTCATTGCGGAAAGTGCCAGTCACATATCCACAAGTTGTGTGCACAGCGGCCTGCCAGTAACATGCACTAGTGCGGTCTGTACCTGGTAGGGGCAAGCTGCAATCCCACATAGACCATAAGTCTGTATGAAGAATCGCTGAAGTCCCCTGGTACACTGGTTATTATGGGGGCAGTTTCCTGTCAGTTGAACATGGGCATCATACTGACCCAATGTACAGTACAATTGTTCAAATGAGCCTGTTACAACCCTTAAATACACTGCAGTCCTGATTCCCAGTGCAAGTGGGCGGTCGCGTGATGGCTTGTATGTGATTTGCGCTGCTGTTGTAAGCAGCATGTACACAGTGTGTGGACCCATATGATTACTATTCACCCCATGCATTGCTCTATGCGTGTGCTGCTTACAAGAGCAGCGTACTTCAGAGCGGTGTTTTGAGCAATTGATGGGGGTCTCAGGACCCAGGCTCCCACCGATCACAAGCTATTTGCAATGCCAATTGTATATTTAACAAAAAAAATGTTATAATACAAAATAAAATGACTGTGAATGTGAAGCAGCAGAATCACAGACCGAAGTAGTCTGTGACCCCTCTATGTCAGCACTGGGTAGGACAGGCAGGAAGTTAGTAACAATCTGCCTGTTAGGCCATAGGCCCATAGTAAAAAAAAAAAAAAAAAACGTTCCGGATAATCCCTTAGAGTTTTGAAAAAAAAATCCGCAAGAGAAATTATATCAGTGCAAAGTATAGGATGCGGTGAATCCGCATGGTTCAATGAACACATGCGGCTTCACCTGCGTGTAGCGCTTTGGACGCAGCATAAAGTATACTGGGTTCATAGCGCTGTCAATACTGACCATGTGCATATACCCTTATAATATCTGGGCTGGTGGGGTTTGTGTGGCAGGGCTGCTTTTTTGACCCATTCTGGCCCTGGTCATGTCCATTGTGGAGGATGTGTAGGAGAAGGTGAATAAGGGCCATCTGGTGCCCAACTGAGCCATAGTACTACTGTCTGGACGTCTGGTGCCTGTGGTGTTGCGGGCACTGCTGCTTCTCACGGCCCCCTCATTTTTACTGTAGATGTCATGGTATGTTTTTTTTTGTTGTTTTTTACATTTCTCGGCCCACTGACACTTTTTCTTTTACCATACATCTTTTACTACACTATAATTAACTTTTGTCACTGTTTTCAACCACAATTTCCTCTTCCCAAAAAGTACGGAAAAAGAAATGCTCAGCATATGTCTAAAAAGCCATCAGAATTGATTTGGTGTGTATGGATGTCAAATTTGACTGCTAAAACAGATCAGCAAAAAAAAAAAACAAACAGTGATTTGTAACATTCAAACTTTGTGAAGTAGTCGTTGTTAACCCTTAAGGCTATGTGCCCACGTTGCGGAAATGAAGCGGAAAATTTGCGCTTAATTTCCGCATGTCCTTTCCCGGAAAAACGCATGCGGAATTTCGCAAGCGTTTATAGCGCGTTTTTCGTGCGTTTTCGCCATGCGGAATTGCCTTGCGTTTTTTAATGCATTGAAAAGGCAATTCCGCTTGCGGAAACGCAAAATTAATGGACATGCTGCGGATTTTTGAGCGCATCAAAAACGCTGCGGAAAAATCCCAGTATGGGCATAGAACTTGCGGATTCTCATTGGGGACCATGGGGTGCGGAAGAACAAGCGTTTTACAAGCGTTTCCGCTGCGGAAATTCCGCATCAAATACGCTTGTAAAACGCTACGTGGGCACATACCCTTAAGGTGTATTCCCATCTCCAAGATCCTATCCCAATATGTAGTAGGTGTAATAATAATAATATTAGCAAATACCTCCAATTAGAATTGTAGTATAGTATTTTTGATTCGCTATGTTTCTTTCTTCATGCGCAGGCATTGCAGGACCTTGGGTATCCATGGTTACGTCCACTGATAAAGTCACAGTTAGCTAGCTACTAATGGTCGTAACCGTGGATACCTAAGGTCCTGTATTGCCTGCACATGAGGTAAGAGGCATAGCGAATCAAAAATACTATACTACATTTCTAATTGTAGGTATTTTCTAATATTATTATTATTGCACATACTACATATTGGGATAGGATCTTGGAGATGGGAATACTCCTTTAAGTACCAGTTTTTTTTTGATTTTGCACTTTCACTTTTTCTTTGCCTAGTTCAAAAAGTTTTTTATTTTTCAGTCGACTTGCGAGGGCTTTTTTTTTGCATTGCGAGTTGTAGTTTTGAATGATACAATTCATTTTACCATATAATGTACTGAAACATGAAAAAACTGAAAAAATTCACAATTTGATGAAATGGTGAAAAAAAAAAGCAATTCTGCTTGTTTGATAAAAATGACCTGGAAACCTGGTTATTAATGTCAGTCAGATTACAGTGATACCAAACATGCATCAATTTTTTTCTATTTAAGTAATGAAATTTTTTTTCAGAATATTGTAATAAATTTTTTTTTTGCTTTTCATCGTCGTTTTTCGATAACATTTTTATTTTCTTGTTGATGGAGCCGAGTGAAGGCTTTTTTTTGTGCAATGAACTGACGTTTTTATTGATACCAATTTTGTGTACATATGATGCTTTGATTGTTTATTATTTAATATCTTTAAGGAGCTGAGGTGACCAAAAAAAGACACAATTCTGAGGCTTTGATTGCATTTCTCTTCCCAGTGTTTACTGAGCGGGTTAATTAATTCCATATTTTAGTAGATCTGACATTGCGCGCATTGTATTTAAATGGTGCTGCCAGAGATTGATAGCAGCATTTAAAGGTTAACAGCGGCGACCGGAACTTGAAAACAGTTGCGGCTGTTAGAGACAGATGCTGAATATATATATATAATTTTTTTTTTTTAGAGCACCTTTGATTCTATGGTTCTGTACATGAGAGAGGGTTACATACAAGATACAAATACAGTGAATAAACTAACAATGACAGACTGGTACAGAAAGGGGAGGGCCCTGCCCTTGCGGGCTTACATTCTACAGTATAATGGAAAGGGAGACAGTAGGTTAGGGGGTTGCGGCAGCTTCGGTGGTGGTGATGTGGCAGGGGGTTATTGCAGGGTGTAAGTTTTCTTGAAGAGATCGGTTTTCAAGTTTCGTCTGAAAGTTCCGAGTGTGGCGGATAATCTGATATGTTATGGTACAGAATTCCAGAGGATGGAGGATACTTGGGATACGTCTTAAAGGTGATTGGGTGAGGAATGTATGAGTGTGGAGGAGAGAAGGAGGTCTTGGGAGGGCTGGAGGTTGCGTGTTGGAAGATATCAACAGATTAGTTTGGAGATATACATAAGTGACCGATTATGGACGGCTTTGTAGGTCAGCGTGGTTTGAACTGGATACCTTGGGGAATTGAGAGCCAATGAAGGGATTTTCATAGGGGAGAAGCTGAGTAGTAGCATGCAGAGAAGTGAATTAGTCGGGCAGCAAAGAGAAGGAGAGGTGCGAGAATGTTATCAGGGAGGCCACAGAGGGGGATATTGCAGTAGTCAAGAAAGGAGGTGATGAGGGCATGCACTAACATTTCAGTAAATTAAGGGTTGTCACCGGAAATGGTCTTCCAACAATCTTGAAGGAGTTCCCAGAGATGCTTAGCACTTATTGGCCCTTTTGCCTTCACTCTGCGGTCCAGCTCACCCCAAACCATCTCGATTGGGTTCAGGTCTGGTGACTGTGGAGGCCAGGTCATCTGGCGTAGCACCCCATCACTCTCCTCCTTGGTCAAATAGCCCTTACACAGCCTGGAGGTGTGTTTGGGGTCATTGTCCTGTTGAAAACTAAATGATGGTCCAACTAAACGCAAATCGGATGGAATAGCATGCTGCTGCAAGATGCTGTGGTAGCCATACTGGTTCAGTATGCCTTCAATTTTGAATAAATCCCCAACAGTGTCACCAGCAAAGCACCCCCACACCATCACACCTCCTCCTCCATGCTTCACGGTGGGAACCAGTCATGTAGAGTCCATCTGTTCACCTTTTCTGCGTCGCACAAAGACGCGGTGGTTGGAACCAAAGATCTCAAATTTGGACTCATCAGACCAAAGCACAGATTTCCACTGGTCTAATGTCCATTCCTTGTGTTCTTTAGCCCAAACAAGTCTCTTCTGCTTGTTGCCTGTCCTTAGCAGTGGTTTCCTAGCTGCTATTTTACCATGAAGGCCTGCTGCACAAAGTCTCCTCTTAACAGTTGTTGAAGAGATGTGTCTGCTGCTAGAACTCTGTGTGGCATTGACCTGGTCTCTAATCTGAGCTGCTGTTAACCAGCGATTTCTGAGGCTGGTGACTCGGATAAACTTATCCTCAGAAGCAGAGGTGACTCTTGGTCTTCCTTTCCTGGGGCGGTCCTCATGTGAGCCAGTTTCTTTGTAGTGCTTGATGGTTTTTGCAACTGCACTTGTGGACACTTTCAAAGTTTTCCCAATTTTTCGGACTGACTGACCTTCATTTCTCAAAGTAATGATGGCCACTCGTTTTTCTTTACTTAGCCGCTTTTTTCTTGCAATAATATAAATTCTAACAGTCTATTCAGTAGGACTATCAGCTGTGTATCCACCTGACTTCTGCACAACACAACTGATGGTCCCAACCCCATTTATAAGGCAAGAAATCCCACTTATTAAACCTGACAGGGCACACCTGTGAAGTGAAAACCATTTCCGGTTACTAACTCTTGAAGCTCATCAAGAGAATGCCAAGAGTGTGCAAAGCAGTCATCAAAGCAAAAGGTGGCTACTTTGAAGAACCTAGAATATAAGAATATATTTTCAGTTATTTCACACTTTTTTGTTAAGTATATAATTCCACATGTGTTAATTCATAGTTTTGATGCCTTCAGTGTGAATGTACAATTTTCAAAGTCATGAAAATACAGAAAAATCTTTAAATGAGAAGGTGTGTCCAAACTTTTGGTCTGTACTGTACATAAGGGTTTTACAAACATAATGGTCAAAGATGCAAACACAATAGTAGGGGTGCAAAAGATACAGGCAGTTATTGAGAGTCAGTTACCAGTCAGATGGAAGGGCTGGCTTGCGGGGGGAGGAGCTTCAGCATGGGAGGCTGGTGGTTAGTGATGTAATGTGCCTCACTAGCAAGCTTTTTTTATTAAAATCGGTGGTAGTATGGTATAGCACATTGCACCACTAACAACACTATGGGGGCAGTGTAGATAGTAGCTAGGACGTGACAGGTTCCCTTTAACATTAAGAGAATCAGTAAGAGAAGCTAGTTGGCATGTGACTGTAAGTATGCAAATCGCAATTGAGTGGCCACATGACAACTATTCAAACCGCTTAAGCTGTGTATATGAGGGGGCAAATTTTTGGACCTAGATGTATGCAAACCTATATTTTCCTCTGGATACAGGATGTTTTTTGGGATACATCTGTCTCATCAAAATCCATGGGAATGTTACACTATATATTGTGTACATTTGAATTCTGTTGTGTTTGAATACAAGTTACTTATTAGATTATTTCTATTACGGAATTCTTTCTTTTGGAATTAATGAAAGTCTTATATTTTCAATGAAATTCACAGTTTCTTGTGGTGTTTTTAGAGGATATTAGCCTTCTTAGTTATGTTGAGTATATTTTCCGAATGTGTGTAATAACAACACTGCTGGATCCCATTAAAGCAAAGTGTTATTATCCAGAGTGTCAGCATAAAACATGTACTCAACATTCCTGTATATTTACCAGTACTTCCACCAATTAATTATTTTTATTAATCTTTTTAAGAAGTAAAAGCTTAAAAATCCTAATAAAATTAGTCTTATATATTACGTAATTTACTTCCCATTACTATGCACCAGTTTACTATTTATTATATACACTAATTCCTTAATGAACCCTTTACTTGCCTTTATACACTGGTATAGGAAGATCTGACTTCTCAGTGGATATGAGACAGAATTCTACATTTATTAATAATGTCATGAAAAGTACATGAGGCGCCTAGGGACATGGCATATAACGTATGCAATCCAAATCTCTTATGCAGGCTATAGCTTTCCTAAATCATCTTTTAGGAAAAGAAGATCCCCAAAACCTCTCTCCTTGTATACCATCTTAGAAATGCAAATATTCAGGAACCATGAAGCCAATAATCCCAACTACATCCTCCATCTTTAATTTTACTGAAATGAACTTATTTCTCACTGGGAATTACCAGCCTACCTACAGTACAGCCACAAGGCCTTGAGGTCAGCTCACCAAGTTGAGGATACAAATAGTTTTAGCCTTTAGTCACACATCCATGTGTTACCAAAACCGAGGTGTTAACTTAGCTGCATTCTAGTTAGTTCCATTTTTTTTCGTTCCATTTCTTATCACCGAAGAGGTGGCTTCCAAGCCAATTAAAAAAGCAATCAACACATCCGTAAGGAACTGATGCAAATACAAAAGTAATTCGTAAGCATTCTGGTTGGCTCAAGGATTTCCATAGACTTGAATGGCCGAGTCTGATCCGCAAATTGGATCAGGATAGGGCATGCTCCGAGTCTCACGGATTTCACTGTCAGATCTTTGATTTTAACGGATGTGTATGAACACCTCTTTTCTATTCTGTGAATCCAAGTGCTGTCTGAGAAAAATTGGACAGCACTCAGACGTGTCACATGGATGTGCGAATGAAGCCTAAATATAATTTATCACTGAGATGGTTTCTTTAATGCACTCACAATTAAAAGCCCTCTCTTCACTAATATTAAACTTGCCATATGCTAAAGAATTTAAATGGCTGGTATCTAAAGCACAAGATGTTCACGTTCGTCTGTGAAGCTTGTCTTTCAGGATGACAGCATTCACAGATCTGTGACCTGGGCAGGGGTTCTACCTAATTTGTACCTGTGCTGTTACTTCAGATGGGGTATATACCAGTCACTTGACATAAATTATTTTTCTTGTATTAACAACTGCAACCAAAAATGATTAAGAAATCAAAGAAACTACAGTGCCTACAAGTAGTATTCAACCCCCTGCAGATTTAGCTGGTTTGATAAGATGCAAATAAGTTAGAGCCTTCAAACTGCAAACGAGAGTAGGATTTATGAACAGAAGCATAAATCTTACAAACCAAAAAGTTATGTTGCTCAGTTGAATTTTATTAAATTTTAAACATAAAAGTGTGGGTCAATTATTATACAACCCCTATGTTTAATATTTTGTGGAATAACCCTTGTTTGCAATTACAGCTAATAATCGTCTTTTATAAGACCTGATCAGGCCGGCACAGGTCTGTGGAGTTATCTTGGCCCACTCCTCCATGCAGATCTTCTCCAAGTTATCTAGGTTCTTTGGGTGTCTCATGTGGACTTTATTCTTGAGCTCCTTCCACAAGTTTTCAATTGGGTTAAGGTCAGGAGACTGACTAGGCCACTCCAACACCTTGACTTTTTCCCTCTTGAACCAGGCCTTGGTTTTCTTGGCTGTGTGCTTTGGGTCGTTGTCTTGTTGGAAGATGAAATTACGACCCATCTTAAGATCCTTGATGGAGGAGCGGAGGTTCTTGGCCAAAATCTCCAGGTAGGCCGTGCTATCCATCTTCCCATGGATGCGGACCAGATCGCCAGGCCCCTTGGCTGAGACACAGCCCAACAGCATGATGCTGCCACCACCATGCTTGACTGTAGGGATGGTATTCTTGGGGTCGTATGCAGTGCCATCCAGTCTCCAAACGTCACGTGTGTGGTTGGCACCAAAGATCTCGATCTTGGTCTCATCAGACCATAGAACCTTGAACCAGTCTGTCTCAGAGTCATCCAAGTGATCATGAGCAAACTGTAGACGAGCCTTGACATGACGCTTTGAAAGTAAAGGTACCATACAGGCTCGTCTGGAACGGAGACCATTGCGGTGGAGTATGTTACTTATGGTATTGACTGAAACCAATGTCCCCACTGCCATGAGATCTTCCCGGAGCTCCTTCCTTGTTGTCCTTGGGTTAGCCTTGACTCTTCGGACAAGCCTGGCCTCGGCACGGGAGGACACTTTCAAAGGCTGTCCAGGCCGTGGAAGGCTAACAGTAGTTCCATAAGCCTTCCACTTACGGATGATGCTCCCAACATTGGAGACAGGTAGGCCCAACTCCTTGGAAAGGGTTTTGTACCCCTTGCCAGCCTTGTGACCCTCCACGATCTTGTCTCTGATGGCCTTGGAATGCTCCTTTGACTTTCCCATGTTGACCATGTCTGAGTGCTGTTCACAAGTTTGGGGAGGGTCTTAAATAGTCAGAAAAATCCGGCTGGCAAAAGAGATCTTTAATCCACACATGTGAAGCTCATTATTCTTGGTGCCTGAACTACTTCTTAATACTTTAGGGGGACCAAACAGAATTCTTGTGGTTTGAGGGGTTGAATAATAAATGACACTCTGAATTAACTTTTAACGTTTTTTTAAAAAAAAAAAAAAAATTTGCTGCAGTGCATTTCCCACTTTTAGGCTGATCTACAGTACAAATGTCACAATGCCAAGTTAATTCCACATGTCTCAACCAGCTAAATCTGCAGGGGGTTGAATACTACTTGTAGGCACTGTATATCAAGCTTTATAGGTGCTGGCCACTTTATTTTTAAGTTTAACAAATGTGTAACGTACATGATTTTGTGACACTAATATAAGCATTCCATGATCTCTTTCTGAACTTTTAATTGGTTCCTCACAGACTACACTGCTCTTCTGTTCTCAAAATGGCATTTGATGGAGAATTAAGTGTTCAGACAATCCTCCTCCTCAATATTCATGACGATATATCTGTCTGAAGCCTCTGTCATTCCAGCCCTGTTTCGCACCCTATGCCGCTTGGACTGACGGCTCATTTGCTTGAAGTCACACAGAATAGAGGCTGTCAGTCAAGCAGGAGGAGGCGGCACTGGATTGGGAGTAGAGATGGAGTTGCAGAAGTTTCATATCTACAAATAAGGATTTTTCAGTAATGGAGAAACGGGCTGGCCAAGTAAAGAGGTTTCTGAATTTGTCTTTGAAAGAGCTACATGTGCATATAAATTGTTTCAAGTGTGAAAAGCTGCTGGCAGACACCCTTTAAGCTTTCTATGTCTTTTTAGCTCTGTATCAAGATATGCATTGTTTTTATCTCTACATTGTATATACCTAGCAGGATCTTCCAGCGTTTTTTCTTTAGGCTTATTCCTATCACTGTTCTAATTGCCCATAACCACAAGTTATTCATAAAAACGCTAGGTGTGGGATAAGTAGGTAGATGCCCAAAGCTGTCAGACCAAAAGAAATCAAAGGCATTATTTTTACGAGAGTTTCTCACAGGCATCGATGACAGTAAAAATACCTTAGATAGAGGTCGGTCATACATTTACATATTCTCCAAGGAGAACAAAAGATCATGGTGGGTAATCCTTCTCTCAACCAATATCATCTGTCTAGAAACCCCCATAAATATTAGATGGTTGGTCAGACCTGAAATTGTCAGATTTGGCCAAGTTTAATCTAATATGTACAGTATGTGAGCCTTCATAGTAGTTTTGACTTTTGTACTTGCTTTAGTTTTCTACTGCCTATGACCTGACCTCTTGTGACCCAATTTTTCTGGCTATGTTCCTGAATAACCCATAC
Organism: Phyllobates terribilis; assembly: GCF_046119375.1. Lineage (NCBI taxonomy): Eukaryota > Metazoa > Chordata > Amphibia > Anura > Dendrobatidae > Phyllobates > Phyllobates terribilis. The sequence continues at coordinate 520,355,113 of NW_027362764.1, forward strand.
TACCTGTTCTGCCTAATTTTTATTTGCTGACTCTGACTTGTGTCACTACACTACTGATTCCAACATGTCACCACCTCCAAATTACCCTTACTTCTATTATGGACATAGACTATTCTGACTGCATATGGACAACATATCCTCACGTTTGTATGTTCCCTTTTGCGTGGGTTTCCTCTGGGTGGTCCAGTTTTCTCCCACTCTTCAAAGACAGAGAATTTCGATTGTGAGCCACAATAAGGACATTGGTGAGAATGTCTGTAACTCTTTACTTCTGGTTCCATCTAGAGATGGTCCATGCTAGAGATGGGAACATCGATTATCAGAACTCTAGCCTATTCGTCAGGTCAGTAATCTGTAACCAATGGACAGGAGATCTGCAAATCTCCTTACCTCATTCCTGACACAACGTTATCATCGCAGCGTGAAGCACACACAATGTCACGCCAACCTTGCTAATTGAAAGAAGAGCCAGGAAAACTTGGAGGTAATAAGTTTCTCAGGCCTCCAGTCCAGCAGTCACAGATTACTGACCTGGCCGATGCATCTTTTCCTGGGTATCACTAAATAAATTAGCTCAGCTTGTGCTTATGACTGCATATAAGTGTATTCTATTCTATAGACATCTTCCTTATTCTAGAATCTCACATGGTAAGATCCAGGGACAGTACAGTAAAGACTATAGATTACATAGCCATCAATTGTGCAGCAGTTAGTCCTTACCATCATCCCATGTTTATTTTATCATGCTTGTGTTAACATTATGTCCATTTCATACATTTATTCCTGGTAAAACCACCACATCCGCTTTCAGAGGTTTTACAGTAAAGCCTAATACTTACAACAACGGATGCTACATATTTTGCACTAAGCTATGTTATTAAGCAAGGAAACAATTTCTCTTCTTTCTCCTCTCTCACTCTGACAAGTCATTTGGGAAAATGTAAGCCTAAGAAACATCATTCTATTGTGATCTCTCAGTCATTCTAGCTGAAGAGGGAAAAGATGGCCGATCATTTACATGGCTTGTTTATTTCATGTAATTTGCCTTATTATGACTTACTATGCTTCCTTTTGGACCCTAAATAAATTAATAGAGAAATTACAGTTTGCATTTGTCAAGGGACATCAGTCTTTTTATGATGATAAGAGAGAACAAGTAATTGGAGCAACATCTATAACAAACAATGAGATTGTAATGTGCATAATAAAATGAGTAGGATGCAGATACTTTCCAAGACGTGGCCTCATGGGGCCATTTACTCCAGGCACTAGATAAGCAGAGACTCTTGTATAGATATTAATATGTCATATCTGTCCTTTTAGGTCTAATTGGCTCTTGTTCTGTTTATGGTTCCACAATGTGGATTAATTTAAAAACTGTCACAACTTCTCTAACACGGAGAATAGTTATTACAATCCTACTTTAAAAACAGGCATAAAGTTTTACATTTTATGTTTATGTCACTCAGACTTTTTGGATAACCTTACTGGAATTATATACGGGAATTCATATATATGTATATATATATGTATATATATATATATATATATATATATATATCAGTGAAGAAACTTGATACAATAATAAATTGCTTGTACTTTAATTTGCTTTTGATTGTTATGTGAAATTTGTTTTTGTGTGACTATGTGCACATGCATGTCGCACAGCAGCAAGGAGTATTTAAAGAAGCACTCCTCCTCCCATCAAAGGTTTAATCTTCTTAATATATTGCAATTATCATATTATATAGCACTGTGTACTTACAATTGCTCAATTTGTCTTTCTACCCAGTTAATTCTTCTGTTTTTTTCTGCTCTATATAGAATCAGGAATTCCCTTTTCCCTGCATTTATCATTCCCTTTTTCAACTCGTGACCCAGCTGCTCCCTCCGCCCCTCTCCCCTGCCAGGGACATTTGCAGTGACTCATGAGTCATGCATGGAAAATTGACCTCCTGTTTCTACATAGAGCTTAGAATAATTCAGCTAGTCAGTTTTTAATCACATGATGTCATAGACCTAATGGAAAAGAGAAGAAAAGAATTAGCTGGGTAGAAAGGCAAAATGAACAATTGTGAGTACACAGTGACATGTAATATGATGATTGCGATATAATAAGAGGATAAAAACTTCGATGGGAGTGGATCTTTAAATAGTTTCAGACCTTGTGGAAAGCAATAAAGCTACTCACTAATGGTATTTTGACAAAGAACAGTGTAATAATATGTAAAGCAGCACAAGAAAAAAAAACCTGAAGACCCGGTTACAAAAAACATAATTCTGCCACAAATTTTTTCCTATGCCAGTATAACAGAGTCATCAGTTGAGCACCTTGTGATTATGGATTGATGTTTTTAATATTAAAAAAATATTAAAAAAGGGTTAAAAAATATCCATTTGAAAATCGAAATCTTAAAAAATATACCAAATTGGCACTTACTTTAAAACCCATTACTATTTTGGGTGATTTTATTGGTATTTGACCATTGCTTTAGTCAGAGACATATTCTCTTGTAATGACTTGCATTCATTTGTCCCCTGTTTTCATTGAAATTAAAGCGGTTTCCCACTAATAAAAGTTCTTTCTAATCAATAGATCTTGGAATGATAATAAGTTCCACAATTAAATGTATTTAAATAAAATGTTCCTGTGCTGAGATAATCTTATAAATGTGCCCCTGCTGTGTACTGTGTAATCGCTGTGTCTGACTGTGCTGGGACATGGTCTGATCATACCACAGCTCTTGGGCAGGGAAGGAAGCAAAAAAATATTCAGACATTTCAGCAGGGGATCACAGATGATTCTTTCTTTGACATTGTTTATAAACAGACAGGGAAATGTTTTACCTCACAAAATAATCAGCTGTGATCCCGTGCTGTAATGTCTGTATACTCTTTTGTGTCCTCCCCTGCCCAGGAGATGTAGTATGATCAGACCGTGTTCCGTACACGGTCAGACACAGCCATTACACAGGGGAACATTTATAAGATTATCTCAGCATAGGAACATTCTATTTAAACACATCCAATTGTGGAAGTTGATATTATTCCAAGATCTATTGATTAAAATGCCCCTTTAATTCTTCCTATGACACTAGAAGAGATCAAATAGAATGCATTGATACTACTTAAAGAGAGCCTATCACCTTCAAAAATGCTATTTACTTTCAGATATAGTGGTAATTTGCAGGTAAATAGCATTTTAATCATGTCTGGCAGGGTTACTGAAACAGCAGCTACAGAGAGAAAATTAAGTTATATTCTCCATGCAGCTGCTCACTTCCAGTCATTTGGGTGGTGCGGAGGGCTGTTACAGTCACTGCTAACTAAACATTGAGTGCAGCAGTTATCACTCCTCCTGCACCTTGATTGACAGCCTGCTTCCGCAGCATGTGTGTGCTGAGTGGGCTATCAATCGATATACCGAGGAGTGATTACATCCGTGCTAACTATGTGATGAGAGGTGACTGTAATAGCTCCCTTCACTACCTTGATAACTTGCTGCTGGAGAATATAACTTAATTTTCTCCTTGTAGCCGCTGCTCGAGAAAACCAGATAGGCATGATTTTAACCCCATTTACTTGCAGATTACCACTATATCTGCTGGTAAAAAGCCTTTCTAGGGGTGAGAAGTTCCCTTTAAATACAAACTCTGTTAAAAAAGATGAGTTACTTAATCTCATGTTCCACTTAGAAAAAGCTAGGTGACAGATTACTCCTTTACATGTGTCTTCATATGAATATTTTAGCATATCTTGGAGGACTGGCTCATTAAATGAAAGTAGTGTAACATGTCCTTTCTCGTAAGGTCAAATAAACATGTAGTATAAAAATTGACAATAAAATAATAATATAACTGAGGCACTACATAATACTGTATGCATGAAATACTATTGTCCAGAGAATTATATGGCTGCATTCTATCAACAATATTCCCAACATATTAATCCCACTGCGTGTTTTGACTGCAAATAAAAATGTGAAAATGCAATAAAAATGTATCATATGTATTGTTTAGTCAGCTGAATCATATAATAATGCAGCATGCAAATGATACTACTTAACAGATTCAATAATGAAAAAACAGTGTGGGTATAGGGAATCGGGCAGGGCCGTATCTAGGGGGACGAGTGGGACATTTGCCCAGGTTCAGCCGGTCCCATGTGTCTCCCCGGTGGCTGCAATTTGCCGCCCTCTGAGCCGTCTGTCAAGCTCTCAGACGTGAGTACAATTGAGGCCCTGAACACCGGCATTTCCGGGTCAGGGTGACGTCGGCAGCCTGACTAGGTCATCTGATCATGCTGCTAAAGTGCCGCAGAGGTGCGGTGATCATCGGTCTGGAAAGCGCTCCCCTGGAGCTGAAGAGACCAAAGATTTATTGTAATATTGGGGGGACGGGGATTAAGGAGAATTGAGGAGAAAGATGAACACAGGATTGGTGCGGACACAGTTTATGGAGTGGGGGTGGTGATTGGTGCACGCACAGTATGAGGAATTAGAGGGGATCTGTGCGGACACACTATAAGGAGTGGAATGAAGATTGGTGCACACACACTGAGAAGGGGAGTTCAGGGGATTAGTGTGCGCACAGTATGTGGAGGGGGTGGTGGATTGGTCCGGACACAGCATGAGCAGTAAGGGAGATTTGTGCAGGAACACTATAAGGAGCCGGGGGAAATGTTACAGACAAGCTATGAGGAGTGGGGGTTTAGTGGGGGTTTGTGTATACGCAGTATGAAGAGAGGGGGAATTGGTGTAGACACACTATGAGAAGTGGGTGGGATTAGTGCAGACACAGTTTGAAGAGTGGGGGGATTAGTGTGAACACAGTATGAGGATTTGGGGATTTGTGCCAACACAGTATAAGGAGCAGGGGGATTAGTGCACTAACTCGCCCCACAACGACATGTATAAGGTGCCTGGATGTAAATGTTTATTTGTGTTACTGCCTGCATCTCATCAGTACTGTGGTTCCTGTATGGTCCTCTGTCTGATAGCTGTTAACAACAACTCCCAGTATCACCTTACCATTATTAAGGACATACTGAGAGTTGTAAGTTCATGTGATACAATTGTATATGGGGCTGATCTGACATTACAATTGATTGCTGTACTAAGCTTGGTAATGTATGGTAATGTATTAATACACTGATGGTGTTTCTGTTGATGTATTCATGTACTGATCGTGTTTCTGGTGATCTATTTCTCTACTGATGGTGCTCCAAGTGACATATTTCTGTACTGATGGTGGTTCTGGTGACGTGTTTCTTTACTGTTGGTGATTCTGGTGATATATTCATGTACTGATGATGGTTATGGTGATGTATTTCTGTACTGATTGTGGTTCTGGTGATGTATTCTTTGCGTTGTTAATGGTTCTGATCCTGTATACATGTAACAACTGTAGTATATCGCTCTCTCAGCTTCACACGGAGGTAGATGCAGGAATGCTTTCCTTTAAATTTCTGAGTGGTTTATTAAAAACATGGCATAAACCACTATCAAGTCCATCAAAACAAACAGACCTATCTTGTTATGACGGGTAAACAGAAGAAAAATAACGTAGTACAGTCCATACGCCTGTGGGGGGTCTGCCCGCACAGGGTTAGCATAGAAGACACGGTTTATGGAAAACAAACACAAGCTCTACTCTGGAGCTAGATTCTCCAGACACTGACCAATGAATGCCTCAGCAGGCCAAGTATTTAAACCCCAGACCACACCCTGGGGTGGAGATATGGTAATTGGCCTCCCGCCCGCACTATAGCCATTCACAAACAAAAAAACACGCCCTTTTACAAATGGTGGATTAACCCTCCATGCACATAACATGCTGGAGCAAACTTAACGGTTTTAATTCACTGAAGCCAATAGCCTCAGGGAAACATATCTCCCCTCCAGCACTTTACCAGTGACTTTATCGCACAACCCATACCTTAAAAGATTATGTGATTAATGGCTATGTTGATAAAGTATTGCGCTGTCTAACAAGTTAAGGGTAACTATGTTTTATTTTATGTTATATTAAAGGGGTTGTCCAAGTTTGTGATGAAAGTCAGCAGTCACCCTATGCGACTGCAGACTTCTGCATCCTTATAGCAAACGCATTACACGCTGTCAGAATCCTCTGGTGCAGGATGTGTGAGCAAGAGATCATGCAACCACAAGTATGCGTTTTGCATACAGTACAGACCAAAAGTTTGGATACACCTTCTCATTTAAAGATTTTTCTGTATTTTAATGACGTTGAAAATTGTACATTCACACTGAAGGCATCAAAACTATGAATTAACACATGTGGAATTATATACTTAACAAAAAAGTGTGAAACAACTGAAAATATATTCTTATATTCTAGGTTCTTCAAAGTAGGCACCTTTTGCTTTGATGACTGCTTTGCACACTCTTGTCATTCGCTTCATGAGCTTCAAGAGGTAGTCACCGGAAATGGTCTTCACTACACAGGTGTGCCCTGTCATGTTTAATAAGTGAGATTTGTTGCCTTATAAATGGGGTTAGGACCATCAGTTGTGTTGTGCAGAAGTCTGGTGGATACACAGCTGATAGTCCTACTGAATAGACTGTTAGAATTTGTATTATGGCAAGAAAAAAGCAGCTAAGTAAAGAAAAACGAGTGGCCATCATTACTTTAAGAAATGAAGGTCAGTCAGTGCGAAAAATTGGGAAAACATTGAAAGTGTCCCCAAGTGCAGTTTCAAAAACCATCAAGCGCTACAAAGAAACTGGCTCACATGAGGACAGCCCCAGAAAAAGAAGACCAAGAATCACCTCTGCTTCTGAGGATGAGTTTATCCGAGTCACCAGCCTCAGAAATCGCAGGTAAACAGCAGCTCAGATTAGAGACCAGGTCAATGCCACACACAGTTCTAGCAGCAGACACATCTTTACAACAACTGTTAAGAGGAGACTTTGTGCAGCAGGCCTTCATGGTAAAATAGCTGCTAGGAAACCACTGCTAAGGACAGGCAACAAGCAGAAGAGACTTGTTTGGGCTTCTGAACACAAGAAATGACATTAGACCAGTGGAAATCTGTGCTTTTGTCTGATGAGTCCAAATTTGAGATCTTTGGTTCCAACTACCGTGTCTTTGTGCGACGCAGAAAAGGTGAACGGATGGACTCTACATGCCTGGTTCCCACCGTAAAGCATGGAGGAGGAGGTGTGATGGTGTGGGGGTGCTTTGCTGGTGACACTGTTGGGGATTTATTCAAAATTGAAGGCATACTGAACCAGCATGGCTATCACTGCATCTTGCAGCGGCATGCTATTCCATCCGGTTTGCGTTTAGTTGAACCATAATTTATTTTTCAACAGGACAATGACCCCAAACACACCTCCAGGCTGTGTAAGGGCTATTTGACCAAGAAGGAGAGTGATGGGGTGCTACGCCAGATGACCTGGCCTCCACATTCACCAGACCTGAACCCAATCAAGATGATTTGGGGTGAGCTGGACCACAGAGTGAAGGCAAAAGGGCCAACAAGTGCTAAACATCTCTGGGATCTCCTTCAAGATTGTTGGAAGACCATTTCTGGTGACTATCTCTTGAAGCTCATCAAGAGAATGCCAAGAGTGTGCAAAGCAGTCATCAAAGCAAAAGGTGGCTATTTTGAAGAACCTAGAATATAAGACATATTTTCAGTTGTTTCACACTTTTTTGTTAAGTATATAATTCCACATGTGTTAATTCATAGTTTTGATGCCCTCAGTGTGAATGTACAATTTTCATAGTCATGAAAATACAGAAAAATCTTTAAATGAGAAGGTGTGTCCAAACTTTTGGTCTGTACTGTACATGCAGTTACAGTTATATGAAAAAGTTTGGGCACCCCTATTAATCTTAAGCTTAATGTTTTATAAAAATTGGTGTTTTTGCAACAGCTATTTCAGTTTGATATATGTAATAACTGTTGGACACAGTAATGTTTCTGCCTTGAAATGAGGTTTATTGTACTAACAGAAAATGTGCAATCTGCATTCAAACAAAATTTGACAGGTGCATAAGTATGGGCACCTCACCAGAAAAGTGATATTAATATTTAGTAGATCCTCCTTTTACAAAAATAACAGCCTCTAGTCGCTTCCTGTAGCTTTTAATGAGTTTCTGGATCCTGGATGAAGGTATTTTTGACCATTCCTCTTTACAAAACAATTCCAGTTCAGTTAAGTTTGATGGTCGCCGAGCATGAACAGCCCTCTTCAAATGATCCCACAGATGTTCAATGATATTCAGCTCTGGGGACTGGGATGGCCATTCCAGAACATTGTAATTGTTCCTCTGCATGAATGCCTGAGTAGACTTGGAGCAGTGTTTTGGATCATTGTCTTGCTGAAAGATCCATCCCCTGCGTAACTTCAACTTTATCACTGATTCTTGAACATTATTGTCAAGAATCTGCTGATACTGAGTGGAATCCATGCGTCCCTCAACTTTAACAAGATTCCCGGTGCCGGCATTGGCCACACAGCCCCAAAGCATGATGGAACCTCCACCAAGTTTTACTGTGGGTAGCAAGTGTTTTTCTTGGAATGCTGTGTTTTTTTGCCGCCATGCATAACGCCTTTTTGTATGACCAAACAACTCAATCTTGGTTTCATCAGTCCACAGGATCTTCTTCCAAAAAGAAATTGCCTTCTCCAAATGTGCTTTTGCATACCTCAGCCGACTCTGTTTGTGGCATGCTTGCAGAAACGGCTTCTTTCGCATCACTCTCCCATACAGCTTCTCCTTGTGCAAAGTGCGTTGTATAGTTGACCGATGCACAATGACACCATCTGCAGCAAGTTGATGCTGTAGCTCTCTGGAGGTGGTCTGAGGATTGTCCTTGACTGATCTCACCATTCTTCTTCTCTGCCTTTCTGATGTTTTTCTAGGCCTGCCACTTCTGGCCTTAACAAGAACTGTCCCTGTGTTCTTCCATTTCCTTACTATGTTCCTCACAGTGGAAACTGACAGGTTAAATCTCTGAGACAGCTTTTTGTATCCTTCCCCTGAACAACTATGTTGAATAATCTTTGTTTTCAGATCATTTGACAGTTGTTTTGAGGAGCCCATGATGCCACTCTTCAGAGGAGATTCAAACAGGAGAATAACTTGCAAGTGGCCACTTTAAGTAGCTTTTCTCATGATTGCATACACCCGGCTATGAAGTTCAAAGCTCAATGAGGTTACAAAACCAAAAAAAGTGCTTTAGTAGGTCAGTAAAAAGTAGGTAGGAGTATTTAAAACAAGAAAATGATAAGGGTGCCCATACTTATGCACCTGTCAAATTTTGTTTGAATGCAGATTGCACATTTTCTGTTAGTACAATAAACCTCATTTCAAGGCAGAAACATTACTGTGTCCAACAGTTATTACATATATCAAACTGAAATAGCTGTTGCAAAAACACCAATTTTAAGAAAACATTAAGCTTAAGATTAATAGTGGTGCCCAAACTTTTTCATATAACTATACATGCCAAATAGGCATGTGTGGCCTCACTCAATGCAAGTGAATTGAGCAAGGCCGAGCACATCTGCTTGGAATGTGGCCGGAAGTATGCAAATCACATACTTGCACTCACATGACCATCCACTCTTGCCACTCCGGTACCAGAGGATCCTGACAGTGTGCGGTGCGTGCGTTGTCAAAGTTCAGAATCCTGCAGACTTTCATCACAACTCTGGTCAACACTTTTAAATATTATATTAAACACTGTAGCATGCCCAATTTTATTATTATTATTATAGCGCCATTAATTCTGTGGTGCTTTACATGTGGAAAGGGGTATACATAGCAAACAACAAGTACAATAATCTTGAACAAAATCGAGTCACCAACTGGTACAGGAGGAGAGAGGACCCTGCCCGCGAGAGCTGACAATCTACAAGGGATGAGTGAGGATACAGTAGGTGAGGGTAGAGCTGGTCATACAGCGATATGGTGTGACTACAACTGCAGGTTGCAGTCTTGTCGGAAGAAGTAAGTCTTCAGGTTCCTTTTGAAGGTTTCCACGGTAGGCAGGAGTCTAATATGTCGGGGTAGAGAGTTCCCGAATAGGGGGCCTAACAGCGTGTAATACACTCAATGTCAGGACTCAGCTCTGCTTCCTAGTTCCAGCAGTTATCACATGATCATTCATATGTTATTTTCATACAAAGGGCTCGCTCTCACTTGCGATTAAATCGGACGAATGCAATCCGATGAAAAATAATTTTTTCTCGCTAAATGTTGCTTCAGCCCCAAATTTTTCATTTTCACAAGGGTAACAGGAGAAAATGGACCACACAATTTGTTGTGCAATTCGTCCAGAGTACTCCGATACCCCATATGTGATGTAAAACTACTGTTTGGGCACACGACAGGGCTCGGAAGGGAAGGAGCACCAATTGAATTCTGGAGCGCAATTTTGGCTGGAACAGATTGCCGATATCATGTCCCATTTGAGCCCCTAACATGCTAAAATAGCAGAAATCCCCACAAGTGACCCCATTTTGGAAACTATGCCTTTTGAACAATTCATTTTGCGAGGTAGTGAGCATTCTTAATCAAGGCGATTCAGAGATATTGGGCTGAGTCAATGGAAAATTACCATTTTTTCCAATAAAATGTTATTTTGGCCCCAAGTCCCCAAATTTTCAATTTTCAAAATGTATAATAAGAGAAAATGGACCACAAAATATGTTATGCAATTGCTCCTGAGTACACCAATTCTTCATATATGGTAGAAAACTATTTTTGAGGCACAGTACAGAAGGGAAGGAGCATCATACTATAGTGCACATTTTGCTGGAATGGATTGAGGGTGCCATGTCCCATTGGCAGAGCCCCTGAGGTGTCAGAACAGCAGAAACCCCCCATAAGTGACCTCCTTTTACAAACTACACCTCTTAATGAATTCATCTAAGGGTGCGGGGTGATTATATTGACACCACGGGTGTGTCACAGAATTTTATACCATTGAGCGATGAAGAAAAAATGATTACATTTTTACCACCCAAATTTTGTAGCAGCCCCAGATTTTACATTGTCACACAGAGAAATAGGTAAAAATGGCACCAAAATTTGTCACACAATTTCTGCTGAACGTGTCAATACCCTATATGTGGCTGTACAGTATTGCTTAGCTACTTGGCAAGACTCGGGAGGGAAGGACCGCTATTTGACTCAAGAGAATAAATTATAATTATCGTAGAATAGTTTGCGGACTTCAAAAACAGAGCCCCTAAGTTTCAGAAGAGCAGAATGCACCCTTAAATGACTCCATTTTGGAAATTACACCCCTCTGGGAATTTATCTACAGATGCAATGACGATTTTGACTCCATAAAATGTTTGCCAGAAACGAGCAACAGTGAGTGTTGATGAGTGAAATTGCAAATCTGCCAATGTAATGCCCATATATTGAAGTCCCGTATGTTGAAGTGCCCATACATTGTAGTACCCATACATTTCTCCCAGCTCCTGCTTCTGGAGACATGGACCCCGTAAATTTAAGCGGGCTCTCATCACAACAGAAATGCTGAACATGTGGATGCTACCTGTGGTTTAAGCACACTCTGAGGCTCAGAAGGGAAAAAGGGGTGCATTTGGATTTGAAAGCACAGAATTCCCTGGATTTTTTTGTGGGGGCGAGGAGTTATAGCTCTATTCTAGAGCCTCTGTGCTACGAGTAACTTGGAAGCCCCCTATATTTCCATTTACAGATGATGGACCAGAGTGGGGGTTTGCTTTTTATGTGGATTGAGTTCAAGCTTTTACTGGGAAGATTTTACATATAATTTTGGATCACAATTATCCTGCGCTCTATGCTGAGCACTTATATCGGAGTTTCCATCTAAATCTCCGAGTCACATGATTCAGATGAAACCCTGAGGTATCCATTCACTATAGTGAGGCAGCAGAGTTACTCTGGATTCAATCTGGCCTCTATTCAGTGGTCTCCTTCTTTTCAGAGGTGCACAAAATTGTGGCTCACCGTGCTTTCATTCATGCTTGGTTCGATTACAGCGATACCAGATTTATATTGTTTTTTTATGTTTGGCTGCTATCAAAAACTAAAAATCGATTTTTTTTTGTAAAACAAAGTTTTTCCATCACCATATTTTGAGAGCTATAATTTATACATTTATATAATTTTTTTATGTTTTGGCGCTTTTACACAATCAAAACAATTTTATAGAAAAAATAATTGTTTTCGCATTGCTCTATTCTGAAAGCTAAAGCTTTTTTATTTTTCCACTGATGGAGCAGAATGGTGGCTTGTTTTTTGCGGGATAAGATGACATTTTCAGCGATACCATGTTTATTTACATTTGACTTTTTGATTGCGTTTTATTCCACTTTTTGATCAGCAGTATGATGACAAGGCTTTTTTTGCCACAATTTTTTTTTCCCTTAAGAGGTTAACTAGTGGGACAGCTTTATACGTCTGGTCATTCCGGATGTTGTCATACCAAATACGTGTACTTTATTTGTTTTACATAAATATATGTATTTATTGGATTAATAATAAATATATTTTTTTTAGTTCTTTATTTTGTGATTTTATTTAAATATTTGTACAATTTTTTTTAAACTTTATTGCCTTGTCCCAGTATGGGACATCAACTTTCCCTGCCCGGATCGCCGATGCTTTTGCATTGCAGGGCAGTAGATCAGTGCATCGCACACAGGGAGGAGGCATGTCAGCTTCTGCTCTGAGCAGAAGCTTACAGGCCACCATAACTGGGTGACCCCGTGGCCATCTTTCGGCCTGGGGTCACCATGGAGACCATCGGCCCACACAATTGCAATTGCATTATGCCGATTGGAGCAGAGAGGGAGCTTCCTCCCTCTGCTATGATGAGCGATGTCACTGTCACAGCAGCATCAGAGAGGTTAAACGCCTGTGATCGGTACTCACGCCGATCGTGGGAGTTGCCACAGAGTGTCAGCTTTCGTATAGTGCTGCTGACACCCGCTTTTGATTGCGCCGGTGTTTGGAGCACCTCCCGCAGTGCCGTACATGTAACGCGAATGTCGCAAAGGGGTTAAAGGGAACCTGTCACCAGTTTTTTCATCTCTGAACTAAGACTAGCCCCTTAATCAGCGCCTGTGCTGCATTCCATAAAGGGGTATATAACCCCTGACTCCCCCTGTATACTCCCCAAAAACCTTTTGAAACTCTCCCACTCTCTATGTAAATTCTGCTGGTTCGGTCTGATAGGAGTCCTTGCAGAGGCATCACTCCCTCCTCTCGACTACCGATTGCAGTCTTCCTGCTCTGATTGATGTGGATGACGCCTCCTGCTTCATCCACGTACCTGTGAGAAAGCTCGCGCCAGAGACCTTCGGCGTCTTGCACATGCGCACTTTGCTCTGCCCTACTGCGCGCAGACCCAAAAAAATGACACATGTGCACTTGTGTTTTAGGCTCTGTCCGCAGTAGGACAGAGCACAATGCATAGACACGAGCCGGCGATGTCTCCGCACAGGCGTGAGATTTCGCCCTACTATGTGGATGACACAGGAGGCGTCACCCACGTCAATCAGAGCAGGAGGACAGCGATCAGAAGCTGGGAGGAGGGATAGACGCCTCAGAAAGGCTGCCTATTGAACCGGACCAGCAGGATTTACATAGAACGCGGGAGAGTTTCAAAAGGTTTTTGGTGGGTATACAGGGGAAGTCAGTGGGTTTTATACCCCTTTAAGGAATGCAGCACAGGCGCTGATTAAGGTGCTAGTCTAGTTCAGATATGTTGTCACTGCATTCTGGGTCTTCTATCCTTGGATTACGATATCGGAGAGAATGAGACACAGGACAGGATGTTTGTGTCTAAACATGCTCTAAACTTTATTACAAAACACAGGGTTAATATACACCCTGAAGGCAGGAAACGGATTTGCCATATATGGTTCGATTATACAGTTTAGCTGAACAAGCGAAAAAGCTAGTTTCTGTATGCTTTAAAATATTTAGTTAGACGTATCTGGCTAGCAAGGCCACGTTATCTTCTTGCAAGAACACATTATTGCTACAAGAAGAAACATCTGGCCAGGGAGGACACGTTATCTTCTTAGCAAGGACACCCTATTGATACAAGAAAGGAACATTTCAGCTTACTGTTATTTTCACCTAAAGTAACTCTCAAACTTATATAGCATAGATGGGGTCTTTAAACTTGAGGGACTCCATCTTCTGCTATAACATTCCATCCTTTTGTTCCTTCATTTATCAATATGAATCTCTATATTTTCTTTTAGTACAACACTGAATACACATTAGAAAAAGCTTAAAAACCAAATAAACCGCAAGACACATTAGCAAAACCTGTAAAATAGCTTGTACTATACCAGCCAACCACCCACCGATACCTTTAAACCAATTTGCGGGATTTAGAAAGGAAAATCTCTGTGTGGAATTATTGGCCAAAGTATCTGAACAGTTCACCCAAAAGTTTATCTCTTCCCATGAGACTGGGACAGCCAGAAAGGGTATGCTAGTGGACGTCACAGAGGCATGTGTACATATCCAACAATTAGCAGTAGTCTGGTTTTGCTCCTTTAGTCCATCGATTAGAGCAAGATGGTGCCTAATGAATCTATTGTCATCTCCATCCATGGTGCCTAACGTAGTCCATGCACCTGTGGTCGCAAGGATGCAGGTAAGTATAAACAATGTCATCATTCTTTGTCCGCTGGTTCTCCTAGTATCTTTTTGCAATGGGATGCGTGGATCCAGGTCTCTTTTCCCTCTAGCTTAACGGCTGTACTTGTGGTCAGCAGAACTTGAAAGGGTTCGTCAAACCGTGGATCTAGCCTTTTCCTCACATGTCTTTTTATAACCACCCAGTCTCCAGGTTGCAGCGTATGGCTGCTCGAGTCTTGATCTGGATCTGGAAGAGAACTGAAGACATTATCATGTACTTGCTTAATCTTTTTGTGTAAAGCCCTCACATAGGAACTTAGCACATGGTTGTTCATTTGTAATGCTTGCGGATAGAAACACCCTAGGCTGGGTACGTTGCCGAACAATATCTCATATGGAGAGAGTCCAGTCTTTTTATTAGGCGTGTATCTTACTGAAAACAGAGCAAGCGGTAAACAGTCCGGCCATGGTTTTCCTGTCTCAGCCATGGCTTTCTGAATTTTTAATTTCAATGTCCCATTCAGTCTTTCCACTTTACCACTACTTTGCGGGTCATATGGGGTGTGGAATGCTTGTTGAATTCCTAGAGCTGACATGACTTCATTCATTATTTCACCTGTGAAGTGTGTACCTCTGTCACTCTCAATTACCTCTGGTACCCCATACCTGCAGACCACCTCCGCAAGCAGTTTCTTTGCGGTTGCCGCAGCCGTGGCTTTGGCAATCGGGAAAGCCTCTGGCCATTCTGAGAACAAATCAATACAGACCAACACATATTCACATGATCCTGACTTTGGCAGCTGAATACAGTATAATCAATTTGCAGTCTCTGGAATGGATAGAGGGGCCGGGGGGTGTGTTTGGGTGGTGTTTTAACTACTCTACCCTGATTATGTGTAGCACATATCATGCACCCTTGTATCAGGCTTTCTATACAGGTGGAGAATCCTGGTGCCACCCAATGTTTCTGCATCACACTCATCACAGCCGTTTTAGATTGGTGTGTCGGCCCATGTAGTATCTGGGCAGCTGCTGGGTACAGTGCCCTTGGAAGGCATCATCGTGTCCCTTTCCCCCATACCCCATTTGCTTCATTCAGGCATGCACCTTCCTTTAACCACTTATCAACCTCCTCCTTTTGAGCCTGAGCCTGCATTTGGGATAAGATGTCCTCCGACACAAAGGGGTTTTTAGGGGCACTTATCTGACGTACTGTTGACCCTTGTTGCGGCTTACAGGCTGCTGTTTTTGCCGCTGCATCTGCCATCGCGTTTCCTCTACTCACCTGGTCGGTGCGTCTGGTATGTGCTCTTACCTTTATGACAGCTACTTTTTTGGGTAGTTGTAGTGCATCAATTAACTGCTGGACCGCATCAGCATTCTTTATGGGGTGTCCTGCTGCCGTCAGGAAACCTCTTGACTTCGATATGGGACCAAAATCATACGATATACCGAATGCGTACCTAGAATCTGTGTAAATGTTAACAATACTACCTTCTGCTAGTTTACAGGCCTCGGTTAGGGCCCTAAGTTCGGCCTCTTGAGCCGATTGGCGTGGGAGCATTGGTTCTGCCTTGATTACTGCATTGAGGGAGACAACTGCATATCCAGTATGGAAAGTACCTGAATCGTCCTGATGACGGGATCCATCTACAAAAAATTCAAAATCTGCATTTTCTAATTCATGTTCAAATACAGTAGGTAAACCTGCCGTTTCTTGTGCCATCATTTGTACACAGTCATGAGGAACTTCCTCTCTTGGATCTTCCTTAAAAAGCACAGTACCTGACCCCTCCTTTAGATCCGAGAGAGGTAACAAAGTTGCTGGGTTCAGAGTAGTACACCTCTGTAAAGAAACATTGGGAGGCATTAACAGTGCACATTGTAACCTGAGATGACGTGCTGCTGAGAGGTGAGCGGGTTGCACTTGGTTCAATATAGTGTAGACATCATGAGGTGTTAGAACGGTGAGCGGGTGGTCAAGAACAATGTCTGCGGATTTATGGAGTAATAGTCCAACAGCATGCAGAGCACGTACACAGGATGGTGCACCTCTGGCTACCGCATCTAATCTGCCACTAAAATAGGCAACAGGTCTCTGATTATCACCGTGTGTTTGAGTTAAAACTCCTGCTGCATGTCCAGCTTGTTCATGAAGGTACAGAGTAAATGGGAGCTCATAGTTTAGGGGTACCCAAAGCTGGAGCGGCCAAAATACGTTTTTTGAGAGAATAAAAACAGTCTATTGCCTCTGGTGTTAGTACAAAAGGTGTTGGGGTAAGACAGTCATAGAGGGGCTGCATTAAAACAGAGATGGCATGAATCCACTGTCTGCAATAGGAAACAAGTCCAAGAAAAGTTCTGAGGGCTGCAACATTAATGGGGACGGTGAATGCCTGTACTGCTTGTTTGGTGCATTTGTCAAATGACGAGCTCCTGGTGTAATGCAATGTCCCAAAAAGGTGACTGAAGATTTACAAAACTGAAGCTTATCTTTCGATGCCTTGCAGCCAGCGTGATAGAGAAACAACATAAGCGATATAGTTGCACTATGACATTGCTTCCTAGAAGGGGCACAAATGAGCAGGTCATCGACATATTGCAAAACAACGATATGCGGTTCAGACCATCCCTCCAGTATTTCCTGCAGACTTGCAGTGTACATTGTGGGTGAATTCTGGGCACCCTGTGGCAACACTGTCTATGTATATTGACTGCCCTGGAATGTGAAAGCAAACAAGTACTGGCAGTCAGGATGTAATGGTACACTGAAAAATGCATTTGCCAAATCGATCACTGAAAAGCAAAGAGAGTTAGAAGGTATCTGTGACAGGAGAGTATGCGGGTTGGGCACAACTGGTGTTAGAAGTTCTGTGGCTTTGTTAACCAACCGGAGGTCATGGACCATTCTATATGCGGCTGGTTGTCCTGGTACACTCTTTTTCTTTACTGGGAACAGGGGAGTATTGCAAGGGGACTGGGTTTTGACTAGGACTCCTCTGTGTAGTAATTTTGGACTTGCTGGGCTATGGCATTCTCCTGAGCCGAGCTAAGGGAATACTGCTTCTGTTGAGGCAAGATTGCTCCTGGTTTTAATTTTACCATTACTGGTTGAACTCTTAACCTACCAACATCTGTTTTGTCTGAGGCCCAAAAATCATGTGGCACAGCCTGCTATAATATTGGGGGAAACTCATTTGTCTCTTCTATGCTGGCAATATCTAGTGACATAATTTCGCAAAGGGTACTTGGTTTTAAACCACCTGGGGTCATGGTGACAGTGCCATCGGGATGATACTCAATATGTGCTTGTAATTGGGACAACACATCATTTCCCAAAAGATTACATTGGCCTCGGGGCGATACCATGAGCTGGCTATGTACAGTAGCTCCTTGAATTTGCAGGGGAATTCTCTTAGTGACAGGGAGCAGGATAGACGGGGAATTGAAGGGGGTGGCAATGACATGATGTGAAAAATCAGTGTCAGTGTATGGCCAATCACCTTGCGTAATTACTGAATTATCGGCCCCTGTATCTACTTGGAAATTGATTTCATGTCCCCCTGGTAGGTTCACCTGCACTATACAACTGGGAGTTGGGGGTAAGGAGATGAGGGGGTTCATGTGCAAGCTACCCTCATCCTATGGGGGCGTTGTTTGGTCAGCTGGAGGATCCGTACTCTGAGCATTTGGATACGGGTTGGTCCTACAGTCCTTTCTAAAATGTCCTGGCTTTTTACATCCGTAACACAGTTTCTGTCCCCCTCCTGCAGTCCGTCCTTTGTCTCTGTTGTTTCTAGGGGTATTCTCTACTATGTGTACTCTGGCAGCTCTCTTTTCCTGCGCTATGTCATGCTGTGCCCCCTGGGCTATTCTAGCCAAATCCTCTGCTTTCACTGATCTCCAGTCTGGTCTACTTGCTTTTACCTTCTCTGCAATCTCTTTCTTTAGTCCATTCATGAAAGCACTTGCTAATACCCTCTCACTAGTCTTATTTTCGGGAATAAATCCCATTTCTGACCAAGTTCTCTTTAGTGCCCAAAAGTAATCTTTGGGGTCTTCTTCCTTACCTTGAACCCGGTCTTCTAGTGTAACCTGCCTCTCTGCCTGTCTGTCTTTACGTGCCTTTACCAATGCTGCTGCGAATAGGACTCCGGCTGCTGCATCATTAGATTCTGCATCTACGGGTCCGGTCTTATTGGCATACTGTTTTTTTGTCTCATCTATCAACCTATCATAGCGGGCTTCATCTGCCAATTTTCCCTTAATTACCCCCTGTAGATCCAACCTAGTTGCATTGTACGTATCCTGTATGGTTCTTATCATTCTGGCAAAACCCATAGGGGACTGGGACGGATCTGGCAGCTGGGAGATAAACGCCAACTGCTCTGAAGGACTCCATGGTCTATACATTAACATTGTGTGAGTTTCCTGTCCTGGGACTTGCTGGTCCGCTTCCGGTGCACCTGGGGCTCCCGGTATTATTATTGTTCTCATTGGAAAAAGACTAGCTGGGTGGGGTCTCGGTCCTCCACATGCCACACAGATGTCTACTGTCAAGGGGTTCTGCTGTCTACATCTGGGGCAAACCCAACAATTGGGTTCCTGGGAATTCTGATACTGGGGTGGGGGTGATGTCGGGAGCGGACAGGGAGGAAAATCTGTCATTCCAGTTTTTGTCAGTCTGTAACATCCGTCTCCTAGTTCTTCAATCTTTCCTTCAAAATAAGCGCATGCATTCATCCATACATCCACTGTCTTCAACAGACCCTTATCTTTCAGCCATCCATGATAGGAGTTAGAGAAGGATTTCCATTTCTCTCCATTCATCTCTCCATTCTCATTCATTCCCGCTTTACACAATATTTTGTCAATTCCAATCAGTGCCTGTTTCCCTTCTCTGCGTACTACTAAGTCTTAGGCTGTAATGCCTTCCTTGGCATTTTGGTTCCCCATTCTTTTGGTTCTCCTCACCTAGAAGAGACTCCTCAGTCACTTAGACAATGGTCACTTAGACAATGGGCCACAAAGGTTTCTGAACCATTCCACTACTAGCCTTCCAGGACTTATACACCAGCCAGAAAAACAGACCAAAAACACCGATCCCGAGACACACCCACAACACAATCATCGGATCCATACTTTCATTCTTAAGTTCTACAAAGGATAGAAGGCAGGACTGTCAATTTATCTGAGGGATTCTACTGGTTCAAAAGGACCTGAGCCAGACAACAATCTGTGAATTACCTGGGGAGCCGACCGCTCGGGGGTGAGGGAGTCTCTTCTATGCAGTGATTTAATTAGGTAGAATATAACAGTTATTCTTACTTCACCAACAGAGAGCTTCACTCGTCCCACGTCTCGGACCGGTCGAGCACCCCTGGGTAGATTAACTCAAGGTCCCTGTTCGAGGCGCCAGCTGTCGTCACTGCATTCTGGGTCTTCTATCCTTTGGATTACGATATCGGAGAGAATGAGACACAGGACAGGATGTTTGTGTCTAAACATGCTCTAAACTTTATTACAAAACACAGGGTTAATATACACCCTGAAGGCAGGAAACGGATTTGCCATATATGGTTCGATTATACAGTTTAGCTGAACAAGCGAAAAAGCTAGTTTCTGTATACTTTAAAATATTTAATTAGACGTATCTGGCTAGCAAGGCCACGTTATCTTCTTGCAAGAACACATTATTGCTACAAGAAGAAACATCTGGCCAGGGAGGACACGTTATCTTCTTAGCAAGGACACGCTATTGATACAAGAAAGGAACATTTCAGCTTACTGTTATTTTCACCTAAAGTAACTATCAAACTTATATAGCATAGATGGGGTCTTTAAACTTGAGGGACTCCATCTTCTGCCATAACAGATATGAAAAAACTTGTGACAGATTCCCTTTAAGTACTAAGTTTTGATAAACACATGACAACAACTTATTTATAACCTGATACATTTTTGCAGTGGGTTTTCCAACAGTTCTGATCCTTACATAATAGCAAAAAATGGAGAAGGACACATATTCATGGTTATGTAATCTAATAGGCATTCAAATTGCATAATTGCGAAGATGGCAAGTTAGTTTAGTTCACAACTACAATACATGACTAGTTTTTTTGTTGTTGTTTTTTGTCGGCAGTTAACTGAGCTACAGAGGAAAGTAGAGGTTCTCCTGCTCTGTTGTCCTGGTAGTATGCAGGGCAGAAAATTGTGTTCTTGATAGGTTTGTTCTCCTGGAAGAAATAGATGTCTCAGGTTTATTGCTTACTGAGGCAGGCCGGCAGTGTATGTGGCAGATGACTGCAGTGTATGATATAGCACAAGATGGTCCAATGAATGTCCTGTCTGCTGCTGTAATAATTACAGATATTTGTAGACATAGCCCCAGATATCAGGGGCCAGGGCAAATTTTCTTTTAATCTTAATCCTGGTTATTTGCTTAAAAAGAAATCCAGAGTATAATATTTTTTTGTTCCATTTGCTATTTCTCACTGCAGAATAAAGCCAGATCTGTTCCATATTTCAGCAATAAAAATCCAGAAATTTGAACTGAACGTGGAAAATATTGGCCTCCTTTTCCATTCTGTTGCAGTATGTCAGTCAAGCTATTCACACTAGGTGTCTGTGAAGAATAGTATTAGTAAATTACAGGCCTGCTATTTAAAACCGTGGTTCTCTGTCAGACTTATCACCTATAAGACTGTTCCAAAATCAGACATTTCTTCCGTTTTCATTCCGTTGCAGTGTGTCAGTCAAGCTATTCACACTAGTTGTCTGTGAAGAATAGTATTAGTTAGTGTTGAGCGAGTATGTTTTGTCCGAGTATGCTCGGGCCGAGCTCCGAGTATTTATAGCTGCTCGGTGATATGGTTGAATCGCTCCCGTGTGCATGATTTGCAACTGTTTGACAGTTTTATTACATGTGAGGAATGTGTAAGAAATAGACATTCCTCACATTTAATAAAACTGTCAAACAGTTGCAAATCATGCAAACGGGAGCGATTCAACCATATCACCGAGCAGCTATAAATACTCGGAGCTCGGCCCGAGCATACTCGGCGAAAGGGTTAATATAACATACTCGCTCAACACTAGTATTAGTAAATTACAGGCCTTCTATTTAAAACTGTGGTTCTCTTTCAGGCGTATCACATGTATAACAGCGTTCCAAAATCAGCCATTTCTGCCTTCCATTTCATTGCAGTGTGTCGGTCAAGCTATTCACACTAGGTGTCTGTGAAGAATAGTATTAGTAAATTACAGACCTGGTATTTAAAACTGTGGTTCTCTGTCAGACATATCACCTATTGTTACGGATCCGGGTGGTGGAACCTCTGTGCTGCGGTGCAAGGAGGGACCAGAGGGGCGTAACTAGGTATCAACTTGGACCGACTAAGGTCGTACGGCGGCTCAATCGACTCCGTGACCAGGGAAGGACCGAGCAGAGGGACCAGGTGCTACTCTGGGGACCGACCTTGTATGAGAGCAGGTGAGTCCCACGGGTCAGAGGTGAGTCCCACGGCAGGCAGGCTGACGGGTGATCCGGGCAGGTGGACTGGCAGGCACGGCAGGTAACAAGCAGGAGCCTCCAGGTAGGCGGGCTGGTAGGCACGGCAGGAAACAGGCAGGTGCTTCTAGGTAAGCGGGCTGGCAGGCACGGCAGGTAACAAGCAGGAGCCTCCAGGTAGGCTGGCTGGTAGGCACGGCAGATAACAGGCAGGAGCTTCTAGGTAAGCGGGCTGGCAGGCACGGCAGGTAACAAGCAGGAGCCTCCAGGTAGGTTGGCTGGTAGGCACGGCAGGTAACAGGCAGGTGCTTCTAGGTAAGCGGGCTGGCAGGCACCGCAGGTAACAGGCAGGTGCTTCCAGGTAAGCGGGCTGGCAGACACGGCAGGTAACAGGCAGGGCCCATAGACAGACTGGCGGACTGGACGGTAGACAGACTGTTGGGCTGGAGGGTAGACAAGCTGGCGGGCAGGACTGGTAGTCAGGCTGGCGGGCAGGACTGGTAGTCAGGCTGGCGGGCTGGACTTGTAGTCAAGCTGGCGGGCTGGACTGGTAGTCAGGCTGGCAGGCTGGACTGGTAATCAGGCTAGCAGCGGGACCTGAGGGCTGAAGCAGAGTTTAACACACAAAGCTACAACCTTGCACGGGCACCTCCATTTTGGAGGAGGTGCCTTTTATATGAGAGGTCCTCGGGCCATTGGCCGGGGACTACTTAGGACGGCGCGCGCAGCCCCTTTAAGAGGGATGGAGCGCGCGCGCGTGTGCCCTAAGCACAGTGCCCGAGAAGCTGTGCGCGCCGGCAGCAACAGAGGCAAAAGCACCGGAGGACGCCGGGCAGGGAGTGCGGGGGTAAGTGGTACGGCGTCTCTGCCTGACAAGGGGGCAGAGACGCCAATACTGCAGTACACCTATAAGACTGTTGCAAAATCAGACATTTCTTCCATTTCCATTCTGTTGCAGTGTGTCAGTCAAGTTAGTCACACTAGGTGTCACACCAGGTGTGGGAAAGACTTAGTGCAACACAGAGGGAAAAGGGAAAGGGAGCCCAGACACTAGGGAAAGGGGGAAGTGGAGACCTGCTAGTCTGATTTGGTGTCACCCTGTCTCAACTAGCATTCCTATATTGCCTCTTCAGCAATCGCCGCACCCGTGCCTCGCCCTACTCTCCCTGGCGCATGGCTACGGCTAGGGATGGGAGGAGATCAGCACTAGTCAACCTCCGCTAAACTCTACAGAAAACAAGGGTAGACAAAACGGGGAAAATGGCTTAGCTTTAGATGAACTCCAAATAAGCACACGGCCTCAAGCTCCAGAGAGGACGACGTACTGTTCCTGCTAAGCTTCACAATTTGAAATGAGTATCACCGGCGACTCCCTCTCAGACACACCAGGTATATATACACCCAGGCCACAGAGATAATTAGCAAGAGAGAGGTAGCCGCTCGGTCCTAAAGACAGCCTCTTATCTAAGGAGCTGTCTGCAATGCCAAACATAGAGATCTCCTGCAACCCACTGCAAGGTGACTGTCTGTCACCTCTGACACACCGTGACAGTACCCCCCCCCCTCTACTAGTGGTCTCTGAACACTCAGGACCAGGTTTCTCAGGAAAGAAAAGAGGTGTGGAATGAGCAAACCAATCTGGGAGCGTTCACCTCTGATGCTGAAACCCACATCCTCTCCTCTGGACCACAGCCTTTCCAGTGCACCAAGTATTGTAGAGAACAACGTTGGAGATGAGAATCTACAATCCTCGAAATCTGGAGCTGCAGATTACCATCAACGATTACTGGGGGCGGTGGTAGAGATGAGGGCTCAAGAGGTTCCACATACCTTTTGAGTAAGGACCTGTGGAACACATAGTGGACCTTAAAGGCCTGAGGAAGGTCAAGACAAAACGCTGCTGGGTTAATGACGGTGGTTATTTTATAGGGACCAATAAACCTAGGTCCTAGCTTCCAAGAAGGAACTTTCAATCTTATATTCCTGGTAGACAACCACACAAAGTCATCACATTCAGGTCCGGACCTGGCAAGCGTTTTCTGTCAGCCATACGTTTGTACCTGTCTCCCATGGTCTTTAAATTACACAGAACACCCTGCCATACCGAGGAGAGCAACGAAGCAAACCGTTCCTCCGCAGGAACTCCTGAAGCTCCTCTCCCACTGAGGGTACCAAACTGTGAATGTTAACTGTATGCACCGAAGAACGGTGACCAGCCAGTGGATTCTTGCCAATGATTATTGATGCCAAATTCTGCCAGCGGTAAGTAGAATGACCTATTCTCCTGATTTTCGGTGACGAAACACCTGAGGTATGTCTCCAAGTTCTGATTGGTCAGAACGAGCATGTCATTCGACTAAGGTTGGAATGCAGAGGAAAAGGACAGCTGCACCCCAGTTGAGAACAGAATGCCTTCCAGAACATGGAAATAAACTGGGTCCCCTGATCAGACACCACATTGGAGGGAGCCCCATGAAGCTTCCCAATCTCATTTATGAACACCTGAGCAAGTGTCTTGGCATTGGGAAGTGCAGGTAATGCGTTGAAGTGAACCATTTTACTGAACCTATCTGCTACCACCAAAACCACCTTTTTGCCTGCAGAAACCGGTACGTCAGTAATAAAATCCATGGACAAGTGTGTCCATGGCCTACTAGGCCATGGACAAGTGTGTCCATGGCCTACTAGGGATAGGTAGAGGAAGAAGAGTACCAGACGGACGGGTATGTGAAACCTTAGAACACGCGCAAATACTACAAGCAGCTACATGTTCAATTACATCCCGATGCAACCCCTGCCACCAAAAACGACGAGAGAGGAGGTCCGTGGTTGCCTTACCACTTGGATGCCCAGCAAGTACAGAGTTATGATGTTCCTTGATTACTTTGCCTGCGCAGATCAGATGGTACAAATAACTTTCCTGAGGGGCAGGAGGCAGGGGCGTCCACCTGAGCCTCCAACACTTCACCTTCCAGCTCAGGATAAAGAGCCGAAATGACTACCCCCTTCTGTAATATCGGGGCAGGGTTCTCACGGTCACCACCACCAGGGAAGCTTCGGGACAAGGCATCAGCCTTGACATTTTTGACCCCTGGATGAAAAGTGACAACAAAATTGAACCTAGTAAAAAACAGGGACCATCTGGCTTTCCTAGGGTTGAGACGTTTAGCTGACTGGAGATATGACAGGTTCTTATGGTCAGTACTAACAGTAATAGGATGGACAGCCCCCTCCAACCAATGTCGCCATTCCTCAAATGCCAATTTGATCGCCAAAAGTTCCCTATTACCCACGTCATAATTTCTCTCAGCCAAAGACAATTTTTTAGAAAAGAAGGCGCATGGACACCATTTACCAGGTGACGAACCCTGAGACAACACAGCCCCAATCCCGACATCCGAAGGATCGACCTCCACAATAAAGGGTTGTGAAACATTGGGTTGACTGAGTATACACACATGGTCAAAATTGTTGGTACCCCTCATTTAATGAAAGAAAAACCCACAATGGTCACAGAAATAACTTGAATCTGACAAAAGTAATAATAAATTAAAAATCTATGAAAATAAACAAATGAAAGTCAGACATTGCTTTTCAACCCTGCTTCCACAGAATTTAAAAAAAAATTAAACTCATGAAATAGGCCCGGAGAGAAATGATGGTACCCCTGAAAATAATGTGACAAAAGGGACAGGCCTATCTGCAGAGACCCCCATATTGGCAACCTGTAACCGCCTATGCTGTTGCTGTACCTCACCACGGAGGTCATTCACCTCCAGAGACAGCCTATACAGCCGCTCTGCAAGATCTGCAACTGAATCCATACCAAAAGGAGAAAGGAAAAAAAAAAAAGGTGCACGCCCAAAAACTCACAAAGGAAAAAAAACAAAGCTGTCAGTTCAATTTTTTTTTTTTTTCTTTTCAAAACGTGCTCAGCCGGTTATAATATCACGGCAGGTGTGGGAAAGACTTAGTGCAACACAGAGGGAAAATGGAAAGGGAGCCCAGACACTAGGGAAAAGGGGAATTGGTGACCTCCTAGTCTAATCTGGCGTCACCCTGTCTCAACTAGCTTCCCTATATTGCCACTTCAGCAATCGCCGCACGCGTGGCTCGCTCTACTCTCCCTGGCGTATAGCTATGTCTAGGGATGGTAGGAGATGAGCACTAGTCAACCTTCGCTAAACTCTATAGAAAACATAGAAAACAAGGGTAGACAAAACGGGGAAAATGGCTTAGCTTTACATGAACTCCAAATAAGCACATGGCCTCAAGCTGCAGAAAGGACGACGTACTGCTCCTGCTAAGCTTCACAAGTAGAAATGAGTATAACCAGCGACTCCCTCTCAGACACACCAGGTATATATACACCCAGGCCAGAGAGCTAACTAGCAAGAGAGAGGTAGCCGCTCGGTCCTAAAGACAGCCTCTTATCTAAGGAGCGGTCTGCAATGTCAAACGTAGAGATCTCCTGCAACCCACTGCAAGGCGACTGTCTGTCACCTCTGACACACCCGTGACACTAGGTGTCTGTGAATAATGACATTAGTAAATTACAGGCCTGCTATTTAAAACTGTGGTTCTCTGTCAGACATATCACCTATAAGAGTGTTCCAAAATCAGCCATTTCTTCCATTTTCATTCCGTTGCAGTGTGTCGGTCAAGCTATTCACACTAGGTCTCTGTGTAGAATAATATTAGTAAATTACAGGCCTGCTATTTAAAACCGTGGTTTTCTGTCAGACATATCACCTAAAATAGTGTTTCAAAATCAGCCATTTCTGCCATTTTCATTTCATGGCAGTGTGTCGGTCAAGCTATTCACACTAGGTCTCTGTGTAGAATAATATTAGCAAATTACAGGCCTGCTATTTAAATCCGTGGTTCTCTGTCAGACATATCACAAATAACTGCGTTCCAAACTCAGCCATTTCTCGTGAACGTGGAAAATATTGTCCTCCATTTAAAATGGGCAAGGTGCGTGGCAAGGGACGGGGAAGTGGACGCGATGGTGATGGTGCATGCAGAGGCTGAGGACGTGGCCGTGGGCAAGCTGAAATTGTGCCCGAAATGTTGCCTTTTAGGCTCGGGGAGACGGAAGCTTTCTGCAATGTGATGGCGATGACATTTCCCGCATTACACGAGTAAGCGTCCCACAACATTAGACGTGCCCTCAACAACGCAGTCACTGGGAAAGTACACCTAACCACGGACAGGTGGACAAGTGTTTGTAGGCAGGCATGGTACATCTCACTGATGGCACACTGGGTTAATATAGCGGAATCCGGGACCAAGTCAGACCTTGGAATGGAACAGGGCCCTGGGTCAATCAGGGCTGCCCCCACATTCTACAGCTCCTGAATCTCTTCCTCCTCTTCAGCCTCCATCTTTGAAATGACCACGTCAGTTGCAAGCTGGAGGCACTGCAGCACTGTCTCGGCCAAGCGGCAACAGGCTGTGATGAAACTAATATGCTTAGGTGACAAAACCGCACGACGCTGAAGAGTTGTGGACAGCTCTGAAAGAGCAGGCAGATCTGTGGCTGACACCGCTGACCCTATAGCCAGGCATGGTCGTGTGTAACGATGACTGGAACCTAATGGCGGCTCTGAGGTGATGCGAGCTCACACACATACTATGCCTGGCCCATGTGCTTAACCTCATGGTTCAGCAGTTTCTCAAAACCTACCCGGATCTGCCAGATCTGCTTGTCAAAGTACGCCACCTGTGTTCCCATTTTAGAAAGCTACAGCTTCCACCGCCCTTGCCATGCTTCAGCAGCGTTTGCAGCTTCCAGCTCACCCTCTGATCTGCGATGTACCCACAAGTTGGAACTCTACATTGCAGATGTTGGGAAGGATTTATGAGCAGAAGAGGGCAGTTGTTGAGTACCAGCATCAACAAGGCCGTCGGTATTCAGGTCAGACTCCACACATCCGCACATCAGGAGTGGACATGGATGTCAGACATATGTACCATCCTCCAAAACTTTGAGGACTCCACCAAGATGGAGAGCGGTGATGACACCATAATTAGCGTCACCATCCCGCTTCTCTGTCTTCTGAAACGCTCTCTGCTCACAATTAAAGAGCACGATGAGATGGAGCAAGGAACCATACAGGGTGATTCCACACAGCCCAGCCTCATCTCATCCCATCGTGGATTAGGTGACAATGAGGAAGAGGAGGAGGAAGAACAGGAGCTAGTTTCCTGCACTACAGACGATACTACCTGTACAACTGTCATACGATTGGGGCGTGACCTTTTACTTCTGTAGCCCTCGGTGACACCCTGCCCTACCTCTCGGGCCCCCTCCTGTCTTGTGGTGAGTCTCTATGGGTATTATTATTTCTATTGTAACCCTAATGTTGGTGCATACTTCCCACTGAGGCTGTAAAATCTTACCTAGATATAGTAACTAATGCACATATATATTTACCTGTATCATCCATATTGGATATTTTGGGGCATAGTGTCGCTTGACCTGATCCATTTTTCCCATGTCTTGTTGTTTCTACTATGTATTTTACACTATTGTCATTTTAATGAGAATATTTTCTAATAAAATCTATTTTATGCCATAAATACTCATGTTTCTCCTTTATGATATCTTGCTTCTTGAGTAGGCTTCTTTGTGGTTTGGCCCAGCATTGCCTTACCGGTCCCTTATTCCGCTTTGTATATAATATGTGGGTCTTTTTTGTTTAACAACTGTCATACTGTCTGTTCAGTAGGACAGGGAGGAGGAGGAAGAGGAGGAGAATGAGGAGGAGAGCATGGTCAGTCATACTCTTGGTGAGGACACGGAAGTATTACCTTTTTGCAGTCTGGCACACATGGCTGAGTTTATGTTACTCTGCCTTTCCCGTGATCCTCGCGTTGTCCAAATTTTGGGTGACAGTCATTATTGGTTAGTGACACCTCTAGCCCCACGCTACAAGGAGAACTTTCTTTCTCTTATTCCCGTTCAGGACAGGCTTAATAAAATGGTGCAGTACGAGAAGGCCCTGGTTGCGGAATTATTTAAAAAATTCCCATCTGAAAATGCGGGCGGCTGAGGTCACAGTTCGTTGGACAACCAAAGAGTACAGGCGAGAGTGACACAAATGCAATCCAGCAGAGGCAGGAGAACACTGTCAAAGTTCTGGGACAGTTTTCTCAGGCCCTCCCATTGCACAGGCCTTGAGGCATGAGGTACTTTCCCAAGGAGGGAAAAGTTTCGGAAGATGGTGAGGGAGTACCTTGCCGACAGTACCAATATCCTCCAAGATTCCTCTGTGCCTTATAATTGTTGAGTATCCAAGCTGGACACATGGCATGAACTGGCTCTCTACGCCTTGGAGGTCCTGGCCTGCCCTGCCGCTAGTGTTTTGTCAGAGCGGGTTTTTAGTGCCACCGGTGGAATTATCACCAATAGGCTTCACACCCACATGGTTATATGATTCCTTATTTTGTCTATTTGCTCTTGTCCTCCTCCTTCTCCTCATCCTCATCCTCCACATTCTCCTCTATATCAACACCTTATCTACCATATCACCATATCTACGTCTCTTGCAAGGGACATTGGAGGTCCATCAAATTTTTGGCAGTCGTTGCATTCACTGCATAGGCGAACAGTATGGGAGACCCACTTCCTAATAATGGGAACATTGTTTTTAGGAGGCCCTCTGACCTCTATGTCTCTTGCAAGAGGCATTGGAGTTCCTCCAAATTTTTGGCAGCTGTTGCTTCACTGCATAGGCAAACAGTATGGGAGACCCACTTCCTAATAATGGGAACATTGTTTTCAGAAGGTCCTCCGACCTCTACGTCTCTTGCAAGGGGCAATGGAGTTCCTCCAAATATTTGGCAGCAGTTGCATTTACTGCATAGGCAAACAGTATGGGAGACCCACTTACTAATAATGGGAACATTGTTTTCAGGAGGCCCTCCTACCTCTACGTCTCTTGCAAGAGGCATTGGAGTTCCTCCAAATTTTTGAAAGCCATTGCATTCACTGCATAGGCAAACAGTATGGGAGACCCACTTACTAATAATGGGAACATTGCTTTCAGGAGGCCCTCCTACCTCTACGTCTCTTGCAAGAGACATTGGAGTTCCTCCAAATTTTTGACAGCCGTTGCATTCACTCCATAGGCAAACTGTATGGGAGACCCATTCCTTTTTAATGGGAACAAGTCATACTCGTTACTGTAGCCCAGCTCTATGTGTCTTTAAATTGTTAGTGGGGTTTTTACTAAATTTTGGCAGCCGTTGAACTCACTGCATACCCTATAACTGTATAGCAGACCCTCTCCTTTCTAATGGGAACATGTCATTACTGTGGCCCAGCTCTATGTGTGTTTAAATTGTTAGTGGGGTTTTTCCTAAATTTTGCCAGCTGATTGACTCACTGCATACCCTATAACTGTATAGCACACCTTCTCCCTTCTAATGGGAACATGTCGTTACTGTGGCCAAGCTCTTTGTGTGTTTAAATTGTTAGTGGGGTTTATCTTAAATTTTTTCAGCCATTGGACTCACTGCATACCCTATAACTGTATAGCAGACCCTCTCCTTTCTAATGGGAACATGTCATTACTGTGGACCAGCTCTAGGTGTTTTTCAATTGTTAGTGGGGTTTTTCCTACATTTTGGCAGCCGTTGGACTCACTGCATACCCTATAACTGTATAGCAGACCCTCTCCTTTCTAATGGGAACATGTCATTACTGTGGCCCAGCTCTATGTGTGTTTAAATTGTTAGTGGGGTTTTTCCTAAATTTTTTCAGCCGATTGACTCACTGCATATGACGCGCCCCATGGGCCGTGGGGTACCCGGTGCCGGGCCGGTAAATGCTGGGGGATGTCACAGTGGCGATGACCCGGTCCGTAACCCAGGGCGGTCATTCAATAGGGGATTATTTACAGGGGATTATAGTTTATAAAGTTTGTGACGCCACCTGTGGTATGCGGCTAGAGGAGCCGCCGCTGCGGAGGAGGTCCTCTGGAGCCGATGTTACTGCAGCAGGGATGGTGTGGCTCTCCACAGGTAGAGCCTAGCTCCAGGGCAGTGTAGATGGTGAAAGTTATGCTGGCCGTTGTAGTGCAGGGGCGATGGCGCAGCAAGAAACACAGAGACAAGGAAGTGCACTCCTTAGGGTCTTTACTCACGGTTATTGCAGTCCAAGTTACAGGCGCCAAAGTAACTTCCTTCGTCGTGCGGCGCTTACTCAGTGAGGGGTTCTGTCCACCCTCAGGTATCTCTGGAGTACTTAGCAGGACCCCCTTCTGTGTCCTCTCTCTGGCCGTCTCCCTGCAACTCATACCAAGTGGCCCAATCCGGTACCTGCGGGCCTTGTCGGGCGACGTCTGTTCCGTCCCCTGGATCCTCTATAGCTACCTTCTTGGTGAGACTGATATGGAATGTTGGCTACAGGACATGAAATACTGCAGCCTCCGGTTTCTAGTTAAGACATAGAGTTCTCTGCTAGCTGAGGGACCGGTCCCCTTTGTGTGGCCTGACCCCTCCACCTCCCGGTAGATTCGGGCGTACGGGTGGCCTCTCGCACTGCCCGTACCCCTGGGGTCCCTTCTGTTCCCTTCCTGGAGCCCTCCTGCTCCCTCTCCTCTTTCTTCAGTCCTGGGCCTCTCCTCAGGCCCTCTGCCTGAGCAGAGCTCCTGCAGAGCCCTGCTCCACTCCTCTCACTGTAGACTGTTCTCTCTCTCTCCTCAGACTGAACTGGCCTCTCTTCCTAAGATGGCTTCCCTTGTTATAACTTCCTCTCATGTGCTCCCCTAAGCTACTTCCTCCACCCACACCCACTACATGGTTCCCCCCTCTCTGGGTTCCCCCCCACTCCAGCCAGGAAAGGGGCTCAGCAAGAACCAGAGGCATCTTGCCCCTCCTGCTGGCCTGGAGTGGTGTGTTGGATGCAGGTGTTAGGGTCCTGAGCTGTACTCCTTCCTTACCTGAGAGTGAGATACCACACCTCTGGTTGAGATGCAGCACCTCTGTGGTGACCGAACCCTCAGGGGTGCCACACATGCCCTATAACTGTATAGCAGACCCTCTCCTTTCTAATGGGAACATGTCATTACTGTGGACCAGCTCTATGTGTTTTTAAATTGTTAGTGGGGTTTTTCCTAAATTTTGGCAGCCGTTGGACTCACTGCATACCCTGTAACTGTATAGCAGACCTACTCCTTTCTAATGGGAACATGTCGTTACTGTGGCCCAGCTCTATGTGTGTTTAAATTGTTAATGTTTTTTTTTTATGTTTTATTGTGAGTCCGTAAAAGTGGCGTAATACCTGTGACAACATTGTTGACAGCAGTGACCCGAGAGTCAGAAATGCTTCCAGGGATCTTCACTATGCTGTTCCCATGTCATTTGAGCACTGTTCCCATCGATTTGGACAATTTTAAACCCTCTGCAGACCACCGGGGGGAGCCGCCTGAAAAATGCTCGAGTTTCCCATAGACTTACATTGGGCTCATTACTTGGACCGATCACTTCAGCAATCCAATTTGCTCGACCCGAGCAACAAGTACCCGAGCATTTTAGTGCTCGCTCATCACTAATTGATAACTTTATATCTGGTATCCATTGCTTGAATTCGGAAAACTCCACAACCTTTACAATATGCAAATGAGGTGTTAAGTGCTTTGTCACGCCCAGAACATTTAACAAAACACTACCCCCATAGGTTCTTTTGATACTTAGCTCCTCGCTCTCTATAAGTGATGGCTTTTTTAATCTGATTTTCCTGATAAAAATGTCTATATTTTTATATGAATTTAGAAAATGGTGGTCGTGTTTATGCTTTTCATCTGTGGGTATATTAACTAATCGGATAATATCAGTTGTAATCATTTGAAGCTTATGGGGGAAAAATAATCTATGTGGAAAACCGCTCTATGTGAAATGCATGGACATGCCAAGTCCCAGAGTCCAAGTCTTAGAGTCCCATGAGACAAGATGCAAAATTTAGACTTGCACCCCCACCAGCAATTTGTTCAGATATATGGGTTTCTGTGGTGTTCTAGATCCTATAAAGATATATATGTATTTGCTCCCTCATAAAAACAGACTACAGATAAAATACATAAATTATCATTTTCTAAGTAATACTTTTAAATAGTAGTCATAAAGTTACCAGATAATAAATATCACCATATTGTTACAAAACAAAGTCCACTGTACCAAGACTAATATACCAAAAATGAAACACAAAAAGGGGATAAATACCGCCATACAATGACTATATATTATCACCACACCGTGTCTTAATATACCATATTTTTTGGACCATAAGACGCACTTTTTTCCCACAAATTTGGGAGGAAAATGGGGGCTTCGTCTTATGGTCCAAACGTAACTTATCGGTGGTGGTGGAGCGGGATCGCCCTCCATTCCCTCCCTCCATCAGGAAGGCAGGGGCGGCAGCAGCAGAAGAAGAGGTGAGGCGGGCCGGTATCTGGCTGGGGGCTGGGGCCTGGCTAGGTGCCAGGGCCGGTGTCTTGCTGTGAGCGGCATGAGCGGCTTTCTGGTGGCTGCGGCCATGTTCCTGAAGCTGTGATCTGCAGGAAAATGCGCTCTACCATGCTGGCGGCCATTTTCCTGTAGATCACAGCTTCAGAAAGATGTCTGTGGGCCCCGGAAGCTGCTCACGCCGCTCTGCCACGCCGCTCACAGCAAGATACCAGCCCCGGTACCAGGCCCCCAGCACCAGGCACCAGGCCCCCAGCCCTAGGTACCAGGCCCCCAGCCACCAGGCCCACAGCGCCAGGCCCCCATCACCAGGCACCAGGCCCCCAGCGCCAGGCACCAGGCCCCCAGCCCCAGGCCCCCAGGCACTAGGCCCCCAGCCCCAGGCACCAGGCCCCCAGGCAATAGGCACTGGCCCCCAGACAGGCCCCAGCCAACAGCCAGTCACCGGCCCCCCAGACAGGCACCGGCCCCGCAGCATCTCACCTATTCTGCTGCAGCCACTGGGTTCCTGATGGATGGAACGGAGGGCCCTGCGATCCTGCTTCACCACAACTCCCCACTGCTGGAGCACCGGCTTCTCGCATACAGGGTCCGCAGCATTCCTCCATTTATGCCGGCTTTCTGAAGGACCCTGCCTCCTGTGACCCTCGCTCCGCCGTCCCCCCAGGTAAGATACCTATTCAGACTATAAGATGGTCCCCATCTTATAAAAAATATTTTCCACCCCAAAATTTGGGGTGTGTTGCGTCTTATGGTCCGGTGCGTCTTATAGTCCGAAAAATACGGTAATCATCATCCTGTTACTGAACAAAATCCACTATACCTAGACCAATATACCAATAATATCCCATACAAGGCAAGGGATAAATAATCCCACACCATGACCAGACCACATATTACCACCACATTGTAACTGAATAATACCATTATACTGACCATTATAAAAATTACATAGTACTAACACTCATACTATGACCAGTGACATACAAAAGAGCTCTGTAGATACAGTAGTACATAGTCCAGTTAAATTCAGCGACTTACTGGTAACACCTCCATTTGAAGTAATTCATTTTCGCTTTTCTTCTTCATCCGGACTCATCTCTGCAGAAAGAATTGTCCACCAAATTGCTTTATATAGTAATTTTGTCCCCCACTTGCTTCTACAACCTAATACTGTATATTTCTCATTCTAGCCCACAAACAGTAATTATGTCACCCATCTTGTAATAATATCGCTCATCCTGAACCCCATTATGTAATAATATCCCCCATCCTGGCCCTTATACTGAATTAATATCCCTCATCCTGTAATAATATTCCCTGTCCTGGACCCCATTTTGTAATAATTTCCCTCGTCCTGTACCCCATCCTCTAACACTATCTACAGTCCTGGCACTCTTCTCCAACACATTTAAAAAACAAAACAAAATGAGTCTTCTTACTTGTCCCCACTGCCACGGCCCATGACATGCAGGTTCTCCTCCTACTGCGTAGTCAGCACAGAGGTGATGGTTGGCGTATGGCAGTGACACCATGCTCCACCCGTGACTGGAACGCTAACGTCAGCTACGGTCCTCTGATAGGCTTATGGCTTATATAGCTATCACGGTGCAGGAAGCTAGTGACTCTCTGTGTCCAGTTGCGGTCACTCTTCCACGGGTCTGGTCTCAGACCCTCCTCCATGGGCCTGGGCGCGGTCACTCTTCCACGGGTTCGCAAACTTATGGGGCAAACAAAAAAACCCTATATAGGTGTGATCCTATATTACAAATGTGCCTATCTCATGAAGGTGAAACGGTAGAGTCTTAACATAGATAAACTCCACCACCAGATCACACCAGAACTAGCATGATTACAACCAAATAGTAGAACACAAGCAAAGCAAAACTCAATATGCAAGGTCTACTCTCTAAGTATGGCCATATGGAACCAAACAGCTAACTTAGTACATTATAGATCAGCCAAACAAATGTAGATGTTTGAGGCCATCAATATTTGTTGTGGTTAGACTCAACACATAACCACACATGAATCATTCCACCATATATTTAAGTATAAAGAGGCACCATCAATATACAATCTACTTATCTGATCCTCTATTACTGGTGGTATAAAATAGGCGGGCTCCCGACGCGTTTCCCTTTAGTCATCAGGGGAGTTCATTTGCCCAGATTTATGCCCCCATCCTCTTGGATGTATTAGAAGGCTGATGTGCTCACAGAAATGACCACAGTGTAATTTATACACGTGCTGCACGCTAAGGCCAGTGGCGCGCTTCCGGGTATGACGCAATATCCTATGCGCGGCCCATACTGAGGCCAGACATGACTCCTGATCCGGTCGATGGACCGCAAGTGGAGTGCACAGCTTCTGCGCATGCGCAGACGGTATTCAGTAGATTTCCTTCCTCATACCTCATGCTAGCAGGGGGCGTTTCAACTAATACAGGCTTTCCACAGTGACGCTCCGGATGCAGAGCTCCTTCCGATATATCTGCATCTATATTAATGTGATCCAGCGAACTCAAATCACAATATGCATGAGGTCATAAGGGATCACATACCACGGAGTAAAGTGTAGTACCTAATCACCGTAATTAAATGGATACACAGAACAAACGCAAGGATCACTGAAGTCCAGAAATTAGAGATGACCTATGTATAATCTCACATCGCAAAGGAATATGATACCACATGAATTGCAGTAGGGGCCCCTGAGCACGCATGAACCCGACCAAAGTGAAGTAGGGCAGAAGTACAAAGTGGGAATTAGGGAATGGAAATAGAAGAGGAACTATTGTTGCCCTAGAAATTAGCTAAGCTAGGTACTAGCCCTGCCTAACGCGGAGGTTGGCACCCTATGGGGTAAACGAGATTGGCGCCCCCACTCAACGGCGGCTGACCCTAAACTAGCTAGTCCCTGTTAAGCCCTCTTACTACAAAAAAGGAATGAAAGATAGTTGTTCATTAAGACCATGTGGTTGCAATGTTTTTAACCAGAAGATCCATTTGCATTCACTCTGTAGGATCTTTTGGTCCCAGTTGCCTCCTCTTACAGAAGGTATAATCCTGTCAATGTCCATGAACTGGATGTATCTGGTATCTCCACTGTGTGCTCCATTAACGTGATTAGCAATTGGAGTGTCACGCTTATTGATAATATCACGTATATGCTCTCTAATTCTTCTTCGGAACTCACGTTTTGTCTTACCCACATATTCAATGCCACAAAGGCATGTGGCCTTGTATATCACTCCAGTAGTACGACAGTTAATGAAATGTCGTATGGTATATTCCTTCCCAGTCACATTACTACGAAACGTCCTACCCTTTGTCAGAAATTCACAAGCATTACAGTTGCCACACCTGTAGCAGCCCTTGGCTTGGTTCCCAAGCCATGATGGATCAGGGGTATCCTTAAAATGGCTGTGGACCAACCTATTTTTAAGTGACCTGCCCTTGCAATAGGTGATCTGAGGAAATGGACCTACCGCTTCTCTGATGTCTGCATCCATAAGTAAAATGGGCCAATGACGTTCTAGGATCTCCCTAACCCCATTAGCTCACTGGAGAAAGTAGTGATAAACTTGGAAACACCCGACTCTTCCTTAACAGTTTTATGGGTTAGTAGAGCTTTTCGATCTTTTGACAGAGAGTTCTTATAGGCTTCCGTAAGAACATTTTTGGGATATCTTCTTTCAACAAACCGTTCACGTAAGTCACTGGCCAGTTTTTTAAAACATTAAGGTCTGAACAGTTTCTACGTATCCTCAAATATTGTCCCTTCGGGATACCCCTTTTAAGGGGGCCAGGATGACCACTCTCCCACCTCAAAAGAGAATTATCGGCGGTGAGTTTCCTATGATAGCTGGTACTCACTTCCCAGTTATCCTTTTTCTGAATGCAGACATCAAGAAACGGCAGTACACTGCGGTTACACTCGTACGTGAAGCGCAGACCAATGTCATTCATGTTAAGTTGTGCAACAAAATCACCAAAGAGAGACTCAGATCCTCTCCAAATGACAAATACGTTGTCAATGTACCGAAGCCAAATGACGACTCTGTCACAAAATGGGATAGCTGGTTCACAGAAGACCTTTGTTTCCTCCCACCAGCCCAGGAGCAAATTAGCATAAGAGGGAGCACAAGGGCTCCCCATTGCTGTGCCCCTGAGCTGGTGGAAGTACTTATTGTCAAAGAGAAAAAATTTTTTTGTGAGACAAAATTCAAGGGAACGTAGAACAAAGGTGTTATGTCTACTAAATTGACAGCCTCTGGTACCTAGGTAGTGGTCCACAGCTTTAAGACCCATGGCATGTGGAATAGGTGTATATAATGCTTCCACATCAATGCTACACAATACCATATCGGGTTCCAGGCAGATACCATCCAGTTTACTTAATAAATCTGTAGTGTCGCGAACATACGAGCTCAGGGACCCCACAAAAGGTTTAAGGATACAATCAAGATAAATACCCAAATTCTGTGTGAGACTATTCGTACCCGCCACAATGGGTCTACCCTTAAGAGGATTACACCCTTTATGTATTTTTGGAAGACAATAGAAAGTGGCCATAATAAGATACTGAGGACAAAGAAAATCTTTCTTTTTTATCTATGACTCCAGTGGCAACGCCCTCATCAACTAATTGCCTCAACTCCTTCAGCACACCTACCATGGGATTAGTGGCAACAACTTCATAACTCATACGATCCTTAAGCAATGTCATAAACATTTCTTTATAGTCAACGGTACTCATGACTACTATGTTCCCACCATTATCAGATTGTTTGATGGTGATCTTAGGGTCGCTCTCGAGACCACAAAGACTTTGCATTTCTAGTTTAGTAAGATTCTTTCTAGAGACAGAACTTATAGAGGGTAGGTCCATAATGTCTTTGGTGACCAGGTCGAGGAATACATCAATAGAT
The DNA here is from genome assembly GCF_046119375.1 of Phyllobates terribilis. Taxonomy (NCBI): domain Eukaryota; kingdom Metazoa; phylum Chordata; class Amphibia; order Anura; family Dendrobatidae; genus Phyllobates; species Phyllobates terribilis. The sequence continues at coordinate 520,393,661 of NW_027362764.1, forward strand.
CCAGGATGACCAGATTGTGGAGGCATGGTCCTGCTTTTATTTTTAAGGGTTGTAAAGGGGCCATTCCCATTAAAATTACAGTCACTATCACCCAGATGATAAAGGAATCTAACGTCTTGGAGCAAATCCTCTGCAATACCCAATTCAGAGCAAGTTTTTCTTTTTTCCCGATTGAAATGTTTCTTCCACCTTAACTTCCGAATAAAAAGATTAAGGTGCATAATGGTTTCAAAATGATTCAGGTCAGTTGTCGGGACAAAAGACAGTCCTTTACTTAGGACACACATCTCTGTATAATTAATGGGTCTAGAGGATAGGTTGATCACCTGAGACTTCTGCCGTGTGGAAGTAGCACTGTAGGGTTGGTTAGAATGGGGTTTAGGAAGAGGATTTTTGCCAAGTGAGGAAGCCCCAATCTCTAAAGGCCGCTGTTGGGATTCAGACGGTTGCGCAATCTGGGGATCCTGGATCTATTGATGTATTCCTCGACCTTTGTTCTGTGTATCCATTTAATTACTATGATTAGGTACTGCACTTTACTCCGTGGTATGTGATCCCTTATGACCTCATGCATATTGTGATTTGAGTTCGCTGGATCGCATTAATATAGATGCAGATATATCGGAAGGAGCTCTGCATCCGGAGCGTCTCTGTGGAAGGCCTGTATTAGTTGACACGCCCCCTGCTAGCGTGAGGTATGAGGAAGGAAATCTACTGAATACCATCTGCGCATGCACAGAAGCTGTGCACTCCACTTGCAGTCCATCGACCGGATCTTGTGTCATGTCTGGCGACAGTATGGGCCGCGCATAGGATATTGCGTCATACCCGGAAGCGTGCCGCCGGCCTTAGCGTGCAGCACGTGTATAAATTACACTGTGGTCATTTCTGTGAACACATCAGCCTTCTAATACATCCAAGAGGATGGGGGCATAAATCTGGGCAAATGAACTCCCCTGATGACTAAAGGGAAACGCGTCGGGAGCCCGCCTATTTTATACCACCAGTAATAGAGGATCAGATAAGTAGATTATATATTGATGGTGCCTCTTTATACTTAAATATATAGTGTCAAAAGGGAGATTAGAACCGAGTATCAGGTTGCTATGTATATATATCATAAATATCTGAATAATCTCCATACTACAACCTACTCTTAGGACCATATATCTCAGGCCATTTGTATACAGAACAATATATACCGAGGTGCCGAAGCAAGAAATACTACGAATGTATGGCCAATATCTTGAAAAAATAGAAAATCACTTTATTGAGAAAAACTTTTTAAAAAGATCATTAAAGTCATACAGGACTTCGGTGGCACAACATATGTCAAAAAGAAATTACACATAGATAATTAAAACATATTTAAGAACAGACACCAGGTGTCACCACAGGGTGCAGATATCACATCCATCATTATATTCAATTGCATTTATATCACACAAGGGGACACTGTGAGGATTGTATGTATATTCATATATATTCATAGATGTAAATAACTCACAGAACATATATCAAAAAAAGAGAGAAAACATGATTCACCTTGTGTAGACAAAGAGGCTGCACGCTGTGTGGCTCCCCTGTGTAATTTCTTTTTGACATATGTTGTGCCACCGAAGTCCTGTATGACTTTAATGATCTTTATAAAAAGTTTTTCTCAATAAAGTGATTTTCTATTTTTTCAAGATATTGGCCATACATTCGTAGTATTTCTTGCTTCGGCACCTCGGTATATTAAATATACAACAAATATACAACAAATATTGATGGCCTCAAACATCTACATTTGTTTTGCTGATCTATAATGTACTAAGTTAGCTGGTTGGTTCCATATGGCCATACTTAGAGAGTAGACCTTGCATATTGAGTTTTGCTTTGCTTGTGTTCTACTATTTGGTTGGAATCATGCTAGTTCTGGTGTGATCTGGTGGTAGAGTCAATCTATGTTAAGACTCTACCGTTTCACCTTCATGAGATAGGCACATTTATAATATAGGATCACACCTATATAGGGTTTTTTTTGTTTGCCCCATAAGTTTGGGTACAATTTGCCCTATTTGGTATTTAATTATACCATTTTAGTACTACATGGTATTTTTAATACATGTGGTGCACTTTGCACTTTTGGGTCTGATTTTAAATAATTTTGAATAAAGTTTATTAGTTTTATCCCTCTGCTATGTATCACCAAATTGGTTGGGCACCACACTAGCTTTTCTATCCTCCACGGGTTCGTTCTCAGTCCCTCTTCCACGGGCCCGGGCGCTGTCACAGCCTCTGTGACCACAACTATTTCACTTCTGTGAAGTCTTTTAGCATTAAAGAAGCTTTTTTGCAGCTTCTTGCTATTTTGACCCTCTTTACTAACTTAGAAACACCTAATTATAGTATTTGAATTTATTCTTTAACTAAACCAGGATACCTCTTGATAATTACCTACAAATGTCTTAAAATTGCTTTCCACCTAATTTGTATAAATTTGGTCTTTTAGTTGGTTACTAACAAGCTGCAGTTATTGTAACATCTGATTGTTTACCACGTCTCATTAATTATTTCCACAATGAACCATATATTTATGTATAACAAATCACTAACAGTGAATTTATAATTACTGCTTTGCACTGGGGGGTATCAATCACCTCACTAATAAGAATAATGACATTTTTAAAGTGGACTAAACTGGCATTTAGTCCAACCAATGTAATATTTCTGATAGCGTGGGCTCCTAGATAGAGATGAATGTTTCAATTGACTATATATACTGTATTTAGATATTGTACATCATAGCCACCAATATCTTATATATAATATCACCATGCTCAATGTTACGGGTCAGGGTGGTGGAACCTCTGTGCCCCGGTGCAAGGAGGGACCCAGAGGGGCGTAACTAAGTATCAACTCAGACCGACCCTGATCGTACGGCGGCTAACGACTCCGTGACCAGGGAGGGACCGAGCAGAGGGACCAGGTGCTACTCTGGGGACGACCTTGTAAGAGAGCAGGTGGCTCCCACGGGTCAGAAGACTGGGACTGACCGGTATAGCGGATGGGCACAACAAGCAGGCAGAAGTCTCTGGGTTAGTTGACGGGTGGTCACGGCACGTGACGGCAGAGCAGGCTGAAGTCTCTAGGTTAGCAGACCGGTGGTCACGGCAAGTGACAGCAGGAGCCTCCAGGTAGGCTATCAGGTGGTCACGGCAAGTGACGGCCAAGCAGGCTGAAGTCTCTAGGTTAGCAGGCAGGTGGTCACGGCAAGTGACGGCATAGCCTCTAGGTAGGCTAGCAGGTAACAGGCAGGTAACAGGCGAGTGCTCCCAGGTGAGTGGGCTAGCAGGCACGGCAGGTAGCAGGCAGGTAACTGGCAGCTGCTTCCTCGTAAGCAGGCGGACTTGCCCATAGACAGACTGGAGGGTTGAACGGAAGACAGACTGTCGGGCTAAAGAGTAGTCAGGCTGGCGGACTGGAACAGTAGTCAGGTTGGCAACTGGACCTGAGGGTTGAAGCAGAGGTTAGTATACTGTGCATCAACTATTGCTTGGGCACCTCCATTTTGGAGGAGGTGCCTTATATATGGGAGGTCCTCCGGCTATTGGCCGGGGACTCCTTAGGACGGCGCGCGCGGCCCCTTTAAGAGAGAGGGAGCGCGTGCACGTGCGCCCTAAGCACAGTGCCCGGGAAGCTGCGCGCGCCGGCAGCAGCAGGAAGAGGAGCGCAGGAGGACGCCGCGCGGGGAGCGGGGAGGTGAGAGGGACGGCGTCTCTGCCTGGCAGGGGGCAGAGACGCCGATGCTACACTCAATATCTGCTTCTGATGTCATCACGCTGCCACTTCTGGACGTAGTTGTGCTTTAACTATGTGGCTGACATTTCTGGATGCTATCAAATTTTAGCCATTAAAATATGATTTTAATATTAGTCATTTTTCAGATATTTTCAGAAACTAAAAACTGTGGGAGTGTAATGAGAACTGAGGCGTATTGCATACTGAGGACACTGCGGTGCGTTTAACTTTGGCTTTACAGAACTCTACAAAGAGACGTTGAAACAGCATAAATTGGAGCAATTATATTCACGAGAACACAGTCCGGGAATAATCTAATTTCTCAGCAATTATTAGTCTGTCTTGGAACACTTAGAACTACTTAAAAGGAGGCTGTCATCTCAGAAATCTATTTCAAAGTAAGCACAGGTTCTTATAGGGGACCTTGCACTTAGAGGAGGCATACATTTAGTTTAAAAAACCCCTGAATAGTTTCGGAAAAAAATCATATGTAAAAACTTTGTCACCTTACTAACATTCATATATAAGCAAGCTAAACAAGGCCAAGTTTTCCCATCTCTCATTATACAAGAGGACTTCCATTTATAAATCTAGTTATCACCTATGGACTGACTCTAACTTCACAATATCCTTTTAAAAATGTAGAATAAACCCCTTCCCGACATTTGCAGTATATATACATCATAGCGATTGTCCGCACTCAGTGGGCTGTGCGTGGGCGATCGCCGCCGGGAGTCAGCTGATTCTGACAACTGACACCCAGGACTCTGTCAGGAGCAGTGCCCACCCCGCTCCAGGCACTTTAAACAGCTAAATGCTGTGATCGCTGCGATCGCAGCATCTAGTGTGCAGGCAGAAGGAAGAAAGCCCATCTGCCCTTGGATCGGAGACTCCGCAACGTCATCGTGGGGCCCAATCGTTGCCATGGTGACCCGATGTTGTCATGACGACATCCGGGTCACCAGAGCTAGCAAAATTGCTAGACCATGTGCAGAGCATGATCTAACAAGTTTGCCTGTCAGTTCAGAACTGACAGTTAGCTCCTGCATCCCTATGCTATACAAGTGATCAGATTGCACAAAGTGAAAGGCCCATAGTGGGACAAAGTGAAACAGTAAAAAAAAGTGAAAAAAAATGAAAAGAAAAATTGAAAAAATATTTAAAAAAAAAAAACCCACAAAATAATAATAAAAAATATATACAGGGTGGTCCAAAAGTAGGTGGACAGAAAGTGCAATAGAATGTTCCTGTGCTGAGATAATCTTATAAATGTGCCCCTGCTGTGTACTGTGTAATGGCTGTGTCTGACTGTACAGTAACATGGTCTGATCATACCACAGCTCCTGGGCAGGGGAGGAAGCGAAAGAGTATACAGACATCACAGCAGGGAATCACAGCTGATTCTTTATTTGAAGAAAAACATTGTTTAGAAACAGGCAGGGAAATGTTTTACCTCACAAAAAGAATCAAATGTGATCCCCCTGCTGTAATATCTGTATACTCTTTTGCTCGCCCCCCTCCCCCGCCCAGGAGATGTGGTATTATCAGACCATGTTCCTGCACGGTCAGATACAGACATTACACAGTACACAGCAGTGGCACATTTATAAGATTATCTCAGCACAGGAACATTTTATTACACTTTCTGTTCACCTACTTTTGGACCACCCTATATACAGGTATATATTGTACCCATAAATAAATATTTTTATGGAAAAAAAAAAAAAAGTACACATATTTGATATTGCCGCCTGACCTATAAAACTGTCCAACTACACTGTGTTCCAAATTATTATGCAAATAATATTTTCTCAGATTTTCCCAAATTACCTATATGAATTGCAGTCATTGTAATTTTCCAGTCAAATAACTATTAGAGTACAATTGAAAGGTTTTTGTACAAACTGCCTATGATAACAGTATATTTTTAAAAAAATAAAAAACTCAAACTGCACTCAAAATGCATGTTCCAAATTATTATGCACAGCAGAGTTTTCAACCTTTTCATTTTAATAAAGAACAAAAAAATGGTCATTTTTGAAATTATAAGCATTAGCAGGTTATTACAAACTGAAATCAAACAGTTTTCAACTCAAAACTTTATTCTAAGTGATGTTACATTTGCACATAGGACCCCTTGTTCAAAAGGAGCTTCTGAACTCTCTCGTCCATTGAATTTGTCAGGTTTTGGATGGTTTCTGCTTTAATTGTTTTGCACGAGGACAGAATACCCTCCCAGAGCTGTTGCTTAGATGTGAACTGCCTCCCGCCATCATAGACACTCCTTTTGATGATGCTCCAGAGGTTCTCAATGGGGTTGAGGTCAGGGGAGAATGGGTGCCACACCATAAGTTTGTCCCCTTTTATGCCCATAGCAGCCAGAGATGCCGATGTGTTATGTGCAGCATGAGACGGGGCATTATCATGCATGAAAATGATCTTGCTGCGGAATGCACGGTTCTTCTTCTTGAACCATGGCAGGAAGTGCTGTTTGAGAAACTCCACATACATTATGGAGTTCATCTTTACCCCTTCAGGGATCCTAAAAGGGCCGACAATCTCTCTCCCCATGATTCCTGCCCAAAACATTACTCCACCTCCTCCTTGTTAGCGCCGTAGCCGTGTTTGCATGGGGTGTCCATCAACCAGCCATCCTCCACTTCATCCATCTGGACCATCGAGATCATTTCATGCATGATAATGCCCCGTCTCATGCAGCACATAACACATGTGCATCTCTGGCTGCTATGGGCATAAAAGGGGACAAACTTATGGTGTGGCACCCATGCTCCCCTGACCTCAACCCCATTGAGAACCACTGGAGCATCATCAAAAGGAGTGTCTATGATGGCGGGAGGCAGTTCACATCTAAGCAACAGCTCTGGGAGGGTATTCTGTCCTCATGCAAAACAATTAAAGCAGAAACTATCCAAAACCTGACAAATTCAATGGACGAGAGAGTTCAGAAGCTCCTTTCGAACAAGGGGTCCTATGTGCAAATGTAACATCACCTAGAATAAAGTTTTGAGTTGAAAACTGATTTCAGTTTGTAATAACCTGCTAATGCTTATAATTTCAAAAATGAACATTTTTTTGTTCTTTATTAAAATGAAAAGGTTGAAAACTCTGCTGTGCATAATAATTTGGAACATGCATTTTGAGTGCAGTTTTAATTTTTTATTTTTTTAAAAATATACTGTTATCATAGGCAGTTTGCACAAAAACCTTTCAATTGTACTCTAATAGTTATTTGACTGGAAAATTACAATGACTGCAATTCATATAGGTAATTTGGGAAAATCTGAGAAAATATTATTTGCATAATAATTTGGAACACAGTGTAGTTAACCCCTTCAGTGAACATCACAAAAAAATGACTAAAAAATGAGGCAAAAAACGATTCTTTATCATGATACCACTGAACAAAAAGTGGAATAAAACGAGATAAAAAATATGAATGTAAATAGAAAGGGTACCACTGAAAATGTCATCTTGTTCCACAAAAAACAAGCCATGATACAGCTCCATCAGCGGAAAAATAGAAAAGTTATAGCTCTCAGAATAAAGCAATGCAAAAGTAATTATTTTTTCTATAAAATCATTTTTATTGAGTAAAAGCGCCAAAACATAAAAAAAGATATGAATGTGGTTTCGTTGTAATCGTACTGACCCGAAGAATAAAGCTGTCTTATCAATTTTACCATGCTCGGAGCGGCATAAAGAAAAAAAACAATTCCTGAATTTCTGGTGTTTGTTCATTTTGCCTTCTTAAAATCAGAATAGAAAGCGATCAAAAAATGCCACGTGCCCAAAAATGGTACCAATAAAAACGTCAACTCGTTCCACAAAAAAACAAGCCATCACATGACTCTGTTGGCCGAAATATGGAAAAATTAGAGCTCTCAAAATACGGTGATGCACAATAAAAAGCGTCTTTTAGTGTGTGACAGCAGCCAAACATAAAAACCCGATAAAAATCTGGTATTGCTGTAATCGCACCAACCCAAAGAATAAAGTCATCTAATAACTTATACCGCACGAGGAACGACATAAAAAATAAATAAAACCAATTCTTCACCTGCTGCTGATTTGTTCATTCTGCCTCTCAAAGATCGCAGTAAGGCTCGACTCACATTTATCCTGCGCTCTGCGCTGAGCGCTTACACCGGGGTTTCCATGTAAATATCTGAAATACGTGATTCAGATGGAACCCCCGACGGAAGGTTCCCTATAATGAGGCAGATGGACCTGAAGTCAGATGGCCGTCTGACCTGTAATCCGGCGGTGTTCGTCTTTTTAGGTGTGCATAAAAGTGCCGTCGGCCACAGTTTTGTGCACTTCTGAAAATAAGGACACAGCTGAAAAAAGGCCAGACGGTGTTCAGACTAACTTTGCTGCCTCATTATAGTGAATGGATCCCTCAGGGATTTCATTTGAATCACGTCATTTTGAGATATAGATGGAAACCCGATATAAGTGCTCAGCGTAGAGAGCGAGATAAATGTGATCCAAAATGTTGTGTAAAATGTTCCTAACAAAAGATTCAAATCAATCCACAAAAAAAAGTCACCACTCAGGTCTGTCATCTGTTACCGGAAATATAGGGGGTTTCCACGTTACTGGTAGCACAAAGGCTCTGGAAAAGCACTATGGCTCCTCGCCCCCCAAAAGAAATTCAGCAAATTCTGCACTCTCAAATCCAAATGCCGCCCCTCTCTTCTGAGCCTCAGTGTGCCTAAACCACAGTTAACGTCCACATGTTTAGCATTTCTGTACTGATTAAAGCCCGTCTAATTTACCGGGTACATGTCTCCAGAAGCATGAGCTGGGCACAACGTACTGGTCACTACAACGTACTGGGCACTACAGTGTACTGGTCACTACAACAGCAGTTTGCAATTTTCACTCAGCAACATCCACTGCTGCTTGTTTCTGGAAAACACCCATGGAATCAAAATCGGCACTACACCTGTAGATAAATTGCCAAAATGTGGTCACTTGAGGGGGGATTCTGCTCTTCTAGAACTTAGGAGCTCTGTATATGGAGTCAACATACTATTCTAGAAAAATCTGGGCTACAGGAGGAAAATAGCGCTTTATCCCTCCAGAGTCTCGCTGAGTGGCTAACCAGTACTATACAGCCACATTCAGCTGAAATTTGTGGGACAAATTTTGGTGCCATTTTTACTCATTTCTCTGTGTGAAAATCTGGGACTAAAACAAAATTTTGGTGGTAAAAATGTAATTATTTTTTTCTTCACCGCCCAATGGTATAAAATTCTGTGACCCATCTGTGGTTTCAATATGATCACTACAGCCTTAGATGAATTCATTGACAGGTGTAGCTTGTAAAATGGGGTCACTTATGGGGATTCTGCTGTTCTGGAACCTCAGGGGCTCTAACAATGTGACACGGCACCCTCAAACCAGTCCAGCAAAATCTCAACTCCAATATGGTGCTTCTTCCTTTCTGACCTTTGCACTGTGCATCAAAAGTAGTTTTCGACCACATATGGGGTATCTTTTGAGGTTCATTTTTTCCTGCTATTCTTGTGAAAATGAAAAAATTTGGGGCTAAAAACATTTTCGTGGGAAAAACTTTTTTTTTTTTCATTTTTACAGATCCATGTTGTAAAATTCTGTGAAGCACCTGTGGGTTCAAGGTATTCAACACACATCTAAGTAAATTCCTTGAGGGGTCTAGTTTCCAAAATATGGTCACTTTTGGGGGGTTTACACTGTTTATGCACATCAGAGGCTCCCCAAACGCGACATGGCGTTCGCTAATTATTCCAGCAAATTTTACATTCAAAAAGTCAAATGGCGCTCCTTCCCTTCCAAGCCATGACATGTGCCCAAACAGTGTTTTTTCCCCATATATAGGGTATTGGCTTATTCAGGAGAAATTTTACAACAAATTTCATGGTGCAATTTCTCCTGTTAGCTTTATGAAAATGCTAAATTTTAGGTTGAAAAATATTTTTGTGGGAAAAATGTGAAAATTTTATTTTTACGGCTCAATGTTATAAACTTCTGTGAAGCACCCACACATGGGGTATCGGCGTGCTCATGAGAAATTGCACATCAAATTTTGAGGTCCATTTTTTCCTGTTACCCTTGCAAAAAATAAAAAAAATTGGGTCTGAAATAAAAATTTTGTGAACACAAGGGTTAGCAGACTTCTTGAATGTTATTTTGAGCGCCTTGAGGGGTGCAGTTTTTAGAATTTGTGTCACTTTTGGGAATTTTATGTCATAAAGGCCCCTCAAAGTCACTTCAAATGTGATGTGGTATCTAAAAAAATGGTTTTGTCAATTTGGTTGGAAAAATTAGAAATTGCTGGTCAACTTTTAACCTTTATAACTTCCTAACAAAAAAAAAAAATTGGGCTCCAAAAATGTGCTGATGTAAAGTAGACATGTGGGAAATGTTATTTATTAACTATTTAGTGTGACATATCTCTCTGATTTAAGGGCATAAAAGTTCACAGTTTGAAAATTGTGAAATTTTCTAAATTTTTGCCAAATTTCCAATTTTTCCACAAGTAAACACCAGTCATATAAAAAATTTTTGTTATTACCTGTTAGTGACACTGGTCAGAATTGTAAAATTTGGCCTGGACATGAAGGTGAAAACAAGCTCGGGGGTGATGTGGTTAAAATGAATGGGTGAAAAACATAAAAATGCTTCAAAAACAGACATAAAAATGCATATAAAAATGCAGCGTTTTTCCTGTTTTTTGGTGCTGAAAAAAATGCTACAAAAAACAATGTGTGAACATATCCTAACATATGCCAATCATAAGGTTCAGTTCTATTTTAATTGTAATCCAACATGTATAATATATCTGGTAACAGGCATTCGGTGTAGAATTCAGTACACATGCTGCACTACATGCCCACTTAAGCCGGTTTCACACGTCCGCATATCTCCGGTATCGGAAAAAACGGTACTGGAGATATCTGTGTCCCATGTGTCTGAGTGTGTCACATATGTGGCAACCGTGTGCCACCTGTGTGCCGCATCAGGATCACACAGACAGGCGCTATAGGTAGCGCTATTCCCAGGCGCTGGGTGCTGAACTCTGCCCTCATCATGGTTTCCTGCCGGTGCTGCGATCAGCACCAGCAGTGACAATGATGAGGGTAGTGGTAGTCTGTTCCCGGTGTCCACCTGTGTAAAAATAAGAATAAAATAATAAAATCCATGTACTCACCTCTCCTAGGTGTGCCTCGATGTATCCATGCGACCACTGATGCCGAGGTGCCGGGGAGAATGAGCGGCTCCGGAGCTGCACTCAGTGAGTGACAGGACACCTAGGAGAGGTGAGTACATGGATTTTATTATTGTATTCTTATTTTAACACAGGTGGACACCGGGAGCAGACACTACTACCCTCATCTTAGTACCCGCTGGTGCTGATCGCAGCTCTGGCAGGGAACCATGATGAGGGCAGTGTTCAGCACCGGCGCTTGGGAACAGCGCTAACTGTAGCGCTGATTCCAAGGTGTCTGTATGTGTCACATGGTTGACACACAGATGTCATCTGTGTAGTAAGTTTTGTGGACTGTGTGTCCGCAAAAAAACAGATTTGTCACTGTGTGGAGCACACGGACACACTTCCCGTGAAAACACACTGAGATGTGCACAGACCCATTCATTTGAAGAGATACTGACGTGTGAAAGAGCCTTAAATGTGTGTGAAAACACTGCTTGGACAGCACTAGCGGCAATGTCAGCAATCCATTAGCAATCTCCAGGCATTCTGTAAAACATTAAAATGGTAATGATGCAGCTTTCCAGTTCATAGAAATAGGTTGTTACATTGAGGTGAGGATTTTAAAAACTGTTGTTTATTCACGTGTGGAGATGTGCGAATTTATTTGAGTGGAACTGAATTCTACTTGAATTTTGCCCAAATTATCCAGATTAATGACTTTCTGCAATTTGCTCTGTGCAAAATCAGCAAAATAGTCATTTTACTGAACCCTAGAGTTTAAAGAAAAAAAAATGAATACGCTAAATTTGCTTTGGTCATTAAGGTCCAAAATGCATTTAGATGTAAGGGATAAGGAATCCAAAAACAATACATCAAAACTAGAATTATAACAGAACTCAGACAAAAGCACAAAAACATGTTATGTTTCAGGCAGCACAATATAATGCAATTGTGCTATAATCATGCAATATGTGTGATTAAATTAAATATTTGAATATTGCATTTATTAACTTATTTATTAAGGCATTTTGCTGCTTCATATTAGGCATAAAGCGCATTTCTAGTCAATGTGAAAATTCAGTTTTGAGCATAATAAATAGATGATGTTCACATTATGTTTAGTAGACCACATCAGTTATAAACTGGAAGCACTCCTGACTTGTACCTCCAACGGAAAACTGCAACATATGACACTGCATATGCATACATTGTGATACATTGTGCACTCTCTTTATAAATCCTCCCTATAATCTCTCCCAATAGCCTGACTGGTCCCCACACAGTCATTGATGTCTACATCATTCATCCTAAGCATATATGAAAGCTTCACAATTTCTCATAAGTTTAGGATAGTTCCTGCAGATGGAATTCACGATTTTCTATACACGTTGAGACACTGGGGAACTCTGGCTGCTTTTCATTTCATCGTTTGGTGATGTCACACAGTTGATGAGGTTCAAAAAGAAGCTGTTACTAGGTTTTTGTCACCTTATCTGAGAGCGGCATGATGTAGAGACAGGGACTCTGATTCCAGCAATGTGTCCCTTACTGAGATGCTTGCTGTAGTTTTGATAAAATCACTGCTTTATCAGCAGGAGCTTATTACAAGAGGACTAGTAAGCCTGTTGCCATGTAGTCCTCCATATTAATAAGCTCTGTGTAACCCCACCTTCATCACTGATTAGCAGTTTACTGCCTATGCACAGTGTACACAGAAAGCTGTGAATCAGTGTTGTGGGTGGGGTTATAGAGAGCTCATCATACAGAGAACTGGTAGATTTGCAGCAGATAAAAAAGATTTTTTTTCAAAACTACAGCATTTTCTTAAAATCGTCGAAAATCGGTAACATTCGGCGAACAATGACAAACAAAAATTATTGCGGTGCAACTACATTGTTTTTAACAGCTTGGCTAGCATACTGCTTGTGTATGAAGAGCGGGGGGGATGTGTTTGATGAGGGGAGGGGCTGGGAGAGCTCAGAGGAGTGGCGCGCTTGTAATCTTTTTATTTTCTGTAACTTTAAGTGTACAAATCGCTTTTAGCCAATCAGAGCACAGGAAGCATCCACACTGTCCAGACACAAGGGCTTCTGCTATTGGCTGCTGAAATCACATGTCCTCTCTATATAAAGAGTGGCCATGTTCCCTGAGCGCCATTTTATGCATGTTACTGGTCACAGAAACTGTTCCTGCACCCTGCTCCTGTGTAATGAGAGATATTAGCTAAATAGATAGGCGGTTGCTTGGAAGACAGATAGTTTAAATAACTAGTCTCCTGTGTGCCTGTGAAATCGACCTTGCAGCAGATTTTTTTTTTCTTTTGCTATTACTGAGGTTCAGACAAAAACAGCAGGGACCATGTCATAGAACTGTGTTGTGCACTGCTTATATTGTGCTCTATGCACGAGTATCTGTTCAATCTATTTTTTCACTTGCTAATGTGATACAGAAAGCAAGCAAGCCCTAGTAACCAACCTGTTCATTTTGTGGGGTTGAAATTCAGCTGTATGCAGAGCTCCTGAGTGCACAGCACAAAAATCTTTTTTTTTTTCATTTGCTAATGTGATAGCACAAGCTATAGTAGCCCAACTTGTCATTTTTCGGGGGTGAAATTCAGCTGTATGCACAGTAAAAAAAATATTTTTTTTTCTGTTGCTAGGCAGAGTCCAAAAAATATTTTTTTCTCTCGCAAACAGGATACACTCTGCTATAAGCCACCTGGTACTTTAGTGGCTTATAACTTCAGCTGTTTTCAGAGTAAAAAATATATTTTTTCTGTTGCTAGGCGGACTACAAAAAATGTTTTTTTCTGTCACAAACGTGATAGAATCTGCCATAAGCCACCTAGTCCTTTTGTGGCGGTGAAATTCAGCTGTATGCAGAGCTTATGCAGAGTAAAAAAGTATTTTTTGCTGTGACTAACGTGATACAGCAGGCTACATCTGCGTTTGAAATATCTTGGAGCATATATTTTATGTTATACATGCCTAATCCACAGTAAAAAAATACTTTCTTCTGTTCCTAACGTTATACAGCAGGGGACATCTCAGTTTGAAATAGTTTGGAGAATATCTCATATGCTATACAGGCCTCATAAACAGTAAAAAAAATACTTTCTTCTGTTCCTAACTTTATACAGCAGGGGGCATCTCAGTTTGAAATAGTTTGGAGAATATCTCATATGTTATACAGGCCTCATAAACAGTAAAAAAATACTTTCTTCTGTTCCTAACTTTATTCAGCAGGGGACATCTCAGTTTGAAATAGTTTGGAGAATATCTCATATGTTATACATGCCTCATGCACACTAAAAAAATACTTTCTTCTATTCCTAACGTTATGCAGCAGGTGACATCTTAGTTTGAAATAGTTTGGAAAATATCTCGTATGTTATACTGGCCTTATCCACACTAAAAAAATACTTTCCTATGTTACTAACGTCATACAGCAAGCCATATCTTACCTTGTCATTTAGTGCCTCTGAAATTCAGCTGTGTGCAGAGCTGTTGAGGAGGAAAAAAATCTAATTCTTTTTTGCTAATTGCGTGCTGCTATCACACTATCTGAGCAACATGAGTGGGAAAAAGAGAGGTTGTGGTGGAAGGGGGAATAGGCTTGGTGTTCAAGGTATACGTGGGGTAGGTGGTAATGTTGGTGAAAGCACTAGTGAACCAACACTGTCATGTCCTATCCGAAGACAACTGACAAATTCTGTTACTGGAAGGTCTACTCCACTCCGTTTCTTTGGCAGCCGCACAGCGATATGCCTTGTTGATAAGGGCCAGAAAGAGCAGGTGTTCCAGTGGATGGCAAGCGCTGCATCAAGTGGCCTCTCCTCTTCTTCCTACACCTCAACATCACACACAGATTAGTCCACAGAGGTGGCACCCCAATTACCCTTGCTTCTCCCTGTGTCACAACTGTCCAACTGACTGTGGCGAACCACAGATGGGTGAGTTTGTAGAACTGTTCACCCATTCTATACCATGGGCATCAGAAGTGTACTCCAAACATTCACAGAGTCAAGAGGAGGAAAGCATCTGCACCGATGCCCAAATTTTTTTTAGATTGGATTCGGGGCAGGACGAAGTAGGGTCCGAGCAGGTTCCTGACCCTCGTCACCAGACATTAACCACCGGTGATCCTGATGATACTCAGATACCTGAGGATCATGCAGACTGTACTGTGCTGTCAGGGCAAGAAGAGGAGAAGGGTCACTCTTAGGGCGAGGAATGGGATAACACACTGGATGATGACGAGGTTGAAGATCCTACTTGGTGTGAACCCAGAGTCATGCAGCCTAGTAGCTCATCTGAGGAGATGGAAGAGGAAGACCAGGAGGTTACGTTTCACCCTATGGTGCAGACACGGAGTGATGCAAGCACATGGAGCACTGCCAGCAGCGGTCACGGGTCTGAAGCTCGCTGGGGCGGCAAGTGTTGCCTAGCATGGGCCTTTTTTGTCACTGCAAAGAAAGAGACAACTCACATTATCTGCAAACTTTGCAAAAAAAACTCAGTAGAGGGAAAAAGTGCAATAATTTGACTACTATATGCATGAACCTTCACATGCGCAATCAAAATGTTTTACACTGGCAATCTCACTGCGATAAAATGCAGACCTCAACAACCAGCAACAATCAGCCGCTTCTTCCTCCTCCTCTGTTACCGTGCCAAGTATTGTCACGCAGTTCTCCGACCGTAGAACATACGGTTGTATACCCACTCCAGTCACCCTGAGTGCGAGCCCGTCAGCTGTAATGTAAACGGACATACCTGCTGTGTTTGTTTGCATACCACATTTTCTCAATCCACCATAACATCTCTGCCTGCACCTCACTCACAGTCCAGCCGTTTGTCCGGTTCACCGTACTCCACCCTCTCTCAGCACTGCAGCCAGACCTCGGTCCCACAGTTGTGGTCATGTAAAAGTTTGTTTCCTCTGCACATGACAAAGCTAAGTGGTTGAACTCCACCATCTCCAATATATTGGCCACGGAAATGGTGGTGTTAGGCCCTAATTTTTTTTAAATGTGAACACTCTTGATTGTGTTTCCATCTGCTGGGTTGGCTGTAGTGGAAGAGGTGTCAGTCCCCCTTATAATACTTATACTCTATTTAAATGAAATTGTTTGGTGCAGATATTCTTCTCCACACAGGGGTACACAGACATGATAAACTCAAAATTGGTATATAAAGCAGGCTACGTCTCAGCTTAAAATTCTTTGAGGCAGATATTCTTCTCCACACAGGGGTACACAGACATGTTAAACTCAAAATTGGTATATAAAGTAGGCTACATCTCAGCTTAAAATTATTTGGGGCAGATATTGTTCTCTACACAGGGGTACACAGTCATGATGAACTCAAAATTAGTATATAAAGCAGACTACATCTCAGCTTAAAATTATTTTGTGCAGATATTGCTCTCCACACAGGGGTACACAGACACGATAAACTCAAAATTGGTATATAAAGCAGACTATATCTCAGCATAAAATTCTTTGGGGAAAATATTGTCCTCCACACAGGGGTACACAGACATGATAAACTCAAAATTGGTATATAAAGCTGACTACATCTCAGCTTAAAATTATTTGGGGCAGAAATTGTTCTCCACACAAGGGTACACAGACATGATAAACTCAAAATTAGCATATAAAGCAGACTACATCTCAGCTTAAAATTCTTTGAGGCAAATATTGTTCTCCATACAGGGAAAAAAAAGGTTGGGTCCGAGCAGCTTCCTTACCCTCGACTGTACTGTGCTTTCAGGGCAAGAAGAGGAGGAGGTTGACTCTCAGGGTGAGGAATGGGATAACACATTGGATGATGATGTGGTTGTAGATCCCACTTGGTGTGAACCCAGAGGCACGCAGCTGAGTAGCTAATCTGAGGAGATGGAGGAGGAGGAAGACGAGGATGTTACGTTGCATCCTATGGTGCACACATGGAATTATGCAACCGCGATGAGCACTGCATCCATAGCCACAACCGTGGTAGTGACCAGCAGCGGTCGCAGTTCCGCAGTTTGCAGGGACAGCAAGGATTGTCTAGCCTGGGCCTTTTTTGACACCGCAAAGGATGAGACAACTCATGTGTCTGGCAACTTTGCAATAAAAAACTCAGTAGAGGGAAAAAGTGCAATAATTTGACTACTACATGCATGAACCTTCACATGCGCAATCAACATGTGTTACTCTGGCAATCTCACTGCGATAAAATGCGGACCTCAACAACCATCAGCTGCCCCATCAACCGCATCTGCTGCTTCTTCCTCCTTCTCTGTTACCGTGCCAAGTATTGTCACACAGGTCTCCCACCGCAGAACCTCCGTGTAACATACCTGGCGGCGTCCTTGCATAGTGGTCCATCTCCCACTGTGCAGGAGCGCGCACTTGATCTCCTGTCCAGAATGTCTCTCTGGCTTCCCTCCATGCTGTCTGTTTGTGTCTGTCTCTGCTGCTTAAGGGCGGCGCCCGATCACTTCCTGCTTTTTGTACCTGCTGTGGGTCACACCCCTTGTGCGTCCTCAGCCTATTGCTGTCTGACACTTGGTATATAGCTCAGCAGCTCCCTTCTATCCCGGCCTGAGCATAGTGTTTCCTTCAGTGTGTGCTTGCACTCTGAAGGTGCCAGGTCCCGTCTCTTGTCTCCTGCTTTTTGTATCAGTTCCCGTGTCTGAACTGAGTCCTGTATGTCTCCTGCTTTGCGGTATCAGCTCCCGTGTCTGAACTGTGTCCTGTATGTCTCCTGCTTTGCGGTATCAGCTCCCGTGTCTGAACTGAGTCCTTTCTGTGCTCTCTTGTCTGTCCTGTCTGAACACGCTCCTAGCCTGTTCCTCTCGCCTTCTAGTGGCCGATTTCCTAGACCCGCTCCTGTGTCTGGTCTGTCCTGTCTGAACACGCTCCTTGCCTGTTCCTCTTGCCTTCTAGTGGCCGATTTCCTAGACCCGCTCCTGTGTCTGGTCTGTCCTGTCTGAACACGCTCCTTGACTGTTCCTCTCGCCTTCTAGTGGCCGATTTCCTAGACCCGCTCCTGTGTCTGGTCTGTCCTGTCTGAACACGCTCCTTGCCTGTTCGTTCCGCCTCTCTGGGGGCCGTATTCCCAGACCCGCTCCTGTATCCCTCTGCAGTGTCGGTCTCCTCCGTACACTCAGTTCCAGTCTGAACTCTCTCCTGTCCTTTACCTGTTTTACCTCTATGTCCGTTCCCTTCCTTTTTCTGCAGAGTCTGAACTCGTACCTAACTCCTGCTTGTTGTCTCTGCAAGTACTGTGTGAGTATCTGGCTCTGTCTTTCCCTTCCTGTCTGTTCCGTGTGAACAGAGCCCTGTCCTCCCTGCTCAGCCTTGTCTGCACTCTAGCTGTGCTTGCTTGTAACCCTCTGCCTGTATTGTTCCTGAGTCCCGGTGTGTACTGGGTCCTATCCCGCCTGTGTTCCTACCTGCTAGTGCCTCCCTGTCTGCACTCTAGTTGTGCTTGCCTTTACCCCCCTGCCTGCATACCCGCCTGCCTGCATACCAGTCGTGCCTGCCTATACCCACCAGTCTGTGTGCCAGCCTACCAGCCTGTTCCTGTATTCCCCTGTGTGGGTCAACAGCCGTGTCCGGGGTCTGTCCTGGAGTAGCACCTGGTCCCTCTGCTCGGTTCCTCCTTGGTGCACTGGCGTCGTATGCCGTCGTGCGACCCTGGTCGGATCGGGTGAATACTTAGTCACGCCCCTCCAGGCATTCACTCTCCGGCACGGTCCAGTGGAATCACTACCAATCACACGCACACGCCGCTTAGCCCGGGCGTGTGCATAACAGCATGCTCAGGCCATGGTTCCCGTTGAGCCCCACGGCCTTCGCTCTTTGAGAAGTTTTTCCAGCGAATACATGCATTAAAATAAAATAAATAAAATTTTTTTCCCCCTTTAGCTGAGTTCCAGGTGAGTTACGCACCCGTCCAGATGGATCTATCAGCCCTCGTTCCTGCGGATCCGCCACGTTACTATGGGGATCCAAGACAGTGTCGTGCATTTGTGGAGCAATGCATGCTACACTTTAAGGCCTACCCTCTCTATTTTCCTTCCGATTGGGCTAAAGTGGCCTTTATGATTGACTACCTAGCGGGTGATGCCTTGAAATGGGTCACCCCCCTATGGGAAGCATGGGATCCTGTCATCCTTGACCTGCAGGCCTTCCTGGTGGCCTTTCGTATGGTCTTCGAGGACCCTAACTCTGAAGCCCCTGCTGAAGCTTCACTTCCCAATATCCCGGAGCAGCCCCGACGGGTAATGTGTGTGGGTAGCGCAATAGTCCTCCAGTCCAATGAGACTACTGCCCACCCAGAATCCTCACAGGGTGACTACGCTTTCCGGAATACTTCTCTCAACCTCAAGAGGCAGTCCAGACGTGCTAGACTTAGAGGCAAGCCGTCACGCCAGGGTCTGTCCTCCCTGAGACCTCCTGACCCCAACCTTGAAGTCCCTACTGAAGCTTCATCTCCCTGTATCCCGGAGAAACCCCAATGGGTAATGTGCGTGGGTAGTGCACCAGTTCTCCTGGCCGAAGAGACTTCTGCCCATCCAGACTCCACACAGGAGAACTTCCTGCACCCGGCATCAGATGCTTCTTTCTCTTTAACCGGTGTGCATGTCCAAGGATGCTCCAAAGCTGTGGTTACCTCAGAGTCTGTGCACCTCTACTACCTGGCGGAGGATCCCCTGTTGCCTCCTGAACCCTCCGGGATACCACTCGATGACAAATGGAGAGAGACTTCTCTACACCCGGTACTCAATACTTTGTCCGCTTCGTCCTGTGAGCCTGACAATGGGTACCCCAAAGTGGTAGTTACCTCCGAGTCTCTACACCCCTCCGACCAGGCGGAGGATCTCCAGTTGTCTCCTGAACCCTTCGGGGTGCTACCTGGTAGCGAAAGGACAGAGACTCTCTTATACTCTGTACCTGATACCTCGCTCGCTTCGTCCAGTGAGTCCAACCTAGTGTACTCCGAAGCAGAGGTTACTCCTGAGTCTCTACACCCCTCCGACCAGGCGGAGGACCTCCAGTTGTGTTCAGAATCCTTCGGGGTGCCACCTGGTGGTGAATGGACAGAGACTTTCCTATATCCTGGATCTGATACCTCGCTTGCTTCGTCCAGTGAGTCCGACCTAGTGTACTCTGAAGCAGAGGTTACCCGTGAGTCTCTACACCCCTCTGACCAGGCGGAGGACCGCCAGCTGTCTCCAGAACCCTTCGGGGTGCCACCTGGTGGTGAATGGACAGAGACTTTCCTATACTCGGTACCCGATACCTCGCCTGCTTCCTCCAGTGAGTCCGACCTAGTGTACTCTGAAGCAGAGGTTACCCGTGAGTCTCTACACCCCTCTGACCAGGCGGAGGACCGCCAGCTGTCTCCAGAACCCTTCGGGGTGCCACCTGGTGGTGAATGGACAGAGACTTTCCTATACTCGGTACCCGATACCTCGCCTGCTTCCTCCAGTGAGTCCGACCTAGTGTACTCTGAAGCAGTTGTTTTCTCTGAGCCTCTGCACTCTTCTGACCCGGCGGAGGACCTCCAGTTGTTTCCTGAATCCTCCGGGATACCACCAGATAACAAAGAGACAGTGACTTTTCCTCATTATGTACCTGATAACCCGTCTATTTTTTCCTGTGAGCTTGACAAGATGTACCTCGAAGCAGAGATTACCCTCAAGTCTCTGTCCCCCTCCAACCCAGTGAACGACTGGTCCTCGAATTCCCTGCGGAAGATTCTGGCAGGCCTGAAGAAGAGGGGGCGTAAGGGGGGAGGTACTGTAACATACCTGGCGGCGTCCTTGCATAGTGGTCCATCTCCCACTGTGCAGGAGCGCGCACTTGATCTCCTGTCCAGAATGTCTCTCTGGCTTCCCTCCATGCTGTCTGTTTGTGTCTGTCTCTGCTGCTTAAGGGCGGCGCCCGATCACTTCCTGCTTTTTGTACCTGCTGTGGGTCACACCCCTTGTGCGTCCTCAGCCTATTGCTGTCTGACACTTGGTATATAGCTCAGCAGCTCCCTTCTATCCCGGCCTGAGCATAGTGTTTCCTTCAGTGTGTGCTTGCACTCTGAAGGTGCCAGGTCCCGTCTCTTGTCTCCTGCTTTTTGTATCAGTTCCCGTGTCTGAACTGAGTCCTGTATGTCTCCTGCTTTGCGGTATCAGCTCCCGTGTCTGAACTGTGTCCTGTATGTCTCCTGCTTTGCGGTATCAGCTCCCGTGTCTGAACTGAGTCCTTTCTGTGCTCTCTTGTCTGTCCTGTCTGAACACGCTCCTAGCCTGTTCCTCTCGCCTTCTAGTGGCCGATTTCCTAGACCCGCTCCTGTGTCTGGTCTGTCCTGTCTGAACACGCTCCTTGCCTGTTCCTCTTGCCTTCTAGTGGCCGATTTCCTAGACCCGCTCCTGTGTCTGGTCTGTCCTGTCTGAACACGCTCCTTGCCTGTTCCTCTCGCCTTCTAGTGGCCGATTTCCTAGACCCGCTCCTGTGTCTGGTCTGTCCTGTCTGAACACGCTCCTTGCCTGTTCGTTCCGCCTCTCTGGGGGCCGTATTCCCAGACCCGCTCCTGTATCCCTCTGCAGTGTCGGTCTCCTCCGTACACTCAGTTCCAGTCTGAACTCTCTCCTGTCCTTTACCTGTTTTACCTCTATGTCCGTTCCCTTCCTTTTTCTGCAGAGTCTGAACTCGTACCTAACTCCTGCTTGTTGTCTCTGCAAGTACTGTGTGAGTATCTGGCTCTGTCTTTCCCTTCCTGTCTGTTCCGTGTGAACAGAGCCCTGTCCTCCCTGCTCAGCCTTGTCTGCACTCTAGCTGTGCTTGCTTGTAACCCTCTGCCTGTATTGTTCCTGAGTCCCGGTGTGTACTGGGTCCTATCCCGCCTGTGTTCCTACCTGCTAGTGCCTCCCTGTCTGCACTCTAGTTGTGCTTGCCTTTACCCCCCTGCCTGCATACCCGCCTGCCTGCATACCAGTCGTGCCTGCCTATACCCACCAGTCTGTGTGCCAGCCTACCAGCCTGTTCCTGTATTCCCCTGTGTGGGTCAACAGCCGTGTCCGGGGTCTGTCCTGGAGTAGCACCTGGTCCCTCTGCTCGGTTCCTCCTTGGTGCACTGGCGTCGTATGCCGTCGTGCGACCCTGGTCGGATCGGGTGAATACTTAGTCACGCCCCTCCAGGCATTCACTCTCCGGCACGGTCCAGTGGAATCACTACCAATCACACGCACACGCCGCTTAGCCCGGGCGTGTGCATAACACTCCGGTTCTTTACCAGCTCCAGTCAGGCTGAATGAGAGCTCATCAGCTGTAACGGAAGTGGACATGCCTGCTGTTTTTGACCGATCTCAGAGAACGAGCACACCACAACTTTATCAGTCCATTGTAACATCTCTACTTGCATCTCAATTATGGTCCAGCAGTTTGTCCAGTTGACCGTACTCTGCCCTCTCTCAGCACTGCAGCCAGTGCTCGGTCCCGTAGTTGTGGTCACGTAAAATATTGATTCCACCTACACATGACAAAGCTAAGAGATTGAACTCCACTATCTCCAATCTTTTGGCCATGGAAATGGTGGTGTCAGGTCCTAATTTTTTGAAATGTGAACACTCCTGGTTGGGTCTCCATCTGGTGGGTTAGCTGTAGTGGAAGAGTTGTCGGTCCCCATTATACTAGTTTTACTCTAGTCAAATTAATTCATTGGTGCAGATATTGTTGTCACAGCAGTAAACATGATATAATCTAAATTGGTTTTCTTACTACCGTGGTATATAAAGCAGGCTACATGTCATCTTTGAATTCGTTGGTGCTGATATTGTTCTCCATACAGGGGTACACATTAGAGATGAGTGAGCACTATATGTGCTCAATTTAGTGGTTCAGCAGTTTCTCAAAATCTACCCAGATCTGCCAGAGCTGCTTGTGAAAGTATGCCGCGTGTGTGCCCATTTCAGAAAGTCAGCTACAGCTTCCGCCACCTTTTTTTTAATCAGATAAATTTCCTTTATTTTGCCCGGGTTTCATAACTATCAGCATATTGTCTGCTCCTCGAACAATTACCTCAGCAGGTTCTGGAGGACCTTTGTCATCCAGTTGTTTCACCCAGATTTTTACACCATCATTGATAGGATGTGAGGATCCAAATCCTTCACCTCCTCTGACTGTCACAACTGCAGGGGTCCTTACTCTGACCACCTTCGTTTTATAAATAGACAGTACCAGTAACTGAGTTATCTTATCTCTCTTCTATATTATCATGACCTTTTCTTCATCATTCATTAAAAGTACTTTAATTTCTTCCTGATAATCCTGGTCTGTCACTCCTCCCATTACCTGAATACCCTTTAAGGCCAAGCCTGACCTTGAGGTTATAAGACCAAAATGCTCAGGTGGCATTTGCAAGCCTATAGCAGTCCTGATTTTCTTTACAACTTCTTTGAAGTGACTTTCATTGTCACTTTGAATCTGTATTGGGATACAGTACAATACCATTGTTTCCAAAGTCTTAATAGTATTGTTAGCATTGGCCATTTTACAGGTACAAATCAACGTAAACCCAGAATATGCATCCACAGCCATGCATACGCATACACATCCTCCATCATGTAGAGGAGGGCCAATGTAGTCCATTTGCCAAATTTGCCCAGGAAGTTTTCCTCGAGCTTTCTGGCCTCTCACCACATGAGGGATTGGTCTCTGTTTTGAATGTTGACACTACATGACGGTTTCCTTCATCAAATCTAACCTGATGGGCACCCCTCTGGCCTGTGCCCATTGAGTCAGTCCAAGCAGCTCCTCAGTGGTGTCAGTCTTTTTACTGGATTCAGTGACTGATATTTTGGACTGTTCGTCTGCTACTGAGTTGAAGAATCTTTCCAGGGTATCTGAAGCACAAATAGCATCAACATGAAACACAGTCACTTTAATTATTTGTACAATTGCCCAGATTTCTTGCCACAACTCTTTTCCCCATACTTCTTTGCTATGTATACTTGTAGTCTGATAGCCCACTGCATTCCACACACCCTTCTGTAAACCACGCTCGCTACCTCTGCTCAGGAATCAATTGTTCAAAGGGTATCTCCTGCTCCTGAAGTCCCATAGGGACTTTGCCTAACTTCTCATGCAATGTGGAGATTCCACTAACTCCTGGTTTTGCTCTGTCCTGAATTGCCTCAATTTGCTTTCCTCCTAATTCTGTAGTTATAACCTTGCACTCACTGAATTGTTTAGGAGTTCCCTTAATCAAACTGGCCTCCGCCCCTGTATCTACCAACATTTGTGGGGCGTGGCCAGCATGTCAATCACTTTTATCTGTCTCCCTCCATCGATCCTCCATTTCAGATGAAGACATCTTATTAGGAGAAATTGATGCCCCCTTCTGTTGGGCTTTGAATTCCTGTATCAAGGATTTAACTTTAGCATAAAGATCCTCAAACCCCGGTTCTGTGGGCTTTGCTGGTGACGAGGAGGGAGTGGGCCCTCTCTCTCCCTGTCTCCTGCCCGGCCCCTGCTGTGGGGATTCAGAATATTTTACTGTAACCTTTCTATTATGTGAAACCCCTGACTTTTTATTAAGTCCTCTCTTTTGATACAATTTCCACATCTCGTCAGTACCAATCCCGTCTATTTTATCCCTGTGGACACCATCCTTTATCAAGGCCATAAACATATCTTTCCGGGTAATACGGGATCTAGGATTGTAGTTACTTTTGACATTGTCACGCTGGTCTTCAGAGGGAAAATTACCCTTTTGTTTGGGACCCCAATCTCCTAGATCCCCTAACTGTCTAATTGCCTACAATGTATTGGCGATAGTTTTCCCAGTCTGATTTATCATTAGTGTCATCATGATATGCTTATAGGCTGGAGGGGCATTTCTAATGATACGATTTCTAACAGAAACACTCACAGCAACTTGCATATAATCATCATAAGAGCTTGCCGAAATAGCATTTTTCATGACCTCCTCCTTCAACCTCTGAGCACAATCTTTCAATGTAAACCATGGTTTTTCATTGGGAGGCCAGTCCGCCTCGGATGGGTATTTATGCTGCAATGCCATGGCCACAACATCAAGCATACTACACACCACATGTGGCTGCTGAATTGTCAAGGTACGGAAGGCCTCCTTCACTACAGGTTCATGACAAAGTTGGACAAATTTTGGGCCATCCACAGCATCCACCTGCACTACATGAGTCCCCATCTCCCATAATCTGACAGCTCAAGCTACCAAAGATTCATTTGGCTTTTGAGAAAAACGATCATGAAGGTCATTAAGCTCCTGCTGACTGTAATCCTCTACTGCATTCTTATTCTGTTTACCTGCAGCAGTCTCTACAATCTGTCTCCGATATATAGGATGAACTTTCACTGGGTTAAGAGGAGGATCAATTTCTCTCTTTCCATTGAAATATTCATCCTCAGTCTCTGGATCGGTGATGTTTTCGGAGTCAGTTGAATCCCATACATCCCCATCCCACTGATCAGGGCTCCCCTCTATCCCTGCTTTGGCTATGGCCAAAACTACTTTCTTTTTATTAACCTTCCCTCGTCTCCTTTTGTATTTATACTGTGCTACACATACAGCAGCCTTTTCTGCAACATGCTGATATCCATCACATCTATCCATTAATAACTTATTCTGACACTGTGCTATAACCAATGCATTCTGGGCCTCACACAACTGTCTTTCCAATTCCTGAACTTTTGTTAATATACGTATTCTTTCCTCATGCTGTTTTCTATATGCAGACAGCAGGATCCATCCACGCCTACCAACAGCACCCAACTCTTTACCTTTTTCTACTTTCACTTTCTGCAAGCATGAAACCACATCATCAGGTTCAGCATCATTCAAACATGTGTCCCATGGTTCACTCAAACCAACACTGTGGGACCATTTGGTTGCCAAAATATTATAGGGAGTCTGTTCCCAAACTGGAATCTCAATAGACTCACTTACACCTACCTTTCTCTTAAAGAAAGGCATGTTTTACGCAATATCACTCTATCACACATTATCACACAGAGTCCTTATAAATTCCAGATGATTGTAATTTTTAACAAAAAAGAACTTCTGAGCCTTCTGCGTATCCTGCCGACTACGCCAAATGTTTTGCCAAGTTTTTAACACTAAGGTTCGGATATGGCTTTAAAGAAGGCAACCCTTTTCGATATAACGCAATTTTATTTATAATAGTTGATTTAAAAGGTAAAATACATAATAAAAGGAATAGTATGATATGATGATATTGCATACACTTTTGTATATGTTATAATACAAAGGTTAAGTACATATATATATACTCACTTCATCACCAAGGAGCTTTTAAACATCATCCATCTGGAAGATCAGAGAAGCAATTTCACCAAGACAAAGAAACCCCTGGAAGTCTTCACAACACTGCATGGGCAGGTACATACAACACTACACATCAGTGCAGGTACAACTTATGGCTTCTTCATCTAGGAGTTTATGAGAATCATCTGTCTAATTGACAGAGAACCCCTGAGAAGTCTACACAAGAAAGCTTCTGCCTGTATCATGATTCCAGTGACTTTTATAAGGCTTAGACAATGGAAGCATAAAAACTGGTTAATGTTTATAAGTATGATTCGTCGATAATACAGAATTGGCCAGGTTCTGTAATCTCGAGAAGTTTACCTATAAACATAGTTTTAGACAATAGATCTGTGTATTTCTCATGGAACATAATGGTAAGAGTACACACATTATTTGAATCAGTATTTTGGTTACAATAACACTATTTGTCAAAGCAAATATCACAGTGGTCACTTGTGTACAAATCAGGATAATGAATCTTTGAAACACACAACTTCATAGACCATAGAACAATTAACATTGTCTTACTGTATCGACACATAGCAAACACTTTGTGGAAAGCATGCATCAAGGACTGTTCATGTGAAAGAACTAGTTTCTCAGTATCAGAGTATATCAATGATATTACACTGCAGTATATTGCAATATATTCCACACTTGGTCTAATGACCACACTTTATCAAAGCATATAAACAATATGTTACAATATGTAGGCTATAAAGGCCCCGTCACACTTAGCGACACAACAGCGATCCCGACAATGATACGACCTGTCAGGGATCGTTGCTGCGTCGCTATGTGATCGCTGGTGAGCTGTCAAACAGGCAGGCTCACCAGCGATCAGGGGAGCAGCGACATCGTGGAAAGAATCTTTCCACGATGTCCTGCTCCTGGTTACCAGCCTGCTGAAGCAGGAGCAGGCTGGTAACCATGATAAACAGCGGGTTACTAGGGGCACACGAGCACCTAGTAACCCGCTGTTTATCATGGTTACGAGCCTGCTACGGTAAGCGGGAGGTTACCGCTCACCGTAGCAGAATGGTAACCATGATAAACAGCGGGTTACTAAGTGCGCGTGTGCCCCTAGTAACCCGCTGTTTATCATGGTTACCAGCCTGATCGCTGGTCCCGCTGGTCACACACAGTGATGTGTGCTGACCAGTGGGAGGGCAAAGACCAAAAAATGGTCCAGGACATTCTGCAGTGATCAGCGACCTCACAGCAGGGGCCTGATCGCTGCAAAGTGTCACACATAGCGACATCGCTGGTGAGGTCGCTGTTGCATCACCAAAACCTTAACTCAGCAGCGATCTCGCTAGCGATCTCGCTATGTGAGATGGGGACTTAAGATATCCATATTTGTATTAGCAATACAGAGGGTTCCTCAAGCTCACCGCAATCTCGGGAACCAGAGCAACTATCTCAGGCGTTCGGCGGTGCCTCCGTTCAGCCCTGTATTCAGTATGTGTAGCAGGAGAGCTCCAATACACGTCCTCTCACATGCCCTGCTAGGCCACACAGCTTCCGCCACCTTGGCAGTTCTTCAGCAGCGTTTGCAGCTTTCGGCTCACCGACTGGTGTGCGATGTGACAACACGTTGGAAATGAATGTTGCAGATGTTGGGAAGGATTTGTGAGCAGCAGAGGGCAGTTGTTGAGTACCCGCTTCAACACGCCCATTGGAATTAAGGTCAGCCTCCGCACATAACAGCTGATTAGTGGGCATGGATATCTGACATCTGTGCCGTCTTCCAAAACTTTGAGGACTCCACCAAGATGGTGAGCGACGATGACGCCATAATTAGCATCACCATCCCGCTTCTCTGTTTATTGAAACGCTCGGTGCTCACAGTTAAAGAGGAGTCATTGCAGGTGGAGCAAGGAACTATATAGCCCAGCCTCATCTCATCTCAATGCAGATTGGGTGATAATGAGGAGGAGGAGGATGAGGAGGAAAACATGGACAGTTGTCCTCTTTGTAAAGACAGGGAAGTCTTGGCTATCTTGGAAGTCTTGATACCCCTATTTAAGTCTGTGGGAAAGCTGTATGAGTTTTGCTTAATGATGACCTTCAGTAGCCTAAACCGTGGCTTTGCTTATGCATGTTATTTCTCAAAATGCTTGCAGATCAAGCCATTTCCCATCTTTGTAGTCATGAAATTCAAGGCGTAAAGAAAGATCTTTGTGTGTGACTAAGCACCACCGAGATAATGTTGGACGGGCTGCCATTGCTTATGGAACAAGCTGCAGTAGAGGACTTCCTGGAACAAATGACAGCCGGAGTAGATACGGTTTCCCTCTATGCGAGTCCTTTCATCCACCTAAAGAATATAGCTGAGGTGAAATACAACTGTCACCGAGAAGCAGTGTCAGACTGAAAAACATTGGGCCCACCAGAGGATTTGATTCTGAGGGCCCACCTTTCTCCCCCGCTCAAGAGCCCCATAGCACTCCTCAAGAGCCCCATTCTACTGAAAGAGAAGCCAGGGCCCACTGGAGGATTCTCCGGTTCTCTCGTGGGCCCGTCCAACCCTGCGGAGAAGCAGCCCTGGCTAAGAAAAGTCTGTGTGAAGGTTCCTGGACACTGTATGGCTGCTTTTTTTTACTGAGGAGGAACTTGGAGAACCCGGGGGAAACCCCCGCAAACACGGGGAGAGCATACAAACTACTTGCAGATGTTGTTCTTGGTGGGATTTGAACCCAGGACCTCAGCGCTGCCCTTTCTGTTCTCCCAGCTCTAATATCTAACATGCTGGAGAAACTTGCACCTACTGCCACTCAGTGTCTTCAGCTCCTTTGTGAGAAACTAATGTTTGGGTAGCCACTCAGTCTACCGAATAAAATTCCTGAGAAGGAAATTGTGGGTGCACTGCTAAAACCATGGCGTGCCATAATTCACTGGAAACATTCCAGGCTGATTGGAGACAATCTCATTCCCACAGAAAAGTACCAGCAGTAAGCTAAGGAGATTGTGGCCTCTATCATCATAAAGGAGTTAGCTCGTTGTCTAGGAGACTGACCACCGTTGCTGTCTACCTTGTGAACATTGTATTGAAACTTGCAAGGTGTCATGGGTTTACCATGACAGAGAGGAGCCAGAAGACCGCATCGTCTGATTCTTCCCACTCCTGCCCTCATTAGAAGCCTTTCGCCTTCATATTAATCGTTGCAGGGGTTAATCTGCTCAGTTGTGAGCTCCTGGAAGCTTACCGTCATTTAGGCTCTCAGCAGATTTGTCCCGTGCATCACCCTTACTGTGTAACTCTGTACCCCAACCCATCAGACTCTCGCCTACCATGGAAACCTTGAAAAGGAAGCTGAAGACCCACTTCTTCTGACAAGCATACAATCTGTGGTAACCCTTGCTCCAGCATGCTGCTGCACGACTAGCTGTACCCTGACCTACTGTATCCTCACCCATCCCTTGTAGATTGTTTGTTCTCACTCGCAGGTAGGGTCCTCTATCCTCTTGTACCAGTCGGTGACCCATTGTCACATGTAAAGCGCCACAGAATAAATGTCGCTGTAATAATAATAATTATAGTACTTTTACTCTGGGTCAATTGATGGCACTTTCCTGGTGTCTGCCCCTAATTTGATGTGTTTTGGCAGCTTTTGGGCCCATTTGAAGGTGTTATGTATGCGTTTGTTTTTGCCCCCCATTGAATGCTATGGCATTCGGCAATGTTGTGCGAATATTCGACAAATAAATCGGCGAATATTGCAAATTCAGTGAACGTAATCCGAATCAAACATTGAAACATTCACTGATCTGTCAGAAACATTTGTGTATTCAAGCTGTACGGTCATTGAATAGTATTATAAATCAGTGGCTTTGCTCTATAGAAAAGATCCAAAATCAACTACAGTAGACACCCTTGCTTTGTCCCTGTTGATTATACAGATTAGAGCAGGAAGGTGTTCGAGAAATGTCATGGCTATAACTCTTCTATCTGTTTGGGCAGAGTGCTTTATGAGCACATTGTCCAATCACGATGCTTCTCTGATTCGTTATCAGACAGGTTCACGTGAGAATTTCTCAGCTTCTGTTGTAGGGTAGGCTCAGAAAATTAGATATGATTCAGTGTCCCTTTTTTGAATAGATCATAAACTGGGAATAATGATGAGCTTCTGTAGGAGCATCGCCATTTGTCTTGAAACCAGCAAGTCATGTAAACACAGCAGAGTAATTGAATTGGGTAGAGGTAAAGAGATGCCTACAGAGAGGCTTGGAGGGGGCATTAGACTGTGTAGAATATGATTTAAGAGGTGTTCTACAAGTTCTACTTATGAGCTTTCCACTTCTGAACATTCATGGAAAGGCAAGTACAGTAATAGCTACTGTAGCATTTTCCATTAATCAAACCTGTCTTGAGGTGTTTTTTTCTCTCCATGTAAGATTCGGTAAAGCCAATTTACACAAGAAAATCACATATTTATTCATATTTGACATTTTGATTTAACGCCGCCCCAAAACTCCAGAATTCTACTTTAATTGCAATGAACTGGTGAGACTTGTATGTCACAGATTGTTGATGAAACCTAATAGGAAACTTTCAAGCAAGCTAAATTATAATAAATCATAACATTTTCTGGGTCAGTTTGATAAATTGAAATGCATAAAGTGATAACATGGCCATAGGAAAACTGTCTGATGGTTGTAATGGGGTAGTCTCATAAAGTGAAGTGATAATATGTCTGGTATACTCTACACTGGTAATGGCAATTCCTCTGACAAATTGGTACTGGGTTTTATGTATTAGGCAGCCCTAAACCAGTCAATATAGCATTTAGATTAAAGAGCTGCTCCACTACTTTTATATTCATGATTTATTGTAAAGTTAGGTTATAAATATCAGATCGGTAGGGGTCTGACACACGACGTTGTTACCTGCTCAGCTGTTCACGGTACTGGAGATGGCCATATTTTAGCAGTTGTGCAACTGAACAGTACAGCTATGTCAACTATGTAGTGGCCACTGCCGGGTACTGCGGATCTGCCCAAATGAATAGGAGTGGATATGCAGTACTCGGGATTTTCCCTTATTTTACATATAAAAGTAGGGAAGCAACCCTTTAAGTACAACCAGTTATCAACCATCCATGTTCATAGGTTTATGAATTCATTGGTATTGTATAGGCTAAGATACATTTAAACCATTCAAGACCAATGCACTAATAGTATCTAAACAATGACGTTTAGAGAGTTGTCCCACAATTACATTTTTAGGCTATGTGCCCACGATGCAGAAATGCTCCGGATATTTCCTGAGCGTTTCAGCATCTCCCTGGCAGAAAAAACGCATGCGGATTGTACATGCGGATTGTACATGCGGATTGTACATGCGTTTTTCCTACCAGGGACAAGCGGAAGTGAAGCATTTCTCACATGCATTTTCCCATGCGGGTTGACAAGCGCTTTCCAAGCGATTTTAGCATCACTTGGGAAGTGCTTGACAACTTGGTCACACTATGTAAATCCATGCACCCGGCATGGATTTATATAGTGTGACCGAAAGAATTGTAAAAAATAAAAAATAAATATATACTTACCTTTTGATGGCCCCCGGTATCTTTATCCGATACTTCCTGGCTTGCCGGCAGCTCGCGGTGGACTCAAGGACCTGCCGACGTCAGCGGTCGCGTGACCCATCACATGACTAAATGACGTCACCTCAGGTCCTTTAATCTACCGCGAGCTGACAGCAACCGGAGACAAGGACTCCGGGGGCCATCAGAAGGTAAGTATAATATTTATTTTTTATTTTATTCTTTTTTTTACAGGTACTATGGTACCCGGGTCTGGAGGAGAGTCTCCTCTTCTCCAAACCCGGGTACCATCCGCACATTGAAACGCATGTAATCCGCATGTAAAGATCCAGTGATGCTGATTCCATGCGTTCCAATGCAAGTCAATGGCGGCAAAAACGCTGCATTTACACAAAATAATTGGTAGTGCTGCGGATTTTTCCGCAATGATAATCCACAGCATATGCACAGCACATGCGGATTATCATTGGGGAACATGGCAGACCTTCTACCAAGCGTTTTTTAAGCGTTTCTGCAGCGGAGTTGCCGCTGGCGGAAACGCTTAAAAAACGCATAGTGGGCACACAGCCTTAGTTAGAGAAGTTTTAGAATCATTTTTTTAAAATCCCACTGCAACTAGATAATGCTGGTGTAAAATCCATAATATATTACACTACTAACATTGTGGATGAGATTTTCCTAAATCTAATTCACACACTACTAAAGCAATCCATATGTATTCTAAAAAAGTTGGTATAGAGTGCATCATTTAAATCCCCAGTTTGTTAGTTTATGCTATGGATTTCACAGGGGATTTACCCTTGGCAAGGTGAATTCAGCAACAAATGGACAGCAAAATAGTTGACAAATAGGTATGCCTTTTTTTCAGATAAATGCTGCTCATCCATTGTGGATTTATCTTAATGCTGATCCCCAGTACACTTTTGTTTTGATTTTTTACTAAGAATGTCCACCTAATGAACCCAGTTCTGGTCTGCACAATATATACATACAGCGGGTGAAATAAGTATTGAACACGCCACCAATTTTCTAAGTCATTATACAGTATTTCTAAACATGCTATTGACATGAAATTCTCACCAGATGTAGCTGACAGCCCATCCAAGCCAGACTGGCAAAGAAATCAAATCATAGATGTCCATAAATTAGGTTATGTGTAATAATGAGAAATGACACCGGGAAAAAGTATTGAACACATGAAGAAAGAGAGGTGAAAATGTGGTATCCCACAAAGTGGCCATTTCCATGGGATACCAGATGTATAGTGTGTTCCATACAAATGCTATGATTTTTGTGTAAACTGTACATTTTAAACACATTGTGAGACCTGCTGACAGGCAGCACAAAAAGGGTTAATCTTCCCCTCACAGGCTTGTTCATGTGACCCAGCTCTGTATAGTATGCAGAAGCCTCTGGAACAAATTCCTCTAGGCAGTCAGCCAATGACTGCAGCTGTAAGAGTCACATGAGAGTGGGAGGAGCTAAATCCTGTGAGGTAGATAAAAACTGAGGTTGCAGTTGGAGGTCAGACATTTTGTGAGAGGAGAAATACTTCCATTTCTGGCCTCCATTAAAAATTTATTTCAGTGTGTCAGTGAAGCAATTCACACCACTTTGCTGTTCAAACTACTTACCTACAGGCCAGGTATTTAAAAGCTTGTTTTCTCAGTCACACGGATCACATTTACTTTGTCATAAAATACTGCCATTTCTGGCCTCCATTAAAAATTTCCTTGAGTGTCTCAGTGAAGCAATTCACACCAGTTTGCTATTCAAACTACTTACCTACAGGCCAGGTATTTAAAACTCTGATTTCTCCGTCACACGAATCACATATACGTTGTCAGAAAATACTGCCATTTCTGGCCTCCATTAAAAATTTCTTTCAGTGTCTCAGTGAAGCAATTCACACCAGTTTGCTGTTCAAACTAGTTACCTACAGGGCAGGTATTTAAAACTCTGTTTTCTCCGTCACACGGATCACATATAAGTTTGCTCCAAACTCAGTCATTTGTAGTGAGAGTGGAAGATACTGTCCTCCATTTAAAATAGGCAAGGAAAGTGGCAAGGGATGGGGAACTGGACGTGATGGTGATGGTGCATGCAGACGCCGAGGACAAGGTCGTGGGCAGGCTGAAATTGTGCCACAACAAACACCCACATCTTCTCACCTGACCTTCCTGTCCCAATTCCTAGGGGACCGCAGCACACCGCTATTGAACATAGAGCAGTGTCAAAAGGTTGTTGGTTGGATAGCGGATAATGCTTCCAGTCACTTAGCCACCACCACCAACACCACCCTGTCTTCCATACGGTCAAGTCTCAGTAGCCGTGAGTCTGGACCGCATATTCCTCACCCTGATCCTCCTTCCTCCCACCATGCCGAGTACCCAGAGACAACTGATCCCACACTTGTACACTCTAAAGAGCTGTTCACTTATCGATTTATAGATTCGAACCTCTCGCCTGGACCACTTGAAACGGGGCAAGAGGAGATCGCGTGTAGCGATGCCCAAATATTTGAGCAGCCACGGTCACAAAAAGGCGACAGTGGGAAAGTGTCACAAGAGGTGGACGATGATGATAC
The DNA here is from genome assembly GCF_046119375.1 of Phyllobates terribilis. NCBI lineage: Eukaryota > Metazoa > Chordata > Amphibia > Anura > Dendrobatidae > Phyllobates > Phyllobates terribilis. The sequence goes on from NW_027362764.1 coordinate 520,428,155, forward strand.
ACAATTGCCAGAAAGTCAGGAGGAGGACCAGGGTGCGGAAGTGGAAGATGAGGTGGTGGATGATATAGTAACTGACCCAACCTGGCCGGAGGACATGCAGAGCGAGGACAGCAGCACTCAGGGGGAGGGAGGCAGAGCACCCAAACAGGTAGGAAGAAGCAGTGTGGTGGCCGCAGACAGAAGGCAGGCAACCATTCCCCGTAGCACCAACACGAAGGAAGTTTCCAGAACAACTGTTAGGTCTTCCCGAATCTGGTTGTTTTTTAAAGACTCTGCCGATAACCCCAAAAAGACCATTTGCACCACCTGCCAGGCCAGCATCAGCAGGGGTGGTAAAACGACCAGCCTGACTACCACCAGCATGATCAGGCACATGGCAGCAAAGCACCCGACTTTGTGGGCCAAACCCCAGGGTCCAGGAACAGTGTCTGCAGGTGGCACAATTGCTTCTTCCGCTGTTGTGCATGCAAGCCAATCTCCTGTCCATGGTGCATGCGAAGATGCCTCCTGCCCTGCACACGTCTTTGCGCAATCTCAAGTAGCAGCATCAGGAAGCACGTCCATGTCCTTATCCCAGTGCAGCATTCAGTTGTCCATACCCCAGTCCTTCGAACGCAAGCGCAAATATGCTGCCAATGCTCCACAGGCCACACTACTAAATTCTCACATTTCACGACTGCTTACGCTCAAAATGTTGCCTTTTAGGCTTGTGGATACGGAAGCTTTCCGCAACCTGATGGCGGCAGCCGTCCCTCAGTACTCAATCCCCAGCCGCCACTATTTCTTCCGGTGTGCTGCCCCCGCATTACACAAGCACGTGTCCCAAAACATTAGCCATGCCCTCAACAAAGCAGTAACTGGGAAACTCCACCTAACTAAGGACACGTGGACAACTGCTTGTGGGCAGGGACGGTACATCTCGCTGACGGCACACTGGGTTAACATAGTGGAAGCCGGGACCCAGTCGGACCTTGGGACGGAACATGTCCTCCCGACGCCAAGGATTGCGGGCCCTAGGTCAATCAGGGTTGCCCCCACGTTCTACAGCTCCTGCACCTCATCCTCCTCAGCCTCCTCCTCCTCTTCAGCCTCCATCTCCGAAATGACCACATCAGTCACAAGCTGGAAGCACTGCAGCACTGCCTCGGCCAAGCGACAACAGGCTGTGCTGAAGCTAATATGCATAGGTGACAAACCGCACAATGCTGAAGAGTTGTGGACAGCTCTGAAAGAGCAGGCAGATCTGTGGCTCACACCGCTGAACCTACAGCCAGGCATGGTCGTGTGTGACAATGGCCGGAACCTGGTGGCGGCTCTGAGGCGAGGCGAGCTCACACACGTACCATGCCTAGCCCATGTGCTTAACCCCGTGGTTCAGAGGTTTCTCAAATACTACCCGGAGCTGCCGGATCTTCGTGTTAAAGTACGCCAACTGTGTGCCCATTTTAGAAAGTCAGCTACAGCTTCCGCCGCCCTTGCCATGTTTCAGCAGCGTTTGCAGCTTCCGACTCACAGACTGGTGTGTGATGTCCCCACGAGTTGGAACACTACACTGCAGATGTTGGGAAGGATTTGTGAGCAGAAGAGGGCAGTTGTTGATTACCAGCATCAACAAGGCCGTCAGTATTCAGGTCAGACTCCACACATAAGACCTCAGGAGTGGACATGGATGTCAGACATATTTACCATCCTCCAAAACTTTGAGGACTCCACGAAGATGGTGAGCGGCGAAGACGCCACATTTAGCATCACCATCCCGCTTCTCTGTCTTCTGAAACGCTCTCTGCTCACAATCAAAGAGGATGCATTGCAGGCGGAGCACGATGAGATGGAGCAAGGAACCATACAGGGTGATTACACACAGCCAAGCCTCATCTCATCCCAATGTGGAGATTGGGTGACAATGAGGAAGAGGAGGAGGAGGAAAGACAGGAGCTAGTTTCATGCACTATAGACGGTACTACCTGTACAGCTGTCATACCATCTGTTCAGCGTGGATGGCCAGAGGACAGAGAGGAGGAGGAGGAGAGCATGGTCAGTCATCCTCTTGATGAGGACACGGAAGTCTTGCCTGTTAGTAGTCTGGCACGCATGGCTGAGTTTATGTTACGCTGCCTTTCCCATGACCCTCGCTTTCTCAAAATTTTGGGTGACAGTCATTACTGGTTAGTGACACTTCTAGACCCACGCTACAAGGAGAACTTTATATCTCTTATTCCTGAGGCAGACAGGTCTACAAAAATGGGGCTGTACCAGAAGGCCCTTCTTGTGGAACTATTAAAATAATTCCCATCTGAAAACGCTGGTGGCAGAGGGCACACTTCGTTGGTCAACCAAGGAGTACAGGCGAGAGAGACACAACTTCAATCCAGCAGAGGCAGGGGAACACTGTCAAAGTTCTGGGAGAGATTTCTCAGCCCCTCCCATCGCACAGGCCCTGAGGCACGGGGTACTCTCACAAGGAGTGCAAAGTTTTGGAAGATGCAGAGGGAGTACCTTGCCGACCGCACCAACGTCCTCCGTGATTCCTCTGTGCCTTATAATTATTGGGTATCCAAGCTGGATACGTGGAATGAACTGGCTCTCTATGCCTTGGAGGTCCTGGCCTGCCCTGCCGCCAGCGTTTTACCAGCAGGTTTTTAGCGCCGCTGGTGGAATTATAACTAATAAGCGCATCCGCCTGTCAACTGAAAATGCTGACAGGCTGACTCTTATAAAAATGAACAAGGGCTGGATTGGGCCAGACTTCTCAACACCACTGAATGATAGCAGCGTAACATAAACTCAAATCCAGTGTCTTTTCTTGGGAGGTGTATTCCCATGCACCTTTTCACACCCACACATGGGTATACGCTTCCTGATTTTGGCTATTTGCTCTTGTCCTCCTCCTTCTTCTCATCCTCCACCACCATATCACCAGGGTGATGCAACACCCACATAGTTTTTTTAAAGGGTGTTTATGATGCCCGTAAAAAAAATTTTTTATACAGTATGTTCATGTATACCCCCATGGGTAAATGTTTGTCAGCACATACACTTGTGCATGGGCATTACAAGTATAGGAGGCCCGCTCCTTTCTAATGGGAACATTTTTTTATGAGGCCCTCCTCCACGTCTCTTCCAAGCGGCATTGAAGTGCCTCCAAATTTTTGGCAGCCCTTGCATTCACTGCATAGACCAACACTATGGGAGACTCTCTCCTTTCTAATGGGAATTTGTCATTACTGTGGCCCTGCTCTATGTCTCTTTAAATTGTTAGTGGGGTTTTTCCTAAATTTGGTCAGTCGTTGGATTCACTGCATACCCTATAACTGTATAGCAGACTCCCTCCTTTCTAATGGGAACATGTCGTACTTGTTACTGTGGCCTTGCTCTATGTATCTTTAAATTCTTAGTGGGGTTTTTCCTAAAATTGGCCAGCCTTTGGACTCACTGCATACCCTATATCTGTATAGCAGACTCTCTCCTTTCTAATGGGAATTTGTCGCTACTGTGGCCCTGCTCTATGTGTCTTTAAATTCTTAGTGGGACTTTTCCTAAAATTGTTCAACCATTGGACTCACTGCATACCCTATAACTGTATAGCAGACCCTCTCCTTTCTAATGGGAACATGTCGTACTTGTGACTCGCCCCTTGGGCCGTGGGTCACCCGGAATCGGGCTTCTGTGTGATGCTAGGGGTAGTAGTGGCAACCCGATCCCGTGGCTCAGGGTGGTCAGACCAAATTGTGTGGCAGTCTATTTGAAGAGTTATTGAATGTCCGACTACGCCACCCGTGGATTGCGGTCAGGGATGACCGTCGCTGCAAGGCAGACCGCTGAGGCTGATGTTGGTGTGCAGCACAGGGATAGGATAACTCCCCACGGGAAGAGTGTAGCCTCAGGGCAGTGTAATAGGATGCGGGGTGATGGTGCAGGCCGCTATAATAATGGTTCAGAGTCTGCTTCAAACAGTCCAGGGTCTTTATTGCAGGTATTTCTAATGACCCAACAGGAGTACTGGGTAGGAATGGGCCTGGGTGTCTGAGAACATTCGGGCAAGCCCCACTGGTCAGGGTGAGTGTGAAGGCCTACCGTTCTCTCTCTGCCCTTGCTGACTAGCCCCCTTTTCGTGGTGTGATAGCCCACGTCCCAGAGCTGGCCGTGTACTACGCCTGTATGGCTTGCGACTCGGGTCTTAGGTACCTGTTGCTTCTCTGTGCTGTACCGGTCCCTCTGTGTGGCGGAGCCTCCAGGCTTCTCAGGCCAAGGGACCTGAAATCCCTCGCGGGTTGGTTATCTGCTGCCGGGCTTGCAACCCTGACAGCCTCGGACCCCAGTGTCCGGTTGTGTAGTTCTCTCTCAGCCAGGACCGGCTCTCGTCGCCTCTGTCCCTGGCTTGCTGTTCCTCCTTTGCCTCCCAGACTCCTCAGCTGCTGCTGACCTGTCCCTTTCCTCTGGGAACCCTTCTGGATGCTTCAGAAGTGGGTCCTGGTCTCTCTAACCCTGCCCTCAGTTCCAGCTTTTATAGGGGCAGCCTGCTCCCCCTACTGGCCTGGGACAGGAGGTGCTGCATGCTAATGGTCCCTGACCAGGGAACCTCCCTCCTGCTCTCAGACACAGCCTTTAATATTTGTGGCATCGAGGCCTGGGGTGACACACTTTCCCCCCTAGTAAATTTTAGCACTCCGGGACTAAACAAGAAACACAAATACAGGGTATAAATGCATGACCAAAACACAACAGGGAAAGAAATAACAAACAACACCACATATTGAGTTCTTTAGGTCACAGTGTGGTCTGTGACCGGGTGTCCATATGACCAACAAAAGAAGAGGGTCACAGTATGATCCGTGATCGGGTGTCCATTTCACCCCATAAGGCGAAGTTTTTGAGCGATGTGGGGACCTGTCCCTATAAACCCCAAGTTCCTGGCCTTGGGCGTGGCGGCAAGGCTGAGCTACCTACTTTGGACCACAAGGAGGCCACGCCGGACAGGTTTTTCTTCCGTAGTCATCTTCGAAAGAGGGCACCAAGTGCAACTATCTACATGGTAGTTCCGGTTATTCACTGTCCATAACCAGTCAGTCCATTCCATCTAGGAAAACTGGAGAAACATTATTAATAACCAGGGTACAAACATAACACATTAAATATATACATTATACATTTAGATCTTCCAGAGAGCTGGTATTTGACCCCTAGTGCTCCGGGTTGACCTCCGTAACCCACTGTCTGGTGGTGGTCTAACCTGGCTTTCCCCACTAGTATTAAGGGTACAGCTACTAGCTGGGTTCACAGGCAAGGCAGGCAGCAGTCTGCGGGTTCTTTGGCTTACCGCAGGCATGGCAGGCTCACTGTCAGCTGAGGGTTGACTCTCCTGGGCTGCTGGCATGGGTTCTTCTGCCTCCGGGGCTGCTTGTTCTTCTTGTTCTTCCTGCTCTCCTGTAGGCTCTTGCTGGGTAGGCTGAAGGAAGTGTAGGACGGGTACCACTATGGCATCGTTTATTCGAGTCCAGGTCAGGGGGAACTCTCCGAGAACTGTGCTGATCATTTCTTCCTTGTCCTTTGCGGGTTCAAGGTCATCTTGATCTTCACTTGGACTCTGTAGTTGCTTGGGGCACCATTTTAGGTGGTCTCAGGAGACAGTGCTAGTGATTTCTCCTCCATCCTTGGTAATCACACATACCTTCGGGTTGCTGTGGTCGGACGGCAGTACTGTGTATGGGTCTCTCTCCCACTGGTCGTCCAGCTTGTGAAGCCTTCTCTTCCGCTTCAGGACCTGCTCACCAGGTTCCAGGGGACCAGCAGGGGCGTGTTGGTTGAAGAGCCTCTCTTGCTTTTCTCTCGCTTGAGCCAGACTCCTCTCCACACTCTCCTGTACCTTCTTGTACTGTAGCCACCGTTCTGTATCCCAGTCCGCGTCTGGGGAGGTGTCCTCGGGTGTCAGGACTCCCATCTCCAGGTCTATCGGCAGCTTACCTTGTCTTGCGCGCATCAGGTAAGCCGAGGTGCAATTTGTAGCATTCACCGGGATATGGTTGTACAAGTCAATCAGGTCTGGCAGCTTCTCCGGCCACAAGCTGCGTTCTTCCAGGGGCAACGTCTTGAGGAGATCAATGACTATGTTGTTCATTTTCTCACACAGCCCATTGGTTTGCGGGTGGTAAGGCATTATCCGAATCTTCCTACAGCCGTAGAGTTTGCAGAACTCCTGGAAGACTTCCGCCTCAAACGCTGGATCTTGATCTGTCAAGACCTGTTCCGGATACCCGTGTGGACAGCAGAAGTGTTGCTGGAAGGCTCTGGCCGCTGTTTGGGCTGTCAGGTCTTTAACAGGAACCACCACCAGGAGCCGGGAGTAATGGTCCACAATCGTGAGGGCATAGACGTAGCCGGACCGGCTTGGAGCTAACTTCACATGGTCCAGAGCTACTAGCTCAAGAGGCTGCCTGGTGACGATGGGCCTCAAGGGTGTCTTCTGGCTGGTACGGTCCTTCCTTCAGAGGTGGCATGGGCCGCAGTCCCTGCTCCACTTCTCTATGACCCCTCTCATACCGATCCAGTAGAACCGCTCTCTCAGCAGGAACTCCAGTTTCTTCCACCCGAAGTGTCCCGCTCTGTCATGGTAGGCCTCCAGGACCATTGCTGCATCTCGCCTTGGGACCACTATCTGCCAGGTCAGCTCGTGCGTCCGGTGGTTGACAAGCCTTCTGCACAGCTTGCCCTCGTAGAGGAATAGCCTGCTTTTCTCCTTCCATAACTGCTTGGCTTCCTCTGGAGCGTCTGGGCCAGGGCTAGCGTCTGCCTGGGTTAACAGGTCTTTCACCAGGCGAACTGCAGGGTCACTATCTTGCGTTTCAGCCCAGCCGTGGTGGGGTAAGGGATTGAACATGACGGTGGTTAGGTCTTTGTCTCTTACCCGGTGAGAATACTGAGTGGCCCCATACCGGTGGAACGCAGGGAGCTCTACTTCCTCCAGCTCTTCCGAGTCTTCTTCTCCTTCGGGTAGGTGGGGCATTCTTGATAGGGCGTCTGCGTTGGCGTTGGTTCTGCCTGCCCGGTATTTGATTGTGAAGTCATAATTTGATAGCCGGGCCATCCACCGCTGTTCTAGGGCACCAAGTCTTGCATTGTCCAGGTGTGTAAACGGGTTGTTGTCAGTGTACACGGTGAACTTTGCGGAGGCCAGGTAATGTTTAAACCGTTCTGTGACGGCCCACACCACTGCCAAGAATTCTAGCTTGAAGGAGCTATAATTCTCCGGGTTCCTTTCAGTGGGCCTCAGCTTCCGGCTGGCGTACGCGATCACCCTTTCTCTGCCCTGTTGGTTTTGGGACAGTACGGCTCCTAGCCCCACATTACTGGCGTCTGTGTGGAGGATAAAAGGCTGGCCATAATCGGTCTAGGCCAGGATCTCTTCTCCCGTGAGGGCCATCTTCAACTGGCGGAAGGACTCCTCTTCCGGCTTGTTCCACTTGAAGGGTGGCTTTTGACTTCTGGATTTGGATTGACCTATCAGGAGGTCCTGCATTGGAGCTGCCATCTTAGTGAACCCGGGGATGAACCTTCGGTAGTAGCCTACCAACCCGAGGAACTGCCTCACTTCTTTGATGTTTGAGGGGCTTGGCCAGCTCTTGATTACTGTGACCTTGTCGGGGTCGGGGGCTACTCCTTGTGCACCACGTGCCCTAGGTACTGGACCTTTGGTTTCAACAGGTGACACTTTGATGGTTTCACCTTCAGGCATAGCCTGCCAGGGCTTCGAACACCTCGGCCAGGTGTTTTAGATGGTCCTCGTAGGTCTTCGAATAGACGATCACGTCGTCCAGGTAAAGTAGGACCGTCTTGAAGTTTCGGTGCCCTAGACAGCATTCCATCAGCCTCTGGAAGGTCCCTGGTGCGCTGCAGAGCCCGAAGGGCATACAGTTGAATTCGCTCAATCCCATCGGGGTGGTGAAGGCGGTCTTCTCCTTGTCAGCCTCTGCCACAGGAATCTGCCAGTACCCGCTAGTAAGGTCCAAAGTAGAGAAGAAGTTAGCTGATTTTAGGGCTGTTAAAGACTCCTCTATCCTAGGTAACGGGTACGCGTCTTTATGGGTGATACGATTGATTTGTCTAAAGTCCACGCACATTCTCATGGTACCGTCTTTCTTTTTTACCAGAACTAAGGGGGCTGTCCAGGTGCTACAGCTATCTCTAATGACCCCCGCTTCTTTCATTTCTCTCAGCATGCCTTTTGCGTTCTGATAATGTGCAGGGGGTACAGGTCTGTGTCTCTCCTTTATTGGTGGGTGGATCCCCGTGGGGATGTGGTGTTCCACTCCCTTTACTCGGCCGAAGTCTAGCAGGTGCTTGCTAAAAATTCTCTCATACTCCTGAACCACCCAGTAGACTCCTTGTTTTTGGTGCAGGGGAGTGGAGTCAGCACCCACATGGAGTTTCTGGCACCAGTCCTCCTTGTGTTTCTGGGAGCCATTACCCTCCACCGGGGGAGATGGAGGCAAGGGTTCCACGACCCTGATAGCATTGTGTTCGACGGCAAACAATTTGGCTAGTGTAGCGTACCGGGGCAAGTGTACTTCCCTTTCCCCGATGTTTAAGATCCGGACGGGCACCCTTCCATGGCGGACATCAACCACCCCCCTGGCTGTCAAAATGGTGGGCCTGCTGTCTGAGTACACGGGTTCTACCATGGCTTGGTAGTCTCTCCCTCTTAACCCGATTGCAGTCCGATACCAGATCATCATTTCACTTTTGGGAGGCATGGCAATGGGGAACGGGTCGCTCATCCTCACGCTACCGATCTCACCACCAGACAGTTCTACCTGTTGCCGTCTCATCAGGGCTCTTATCTCTTTCTGGAGGACCCTTTGTTGGCTGGAGCTCGCATTCATCGCCACCTGCTGCAAAATCACAATTACTTCTGAAAGACAGTTTTCAATCACATTAGTACCCAAGGTTATTTTAGGGTGACTTTTACGACGGTCAATGTCCACAATGATCACTCCCTGTGCCGGCAGTTCCACCTTACCAATCTTGATGGTCATCTCTCTGAACCCCACCTGCGGCACGGGTTGACCATTGCTGGCGATGATGCTCAAGTCATCGTCTGGATAACGGGTTATATCAGTGTCACTCCAGTACCGCTTGAAAAGTACATAGGGGATGGTAGTCACTTGGGACCCGGTGTCCAGCAATGCACTCATGGGGATACTGTCCAGCACTACGGGTAAGACCGGGCGTCCCCCCACGTACTTATCATGCCAGTTAGACGGGCCTGATGACCTTATGCCTGGGGGTTGGACCTCTGCCCCAGGTCGGACCCATTTAAAGTACAGTACCTTGCTATGTGTCCTGGCTGACTGCAACGGCGGCAAAACGGCTGTCCATCCTCAGTGTAACGGTCGGCGGGCCTCCCTCTGAACGACGGGATCCTCCTCTGTCGACGCCACGGGACATCCTCCGGACTGGAAGCCAGCTTGATTGGTCTTGACGATTCCACCTGCAACGACTGTACGGTCCTGGTCAGTGCAGCCACACTCTTTGTTAGCTCCTGGACCTGATGGTGCAGGTTTGCAGGCTGGGATGGATTTAGGGCCTGTGCATCAGCCCCCACAAGGTCTGCAGGGTAAGGCGCCGCCCCCTGGTGGTAAGTGATGGCACGGCGCCGGGAAGCTACAGCGCCACCTGGTGCGGGTTCTCGAAGCACCCGGATGGCCCTATCCTTGAACTGCGCAAAAGTCAGATCGGGGTTCTGTAGGGCCATAAGGCGCAGCTGGGTTCTGTGGGTGCTGGACAGCAGACCTTCTATGAACTGGTCAGTCAACAGTTGTCCTGCACGCTGCCAGGGTCAGCTTGCTTTATTGCTCCCAGAGCTTCTTGCAGGTTCAAGGCATAGTCTCTGATACTATCTTGGGCTCGCTGCTTACAGCCATAAAACCGCATTTTGATTTCTGCTGAGGTACGGGTATCAAAGGTACTCCGCAGCCGGGTCAGAAAGTCCTTTACAGTCCTTTTCTCCTCATCTGACCATGATTTCACTTCCCTCTGGGCTACACCGGTTAGCTGCCCCGTCAGAATGCTCACTTTCTGTTCTTCTGTCAGGGGATAAACTTTAAATAAACTGTACAGTCTTTCCTTAAAGTCAATTAATGTATGGGATTCCTCTGAGTATTGGGGCAGCCAGGCCGCTCCAGGGATGTAGGGCATGGAGAACGGCATCACCGCTGCTGCAGCCACGCTGATGGTAGAAGGTCCCTCCGCGTCCGTCATCTTCCTCCCCCCTAGTTAAGCGTGGCCTACCTTCCGTTGATCCTCTTCCGTAGGCCGCGGCTCCGCTGGTGCTGCTCCGGGCGAGGACCTAGCGTCGCGTCCTGGTGACGTCAGCGTCGCTCTCGCTCCTTCCAGGACCTTGTGCAGCGTCGGTGCGTAGGGCGGGGCTTCAGGTCTCGCGCGGTTTGGACGTCCACGCCCCTCTTCTTCCCGCGCGGCGTCCCGAAGATGGCGTCCGATGGCGGGAAAACGGCTGAAGATGGCGGGAAAACGACTGAAGATGGCGGGAAACGACTGAAGATGGCGGGAAATCTCTTTTTAAGGTATGTGTACAGTCTTTTTCAGGAACACAATACCCGTTTGTGGCGGGTTGGTCACAATCCTGCCGACTACGCCAAAAGCTGACTCGCCCCCTGGGCCACCCGGAACCGGGCTTCTGTGCGATGCTGGGGGTAGTAGTGGCAACCCGATCCCGTGGCTCAGGGTGGTCAGACCAAATTGTGTGGCAGTCTATTTGTAGGGTTTTTGAATGTCCGACTACGCCACCCGTGGATTGCAGTCAGGGATGACCTCCGCTGCAAGGCAGACCGCTGAGGCTGATGTTGGTGTGCAGCACAGGGATAGGATAACTCCCCACGGGAAGAGTGTAGCCTCAGGGCAGTGTAATAGGATGCTGGGGGTGATGGTTCAGGCCCCCATAATAAGGGTTCAGAGTCTGCTTCAAACAGTCCAGGGTCTTTATTGCAGGTATTTCTAATGACCCAACAGGAGTACTGGGTAGGAATGGGCCTGGGTGTCTGAGAACATTCGGGCGAGCCCCACTGGTCAGGGTGAGTGTGAAGGCCTACCGTTCTCTCTCTGCCCTTGCTGACTATTCCCCTTTTCGTGGTGTGATAGCCCACGTCCCTGAGCTGGCCGTGTACTACGCCTGTATGGCTTGCGACTCGGGCCTTAGGTACCTGTTGCTTCTCCGTGCTGTACCGGTCCCTCTGTGTGGCGGAGCCTCCAGGCTTCTCAGGCCAAGGGACCTGAAATCCCTCGCGGGTTGGTTATCTGCTGCCGGGCTTGCAACCCTGACAGCCTCGGACCCCAGTGTCCGGTTGTGTAGTTCTCTCTCAGCCAGGACCGGCTCTCGTCGCCTCTGTCCCTGGCTTGCTGTTCCTCCTCTGCCTCCCGGACTCCTCAGCTGCTGCTGACCTGTCCCTTTCCTCTGGGAACCCTTCTGGATGCTTCAGAAGTGGGTCCTGGTCTCTCTAACCCTGCCCTCAGTTCCAGCTTTTATAGGGGCAGCCTGCTCCCCCTACTGGCCTGGGACCGAAGGTGCTGCATGCTAATGGTCCCTGACCAGGGAACCTCCCTCCTGCTCTCAGACACAGCCTTTAATATTTGTGACATCCAGGCCTGGGGTGACAAAACTTGTTACTGTGGCCCTGCTCTGTGTGTCTTTAAATTCTTAGTGGGGTTTTTCCTAAAATTGGTCAGCCGTTGGACTCACTGCATACCCTATAACTGTATAGCAGACTTTCTCCTTTCTAATTGGAACATGTCGTACCTTGTTACTGTGGCCCTGCTCCGTGTGTCTTTAAATTCTTAGTGGGGGTTTTCCTAAAATTGGTCAGCCGTTGGACTCACTGCATACCCTATAACTGTATAGCAGACCCTCTCATTTCTAATGGGAACATGTCGTACTTGTTACTGTGGCCCTGCTCTTTGTGTCTTTAAATTCTTAGTTGGGTTTTTCCTAAAATTGGTCAGCCGTTGGACTCACTGCATACCCTATAACTGTATAGCAGACCCTCTCCTTTCTAATGGGAACATGTCATACTTGTTACTGTGGCCCTGCTCTGTGTGTCTTTAAATTCTTAGTGGGGTTTTTCCTAAAATTGGTCAGCCGTTGGACTCACTGCATACCCTCTAACTGTATAGCAGGCTCTCTCCTTTCTAATGGGAATTTGTCGTTACTGTGGCCCAGCTCTTTGTCTTTAAATTCTTAGTGGGGTTTTTCCCAAATTTTGGCAGGCCTTGCAGTCACAGCATGGGCATTGCCACTATAGGAGACCCGCTCCTTTATAATGGGAACATTTTTTTTACTGAGACCCTCCTCTATGTCTCTTCAAAGGGGTATTGGGTTGCGTCCAAATTTTTGGCAGCCCTTGCAGTCACTGGATATGCAATAACAGTACAGGAGACCCACTTGTTAATAATGGGAACAACAAAGCATAGCCGGCTGATGGCTCTCTAACAATAGCGAGGGCCGACTGCTGGCCTTTTAAGAATAGTAAGGGCCGTCTGATGGCCCTATAAAAATAGGCTTTATGACTTTCAGAGTCCCTCCATCATAAATAAAACAGGTTGTGTCTGATGATGTGTCACACACCACATTGCCAGATAAGGTTGTAAAATGTTAAAATGACATTTCCCGGTGAATGCATTTGTCTTAAAAAATAACGTAAAAAAAACAAAACAATAAGATCTTTCTTTAGTATTAAAAACAGCGTCACCAATTTTAACCTCAATGTAATCACATTGCACCTCCTCCTCCATCTCCGAAATGACCACATCAGTCACAAGCTGACAGCACTGCCTTGGCCAAGCGGCAACAGGCTGTGCTGAAGATAACATGCTTAATGCTTAATTGACAAACCGCCCAGCGCTGCAGAGTTGTTGAAAGCTGTAACACAGCAGCCTGATCTGTGGCTCTCACCGCTGAACATACAGCCACGCATGATCATGTGTGACAATGGGCGGAACCTGGTGATGGAGAAATGACACCTAGAGTATATATGGTTTCCCTCTATGCCAGTCCTTTCATTGAGCTAAATACAACTCTCAGCAAAAAAAGCTGTGGACTGGCTCTGTACCATCCCTGGCCACATTCACCTGTCCACGTGTTTATGGTTAGGCGGTCCATCCCAGTAAGTGCACTGGGGAGGGCACGGGTAATGTTGTGGGACCCATGCTTGTGGAAGGCGGAGACGATACCGGGAAAAATAATGGTGGCTGGGGACCGAGTATGCATACCCGGTCACCGCCGCGATAAGATTGTGGACAGCTTCCGTCTCCACGAGCCTAAAAGGCCACATTTCAAGTGCAAGCAGCTGTCAAAAATTTGGCAGTATAGTTGCAGCCTGTGGCTGGGTGGGTGGCTGGCTGCAGACTTGCGTTTGCATTCCAAGGAATGGGTTAGGGACAACTGAACGCTGCACTGGGACAAGGTCGTGTACAGTGATTGTTGCAAGTCTGCAACAACAGGTGCATGGCGGGAAGCATCTTCGCATGCGCCAAGGATCACTTATGATGGGCACACTTTTAGGCAGTGACCTGGGAGTCAGAAATGCTTCCAGAGGTCTGATGATGTGTCACACACCACATGGCCAGATAAGGTTGTAAAATGTTAAAACTACATTTCCCAGTGAATGCATTTGTGTTTGTTGAAAGCAATGCAAAAGTGCAAAAACACATCAAAAACACTACGTGTGAACATAGCTCAAGGTGTGGAGGAGTATTTTTGGTTTTGGTTATTTATTTTGCCTTATATACAAGTCATTAACCTGGAAAGGATGTTCCTTATTATATGTCCCAGGAAAATCCATTTTGGTTTTGTTTTTGTATGTTTTATTGTGAGTCCATAAAAGTGGCGTAATACCCTGACAACGTTGTTGACAGCAGTGACCTGGGAGTCAGAAATGCTTCCAGTGGTCTTCCCCATGCTGTTCCCATGTCATTTGAGTACTGTTCCCATCGATTTGGGTAATTTTTAGGCCCTCTGCAGACCGCCGGGGGGAGCCGCCTGAAAAATGCTCGAGTTTCCCATAGACTTACATTGGGCTCGTTGCTCGGGTCGAGCATCCGAGTATTCCAATTTGCTCGACCCGAGCAACGAGTACCCGACCATTTTAGTGCTCGCTCATCACTAAAGGGGAGCTGACAGCCTTCATATTCCTATTGCACCTCTGGAGGAAAAACTACCTCAGGGCAGAAGAATAGCTCATCTCTAAGGAAGAAATATTCTGATTTGATGAAGCAAGTGTCCCACAGAGATCTGCATGTACAAAGTGATCTTCAACTGTGAGTGTAAACCTGAACACCATTCCCTACTGTTTGTAAATAACAACTTGCCCCATTATCATTAGTAAATAGACTGCTCTGTTTAAGTTCATATAGCTTCTTCATGATTGGAGCTTCGTTACACAAACTAACATCACCACCATCATCTTCTACTTAAAGAGGCAGCTACTGTGCAAACCTTATATTGTGGAACTTCGTGTTCATGTAATCTGAGAGGGGAAGATTCTCATCCTGACAGAAAGCTTGGCCACCGTGAGGCACAATATACACTGCCGTGAGTACAACTCTCTGCCGTACACCACATGACGTTACCACAAAAAGTGGCGTCACAAACACGATAATACCTCCTTGCCTTATATGCATTGAAGATTGAGTTAATATATACTGCTGATGTTAAAGGAAGATGAAGAGAAAATTACCTCAGAAAGTGTCAGTCTTTACTGCTGTAAAGAATTTGTACTGCACCACAGCTGTTGTTGGACTCGGAAACTGTACACATCCCAGTGGCTGCTTTATTGGAAACAGTGATCTGTTCTGTTTGTAATACCCTGTGATTTAAACTGTGTTTTCCAAGTTGTTGCACAGATATCTTGTATATGAAGCCGGTGCCCTGCAAGGATAAGCAACTGGAAGTTGAAATTTTCTCCACTGCATCCCAACAAAGAGAGGAGAGACACACAGCAGCCGGAAAGGTAAGAGGCACTACTGCATTATACATACAGTGTTGTAAATATGTCTTCAGAAGAAGAGGGCGAAGTGACTAGCCCATTATCTCCTGTGGCTCAAGCAATGCCATTAACAATGCCTTATTAATTTGGGCACCCTGGCTCCCCAGCTACAGTGGACAACCCCACAAATTAAAGGACTTTAACCCCTTTACGCCTGAAGGTGGTTTGCACGTTAATGACCAGGCCAATTTTTACAATTCTGACCACTGTCACTTTATGAGGTAATTACTCTGGAACGCTTCAACGGATCCCCCTGATTCTGAGATTGCTTTTTCGTGACATATTTTACTTCATAATAATGATAAAATTTCTTTGATACGACTTGCGTTACTTTGAATTTTCAAGCCCTTAAATCAGAGCGATATATCACACAAAATAGTTACTAAATAACATTTCCCACATGTCTACTTTACATCAGCACAATTTTGGAACCAAATTTTTTTTCTGTTAGCAAGTTCTAAAGGTTAAAAATTGACCAGCGATTTCTCATTTTTCCAACAAAATTTACAAAACCATTTTTTTTAGGGATCGCATCACATTGGAAGTGACTTTGAGGGGCCTTTATGACAGAAAATACCCAAAAATGACACCATTCTAAAAACTGCACCCCTCAAGGTGCTCAAAACCACATTCAATAAGTTTGTTAACCCTTCAGGTGCTTCACAGGAATTTTTGGAATGTGGAAGAAAACAATGAACAAATAACTTTTTTTCACAAAAATGTTACTTTAGACCCAATTTTTTTTATTTTTGCAAGGGTAACAGGAAAAAATGGACCCCAAAATTAGTTGCGTAATTTCTTCTGAGCACTCCGATACACCATATGTGGGGAAAAAACACTGTTTGGGCACACAGAAGGGCTCAGAAGGGAAGGAGCACCATTTGACTTTTTGAATGCAAATTTGCTTGAATAATTAACGGACGCCATGTCATGTTTGCAAAGCCGCTGATGTGCCTAAACAGTGGAAACTCCTCACAAGTGACACCATCTAGATGTGTAGTGAGCACCTTGAACCCCCAGGTGTTTATAACATTGAGCCATAAAAATTAAATTTTCACAATTTTCTTACAATAATGTGTTTCAGCCCCCAATTTTGCATTTTCATAAGGGTAACAAGAGAAATTGCTCCATACAATTTGTTGTGCAATTTCTCCTGAGTAAGTTGATACCCCATTGTGGGGAAAACCACTGTTTGGGCGCACAGCAGGGCTCGGAAGGGAAGGAGCGCCATTTGACTTTTTGAATGTAAAATTTGCTTGAATAATTAGTGGATGCCATGTCGGGTTTGGAGAGCCCTTGATGTGCCTAAACAGTGGAAATCCCCCACAAGTGACTCCATTTTGGAAACAAGACCATCCAAGGAACTTATCTAGATGTGTGGTGAGCACCCTGAATCCCCAGGTGCGTCATAGAAGTTTATAACATAGAGGTGTGAAAATAATGATCTTTTAGCCCCCAAATTTTTTATTTTCACAAGGGTAAGAGGAGAAAATGGACCCCAAAAATTGTTGTGCAATTTCTCCTAAGTACGCTGATACCCCATATGTGGGGAAAGAACACTGTTTGGGCGCACAGTAGGGAAGGAGCACTGCATGACTTTTTGAACGCAAAATTGGCTGGAATCTAGAGCGGACACCATGTTGCGTTTGGAGATCCCCTGATGCAACTAAACAATGGAAAGCCCCCACAAGTGACCCCATTTTGGAAACTAGACCCCTCAAGGATTTTATCAAGGGGTATAGTGAACATTTTGAACCCAGAGGTATGACACAGAATTTGATAACATTATGTCATCATATTGAATAAGTTGTCATTAGTCTTGAGTGCAAGTGCTCACTACTTGAGTTTGCATCGGGTACTCGGGTATGCACCAAGTACCGTGGGTGTTCAAGTGACATGCTCGAGTCTCCGCCCTGCATGTTTCACGGTTGTTAAACACCCAAAAAAAACATGCGGGGATTGTCCCTGCATGGCAGGCAATCCCCACTTGTTTTTTTTTGGCTGTATAACAGAAATATATGGGGCGGAGACGTGAGCATGCCACTGGAGCACCTGTGATACTCGGTGCATACCCTAGCACCCGATGCAAACTCAAGTAGCGAGCACTTGCACTCAACACTAGTTGCCATATTGTCATCATTTATTTTTCTTTATTTTAGAAAAAATAACAACCCCAACACAACCCTAACCTCAACCCTAATACAACCCTAACCTTAACACAACCCTAACCTTAACACAACCCCAACACTAACACTAACTATAACCCTAATCCTAATCCTAACCCTAAGTCTAACACAACCTTAACCCTAACACAACTGTAACACAACCTTTAATCCTAACACAACCCTAACCCTAGCCTCTGTCAGGACAGTACACATACTGGCAGGACACCAGTCCATGTATTATTATTTATCCTATTCAGTATATCAAGGCTGCATTATACAATATATGTACTTTTTACCTTTTGTGTCTCCCCCATTTCCTCATAGACTGTAAGCTTGCGAGCAGGGCCCTCACTCCTTTCAATATGTGATATGCTTATTCTGTATTGTCTGTATATTGTCCCCCCTAAAATTTGTAAAGTGCTGCGGAATATGTTGGCGCTATAAAAATAAAAACTTTTATTATTATTATTATTATTATTAATCCTAACACAACCCTAACCCTAGCCTCTGTCAGGACAGTACACATACTGGCAGGACACCAGTCCATGTATTATTATTTATCCTATTCAGTATATCAAGGCTGCATTATACAATATATGTACTTTTTACCTTTTGTGTCTCCCCCATTTCCTCATAGACTGTAAGCTTGCGAGCAGGGCCCTCACTCCTTTCAATATGTGATATGCTTATTCTGTATTGTCTGTATATTGTCCCCCCTAAAATTTGTAAAGTGCTGCGGAATATGTTGGCGCTATAAAAATAAAAACTTTTATTATTATTATTATTATTAACCCTAACACAACCCTAACCCTACCCTAAAACAACCCTAACCGTACCCTAACACAACTCTAACCCTAATACAACCCTAACACAACACTAACCCTTACACAACCCTAGAGTTTATTTTTTACGCCGTTCCTCATGCGGTATACGTGATTAGACTACTTTATTCTTTGGGTCAGTGTGATTACAGCGATACCAGATTCATATCAAGTTTTTATGTTTGTTAGCTGTCGAACACTAAAAGACGCTTTTTTTTTGCAAAGACTAGTTTTTGCAATCATTTTTCTATATTTCAGCTGACAGAGTCATGTAAGGGCTTGTTTTTTGCGGGACAAGTTGACGTTTTTATTGGTACCATTTTCGGGCAAACGATGTTTTTTGATCGCTTTCTATTCCGATTTTTGGGAGGCAGAATAAACAAAAACCAACAATTCAGGAAGTGTCTTTTTTTTCTATGCCGTTCCGATGTGGGAAATTGACAAGGCAGCATTATTCTTTGGGTCAGTACGCTTACAACGATACTACATTTATATTAATTTTTTATGTTTTGGCGCTTTTACACAATAAAAACTATTTTATAGAAGAAAGAATTGTTTTGCATCACTTTATTCTGAGAGCTATAACTTTTTTATTTTTTTTTTGGCTGATGGAGCTGTAAGGCGGCTTGTTTTTTGCGGGACAAGATGATGTTTTCAGCGGTACCATTTTTATTTACAAGTATGTGTACCAAAATTGGGCATTGGTTATTAGACACCTGGATCTCTGCAACTTAGAGACAAAAAGCTTTATCAGATGCAGAGCCTACTCAAGCCAAAAGGCAAGACCACCTGAATCCATGCCTCCCACTGCTAAAAGGTTGGACCTTCTCTCTGCCCAGAGGTCTCATCAGTCCGGGAATCTGACGTAAGGAAAAGTTTGCTTGATTTTGGATTTAATGTGGAGATTGTGGTCTCATAATAATATTCATCTTCTCTGCCAACATGGGACCCAAGCTTGAGGCAGAAAATGTTTACCCTGTGAGCAAAGTTTTAATTCCCACGCCCAGCTGGCTGCCTTCTTAACAGAAGGACTTGGACTTTTATTCCGACAGCCCTCCATCAGGTAAAGATGACAGCCTCCCCGTTTATTTTTGTTCCACTGCTCTCCACCATATGGATGGACAATGCTTTACTTCAACTGCATCATGTCACAGTAATAAGAGATCTGAACATATGTGACTGTTAGGTGTGTAGCAATGTGCAAAACCTTGCTACTCAGGGGCTTCCTCCGAAAGGGGTTCCTTTAAGCTGTGTTGAAATGCTTGTCTTTTTGAGTAGTAAAACTACTTTTGTAGAGGTGTTACCAAGTCCAAGAAGAGTAAAGACACTAGTTTAAACTTATATGCAATCAATTTACAAAAATTGATAAATAACGTGGGTAGCCTAGAAACCTTTTTACAATAAATACCCATTAAAAAATAACCTTTAATATTGACGTTTAAAACTATTAAGAGTCTCACAACAAATACTAAGTAACAAGAAAAAGACCTAAAATATAGGCATGTGATCCGAACCTGTTTATATAAATCACCCCAATCTTAATATTCACTCTGTGAGGGTGTCTTAAAAATCCATTAGTACAACCCAGGAACACCTAATAACAGAAGATTGGACGTATCCAGACAGGATCACCATAGCATAATACATAAAGGGAATAGTACACTATTATCCACAGAGCATAGAAAAGGACACTCTATAATAACAATGGGGCACCATAGATCCCCTAATTAAGTTGATACATCCACCTCACTAAGAGGAATTAATAATCCTAATTGGTATTTTAAAGGTTATATCTCCAGGACACAGCATATCTCTGCACTACAGCGCTGATGTCGGTGGCTGCTGGAAAGAGCCGCGATACTTACGGGGTCTGTGCCTGCGGGCCGCATGAAGCAGCCGGAGGGTCCGCATACGGCCCGCGGGACGCGTGTTTAAGACCTCTGATCTATACAGATGCATACATATAATGGGTGTGAGTGATGAAACATCTTGTTTGTAACAAAGTGTAGACAACAGTGGATATAAACTTTAACTTTTTTTTTATAAAAATAGAATAAATATAACAACAAACCAAAAAATATCAACAACATAAAAAAAAATTTTTATTGGCTGCCGCGACGCTCTTGGGCTGCCACAAATCTTGCCAGCATCACTCCGTGCTGGTGGATCTCTTCACTAAGTCTCCGCTGTGACGCCAGGAGATCGTGTAATGTTGGGATTTCTACGGAGGTAATTGTTAAACTTAAGTCCAATAATTCTGTACATTCATCAAATTAAGGCTATGTGCCCACGATGCACCACACCCGGGTACCATCCGCACATTAGAACGCGCTAATTACGCAAGTACAGATGCAGTATTGTGGAATTGGTGCATTATAATGCAAGTCAATGGCGGCGCAAAAAAAAAAACACTTCTGCAAAATAATTGGTAGTGCTTCGTTTTTTTCTGCAATGATAATCTGCAGCGGTAATTTCCGCAGCATGTGCACAGCACATGCGGATTATCATTGGGGAACATTGCTGCCTTTCTACCATGCGCTTTTAATGCGTTTCCACAGCTGTAAAAACGCTGCAGAAATGCCTTAAAAAACGCATCGTGGGCACAGCCTATCAGGTACATGTTTGTTATTTAACACTTACAGTTTTCGGTTTGCTCGGGTGATGATGAGCTGAGTGACCACCCGGATCCCCTGGCATCACCGGCTAGGGAAAGACACAACACTTCATAGTACATGACAGTCCTATACTTTCCAAGTTGTATGGACCATATTTTATGTGAAAGCATTACCGTAAGACGAAGCTGCACCTATATCACGGAGTGATGCTGGCGAACCTGTGGATGACTGCTGCTGAGGCTCCGGGGCTGCAGGTGACTCCCGCGGGGGCTCTGGGGCTGCAGGTGCTGGAAAACAAATAACATTAGATACCTAAGGTAATTGCAGTTGTAACTAATGTGCTGCCATATATTGTGCTAACGTATTTTAAAACCACTCACCACGATGGGGCAAAGTCTGTGACCGGATGCTGGTGATACGGTCGGCAGATCTATACTTCAGATCCGCCAGCTTCTTCCTGATTTGGGTAGCAGAGCGCTGCACCCCAAATCTCCGGACCAGGCCCCGACCGATCCTCTGCAGCACCGCCCGTTTATGGAGCACTGGATGTTCAGAGTGCACATGGCACTCATAATCCAGTGCATCCAGCTGTTCCACAAGGTAGCGCACCTCGGCATCGCCCCAAGGAGATGCTCTCATCCTGGATGCCATATTGCTACTGATGAGCTAGGCCGCAACTACGTCGTTAAACACGCCCACGACGCATCAACGTCGGTAACCACGCCCACGACGCATCAACGTCGGTAACCACGCCCACGACGCATCAACGTCGGTAACCACGCCCACGACGCATTAACGTTGCCCATAAACCCGCGCGCTTATTAGAGGACGCTACTGCACGACCTGAATTATTAGCATTTCTGTCAGACTGAAGATGCTGTATTGATAATGCGTCATCTGTAGAACGCTGCAGCGTCTCCAGTCTGACGGTCACACAGTAACACTGGTGTCTAGGTGGTTTTAAGCAGAGATATATATCTATACTTTTAGATAGGTATGCATACTTTTGTGTCTGTGACTATGTATGTGTATATCTAGTTATCTGTATATAAGTCTGGATATGGGTGTAGATTTTTATGTATCTGAATATGTATGTGTATATGGATGTATCTGTATACATATGAGTACACCAGTGGCGCACCGCCATTGGTGGCAGGCCACATAACTGCTATGGGGCCCGTGGCTGTAGGGGGCCCGTGAGCCAGCGGACCCCACAGCAGTCTCCCCCATTCTGTCCCCCACGCTCCGCTGTTTGATTGCCGCCGCCGCCCACTGCCACTGTGTTCAGACATGGCCGCGCGCTGTGCGGCTGTGTCTTGTGGTAATGACGGCAGGGGCGACACTGCACCTTTAATTGTGCTTGTGTCGCCACTGCTACGTCATTACTACAAGACACATAGCCGCACAGCATACTACGCGCAGCCATTACTGAGTACAGTGCCGGTGGGCGGCGGTTAATCAAACAGCGGCAACGCTGCTACGATGCACCACGTTGTGTCAGACAGTGGAGCTGGCAGCTGCTGTCTTGATGAGAGAGACAGGCTGCAGAGACTGAAGCAGCGGGGAATGAGGAGTGGTAAGTATGTATTTATTTATTTTTTTAAATCAGTCAGTACTGATAATACTGGAGGACTGGGGCTGCCTTTTACCCTATGGGGGGCTGCAATATACTGTGTGGAGGACCATGGGGAGTGCATTATGTATATGTATGCATATGTATATGCTCTCCCATCCTGGTATACAGGGCTGTGGAGTCGGCAAGCCAAACCGACTCCTCAATTTCCATGACTCCGACTCCACGACTCCGACTCCCTCATACATGGCTCATGTGATACATTTCCTATAGCACAGATTCATCTCAGCTAAAAGTCCACATCCGATCAGGAATAGAACATTTATAGGACATTTCATAAATTTCCCAAATTCTTTGTAAAAAAAAATTCCACACAAACTGCATTGAACTACTGTACCCAATTTATTATATATTTTATGAGTCGGTCCTTTTTATATCGACTCCAACTCCGACTCCACAGCCCTGACAGTAGGGTCATTACACTGTGCATGTGGAGGCTAAAAAGGAGGAATTCACCATCGGGGTATCATACTGTGTTAAGGGGGACACTTTTGTTGGCATCACATTTTATGGGGCTATGAAAGAGGAATCTAGGAGTTCAGAAAGGAAGAAAGTTGCTATGCAAAGGCTGGAAGGTTGTGAGATCTGCTCTTCTGTGCCCCCAACAATTATTTACTTTTTTTTTTTTTTGTGGGGGTCCCCAATTATAGCTTCTGCTATGGGATCCCATGATTCCTATGTACGCCCCTGGAGTTCACGTATGTATATACGGGCCCTTACTACTGAAACAATGAGAAACAAAGCTTTTGCAAAGTAAAAAACACAGTTTATTACACAAATCAGTACAAAACTGAAAGTAGTGTATAATTGTCAGTAGTTGCCCACTATAAGTTTTGATGCTGCCAAGTAACAGCACCAGGACCGTTAAAATACTGGCAGTAGTTGTCGCGGCAGGTCTTCGCATCATGGGTGTTTCTGCCATGTCCCACTGGTTGAAGACTTGCAATTGCAGGATCGTTTGCACGCCATTCTCCGAGCTCCACTTCCCCATTGGCTAGGTCCACAGAGTCCACGAAACCAGGCGGACAGTACGTAATTGCATCACGTCGACAAAGAAAGATGTGAAGTGTGCAACAGGCCAAAACAACAGAGTCTATTGATGTAAGCTTCATGTTAATTGGCGTATGAAAAACTCTGAAGCGGTTGGCGATGATACCGAAGGTATTTTCTACAACACGACGTGCCCTTGACAAGCGATAATTGAAAATTCTTCTTTCCTGGGTAAGACTTTTTTGGGGGAACGGTTTAATAAGATTGGGATGAAGTGGGAAGGCTTCATCGCCGACAAAAACAAAATTAAGGTTACCTGTAGTCTCTGAGTTGGGAGGCAAGTGTAGGTCACAGTTGTCCAATCGCTCTCCAAAAAGTGTGTGCTCTAAAACACCACCATCAGAAACCCTGCCGTTCATGCCAACATCTACATTTATAAATTCGTAATTGGCGTTAACAAGGGCCATCATGATGATGCTGAAATAGCCCTTATAATTATAAAAATAGGATCCGCTATTTGGTGGCTGAGTGATTTGGACATGTTTCCTGTCCAAAGCCCCACCACAGTTAGGGAACTGCCACAGCTGCTCAAAATCAGAGGCAATCTTTTTCCATTCCTCCTCCATGTTGGGAAACTGTATGTAACTACGTAGACTGTGGTAAATCGCATTACATGTCTCCGGGATTAGAACGCTGAGCATGGGCCTCGAAATGGCTGCAGAAAAATGCAAGTCTTGAAGTGAGCGTCCGGTGGCCAAGAATCTCAGTGTGACTGCCAATCTTTCATCTGCCGGAATGGCAGCACGCATCACTATATCCTTCCATTGAATACGTGGCATAACTCATTCCAGTAACTCTTTAAAAGATTCCTCTGACATCCTCAGATAGTTGCGGAAATCATGAGGGTTCTTCTCCTGAAGCTCTCTTACAAGTTGCATGTGGGACAATTCAGACCTCTTCTGCAGCCACTCTCTGGTCCACATGTGACGTTTTCGTTTGGAACGCCTCTGTAGCTCTCGTGCCTCATCTTGACGCCGAGCTTCCTCAACCAGCAATGCAGCAACCACAATAGCACACTGCCCGTCGTCCATGATGTGCAAACTGCAAACATAACATGAAAAGATGAGAACACTTTCAACAAAACAATTAACACAAGTATTTAAACTGTACATAAAAAATATCATGGAAAACCATGTTCCATTCTGTTAGTGAGCATGACAGAAAATGTGCTGTGTGGGTGCGTGTGCATGAGACCCCTAAAATATCTGTCCATGCAAAAGCATATATATATACAGATAGAAGCCAAGTACTCCCTCACTGAAGAGCAATGATAGCAGATAATTGGTAAATGTCCTATAAATGAATTAAAAATGGAAACTCATTTGAGACCTCAAACAATTCCTACCTTGCTAAAGATGCCTGATTTCTTCAAAGTGGAGTCACAGCTGGAGAACGCTACAATGATCCGCAAAAATCAGCACTAGTCCAATGAACGGATATTAACAGCCCGGATAACTCTGCTAGGATATGCAATCAAGCACGAGGTCAGAAACAAAGGACGGAATCGCTACTCTGTTGCCTTCTTTATGCGCGGCCGGAAATGAGAACGCTGTAGCGACCACCAATCGGGGACGAGGGGCGCGGAAAAGTCCAATTTATGCACGCCTACGTGTCTCTGCTCTGAATCGCTGACGAGGTCGTTGGTTAGGTGTCAAATACAGCGATGCACACTGCCCAGCAGGAGTGCAACGACCCAGGAATGGTCCAGGAAGCTTTGTAGCGGTCAACGATCTCACAGCAGGGGCCTGATCGTTGCTACCTGTCAAACGTAAAGAGATCGCTAGCGATGTCGCTATTGCGTCACAAAACCCGTGACGTATCAACGATCTCGCTAGCGATCTCGTTATGTGTGACAGGGCCTTTAGCTTTGGGACAAGACTTTTATAACTGCTCAGTCCCTGTTATCACTGTCTTCTTTGTTTGTGTGTCATTCTTGTTCATTCTGCACTAACTACTCTCTGGGGACTGCACAGGTAAGAATGATGGATATATCTTCCTTATCAATATCAAATCTGATGTTTGTTGTTGACCAGTTTCACTTATACTCCATATCATTAGTGAAATAATTCACAGTGAAGCAGAAAATGTGATATATCATATCATATATACACATACACACACATAATTAATTCTTATTTTAATTGAACAGTTAAATTGTAAGCTAACATTTCATTTAATTGCATAAGACAGGAGGACCATTTAATATCCATCACTGTACAAGAGAGAACTTAATGCTCTCTACCATTAACCTACAGATCAATTAATCTAAGTAAAAACCCTACTATTTTCTAATAATGTAACATACATATTGGTAGGAAAAGTACTTAAGCATGACTCAAATTAGCGTAAATGTTTAGATGTATTGGGAGAATAAAAAATGTGAAATATCAACAATAAAGACAGATATTCACTTAGAAAGTAGTTTAGTGTGGAATGATTAACACTGTATACTGTATATACATATGGAAATGTCAATGTGGCTACAGGACTGTCATCATCTTTGTCTTGTAAATTTCCCATTAGGGAATTATTAAGGGACTTTTGATTCTAAATTCCCTTTTGGCTTATTTGGAAATTGTTTATAATATTATAAAGTTATTGTCATGTGTTTATATATTGTATATACATTGTATATATATATGTATATATATATATATATATATATATATAAATATATATATATTGTAGGGATTCACTCTCTCTGCTAGGTATTAGGCACTAGGTAGCGTTTACACAGGCAATGCAGTTTTGGTCCGAACACATGCAGTTTTTATTGCTTTCCACAGGTTGCACAGCACCAAAGCAACAAAATCATAAACATAAATCTCTAGCCTTGTCCAGATGCTAACTAAACAGTATAGACCCTGACTACTTCAGACACAGCTGAGCTAGCCCCAGGTTGGTCAAATAAAACTGCTATCATCCATAGCAACCAGTGATACTTACAGTTTAGTGCACAATGCCTGTGCAGACTATTTTCAAAGAGATTCTGCCTTGTTTCTCTCTTTAACTTCAAGACACTTCAAGACTTAGATGAACACCTTGCTTGTTTTTATGCAGAGCTCGCCAGGTTTACTAATCAAAGCCTGCAGAGCTAGGATTTACCCCTAGCCTACCTGCCATTGCTACAATGTGTGTATATATATATATATATATATATATATATATATATAAACTCCAAAGACATACTGATAGGGAATGTAGATTGTGAGCTCCAATGGGGACAATGCCGATAATGTCTGTAAATTGTCTGAATTGCAAAGCGCTGCAGAATATGTTGGCGCTATATAAATAAAAAAAATATATATATATGCTGTATATATATATATATATATATATATATATATATATATATATATATATAATCTGATGTGCTACTTAGTCATAGATCCTTATTCGTGCTATTAATAAGGATCATATCTGATCCAAAATGCATCAGTTTATGTAGCTGTGTCTGTTTCATCTTCTGTGGATTGTTCAATAAAGCCATTACAGGATTTTCCAGCATCATTGGAGCTGAATATCCTTTTTCCTATTGCTGCAATCTGTGCAGCTGGTGGTAAGTTCCCTGGACTTTCTTTGCTTATTCCCCTATTGCACATTCTCTCAGCCCCACTAGAGAATTGTACAAAAATGAACAGAACTGTTATGTTCTGCAACATTATTCTGTCACTTCTGGTGTCTGCAACCATCAAGCGTTTGTGCCTACTTTGGAAGTGCATAGAGGTGAAGGGTGCATTGCTGGAAAAGGGAAAAAAAAAAACTCTTTAAATCTCTTAGTTTGCGAGTGTGAACGAGCTGCGTGTGTCCGAAGCGTAAGTGCGAACGAAAGTAAGTGTGTGACTTGTTTTTCAGTGAAGAGGTATTGGGAATCCTGCAGAAAATACCTGTGTGAATTGCGGTGAGCGCAGCATTGTGACCTGCTGAGTGTTTTTCTACCTGTTTAGATTTATTGGGCTTTTTAAAACCTATTTTCTCACTACAGTTTTAGTTTCTTAGTTTACTACCTGTGTATTTAAGGGTTAACTACACTGCACTAAAATCCTGAGGTGTAGCTTTACTCACAAGGGGTTTATTAAGGGGAAGGGGTCATAATTAAGGGTTTATAAGGGGCAGCTGGTTGGGCATTCAGTCCTTTGGAAGTGCATTGAGGTGAAGGGTGCATTGCTGGAAAAGGGGGAAAAAAAAAAACTCTTTAAATCTCTTAGTTTGCGAGTGTGAATGAGCTGCGTGTGTCCGGAGCGTAAGTGCGAACGAAAGTAAGTGTGTGACTTGTTTTTCAGTGACTTTGGATTCAGGGAGTTTGGAAGGGAGGACTTTGGACTGAATTGCTGACTGTATTTCATTCATTTCTTTACTTTACTTTTTACTTAACATTCTGTATATTGCAATCCCCATTAGGAAATGAGCTCCATTATTGACAATGCTATCCAGTGTACATCTTGCCACATGTATGTATTCCTCGAACAGCCGGTCGAGGTTGCTTACTGCTGCGCGAGATGTGTGCACGTTGTGCGTTTGGAAGCCCAGGTACTGGATCTAAATGAGCAGCTGGCAACACTGAGATCCATTGACAACATGGAAAGGAGTCTGCTGCTCACTGAGCAGCAGCTCACTGGGGTAGATGTGGGGGAGGGGGGTAGTCGGGAGCTGCAGGACAGTGAGGTCGCTAGTTGGGTGACAGTTAGAAGGGGTGGTAGAGGGAAGAGTACCAGGGAGGCTAGTCCTGATCTGGCATACCCCAATAAGTTTGCAAAGTTGGCAGATGAGGGGAGTGACGGTACAGGGGTAGCACTACTGCAGCAAGGCATGTCCCCTGAAAGCCGGAGGAGTGTCAGCTCCAGTAAAGAGGGAAATAGGAGAGTAGGGCAGGCCAGGCAGGTGCTGGTAGTGGGGGACTCAATTATTAGAGGAACAGATGGGACAATCGTGTCCGGCACATCGCTGATTGGGTTGACAGATTATTGGGAGGGGCTGGTGAGGACCCAGCGGTCATGCTGCACATTGGCACAAATGACAAAGTTAGAGGTAGGTGGAAGGTCCTTACAGATGATTTCAGGGAATTAAGGTGGAAGCTGAAAGCTAGGACCTCCAAGGTGGTATTCTCTGAAATACTACCGGTACCACATGCCACGCCAGAGAGGCAACGGGAGATTAGGGAGATAATTAAGTGGCTCAAGAACTGGTGTAGGAAGGAGGGATTTGGGTTCCTGGAGAACTGGGCCGACTTCTCAGTTGGCTACAGACTCTACGCTAGGGACCAGTTGCACCTTAATGGGGAGGGTGCAGCTGTGCTGGGGGAGAAAATGGCTAGAAGGTTGGAGGAGTGTTTAAACTAGGGATTGGGGGGGATGGTATTCATTTTATTGGTGGGGAAGATAGTGCATATAGTGACCTGGGCACAAATAAAGAAATTGGGGGTGGGGTTAGAACAGTCAATAAAGTAAGAAGGAATAGAGGTACAGAGAGATACATAAAATGCATGTACAGTAATGCCAGAAGCCTCGCCAACAAAATGGAGGAATTAGAATTAATTTTGTTGGAAAATAATTATGACATAGTAGGGATATCTGAGACGTGGCTGGGCGAGAGCCATGACTGGGCAGTTAATTTACAGGGCTATAGTCTGTTCAGAAATGACCGTATAAACAAGCGAGGGGGGGGTGTGTGTTTATATGTAAAATCATCCTTAAAACTTGTCTTGCGGGAGGATATATGTGAATCTAATGAAAATGTAGAGTCCCTGTGGGTGGAGATAAGGGGAGGGGGAAAAAATAATAAAATACTGATAGGAGTTTGTTATAAGTCTCCAAAAATAATGGAAGTAGCGGAGACTATCCTCGTAAAGCAAATAGATGAAGCAGCGACTCAAGGAGAAGTCATTATTATGGGAGACTTCAACTACCCTGAAATACATTGGGGGACAGAAACATGTAGTTCAAGCAAAGGAAATAGGTTTTTGACTACTATGAGAGACAATTACCTTTCACAACTGGTTCAGGACCCAACAAGAAGGGGGGCACTGCTAGACCTAATATTAACCAATAGGCCAGACCGCATATCAAATATACGAGTTGGGGGTCACTTGGGTAATAGTGATCACAAAATAATACGTTTTCATGTAACTTTTAATAAGATGTGTAGTAGAGGGGTTACAAGGACTCTAAACTTCAGGAAGGCAAATTTCCAACGGTTAAGAGATGATCTTAGTGCAATAAACTGGGACGATATCCTGAGACATAAAACTACAGAAAGCAAATGGGAGACATTTATTAACATCCTGAATAGGACCTGTGTACAATATATACCCTATGGGAATAAACATGCTAGAAATAGGAGGAAACCACTATGGCTAAATAGAGCTGTAAGGGGCGCAATAAGTGACAAAAAGAAAGCATTTAGAGAACTAAAGCAAGTAGGTAGTGATGAGGCATTAAATAAATATAGAAAATTAAATAAATTATGTAAAAACCAAATCAAGGCAGCAAAGATTGAGGCAGAGAGAACCATTGCCAGAGAAAGTAAAAATAACCCCAAAATATTCTTTAACTACATAAATAGTAAAAAACTAAAAAATGATAGCGTTGGCCCCCTTAAAAATAGTCTGGGTGAAATGGTGGATGAGGATGAGGAAAAAGCCAATATGCTAAATGATTTTTTTTCAACCGTATTTACACAAGAAAATCGCATGACAGAAAACATGATTAGTGATAACAAAAATTCTCCAGTAAATGTCACTTGCTTAACCCAGCAGGAAGTACGGCGGCGTCTAAAAATCACTAAAGTTGACAAATCCCCGGGCCCGGATGGGATACACCCGCGAGTACTGCAGGAATTAAGTAACGTCATAGATAGACCATTATTTTTAATCTTTAAAGATTCCATAATAACAGGGTCTGTACCACAGGACTGGCGTATAGCAAATGTGGTGCCAATATTCAAAAAGGGGACAAAAACTGAACTTGGAAATTATAGTCCGGTAAGCTTAACCTCTACTGTGGGTAAAATCCTGGAGGGTTTCCTAAGAGATGCTATACTAGAGTATCTGAAGAAGAATAACCTCATGACCCAATATCAACATGGGTTTACGCGGGACCGTTCCTGTCAAACTAATCTGATCAGTTTTTATGAGGAGGCAAGTTCTGGGCTGGACCAAGGAAATGCAGTGGATGTTGTGTATATGGACTTTTCAAAAGCTTTTGATACGGTTCCACACAAAAGGTTGATACATAAAATGAGAACAATGGGGATAGGGGAAAATATATGTATGTGGGCTAAGAATTGGCTCAGTGATAGGAAACAAAGGGTGGTTATTAATGGAAAACACTCAGACTGGGTCTCAGTTAACAGTGGGGTACCACAGGGGTCAGTATTGGGCCCCCTTCTTTTAAACATATTTATTAATGACCTTGTAGGGGGCATAGAGAGTAATATTTCAATATTTTCAGATGACGCTAAACTCTGCAGGGTAATCAATACAGAGGAGGACAATTTTATATTACAGGAGGATCTATGTAAACTAGAAGCTTGGGCTGATAAATGGCAAATGAGCTTTAATGGGGATAAATGTAAGGTAATGCACTTGGGCAGAGGAAATAAAATGTATAATTGTATCCTTAATTGTAAAACACTGGGCAAAACAGTAACTGAAAAAGACCTGGGTGTATTGGTGGACGACAAGCTCACGTTTAGTGGCCAGTGTCAGGCAGCTGCTGCAAAGGCAAATAAAATAATGGGATGCATTAAAAGAGGCATAGATGCTCATGAGGAGAACATAATTTTACCTCTATACAAGTCATTAGTGCGACCACACTTAGAATACTGTGTACAGTTCTGGTCTCCGGTGTATAAGAAAGACATAGCTGAACTAGAGCGGGTGCAGAGAAGAGCGACCAAGGTTATTAGAGGACTGGGGGGTCTGCAATACCAAGACAGGTTATTACACTTGGGGTTATTTACTGTGGAAAAAAGAAGGCTTAGGGGTGATCTTATTACTATGTACAAGTATATGAGGGGACAGTACAAAGACCTTTCTACTGATCTTTTTACTCTGAGGCCTGAGACTGGGACAAGGGGGCATCTTCTACGTCTGGAGGAAAGAAGGTTTAAACATAATCACAGACGGGGATTCTTTACTGTAAGAGCAGTGAGACTATGGAACTCTCTGCCGCATGATGTTGTAATGAGTGATTCACTGTTAAAATTTAAGAAGGGCATGGATGCCTTTCTTGAAAAGTATAATATTACAGGTTATAAATACTAGATTCCTTGATAGGGCGTTGATCCAGGGAACTAGTCTGATTGTCGTATGGAGTCGGGAAGGAATTTTTTTCCCCAATGTGGAGCTTAGTGTTTGCCACATGGGGGTTTTTTTGCTTTCCTCTGGATCAACAAGTTAGGCTATGGGTTGGACTAGATGGACTTAGTTTTACTTCAACCTTAAAAACTATGTTACTTGTGAAGAAAATAAAGACTTCTGTTAACTTCCACTCCACACCACTGACAGCACTATGGCTGGGATATGGGGTAGACTGGGTTAACAGCATTCTGCATGTGGTGTACATGTCTCTTACACATACAGGATACAGGGTCCTGGTGTATAAAGTGTTACATACTAGAGTTGTTGCAAATTGATTTGCATGGCTCGGTCCATCTGCCAAGTCAGTAATCTGTGGCTGCAAGACAGGAGCCATGAGAACCGCCTCTTAGCTGATGGCATCCATGACTCTAATTTGATTAGTTGGCCTGGCGCAATGTCACATGTGTGTCATGCCACAACAATGACTTTTCAAAAGAAAAGCTGTGGATACTTTGACGTTAGAGGCAGTGCTTATGGCTCACAATTACTGGGAGAAGAGCCAGGTTGTGAAGAGCAAGAGCCAGGTCGTGATGAAGTAGAGCTGGTTCATGAAGAAGAGCCAGGTTGTGCGGGTCGATTCGCACCAGGTCAATTAAATACTATTAGGTACGTTTTACCCTTGGCATTATATAGCTGTTTGAGGATTTATGTATCCAAAACAAAGAATTTACTGTGAGTCACTCCAGGGTGTATACTAAATGATCGGTTATCTATAGTTTGATAATGTCCACTTGGCCTTTCACAACAGAGATAACGATCTCGTATTCATTTTTGGCTACTACTTCAACACAAGTCTACTTGATTGGATATAGAAAATGAAAGTTTGCAGCAGTATTACTTCATCTGCTAAGTCTCAGACTTTCTCTACAAATTTAGAGTATAACATTTTCTCATAATCATTTAGGACAGTCCTTACCGTCAAGGTGATGTTCCATCAGGGTGCTATCAGTGTTTATTAATGTCAAGCTGCTCATGCTTCCTAGTATCCCACATTTTTATCCTATGCACTTTTTTTTCTTTGTAGTCTTCAACTTTAGAGGGATAGGATCACTTTTAAGACAACAGTCCCAAGATGGGTTCCCATTGCGAAGCATACTCATTAAAACACCTCATAAGATATAAACATGAAAAATAGAGAAGCTCTGGAGAGGGACAGAAGTCCACACAAAATAGGGCAATATCGTCTGGAAAGGGATAGGTATAATCTATAGTAGCACTCACCGAAGGGTGAAGGGTATTGTGTGCAGGCACAACACCTATAAAGGTATGAAAAGCGGCTGCTGCCCCATGGCAGGAGGAAAGAGTTCTTCCAGAGATATATGGCAAGTTATGGCATATGGAAGCTGGCACGTTTATGTGGGCTGCGCTGTCGAATGAAGAGCCTTGGGATTCCAAAACGGTTTTATTAATACCAATGCTGCGCCAGACCGGCACCTTTCTCAAGTTATAAAAATCAAGACTTGGTTTTTATACTTTGAGAAAGTAACATCCGACAGTTCCCACGCTGTCCTCTGTGTGATAGTGTGGGAAACAGTGGCTCTGATCAGCAGTAACCTTACTGAAGTCAACGCTGGTGACAGCCGCTGGGTATCGCAGTTCCCCTATTATTACACCTAAGACAGCATGTGAGCCAGCAGCTGTGCCTGGCGGTGACAAGGTTACTGTCAGTCAGGTGCCAGCTGATGACTACTACTGCCATCAGTGTCTCCTGCTCTCGCTGATAGCAGCAAGAGCAGGCGACGCTGATGAGAGTATTCATCAGCCGGCCCCTTTGCCTAGCAGTAACTTTACTGCTATCCACAGGCACCGGAGACTATGAAGAAGATGGACGTGGATTACTTTGTGGGATCATATTATTAATA
Source organism: Phyllobates terribilis (assembly GCF_046119375.1). Lineage (NCBI taxonomy): Eukaryota > Metazoa > Chordata > Amphibia > Anura > Dendrobatidae > Phyllobates > Phyllobates terribilis. The sequence goes on from NW_027362764.1 coordinate 520,461,710, forward strand.
AATGGGTGTACGAGGGCTAGGGTGAGGGGAGTCTTCAATTAAAGTTTTTTTCTGTGTGTATGTGTTTATTTATTTTTACTACTAGGTTAGTAATGGGAGTGTCTTGCTGATACCTCTCCATTATTAACGCTAAAAACAATTACCCTGATTGCCACTGCACCAGGGCAATCGGGAAGACCTAAGGCTAAGCACCAGAATTGGCGCATAAAATATGATGCACCACTTCTGGGGCGGCTCCAGGCTCATATTTGTAGGTTGGCAATAGCCCAATAACCATGGGCATTTTCAGACTATTAATATCAGCCCCCATGGGTCTTCTTTCCCTTACCTGGTTATTAAAATTAGGGGGGACCCCTTTTTTTCATTTATTTATGACTAATAAATATAAAAATACTTATAAATAAATTAATGGAAAAAAAACGATGTGGGGTCCCCCCCTATTTTTAAAAAAAAGCCAAGGGAAATCAGACAATTGTGAGCTGGTCTTATTATTCAGGGAAGGGGCCAATATCCATGCTCCTTCCCAGTCTATTAAATCAGCCCCTAGCTGTCTGCTTTGCCTTTGCTATTTTTAGTAACCACCTAAGGCAAAGCAGACAGCTGGGGACTGATATTAATAGGCTGGCAAGGGCAATGGATATTGGCCCTTTCCCAGCCTAATAAGACCAGCCCTCAGCCGCCCCTGAAATGGCGCATTAGATGTGCCAATTCTGGCGCTTAGCCTTGGCTCTTCCTGATTGCCTGGTATGGTGGCAAAAGGGGTAATGGGATTGTGGGGTTGATGTCAGCTGTGTAATGTCTGCTGACATCAATCCCATGGGTTAGTGATGTTGAGACGTCTATCAGACACCCCCATTAATAACTCAGTAAGTAAAAAGAGAAGAAAACACACCAAAAAAAAAATCTTTGTTTGAAAACAATTTCCCTGTTTCCCCCATTTATAAGAAAAAAAATAATAAAAAAAAAATAATTATAATCCACAGGGTCCACCATAATTCATAATATGGAGGTCCCATGACGATCCCACTCTTCTTCATCCAGTCTATGCACTGGATCAGCAGCCACTGCCGGGTCTTGCACTGCACACCGCAAGGTCGTCTGCTGTGAACTGAGGTGACATCAGTAAGGTTATCTCAGTTCACAGCGGCCGGTTATCACAAGGGTAGCATTGCTGTGAACTGAGGTAACCTTACTGACATCACCGCAGTTCACAGTGGCCTGTTCTCACAAGAGTGGCACGAGTGCCGGACTAATGAGCAACTGCGAGTCCGGCACTCGGCACTCCGGCACTCATCAGTCCGGCACTTGAGCTGCCGTGAGACCCGGTGGCTGTGAGCTCTAGTAACCTTAGTTCACAGCCTCCAGGTTTTCCAGCAGCTGGAAACTCCAGTAACCTTAAAGTCTCCCTTAAAGGGGTTTCCCCACAAACAAAAGTTCATTTTAAAATTTGGCTGTGTCTGACCGTGTATGGAACATACCACATCTCTTGGGCAGGGGAGGAAGCAAAAGACAATACAGACATTACAGCCGGGGATTGCAGAGGATTAATTTTGTAAGGTAAAACATTTCACTGCCTGTTTTTAAACAATATTTTACCTCACAAAATGAATCCACTGCGATCCCGTGCTGTAATGTCTGTATTGTCTTTTGCTTCCCCCCTGCCCAGGAGCTGTGGTATGTTTCATACTCGGTCAGACACAGCCAATTTTTAAAATGAACTTTTGTTCGTGGGAAAACCCCTTCAAGGTTTCTGGGTTTCACAACTGACGGTAGACCCGGTGGCTGTGAAGTAAGGTTACCTAAGTTCACAGCCACCAGTTCTCCCAGCAGCCCAAATGCCGGAGGGATGAGTGCTCGAGTGCCGGACTTGCGGTCGCTTCCCATCATATTAATACCAGCCCCCAGCTGTCTGCTCTCTCTTGGCTGGTTATTCAAAATAGGGGGATCCCACTTCATTTTTTTCATTTATTTATTAGTATTTTTCATTTACTTATTTATTTGAAATAAATAAATGAAAAAAACAGCGTGGGGTCTCCCCAATTTTTAATAACTAGATAAGGGAAAGCAGACAGCTGCAGGATTATATAAATAGGCTGGGAATGTCCATGGTTATTGGGCCATTCCCAACCTACAAATATCAGCCTGCAGCCACTTCAGAAGTGGCACATCATATTTGATTCACCAATTCTGGCGCTTAGCCTCAGCTCTTCCCGATTGCCCTGGTGTGGTGACAATCGGGGTAATTGTTTTTGGGGTTAGTAATGAAGAGGTATCAGTTAGACATGCTCCTGGCTGCCGCTGACCGTGAGTAAACCTATTGAGTCTCACTCTCAAAACGTTTTCAGAATAAGACTCCATAGGGTTACTCGTGGTCAGCGGCCGGCACGGAAATTCTCACGCTCCTGCCTGCTGCTGACCGTGAGTAACCCTATTGAGCCTCGTTCTGAGAACATTCTGAATGAGGCTCAATAGGGTTACTCGTGATCAGCAGCAGGCTGGAGTGTGAGAATTTCAATGCCTGCTGCTGGGCGTGAACCATAAAGTCTCGTTCTGAGAACTTTCTCACAAGACTCCATAGGATTCTATGGGCATCGTGGGATATTTCACTATTGGATTACTATCGGAACTTCCTGGATTTATTTTTAATTAATAAATGGGTAAATGAGGGAGTGTGTGGGAGTCTTAATTCAAATAAAGTATTTTTTTCCTATGTGTCTGTGTTTTTTAGACTACTCACTTACCAGGTTAGTAATAGGGGTGTCTGATAGACGCCACCCCATTACTAACTTGTGGGCTTGATGTCAGTGGACACTACACAGCTGACATCAACCCCAAATATTACCCCGCTTGCCAATGCACGAGGGCAAGCAGGAAAAGCCGGACAAAGAGCTAGAATTGGTGCATCTAATGGATGCACCTTTTCTAGGGTGACTGTGGGCTTCTATTTTTAGGCTGAGGAGGGCCAAATATCCATGGATGGCTGCAGTCCGCAACTGTGTGCTTTACCTGCACTTGTTATCAAAATAAGGGGGACCCACGTCTTTTTTTTATTATTATTATTTTTTTCTAACATAGTGTGCTAGCCAATCACAGCCATGCCAATACTTGGCATGGCTGTGATGGTGCCGGTATTATTATTATTATTTATTTATATAGCACCATTGATTCCATGTTGCTGTGCATAAGAAAGGGTTACATACCAAATACAGATATCACTTACAGTAAACAAAACAAACAATGATAAACTGGTACAGAGGGAAGAGGACCCAACCCTTGCAGGCTTACATTCTACAGGAACGGGGAAGGAGACAGCAGGTTGGGGGGTTGCAGTAGCTCCGGTGTTGTTGAGGTGAAAGCAAGCAAATTCATGGCAGGCTGTAATTTTGTTTGAAGGAATGGGTTTTTAGGTTCCGTCTGAAGGATCCAAATGTGGAGGCTAATCGGACGTGTTGAGGCATAGAATTCCATAGAATGGGGGATATTCGGGAAAAATCTTGGAGGTGATTGGGTGAGGAACGAATAAGTGTGGAGGAGGGGAATTGGGAGCCAGTGAAGTGATTTGCAAAGTGGGGTAGCAAAGGAGTAGCGAGGCGAGAGACAAACTAGTCGCGCAGCAGAGTTGAGGACGGACTGGAAGTGTGCGAGACTGTTAGCAGGTAGGCCACAGAGGAGGATGTTGCAGTAGTCGAGGTGGGAGATGATGAGGACATGCACAAGCAGTTTAGTAGATTGAGGGTTGTGGAAAGGACGGATTCTGGAAATATTTTTGAGGTGGAGGCGACAGGAGGTGGCGAGAGCTTGGATGTGGGGTTTGAAGGACAGGGCAGAGTCAAGGGTTACTCCGAGGCAGCGGATTGCTGATACAGGGGAAAGTGTGATGTCATTTATTGTGATTGAAAGATCAGGTGGGGAAGATATGCGAGATGGGGGAAAGATGATGAGTTAATTTTTGTCCACATTGAGCTTGAGGAAGCGAGAGGAGAAGGAGGAGGATATGGCTGATAGACATGTTGAGATTCTGGACAGCAGAGAGGTGACATCTGGGCCAGATAGGTATATCTGGGTGTCATCAGCGTACACATGGTACTGGAAGCCATGGGATTTTATGAGCTGACCCAGGCCAAGGGTATAGATTGAGAAGAGTAGGGGTCCTATAATAGAGCCTTGAGGGACTCCTACAGAGAGGGAGCGGGATGACGAGGTAGTGTGGGAGTGGGAGACGCTAAATGTGCGGTTAGAAAGGTATGAGGAGATCCAAGATAGGGCAAGGTCTTTGATGCCAAAGTATGAGAAGATCTAAAGTAGGAAGCAGTGGTCAACTGTGTCGAAGGCAGAGGACAGGTCAAGAAGAAGGAGTACAAAGAATTGTCTGTTAGCTTTGGCTGTAAGTAACTCATTAGTAATTTTGGTAAGGGCAGTTTTGGTGGAATGATGGGGGCGGAAGCCAGATTGTTGGTTGTCGAAGAGAGAGTTAGATGAGAAGTGAGATTAAAGTTCAGCATGAACGTGTTGCTCAAGGAGTTTGGAGGCAAATGGGAGCAGCGATATGGGGCAGTAGCTGGACAAGGTGGTGGGGTCGAAGGATGGTCTTTTGAGGATGGGCGTGATTGTGGCATGTTTGAAGGCAGCGGGGAAGGTACCAAAAGTTAGTGATAGGTTGAAGAGATGGGTTAGGGATGGGATGAGTGTGGTGGTGAGGTTGGGGAAGAGGTGGGATGGGATGGGGTCGAGGGCACAAGTGGTGAGGTGTGATTTGGAGAGGAGACGAGTGAGGTCTCCTTCCGTGATATTGGAAAGCAAAGTTATGGGGGAAGGGCAATGGTCTGGGTAACAAAGGGGTTGTGGTGGTCGGATAATAAAGACTTGCCGTCTTTGGTCAATCTTGTTTTTGAAGTGTGTGGCAAAGTCCTCAGCAGAGACGACGGAGGTCGGAGGGCGTAGTGGAGGGCAGAGGAGAGAGTTGAAAGTGTTGAATAACTGTTTGGGGTTGTAGAATAAGGAAGATATGAGGGTTGTGAAGTAGGCCTGATTAACAGAGGTGAGGGGCTGATTTGAATGCGAGTGTTGCTTGTTTGAATGCAGTGAAGTCATCTTACGAATGTGTTTTCTTCTCACACCGCTCCGCAACCCTGGATGCATGCTGGTAGTGCCCACACCAGACAAGCATGTTGATTGGCTGCACTGCAGCCTTTCTACAAGCTTTATTAGTCTGCCGACCCGAACAGTAAACCTAACGTACATTAAGAAGTCCATGTTCGGGGTTGCTGCCCTAAGGAGAACTCTCCATCTCTGCCATCATGGGTAAGCTATATATTAAATATTGACTTGCTCATCTTTACTGGGATACATATGGGCACTCATTTACTCATTATAGACTTCTCTGAGGTTGTGTCCATATGACCACTATTATGCAATTGAATGAATTGCTTTTTCCCTGATGTACCATGGGTGGTTGATGTTTCTTATGTTGCATCAACTGCCTAGTGACAGTATGAAGATGTTGCAGGACCCATTCCTCAAGATTATTAATTACGTTTGTAATCTTGCACATCCATCTTCTGACCGCCTATAAATATACCTTAAAGGAACATAATATTTTACAGTTGTATTTTGATCAATAAATACTACATTTAGGTGGTGAACTCATAATTCTTCTACATTTAATATAAGTATGAAGAATTGTGAGAGCAATGTTCACTATCTTATTAAATTATGACGATGTTGATTCATTGGCAGTCAGCTATATATGTTCGATACATTAAACAAAATTTACAACTTTTTCCCATCTTTTACAGTTGGATTACCTCCCATGTACTGCTTTTTGAGCTGCATTAATGAAGTACGTCAACTCCCATTTTTTTACTTATGTCTTTAACAATGGCTAGTTTATTATTATTTTCTTCAGGATACCATAACTACAAAAATTGTTGTTCTTTTGCCTAAAATGAAGATATAAATTTATATAGTATAGTCCACTAAATAAATAAATTTATTTAGAATAGTCCACACTTCTTCACAACTTGAAATTATACTTGAAGTTTTACTTGAGATTAAGATTATATTTAGAGTTTTGAATACATTTTTTAATCACAAAAAAAATGTAAAAAAAAAAAAGTTATATTTGTGATTTACCTGCATAGCAGGTGGTGGACCGGCTTAGAAATTGCACAACATGCTTATACAAAGTTTTGAGCACAAGTGCAAAGTTGTAAACGAGCATAAACTGGCTGGCAGCTCCTGAAGAGATTTGCTGATTTGAATTAATATTTTATTTGTAAAATATTGTAAAATATGTCCAAAGACATACTGAGAGGGAATTTAGATTGTGATCCCCGATGGGGACAGTGACAATATTGTCTGTGAAGAGCTGTGGAATTAATGACGCTATATGGTTAAGTGCCCACGTAGCGTTTTTGTAGCGTTTTTGCTGCGTTTTTACGGGTGTGAAAATGCTTGTAAAACAGTCTGCCATGCAAAGCAATGTGAATTTGGATGTGCTGTGCACATGATGCGCTAATTTGCACGCCGAATTCGCATTGCATTGCAAAATGCAGCATGACCATTTCTACCGCGATTACGCTGCAAATTCACGGCCATTGAGGAACATTGAAGCGCAGCAAACCCGCAGGTATATGTGGATTTGCTGCGTTTCAATTAAATTCAATGGCCGCGAATTTGCAGCGTAATCGCGGTGCGTGTGGTACCCGGGATGAAGAGGAGACTACAACTCCTCTTCATCCCGGCTACCACACGGTGAAAAAAAGAAATAAAAAAGTTAAAAATAAACTAAACCTGTATATTCACCTCTCCGGCGGCCCCCGGTCTGCTCCCGGCACGTCCTCTCTCATGGGCGTCCCTCAGTTTTTTTCTGCCAGAGAGAGGCAAAAATGCTCTGCATCAAATCTGCTACGTGGGCACATAGCCTATAAGAGAGTAAAATAAATAAATGAATAAAAATAAATAAATGAATAAGTATATTGTTGCATGATATACTGTTATTACATCTCACTTATGCAAAGTATTGCGATTGTATAATTAATGTTATGATTTATTTTAATGCATTTTATATGAAAGTTATGGGAAAATAAGCAGCTGGGCAGGGAAGAGATAAAGCTAGTCAGTCATGAAGGAGAAGCTAAGGAAACTGGATTTCTTAGTGGCAGAAGCTGTGATGAGGAGACAACAGTCAAGATATTGGAGAGCCCTCTAAAGAGAAGGAAGGAGGAGAGATTGACATGTGAAGAGCTGCTGGGAGTAAACTGAAAAGTATTGTGCAGCTGGGAAGTCCAGAGACCCACGAGTGTTGGAGAACCAACACCCTGTACGATGTAGAGGGACCTGTGAGAAGTATTAGCCTGGCTCAGGAAGATTAGCAAAAGAATACTAATTCTTGCCTAGAAGGGACATGTAGAAATGGCTGCTAGCACAATACTTGTTTGTACCATAGACAGATGAAGATGGGTTTGCCAAATGTATTCTTTTGTATAACCAAACTGAAACTGTTAAGCTATGTACTGCCACCTGAAACCAAGCTGTTGTCTCTGTCTGCAACAGAAGTTATGAATGCAAAGATCTATGCCAGGCTACAATCTGTGCTTGTTTCTGTTCAAGCTCTTTAGTAAAGAAAAATCTGTTCATTTCGAGTAACAGCCATCAAGGATAACACCATGCCAAGATATCTGACCACCAAGGAAGCAGTAACACACTGAAGCCCTACACACATGCATATACAGTGGCTTGCGAAAGTATTCACCCCTTGGCTTTTTACCTATTTTGTTACATTGTAACCGGAGTTTAAATATTTTTGTAATCCGATTTGTGTGTGATGCATCAGCACTAAATAGTTTAAGTTGGTGAAGTGAAGTGAGAAAAATATAGGCATACATTAAATGTATGGGATAAAATAACTAAAAATTGGCATGTGCATAAGTATTCACCCCTTTTGCTATGAATCCCCTAAAATTGCTGGTGCAAGCAATTACCTTCATAAGTCGTATGCTTAGTGAAAGGCAGTCCACCTGTATGCAATCTAAATGTCACATGGTCTGTCAGTATATACACACAGAGACTACAACACACTTTAGCAAGAGACACCACTAACCAAACAACACCATGAAGACAAGGAGATCACCAAGCAAGTCAGGGATTAAGTTGTTGAGAAGTACAAGTCTGAGTTGGGTTATAAAAAATATCAATCTCTGATGATCCACCTGAGCACCATCAAATCCATTATCATCAAATGGAAAGAACAAGGTACCACAACAAACCTGCCAAGATGGGGTCGCCCACCAAAACTCTTAAGGAAGAGTGGGCAGATAAAAAGCCTTTACTTACACACAAAAAATGTAAGGCTTATTTTGAGTTTGCCAAAAGACATGTGGGAGACTTCCCAAATGTATGGAGGAAGATGCTGTGGTCAGATGAGTCCAAAATCTAACTTTTTGGCCACTAAAGTAAACATTATGTCTGGTTCCAAACCAACACAACTCATCACCCCAAGAACACCATCCCCACAGTGAAACATGGTGGGGGCAGCATCATGCTGTGGAGATGTTTTTCAGCGGCAGGGACAGGGAAAATAGTCCAAGTCGAGGGGAAGATGGATGGTGCAAAATACAGGTATATTCTTGAGCAAAAGCTGTTTTAGTCTGTCAGTGATTTGAGACTGGGACGGAGGTTCACCTTCCAGCAAGACAATGACCCAAAGCATGCTGCTAAAGCAACACTTGAGTGGTTTACGGAGCGATGTGTAAATGTTTTGGAGTGGCCTAGTCCAAGCTCAGACCTTAATCTAACTGAGAATCTGTGGTAAGACTTGAAAATTGCTGTTCACCAGAGGAAACCATCTAACTTGAAGGAGCTGGAGCAGTTTTGCCTTGAGGAATGGGCAAAAATCCCAGCGGCAAGACATGGAAAGCTCAAAGAGCCTTATCCAAAGCAACTTACAGCTTTAATTGCCACAAAAGGAGGCTCTACAAAGTACTGACTTTAGGGGGGTGAATAGATATGCACATGGAAGGTTTCAGTTATTTTGTCCTATTTGTTTCACAATAAAAAGAAAACCAGATGTTCACAGTTGTAGGCATGTTCTTTACATGAACTGATGAAAACCCTAAAAAAAACTCTGAAATTCCAGGTTGCGAGGTAGCAAAACACGAAAAATGCCAAGGGGGTGAATACTTTCACTAGCTACTGTATAACATTATCACTGGTGTTTAGGTGCACAACTAAGTGTCTCGGCCTGCAAAAAACTTAAAATGTTATAAGTTAATAGTGTAAATATCATCATTACAAATGATGTCCGATATAATTGTGTAAAATTCACTTGAAAAATATTCAGATGTCCCGGAAGTACATGTACTTTAACACCCAGCGACACACCCCACTGCTTCCTAGTAAAATTTTTAGCACAATCTAAATTACAAAGCTTAAGCTGTGTTTGTTTACACATCACAATCGCATCCAGTAAACGATCGCTATTTTCTACATTAAGGCTGATCTGAGATTTTTTAATGGCCTGTTTAGACAGGTAAATCAGAATTCTATTAGCACTGATTAATATGATGGTTCTATACACATAGAACATCATTTTATCAGAAGCCACGATGTCACCAGTTTCACAGGACAATAATTTTTAAGCTTGCTCGAAAATCAGCCAACAAATGAGCATTTTGCTTGTTCTTGTAATTGCCAGCCTGTTTATATGGGGCATGACTGTTCCCTGATTATCGACCTATTTAAAAAAGCCTTTAGACTTTATAGGCTGATTGTAGGCAATGTGTTAATTCATTTGTTAAGAACCTTGCAAGGCACAAATATTTTTAAATGTAGAGATATTTCCATCATATATTCTGTACATTTGTTTGGTTTTTCAGGACTGACTTACAATTTAATATTCATTGTGACTCCAAATTCAAATAATAAACATTTTTAGTTCACTTTTCAAGCAAACTTCCAGGCATTGATTTAAAAAACTTTTAGGATTTTCACCACATTTCTAATTTAAAATTAAAAATGAGAGTTCAATGGCTTTTAGTAGCTCCATTCACTTCCAAGCTGCGCAGTCTATTCGTTTCAATATGAAGTAGAGTAGAAGACTTGAATTACTGCAATCATTTACTTCCTCCCTGCTGAGAAACACATAAGCAGATATAACAAAAGACAACAATAACAAAATAAACCTCAGTGTCTTAGGATGCTTTTCCAGTGCATTTTACAGTGATCATAATAAGTACATGTCAGGTTTCCTATCATCCACTTACTGATGTCACTGTATAGTCTTACAGCATTATCCATCACCCATAGGCTCCCATATTTCAAAAATCTATATATTGTGGTATACAATTTTTAGCGTTCAACTTCAGTGTGGAATGGAGCAGCTGATTGTGCTTATTCCATACAGCAGAAAAAAAGGTACCATATTTTTCAGACTCCAAAATTTTGGAGAAAAGTGGGGGGTGCGTCACAGGAGGCAGGAGCCACCTGCTGCAGCTAACACTGTGCCCGCTGCTAAAGAAAATGAATATTCACTGCTCCCCACACCCATGGGAGTGTGGAGATCTGAATATTAATTTTCCTTAGTAGCGCGCATAGTGTCAGCTGCAGCCGCTGGTTCCTCCAGCTGCTGGGCAATCATGTGTGTCCACTATTAAAGACAATGAATATTCATTGCTCTTCACACCCATGTGAGTAAGGAGCAGTTAATATTAATTCTTTTTAATAGCGGGCACACATGATTGCCCCAGCTGCCGGAGTCGGCGGCTGCAGCTGACACTGTGCACGCTATTAGGGAGAATGAATATTCACTGCTCCACACCCCCATAGTCCCGGCGTGGGAACAGTGAATATTCCAGCAGCTGACCTCAGCGTGTGAGGGCGCATGGCAGTGACGTCATGCTTTTCTTACGCAGTGAGATCATCTGCTGACAGGAGACCACGAGGCAGCGCGGAGCAGAGGGAAGGTGAGTAGAATCCTTTATTTTTTATGTGTTCAGCGTGATGGGAATGGGGTTGCCATGCATACCAGGATGAGGGTGCCATGCAAACCAGGATGGGGGTGCCATGCAAACCAGGATGGGGGTGCCATGCATACCAGGATGGGGATGGGTGTGCAATGCATAACAGGATGGGGATGGGGGTGCCATGCATACTGTTATGGTAAATATTTATACTTTACTTTATTATTTAGACAATTCATATATCTTTGATCATTTTGTATTTTAATATTAGCTTTATAAGCTAATTAGCTTTTATTCGTAAAAACAACTAACATAAGGTGTATCTAATATAGCGCTATCTTTGTATTAAAGCCTTCCTTTGTTTCTGAAAGTATAGTAAACTAGATATAGCCAGTCTCTAAGGAATTTAGACATAATTTACGACTTTCTTATTCCCAACTTGGATATCTTAATTTCGGTAACGTAATGTAAGCCATTCCCACTTTCCTTATTTTAGTGGTTTGTAATAAAAACTTGTAACCAGGCATCTGAGTGCAGACAAGCCTGGGACACAGACAGAATTGGTTGTGTTTCTCTTGTCTCCGATCGATCGACTCCCTGATTTGATCAAAACTGGCAAACGTGTGAAACCTCTTGAGTTCCTCCTAAAACTTTTCATATAGGTTTCTCCATCATTACATGGTGCTGAAACGCAGGATTGTCAGAACTGGACCTCCTTTGGACACGACTGTAAGGATATCTCTCTTGTAACACAGAATGATGATAAGCGGTGAATAACCCAATGTGTTACTAAAAATCCAGTGTTACCTAGAGGGCTCCAAGACGGGTAATTGGTGCTCCGAACAAGACAATCTCTGTTGAACCTTTGCCGGTATTTGAATTTTGTTTGTATATTTTGTGGTTTGTCATATGTTTCAATGTGTCTTTAGATTTATAACTGATGATTGAATGACGCTTGAATGAACATTGAATGAAGTGACAAGTAGCTAATCTTGCCCAACGATTCTGGTCAGGCGCCTTCGCAATTCTGCCTGTATATTTCAGGAGTCAGAGGATTGTTATATGTTGTCCTCATTGTCTATGTGATTGTAAAGTCTGGAGTGATATTCTTGTAAACTATGAGGATCCTTGAATGTGGGACTGAATGATTTTTGAGTGACGAATAAGGAACTACGGTCTGTGATTGATAAGGGATCCCATTAGGTGTGTTCCTTCACATGTGGTGAAATGAAAAATTGGTCCTTAACAGGATCAGGGAAGTGTGACTGTTCATAACAGACAGATCCTTCACTGTAAGGTAGTACTCTGAGGGTATTAATTGTCCCCTGTAGATTGATAAGGGCACTCTCTTGACAGAGGTGCTGAATGCAGCCTTAGCCCGAATACAGCAGGAGGATTTTATACCAGCGATTGTAGAGTGTGCATTGAGTGACTGATGTATTGTAAAATTGTGTTGATGAATCAGAATAATTGTCCTCAGTGCCCGTGCTCTGTTTTATGTGAACTAGTTCTGATGAATCATCAACCTTGGTGTCAGTGCTGTGTCAACTCAAGAGAGAAAATGTAATAATAGGAGTTGTAGTCCATCCAGCCAGTATATCCAGGGAGGGGAGACATAACACAGATTTCATTGTCAAACTGTGCCCCCTACAGGATGTTGAAGGGAACTCCTTTTTTGGAGTACTTAAAACCTGCCATTATGCTTTGACCTATAAGTGCTTCTCACTAAATTAGAATATCACCAAAAAGTTAATTTATTTCAGTTCTTCAATACAAAAATTGAAACTCGTATATTATATAGAGTCATTACAAAAGGAGTGATCTATTTTAAGTGTTTATTTCTGTTAATGTTGATAATTGTGGCTTACAGCCAATGAAAACACAAAAGCCATTATCTTAGTAAATTAGAATACTTTATAACAACAGCTTGAAAATGTTTGTTCTGTAAATGCACTTAATACTTGGTCGGGACTCCTTTTGCATCAATTACTGTATCAAAGTGGCGTGGCATGGAGGTGATCAGCCTGTGGCACTGCTGAGGTGTTATTGAAGCCCAGGTTGCTTTGATAGCAACCTTCAGCTCGTCTGCATTGTTGGGTCTGGTGTCTCTCATCTTCCTCTTGACAATACCCCATAGATTCTCTATGGGTATAAGGTCAGGCGAGTTTGCTGGCCAATCAAGCACAGTGATACTGTTGTTTTTAAACGAGGTATTGGTACTTTTGGTAGTGTGGACAAGTGCCAAGTCCTGCTGGAGAATGAAATTTGCATCTCCAAAAAGCTTTTCAGCAGGGGGAAGCATGAAGTGCTCTAAAATTTCCTGGTAGACGGCTGCACTGACTTTGGTCTTGATAAAACACAGTGGACATACACCAGTAGATGACATAGCTCCCCAAACCATCACTGATTGTGGAAACTTCACACTAGACCTCAAGCAGCTTGGATTGTGTGCCTCTCCACTCTTCCTCCAGACTCTGGGACATTGATGTCCAAATGAAATGCGAAATTGACTTTCATCTGAAAATAAAACCTTGGACCACTGAGCACCAGTCCAGGTCTTTTTCTCCTTGGCCGAGGTAAGACGCTTCTGGCGTTGTCTATTGGTCATGAGTGGCTTGACACAAGGAATGTGACACTTGTAACCCATGTCCTGGATACGTCTGTGTGGTGGCTCTTGAAGCAATGACTCAAGCACAGTCCACTCCTTGTGAATCTCCCCAAAATTTTTGAAAGGCCTTTTAACAATCCTTTCAAGGCTGCAGTTATCCTGGTTGTTTGTGCACCTTTTCCTACCACACTTTTTCCTTCCACTCAACTTTCCATTAATATGTTTGGATATACCACTCTGTGAACAGCCAGCTTCTTTAGCAATGACCTTTTGTGGTTTACCCACCTGGTGGGGTGTGTCAATGACAACCTTCTGGACATCTATCAAGTCAGCAGTCTTCCCCATGATTGTGGAGCCTACTCAAAGAGACTAAGGGACCTTTTTAAACGTTTAGGAAGCCTTTGCAGGTGTTTTTTGTTAATTATTCTAATTTACTGAGATAATGACTTTTGTGTTTTCATTGACTGTAAGCCATAATCATCAACATTAACAGAAATAAACACTTGAAATAGATCATTCTGTTTGTAATCACTCTATATAATATATGAGTTTCACTTTTTGTATTGAAGAACTGAAATAAATTAACTTTATGATGATATTCTAATTTAGTGAAAAGCACTTGTAGGTAACCACTCCTCTTTTGTCCTAGATGTAATCTGCCTTAATCAGAGGAGGTGGGCAAAGGTTTTGTAGAAAAAGAACTTATTCTCCCATGACATGTTATTTTGACTAGTGGAAGTAATTTCTATAACTATTGGTAGTATAGTTTTTGGATTGTTATTTGTTTGGCTATGTATCAAAGTTGCATGGGTACATAGGGCTGGTTACCTGATGTTGATATTTCCTAAAAATTCTTTTTCGAGGACAGAGATTCTGGGAGTTGGAATCCTTCTCTTTCGAGCTAATTGGAAGCTCGGAGAAGAATATGTAACACCGTCTTCAATGGTTAAGACTCTATGGGCCCATTCGGTTCTTCGATTAACTAAGGGCATTAAAGTTGCAGTCATGAGGACTGGCAACTGAAAGGAAGTAAGCAATCTTAGAGATTAGAGTACCACCTTTGTCCATGCCTGTGATATAGTGAAAAGACTAAGTAGGAATGGGAGAAGTGTTTTTGCAATTTGGAAGGATTACTGGAAGATAGAGCAGACTTGAGCTGGCTAGGATTTGGTTAGAAGTATTCAAAGCATCTCTCAATGAGTGAACATAATCAGAGGAAAAAAAAGACATAGAACCATGTATGTAATCTATGATAGTATGAAAACAAAGAGACCCCTGTAGTCTCTGTACTTGATGTAAAACTTGCATCCCTTGTGACACCCCTGCCTTATGCAGAAATAGCAGATATTGTGTACAGAATCTCTGTGGGATTAATTACTGTGTCCTGTGGGTCCCCATGTCCATGGATGTCCATGGTGCCTCTGCTCCCATGAGGACCACGAGTCATGTGCACTTTCTATCTCCTAGGATAGAAAATAACCTGCTGGTACATGATCCACCATAGGTATAGCCAATAGAATAACAATGGCCCTGGTCCCCCAGTGAGCTCATCGCTCTTTGTACCCAGCTCCTGGACCCCCTAACATTTATAATGCTTCTCCATGGTGTTGAGGAGGCATATTGGGCCACATGCGATGATCTAGTCTCAGTCATTCTACAGTGACCCCTTACTGTTGCTGCAGTGTTTCATGAATGGTCTTAGACGTATAGTCCAGACCGTAGAACACACTAGTCGCCCAGAGTGGCACAATATGCAATAGTGGGACGGAGAAGTGGACGTGATGGTGATGGTGCATGCAGAGGCTGAGGATGTGGCCAAGGGCAAGCCGAAATTGTGCCACAACAAACACCCACATCTTGTCGCTCGACCTTCCTGTCCCAATTAATAGAGGACCGCAGCACACTACTATTGAACACAGCAGTGTCAAAAGGTTGTTGGCTGGATAGCAGATAATGCTTCCAGTTACTTTGCCACCACCACAACAACCCTGTCTTCCACACGGTCAAGTCTCAGTAGCCGTGAGTCTGGACCGCATATTCCTCACCCTGATTCTCCTTCCTCCCACCATGCTGAGTGCCTGGAGACAACTGATCCCACACTTGGACACTCAGAAGAGCTGTTCACTTTTCCATTTGTAGATTCGGGCCTCTCGCCCGGCCAGCTTCAAGCGAGTTAAGAGGAGAAAGCGTGTAGCGATGACCAAATATTTGAGCCGCACGGTCACATGAAGGCGACGGTGGGAAAGTGCAATTACTGTCACAAGAGGTGGATGATGATGATGGGACACAATTGCCAGAAAGTCAAAAGGAGACCAGGGTGTGGAAGTGGAAGACTAGGTGGTGGATGATATAGTAACTGACCCAACCTGACAGGGGGACATGCAGAGCAAGGACAGCAGCACACAGGGGGAGGGAGGCATAGCACCACAACAGGCAGGAAGAAGCAATGTGGCGCTGCAGACACATGGTAGGAAAGTGTTCCCCATAATGCCAACATGACGGAAG
The DNA here is from genome assembly GCF_046119375.1 of Phyllobates terribilis. NCBI lineage: Eukaryota > Metazoa > Chordata > Amphibia > Anura > Dendrobatidae > Phyllobates > Phyllobates terribilis. The sequence goes on from NW_027362764.1 coordinate 520,477,781, forward strand.
TTGCCAAAACACCTGTTAGGTCTTCTCAAGACTGGTTGTTTTTTAAAGACTCTGTCGATAACCCCAAAAAGGCCATTTGCACCACCTGCCAGGCCAGCATCAGCAGGGGTAGCAAAACTAGCAGCCTGAACACCACCAGCATGATCAGGCACATAGCAATAAAGCACCCAACTAAGTGGGCCGAACCCCAGGGTCCAGAAAAAGTGTCTGGGTGTGACACCACTGCTTTTTTCATTGTTGTGTGTACACACCAATCCCCTGTCCATGGTGCATGCGAAGATGCCTCTTGCCCTGCACCTGCCGTTGCACACTCTCAACAAGCACCATCAGCAAGCACATCCACGGTCCTTATCCCAGCGCAGTGTTCAGTTGTCTCTACCCCAGTCCTTGGAACGCAAGCGCAAATATGCAGCAAACGCCCCACAGGTCACACTACTAAATTCACACATTTCACGAATGCTTGCGCTCAAAATGTTGCCTTTTAGGTTTGTGGAGACAGAAGCCTTCCGCAACCTGATGGCAGTGGCCGTCCCTCGGTACTCAGTCCCCAGCAGCCACTATTTCACCTGGTGTGCCATCCCCGCATTACACGAGCACGTGTCCCACAACATTAGCCATGCCCTCAACAACGCAGCTACTAGGAAAGTCCACCTAACCACGGACACGTGGACAAGTGCTTGTGGGCAGGGACGGTACATCTTGCTGATGGCACACTGGGTTAATATAGTGGAAGCCGGGACCTAGTCGGACCTTGGGACGGAACACGTCCTCCTGACGTCGAGGGTTGCGGGCCCTGGGTCAATCAGGGTTGCCCCCACATTGTACAGCTCCTGAACCTCCTCTTCAGCCTCCATCTTTGAAATGACCACTAGTGTTGAGCCACCCCCGTAGTGTTCGAGTTCGGTTCGGTTCGTCGAACACCCGTGTGTTCGCCGAACTGTTCGTCGAACTGTTCGTCGAACACCTTCGAACACCGTTAAAACCAATGGCAGGCAAACAAAAACACATAGAAACACATAGAAAACACCTTCAAAGGTGTCCAAAAGCTGACAAACTGCTCAGAAGACATAACTAACACATGGAAAAGTGACAAGTACATATAGTCATGCGAAAATAAAAGAGGTGGAGGAGTAAAAGGAGGGGGAGACACAGATATAGGCATGTCATGCCCTTCTAAAATCCAAAAAGTGAGAAGCCGACACGGCCAGTCCGCTCCTGCCCGTGCCACCTCCGTGTCGCCGGGTTTGTGCCAGAGCCGCGGTGAACCCTGACGGCCAGCCCCCCTCTCCCAATACTGGTGCCTGTCCGCTGGTGGGTCGAGCGAGCCCCCCTGTGGTGGAGGCAGCTCTAAGCTTTTTAATTTAAATTGTCTCTCTAATTTGAATGAATACACTTTAAATCCATTTACAAGGATCTATTGGAGGGCAAGTCTCATGCCAGCAGCCGCGGTAATTCCAGCTCCAGTAGCGTCCACTAAAGCTGCTGCAGTTAAAAAGCTTTTATAAGGATCGAGCTCGGCTGTCCACCGCAAGGCATCCTACTGCCAGTCCCAGCCCCTATGCCTTGGGGTGCCTCCTGATGCTCTTCACTAAGTATCCCATGGTCCCGAAGCATTTCCTTTGAAAAAATTAAGTGTCTAAACTACAGGTGGTGCAGCTTGCTTAACAGCCGGGATAATCCGCTCACTAGCAGACACTGCTACTAGGCACAAAGTATTTCCTGGGCTAGATGCAGTTAAAAATTTGTAATTAGATACTCTCGTTGGATGCTGAGAAAGCATTCCATAGAGTCTCCTGGCACGCCATATATGATTCTCTTAAAAAGCTTGGGGTAGGGGTCTAGGGGACCCTTTTATAGCCAAAATCACGGCCCTGTATCGCAATACGTCACCTAGGCTGAAGATAAATGGAACTGTAGCACCCTGAGGGCTCGGTTGCTACAGACGTATTGCACCTCACCCAGAGGTGTGATATCTCACTCTCAGGTAAGGATGGAGTGTGGATCAGGACCCGACACCTGCATGCATTACACCACATTGCCGTGGGGCAGGGCGACCAATATGCCCCTGAGATGGGCACGACAGTCCCTGTCCCTGGCTGGAGTGGGGGGAGGGAACACTGAGGAAGGGGAACCCTGTAGTGCAGGAGCAGGGAGGAAGCAGTTCCTGGGTGCATTGAGAAGGGAGTATAAAAGGTGGGCACCATCTTAGTTCAGTGCAGAGAAGTCTGAGCAGAAGTGGCAGGGAGCAGGGGCTCTGCATGAGCTCTGCTCCGGAGGCGGGCCTAGTAACAGAGGCCCAGGCCTGGAAGAGGGAGAAGGAAGGAAGAGGAGCGGAGAAGGCTCCAGGAACGAGGAATGAAGGGATCCCAGGGGTGCGGACGGGCGAGTCGCCACCGCACGCCCGAATCCACCTGCGTGGAGGGGTCAGGCCAAAGGGGGAGACCGGTCCCCGAACTAGTGGAGGCAGGAAACGACCCTCAGCTAGAAACCGGAGGCTCTGACATTTTATGTGGCGCAGCCCCTCGCTACACCCGCTAGGAAGGCACCACATAGGGTCAGGGAAACTGGCGCCAAGTTTACCAAGAGGAGGCCCGAGGCAGCCGGACAGAAGTGTTGGTAAGAAAGGCCAGACAAAGGACACACAAAGGGGGTCCTGTGAAGTGCTCCAAAGTTATCTGGGAGTTGTCTGAGCCCCTCACCTGGTGAGCACAGTACGACGTGGGCAGCCGTTACCTGCAGACGTGGTCTGAATAATAAGAACTGTGAGTAAAGGCCCTGAACTGCATCACTGACTCCGTGTCGTTACTGCTGCTGCCCTGCACCATCACCCCCATCCTCCGCATACACTGCCCTGAGGCTATACTCCTCCCGTGGGGAGTTATGCTACGCTCTGCTGCACCCACAACACCAGCCTCAGTGGTCTGCCCTGTAGCGGCGGTTCACTCTGACCGCAATCCACGGGTGGCGTAGTCGGACATTTAAACATGAAAACCACATAAATAGTTCCACCACTGGTTTGACCGCCCTGAGCCACGGAACTGGGTCGCCGCCACGAAGACTACAACCACCAGCATCCACCAAAAAGGGTCCGGCTCCGGGTGTCCCAAGGCCCAGGGGGTGCGTCAGAACATTTTCATCACCTTTCACAATCACCAATGGGACAAGGCAGTGATGTCCTCTGTCCCCTCTCTTATACATCCTAGTGACGGAGCACCTGCTCTCATCAATTCGCCATAACCCCAATATTAGGTGGATTGAGGTGGGAGGCACCGAGTACAAGTGCTCTCTATTTGCTGATGATGTCCTAGTATATATCACTCAATCACATATATCCATCCATGCTGTTATGGCTGAAATAGATCACTTTGTTACATGGTAAAATTTTAAAATCAATGCAGCGAAGTCTGAGGCCCTCGATGTCTCCCTCCCCAAATCCATATAGGATTCCATCCAGTCCAACTTTCCCTTTGCCTGGCCCTCACAGGGTATCAAATACTTAGGAATTCCTATTCATAGAGACCTCTCCCATCTATGTTATCTTAATTTTGGGCCCTTTATTGAACAACTCCATACAGACCACGGTTGGCAAGTTAGAACTGTAAGATTCACTACGTGAACCACTGGTGTTTTGTGGAAAAGCACATGTACACTGCGTTCCAAATTATTATACAAAAAGTGTTTAGGAGTGATAAGGGAAGAATTTGTTTGTTTGTCAGTTAAACTCATTGATGGTGATGTGTGTCAGGGCTCTTTATATCACTGTAAGCAATTGCAGACACCTGTGCTAATTAGTTTGGCAGGTGTGTCCAATGAAAGGCAAGACTACTTAAGAAGGCTCTCTCACATTATTAAGCAGCCTACATTTTCTGCCAAAATGGGAAAGAAAAAGGATGTGTCGGCTGCTGAGAAGCAACAAATTGTGGAGTGTTTAGGTCAAGGCATGACTACAATCAATATTGTGCGATGATCAGGATGAAGTGTCTTGGCAATCAAGAAGTATGTAGCTGATTCACAGTACACATGTGTGCGTGCTGATAAGGGCAAATTGAGGACTCTTTCCTACAGGCAATTACGTCAGGTTGAAAGAGCAGCGGCAAAAAAGCCTTGTCATAGCAGCAGACAAGTTTTTGAAGCTGCTTGTGCCTCCAACGTCCCCCGAACAACAAGATGCAGGGTCCTTCAGAGGTTTGCAGCTGTGCATGCGCCATCCTGTCGACCTCCTCTATCCACTTCACACAAGCAGAAACGGCTCCAGTGGGCCAAACATTACATGAAGACTGATTTCAAAACTGGTTTGTTCACGGATGAGTGCCGTGCAGCGCTCGATGGTCCAGATGGATGGAGTGGAGGATGGCTGGTTGATGGACACCCCACGCAAACACGGCTACAGCGCCAACAAGGAGGAGGTGGAGTAATGTTTTGGGCTGGAATCATGGGGAGAGAGATTGTCGGCCCCTTTAGGATCCCTGAAGGCGCTAAAGATGAACTCCATAATGTATGTGGATTTTCTCAAACAGCACTTCCTACCATGGTTCAAGAAGAAGAACCGTGTATTTCACAGCAAGATCATTTTTCTGCATGATAATGCACCATCTCATGCTGCACATAAAACATCTGCATCTCTGGCTGATATGGGCATAAAAGGGGACAAACTTATGGTGTGACCCCCATGCTCCCCTGACCTCTACCCCATTCAGAACCTTTGGAGCATCATTAAAAGGAGTGTCTATGATGGCGGGAGGCAGTTCACATCTAAGCAACAGCTCTGGGAGGGTATTCTGTCCTCATGCAAAACAATTGAAGCAGAAACCATCCAAAACCTGACAAATTCAATGGACGAGAGAGTTCAGAAGCTCCTTTCGAACAAGGGGTCCTATGTGAAAATGTAACATCACCTAGAATAAAGTTTTGAGTTGAAAACTGTTTGATTTCAGTTTCTAACAACCTGCTAATGCTTATAATTTCAAAAATTACCATTTTTTTGGTCTTTATTAAAATGAAAAGGTTGATCGAAAAGTTTGGGGGATCTAAGAGTGTGGCAACCCAGTAGTCATGATTACTTTGAATTCTGACAATATGAGGGTCATGCTGCAGGTAGTGCAGCAAGAAGGCACTTATGTGCCTTGCGCATCTCGGAGCCCCAAAATTATTTTCCGGGCTAGATGCAGCTAAAAATTATTTTTAATTTTAAATCTGGTGAAGCTTTAGTATAGATGGCCTAATAGGATCAGTGCTGCACACTGCTACAAAGCCCAAATTATTTTCCAGTCAAGATACAGATAAACATGATTAGTAATTTGAAAGCTTAAAACGGTTGGTAGGGTGATTTTAACCAATCATCAAGCTTTTACTCTCCCCAGGATGACACAGGGGTAGAAAAGTCGTTTCGGATCCATGATTTGTTCATCTTTATGAACGTGAGTCTGTCTACATTATCAGTGGAGAGCCGCGTGCGCTTATCTGTCAGCACACCACCAGCAGCGCTGAACACACGTTCAGACAGAACGCTGGCTGTGGGGCATGACAAGATCTCCAAGGCGTAAGTGGCTAGCTCCGGCCATTTATCCAGATTGGAAGCCCAAAAAGAGCAAGGGTCCAGTGACACAGTCGTGGCTTCAATGTTTACTTGGAGATACTCCTGTACCATCGTCTCTAGGCGTTGACTATGTGTCAGACTTCTTGTCTCCTGTGGCCTTGCAAAGGATGGGCTAAAAAAGTGGTGAAATGATTCCGCAAAATTGATGTTACCAGCAGATACTGTGGTTCTGTTACGGTTTGAGTGCTGAACACTTGACGGTCCCACGGTTGGCAAGTTGGAACTGTGAGATTCACTACGTGCACCACTGGTATTTTGTGGAAAAGCACATGTAAGATTCTGCAACAGTCTCTGCTGATACTCCTGCATGCGTGCATCCCTTTCTATGGCAGGAATAATTTCGGCAAATTTACTTATGTACCGGGGATCTAACAGTGTGGCAACCCAGTAGTCAGGATTATTTCTAATTCTCACAATTCGAGGGTCATGTTGCAGGTAGTGCAGCAAGAAGGCACTCATGTGTGTTGCGCATCCAGGAGCACCAAGTCCCTGTTGTGTTGGTGGCGAGGTAACAATCATGCTTCCTTCCTCTGTCCTCTCCCCCCAACCTCGCACAACAGAAATGTGATCAAGGTCTCCCTCATCTGATGAGTCTTCCATCAGTTCGTCCTCCACTTCTTCCTGGGCTCCTGCACCTTCCTCACTAGTTTGGCTGGTACCATGCGCCCTGGTAAAACCATCTCCCCCACCCTCACATGCCTGCCGCCTTGGTGCTGCCGACCGTCTGGACCTTGCAGATGTTAGCCCTTCCGCATACAACTCCTCCTCCTCTACTTCCTCCACCTCCTCTTGTGCCACCACCTGACTCCGAATTCTGTTTAACATGTGCTCCAGCATGTAAATCACCGGAATAGTCATGCTGATAATGGCATCGTCAGCACTAAACATCTTCGTCGCCATTTCAAAACTGTGCAGAAGGGTGCATAGGTCCCTGATCTGAGACCACTCCTCCAGCGTGATTTGCCCCACCTCTGAATCTCGTTGGCCCAGGCTATACGTCAGAACGTATTGCACCAGGGCTTGTCGGTGCTGCCACAGTCGCTGCAACATGTGCAGAGTTGAATTCCACCGGGTAGGCACATCGCATTTTAGCCGGTGAAGTGGCAGGCCCAACGACTTCTGTAGAGATGTAAGTCGCTGAGCTGCGGGATGCGAACGGCGGAAGTGAGCACACAGCGACCGTGCCCTCTGCAGAAGGCCATCTAGTCTGGGATAGTGGGCTAAAAATTGCTGGACAACCAGGTTCAACACGTGAGCCATACAAGGCACGTGTGTGACATTGCCCCGGCGAAGGGCCGCACCCAGGTTTGCAGCATTGTCGCACACAGCCTTCCCTGGTTTCAGGTCCAGTGGAGACAACCTTTCATGAAATTGGTTCTGCAGAGCTGACCACAACTCCTCAGCTGTGTGACTCACATTTCCCAGACATTTCAATGTAAAAACCGCCTGATGACGTTGAGCCCTACTGCCAGCATAGTAAGGAGGTGTGCAGGATCCCTTCTGCGCAGTTAGAAAGCTTGTGGCATGACCAGACAGGCTTTGGGTGCAGGTGGAAGACCGAGAGGAGGTTGAGGAGGCAGAAGCAGTGGAGGAACTTTGACATAAAGAGGATTGACGCACAACTCGTGGGGACGGCAAGACTTGGACAGCAGCCCCTTGTCCTGCTGTCACCATAGTTACCCAGTGCCCAGTCAGCGACATGTAACGCCCCTGTCCATGCCTACTCGTCCAAGTGTCTGTGGTGAAATGCACCCTGTCACACACAGAGTTTCTCAAAGAAGCGGTGATGTTGTGTGCGACATGCTGGTGGAGCGCAGGCACACCTTTCTTTGAGAAGTACTGCCGACTGGGCATCTGGTACTGGGGCACTGCGACGGACATAAGGTCTCGAAAATCCTCTGTGTCCACCAGGCGGAAAGGCAGCATTTCTGTAGCCAAGAGCTTGCAGATGGTGAAATTCAACCTCTTAGCTTTCTCATGGCTAGGAGGAAATGGTCTTTTACTTGTCCACATCTGAGGGACCGAGGGCTGGCTATTGTGCTTAGACGGGGTTGATAAGGGTGTCCCCGGCAAACTGCCGGTCTGTGAGGAAGATGCAGGCGGACATGTTAGGTTGCCTTGATCCAAAGGTGGTGCTATCGATGTCGGACAGCGCTCAACACCAGCTGGTGTTACCACCTCCAAAGAAAATGATGACCTGCCAATCACGCTGGCTGTTGCGGGTAAAGAGGTGGCAGGTCTGCGCCCCAAAACAGGTGTGACTGCTGTCCCCCCAGTCACAGAGGATGAAGAGGCCGCGGATGCACAAGATATGGCAGACGGTGATTGGCCCGGCCGGCTAGGCCGCATTGTAGCACACTGAGCTTCCCACTGCAACTTATGCTTCATGTCCATGTGCTGATTCATGCATGAAGTACTCAAACTATGTATTTTTTGGCCTCTACTTAGCTTTTGCTGACAAATGTTACAGATAACACGAGTTGGGTCATCTTTATCGATCTGAAAAAATGCCCAGGCTATGCAAGGCTTAGCACCCATGCGACCTGAAGAGCCACCACGACTTGTGGTGAGAGGCAGAGTTGTGTTTGAGGATGCAGTTGTTGACGTGCTTCCAGTACTACGTCTCTGTCCAGGAAGGCGCAACCTGACCTCGTCGTCACTAGCATCTTCCTCCACCTCCTCTGCTGACCTCATCTCTTGGCTGACTGTGGGTTGACAGTAAGTGGGATCTCCGACCTCATCATCATCACCCTGTGCGTTATCACACCCGTCGTCCTCAGAGCCAACCTGTTCCTGCCCTGACAAAAAACTAAAGTTGTCGCTCCAATCAGGTATTTGAGTCTTATCATCGTCTTCCTCATTGTCTCCACCAACAGGAGTTACAGTTTGGGAATGAGGGTCTACATTATGGTCAGAACCTTCTGCGTCTGGTCCTGGATCCGACTCATAAAGATTCTGGGCATCAGTGCAGATCATTTCCTCGTCTGGATTCACAGAAGCGCTGGAGTCGACCTCTGATTCCCAGGCTATAGTATGAGTAAACAGCTCTGCAGACTCAACCATCTGTTCTACCTCATACTCAGACGGGCAGCTGGAGATTTGGGAGCTGTGAGGAAGCAAGTGCGATTTGGGTGACACCTTTGAGGACTGGAGTATTTGTGATGTTGAAGTTGATGTGGAGGAGAGCCCACTTAAAGGAGCACTTGATATCCGTTGAAGCACCTGCTGTTTTTGTGCCTCATCTGGAATTTGTAGCGATTGGCGTGGCCGTAAGAAAGGGATCTTATCACATTGTCCGCTAAAAGAAGTAGACATTTTAGTTTGGCTGGAAGATGGTCTTTCTTCTGCAGATGTTACTGTTGCTTTAACACCTACCCCACGGACACAACCTTTTTTCCCCTTCCCAACACGCCTATTCCCCTTTCCACCAGCAGCAGGCCTTTTTCCACTCATTTTGGTGGTTAACTAATTCACAACTCTGGAGTTGTTTGCACAAAAAAACAATGGATGGTAACCGAGCAGAGCTGAGTGGCCAAACTGTGGTATTAGGCAAAAACTATTGGTTGGGTTAGATGCAGAAAAAAATTATTTTGAATTTGCAACCTGATGGAGGTCAGTATAGATGGACTAATACAAATAGTCCCACACACTGCTGGAAGCCCAAATATTTTTTCAGAGGTACTGTAGATGCAGATAAAAATTATTTTTAATTTGCAACCTGATGGAGGTCAGTATAGATGGACTAATAGAACAAGTCCCACACACTGCTAGAAGCCCAAATATTTTTTCAGAGCTAGATGCAGAAAAAAATTATTTTTAATTTGCAACCTGATGGAGGTCAGTATAGATGGACTAATAGACCAAGTCCCACACACCGCTAGAAGCCCAACTATTTTTTCAGAGCTAGATGCAGAAAAAAATTATATTCAATTTGCAACCTGCTGGAGGTCAGTATAGAAGGACTAATAGAACAAGTCCCACACACTGCTAGAAGCCCAAATATTTTTTCAGAGCTAAATGAAGAAAAAAATTATTTTTAATTTGCAACCTGATGGAGGTCAGTATAGATGGACTAATAGACCAAGTCCCACACACTGCTAGAAGCCCAAATATTTTTTCAGAGCTAGATGCAGAAAAAAATTATTTTTAATTTGCAACCTGATGGAGGTCAGTATAGATGGACTAATAGACCAAGTCCCACACACTGCTAGAAGCCCAAATATTTTTTCAGAGCTAGATGCAGAAAAAAATTATTTTTAATTTGCAACCTGATGGAGGTCAGTATAGATGGACTAATAGACCAAGTCCCACACACTGCTAGAAGCCCAAATATTTTTTCAGAGCTAGATGCAGAAAAAAATTATTTTTAATTTGCAACCTGATGGAGGTCAGTATAGATGGACTAATAGACCAAGTCCCACACACCGCTAGAAGCCCAACTATTTTTTCAGAGCTAGATGCAGAAAAAAACTATATTCAATTTGCAACCTGCTGGAGGTCAGTATAGAAGGACTAATAGACCAAGTCCCACACACTGCTAGAAGCCCAAATATTTTTTCAGAGCTAGATGCAGAAAAAAATTATTTTTAATTTGCAACCTGATGGAGGTCAGTATAGATGGACTAATAGACCAAGTCCCACACACCGCTAGAAGCCCAACTATTTTTTCAGAGCTAGATGCAGAAAAAAATTATATTCAATTTGCAACCTGCTGGAGGTCAGTATAGAAGGACTAATAGAACAAGTCCCACACACTGCTAGAAGCCCAAATATTTTTTCAGAGCTAGATGCAGAAAAAAAATATTTTTAATTTGCAACCTGATGGAGGTCAGTATAGATGGACTAATAGACCAAGTCCCACACACCGCTAGAAGCCCAAATATTTTTTCAGAGCTAGATGCAGAAAAAAAATATTTTTAATTTGCAACCTGATGGAGGTCAGTATAGATGGACTAATAGACCAAGTCCCACACACTGCTAGAAGCCCAAATATTTTTTCAGAGCTAGATGCAGAAAAAAATTATTTTTAATTTGCAACCTGATGGAGGTCAGTATAGATGGACTAATAGACCAAGTCCCACACACCGCTAGAAGCCCAACTATTTTTTCAGAGCTAGATGCAGAAAAAAATTATATTCAATTTGCAACCTGCTGGAGGTCAGTATAGAAGGACTAATAGAACAAGTCCCACACACTGCTAGAAGCCCAAATATTTTTTCAGAGCTAAATGAAGAAAAAAATTATTTTTAATTTGCAACCTGATGGAGGTCAGTATAGATGGACTAATAGACCAAGTCCCACACACTGCTAGAAGCCCAAATATTTTTTCAGAGCTAGATGCAGAAAAAAATTATTTTTAATTTGCAACCTGATGGAGGTCAGTATAGATGGACTAATAGACCAAGTCCCACACACTGCTAGAAGCCCAAATATTTTTTCAGAGCTAGATGCAGAAAAAAATTATTTTTAATTTGCAACCTGATGGAGGTCAGTATAGATGGACTAATAGACCAAGTCCCACACACTGCTAGAAGCCCAACTATTTTTTCAGAGCTAGATGCAGAAAAAAATTATATTCAATTTGCAACCTGCTGGAGGTCAGTATAGAAGGACTAATAGAACAAGTCCCACACACTGCTAGAAGCCCAAATATTTTTTCAGAGCTAAATGAAGAAAAAAATTATTTTTAATTTGCAACCTGATGGAGGTCAGTATAGATGGACTAATAGACCAAGTCCCACACACTGCTAGAAGCCCAAATATTTTTTCAGAGCTAGATGCAGAAAAAAATTATTTTTAATTTGCAACCTGATGGAGGTCAGTATAGATGGACTAATAGACCAAGTCCCACACACTGCTAGAAGCCCAAACATTTTTTCAGAGCTAGATGCAGAAAAAAATTATTTTTAATTTGCAACCTGATGGAGGTCAGTATAGATGGACTAATAGACCAAGTCCCACACACTGCTAGAAGCCCAAATATTTTTTCAGAGCTAGATGCAGAAAAAAATTATTTTTAATTTGCAACCTGATGGAGGTCAGTATAGATGGACTAATAGACCAAGTCCCACACACTGCTAGAAGCCCAAATATTTTTTCAGAGCTAGATGCAGAAAAAAAATATTTTTAATTTGCAACCTGATGGAGGTCAGTATAGATGGACTAATAGACCAAGTCCCACACACCGCTAGAAGCCCAACTATTTTTTCAGAGCTAGATGCAGAAAAAAACTATATTCAATTTGCAACCTGCTGGAGGTCAGTATAGAAGGACTAATAGACCAAGTCCCACACTGCTAGAAGCCCAAATATTTTTTCAGAGCTAGATGCAGAAAAAAATTATTTTTAATTTGCAACCTGATGGAGGTCAGTATAGATGGACTAATAGATCAAGTCCCACACACCGCTAGAAGCCCAACTATTTTTTCAGAGCTAGATGCAGAAAAAAATTATATTCAATTTGCAACCTGCTGGAGGTCAGTATAGAAGGACTAATAGAACAAGTCCCACACACTGCTAGAAGCCCAAATATTTTTTCAGAGCTAAATGAAGAAAAAAATTATTTTTAATTTGCAACCTGATGGAGGTCAGTATAGATGGACTAATAGACCAAGTCCCACACACTGCTAGAAGCCCAAATATTTTTTCAGAGCTAGATGCAGAAAAAAATTATTTTTAATTTGCAACCTGATGGAGGTCAGTATAGATGGACTAATAGACCAAGTCCCACACACCGCTAGAAGCCCAAATATTTTTTCAGAGCTAGATGCAGAAAAAAATTATTTTTAATTTGCAACCTGATGGAGGTCAGTATAGATGGACTAATAGACCAAGTCCCACACACCGCTAGAAGCCCAACTATTTTTTCAGAGCTAGATGCAGAAAAAAATTATATTCAATTTGCAACCTGCTGGAGGTCAGTATAGAAGGACTAATAGAACAAGTCCCACACACTGCTAGAAGCCCAAATATTTTTTCAGAGCTAAATGAAGAAAAAAATTATTTTTAATTTGCAACCTGATGGAGGTCAGTATAGATGGACTAATAGACCAAGTCCCACACACTGCTAGAAGCCCAAATATTTTTTCAGAGCTAGATGCAGAAAAAAATTATTTTTAATTTGCAACCTGATGGAGGTCAGTATAGATGGACTAATAGACCAAGTCCCACACACTGCTAGAAGCCCAAATATTTTTTCAGAGCTAGATGCAGAAAAAAATTATTTTTAATTTGCAACCTGATGGAGGTCAGTATAGATGGACTAATAGACCAAGTCCCACACACCGCTAGAAGCCCAACTATTTTTTCAGAGCTAGATGCAGAAAAAAATTATATTCAATTTGCAACCTGCTGGAGGTCAGTATAGAAGGACTAATAGAACAAGTCCCACACACTGCTAGAAGCCCAAATATTTTTTCAGAGCTAAATGAAGAAAAAAATTATTTTTAATTTGCAACCTGATGGAGGTCAGTATAGATGGACTAATAGACCAAGTCCCACACACTGCTAGAAGCCCAAATATTTTTTCAGAGCTAGATGCAGAAAAAAATTATATTCAGTTTGCAACCTGATGGAGGTCAGTATAGATGGACTAATAGAATGATGCTATGCCCAAAAGATTTTACTTCACTAGGTGCAGTAAAAAAATTGGTATTCTATACACAGGTGTTATATCTTGCAACACAGATAGGCTACTCCACTGACTAACACACTCTGCAATAGGCCAAAAAGGATTAGCTTTGCTAGATTCAACCAAATGCTGTGAAAAAAACTTGCACAGCACTGGCACAGACCTGCCTGGCAAAAACTGATAGGAACTCATGTAACCTAGTCCTGAAAAGGACTCCAATTACAATTAGTCTTTACTCCCACAACCTATCTATTTAAGAGCACAGACCTCCCTGATAAAAGTCGTAGGAAATGCTGTAACCTAGTCCTTAGAAGGACTGCAATCACAACTATTCCCTACTCCCAAGCTATCTGTATATTTGTGCGAAAATTGGCTTGAAATTAACAAGGTATAGCGCACACAGCAACAGCGGTGCCGTCTAACACGCAGCTGCAGCAGTGAGAAAATGGTGGCGACGGGGAAAATGGCTTGGTCTTATAGGGCAAGGACATGTGACATACACTGCCAATGACACATGCCCTTGCTTGTGTGAAAAAAAGCACTTCGCTCCGTGTGTGCGCTGCTGATAGGCTGACAGATTGCACCTCCCCACTGCAAATGCGGGAAAGAGAAAAAAAAATGGAGATCTTCATTGTTCCTGCAGAGATCCATCCCCTGCCCCTCCCCCCACCCCGCTGTACACTCAAACTGCGTATTAACATTAATTTTCATCATTACTGAGAAAAAATCCAGTTATGATTTTGGTGCACGAACAGTTATCGAACATAACCTCGAACAGCCGAATTTTTCTCAAAATGTTCGTGTTCGCCGAACGGCTCGAACACCGCCCAAAACAGCTCGAATTTGAGATTGGCGAACAGTTCGAGTAGAACAATGCTCATCTCTAATGACCACATCAGTCATAAGCTGGAAGCACTGCAGCACTGCCTCAGCCAAGTGGCAACAGGCTATGCTGAAGCTAATATGCTTAGGTGAAAAAACGCACAACTCTGAAGAGTTGTGGACAGCTCAGAAAGAGCAGGAAGATCTGTGGCTGATACCGCTGACCCAACAGCCAGGCATGGTCTTGTGTGACAATGGCCGGAACCTGGTGGCGGCTCTTAAGCGAGGTGAGCTCACACACGTACCATGCCTGGCCCATGTGTTTAACCTCGTGGTTCAGTGGTTTCTCAAAACCTACCCAGATCTTCTGGATCTGCCTGACAAAGTACACCGCATGTGTGCCCATTTTAGAAAGCCAGCTACAGCTTCCGCCACCCTTGCCGTGCTTCAGCAGTGTTTGCAGCTTCCATCTCACCGACTAGTGTGCGATGTCCCCACGCATTGGAGCTCTACATTGCAGATGTTAGAAAGGATTTGTGAGCAGAAGAGGACAGTTGTTGACTACCAGCATCAACAAAGCCATGGGTATTCAGGTCAGACTCCACACATAAGACCTCAGGAGTGGACATGGATGTCAGACATCTGTACCATCCTCCAAAACTTTGAGGACTCCATCAAAATAGTGAGTGGGGATGACGCCATAATTAGCGTCACCATCCCGCTTCTCTGTCTTCTGAAACACTCTCTGTTTACACTTAAAGAGGATGTATTGCAGGCAGAGCACGATGAGATGGAGCAAGGAAACACGCCGGGTGATTCCACACAGCGCAGCCTCATTTCATCCCAATGTGGATTGGGTGACAATGAGGAGGAGGAAGAACAAGAGCTAGTTTTCTGCGCTATAGATGGTACTACTTACACAACTGTCATACCATCTGTTCAGCGTGGATGGGCTGAGGACAGGGAGGAGTCGGAGGATGAGGAGGAGAGCATGGTCAGTCATCCTCTTGGTGAGGACACGGAAGTCTTGCCTGTTAACAGTCTGGCACACATGGCTTAGTTTATGTTACACTGCCTTTCCTGTGACCCTCGCGTTGTCCAAATTTTGGGTGACAGTCATTACTGGTTGGTGACACTTCTAGACCCATGCTACAAGGAGAACTTTCTGTCTCTTATTCCTGCACAGGACAGACCTAATAAAATGGGGCAGTACAAGAATGCCCTTGTTGCGGAATTATTTAAAAAATTCCCATCTGAAAACGCTGGCAGCAGAGGTCACAGTTTGTTGGACAACCAAGGAGTACAGATGAGAGACACACAAATACAGTGCAACAGAGGCAGGGGAACACTGTCAAAGTTCTGGGACAGTTTTCTCAGACCCTCCCATCGCACAGGCCCTGAGGCGCAGGGTACTCTCACAAGGAGGGAAGATGGTGAGGGAGTACCTTGCTGATCGTACCAACGTCTTCCATGATTCCTCTGTGCCTTATAATTATTGGGTATCCAAGCTGGACACGTGGCATGAACTGTCTCTCTACGCCTTGAAGGTCCTGGCCTGCCCTGCCGCTAGTGTTGTGTCAGAGCGGGTTTTTAGTGCCGCTGGTGGAATTATAACCGATACGCGCATCCGCCTGTCAACTGAACATGCTGACTGGCTGACTCTTATAAAAATGAACAAGGGCTGGATTAGGCCAGAATTCTAAACACCACCGAATGATAGCAGCGTAACATAAACTTAAATACAGTGTCTTTTTTTGGGAGGTCCATATCTATCATATCACCATATCTACGTCTCTTGCAAGGGACATTGGAGTGCCTCCAAATTTTTGGCAGCCATTACAGTCACTGCATAGGCAAACAGTATGGGAGACACACTTCCTAATAATGGGAACATTGTTTTCAGGAGGCCCTCCAACCTCTAATTCTCTTGCAAATGACATTGGAGTGCATCCAAATTTTTGGCAGCAGTTGCATTCACTGCTTAGGCCAACTGTATGGGGGACCCACTTCCTAATAATGGTAACATTGTTTTCAGGAGGCCCTCCTCTACATCTCTTGCAATGGACATTGAAGTTCCTCCAAACTCTTGGCAGCCGTTGCATTCACTGCATACCCTATAACTGTATAGCAAATCCTCTCCTTTCCAATAGGAACATGTCGTTACTGTGGCCCAGCTCTATGTGTCTTTAAATTATTAGTAGGGTTTTTCCTAAATTTTGGCAGCCGTTGGACTCACTGCATATCCTATAACTATATAGCAGACCCTCTCCTTTCTAATGGGAACATGGCGTTTCTGTGGCCCAGCTCTATGTGTCTTTAAATTGTTAGTAGGGTTTTTCCTAAATTTTGACAGCCGTTGGACTCACTGCATACCCTATAACTGTATAGCAGACCCTCTCCTTTCTAATGGGAACATGTTGTTACTGTGGCCCAGCTTAATGGGTCTTTAAATTGGTATTAGGGTTTTTTCCCAAATTTTGGCAGCCCTTGCAGTCACTCCATGGGCATTACCACTATAGGAGACCCACTTCTTTATAATGGGAATATTTTTTTTACTGAGGCCCTCCTCTATATCTTTTCAAAGGATGTGTCCAAATTTTTTGGCAGTCCTTGCAGCCACTGCATACGCAATAACAGTATTGGAGACCCACTCGTTAATAACGGGAACAACAAAGCTTAGCTGGCTGATGGCCCTCTAACAATAGTGAGCGCCAATTGCTAGCCCTTTAAGAGTAGTAAGGGCCGCCTGATGGCACTATAAAAATAGTGTTTGTGATTTTCAGAGTCCCTCCTTCATAAATGAAAAAGGATGTGTCTGATCATGACTCACACACCACATGGCCAGATAACGTTGTAAAATGTTAAAATGACATTTACTGGTGGATGTATTTTTCACTGTTGAAAGCAATGCAAAAGTGCAAAAATGCATCAAAAACGCTACATGTGAACATAGCCCATGGTGAGGAGAAGCATTTTTGTTTTTGGTTATTTATTTTGCCTTATATACAAGTCATTACTCTGGAAAGGATGTTCCTTAACATTTTTCCCAGGAAAATCCATTTTGGTTTCGTTTTTGTATGTTTTATTGTGAGTCTGTAAAAGTGGCGTAACACTCTGACAACATTGTTGACAGCAGTGACTTTGGAGTCAGAGATGCTTCCAGGCGTCTTCCCCATGCTGTTCCCATGTCATTTGAGCACTGTTCTCATCGATTTGGGTAATTTTTAGGCCCTCTGCAGACCGCCGGGGGGCCGCCTGAAAAATGCTCGAGTTTCCCATAGACTTACATTGGGCTTGTTACTCAGATCGAGCACTCGAGCATTTCAATTTGCTCAACCCGAGCAACTAGTACCTGAGCATTTTAGTGCTCGCTCATCACTAGTAGTCACACATCTTATACACATATGGTCAAAATTGTTGAATGAAAAACCCACAATGGTCCCAGAAATAACTTGAATCTGACAAAAGTAATAGTAAATTAAAAATCTATGAAAATGAACAAATAAAAGTCAGACATTGCTTTTCAACCCTGCATCCACAGAATTAAAAGAAAAATTTAACTCATGAAATAGGCCCGAACAGAAATGATGGTACTCATAACTTAATATTTTGTGGAACAACCTTTTGAGGCAATCACTGCAATCAAACGATTCCTGTAACTGTCAATGACACTTCTGCACCTCTCGACAGGTATTTTGCCCCACTCCTCATGAGCAAAGGGCTCCAGTTGTCTTGTGTTTGAAGGTTGTATTTTCCAGATGGCATGTTTCAGCTCTTTCCAAAGATGCTCAATAGGATTTAGGTCAAGGCTCATAGAAGTCCACTTCAGAATAGTCCAATGTTTTCCTCTTAGCCATTCTTGGGTGTTTTTAGCTGTGTGTTTTGGGTCATTATCCTGTTGCAAAACCCATGACCTGCGACTGAGACCAAGCTTTCTGACACTGGGCAGCACATTTCTCTCTAGAATTCCTTGATAGTCTTGAGATTTCATTGTACCTTGCACAGATTCAAGACACCCTGTGCCAGATGCAGCAAAGCAGCCCCAGAACATAACAGAGCCTCCTCCATGTTTCACAGTTGGGACAGTGTTCTTTTCTTGATATGCTTCATTTTTCTGTCTGTGAACATAGAGCTGATGTGCCTTGCCAAAAACTTCCATTTTTGTCTCATCTATCCATAGGACACTCTCCCAAAAGCTTTGTGGCTTGTCAACATGTAGTTTGGCAAATTCCATTCTGGCTTTTTTATGATTTTTTTTCAACAATGGTGTTCTCCTTGGTCGTCTCCCATGAAGTCCACTTTGGATCAAACAACGACGGATGGTGCAATCTGACACTGATGTTCCTTGAGATTGAAGGTCAACTTTAATCTCTTTAGAAGTTATTCTGGGCTCTTTTGCTTCCATTCGTATTATCCGTCTCTTTGATTTTTCATCAACTTTCCTCCTGCGGCCACGTCCAGGGAGATTGGCTACAGTCCCATAGATCTTAAATTTCTGAATAATATGTGCAACTGTCACAGGAACATCAAGCTGCTTGGAGATGGTCTTATAACCGGTACCTTTAACATGCTTTTCTATACTTTTCTTTCTAATTTCCTGAGACAACTCTTTCCTTTCCTTCCTCTGTTGAGTGTGGTACACACCATGTCACCAAACAGCACAGTGAGTATCTGTAGCCCTATATACAGGCCCACTGATTGATTACAAGATTGTAGACAACTGTGATGCTAATTAGTGGACACAGCTTGATTAAACATGTCCCTTTTGTCACATTATTTTCAGGGGTACCATCATTTCTATCCAGGCCTATTTCATGAGTTTCATTTTTTTAAAAAAATCTGTGTAAGCAGGGTTGAAAAGCAATGTCTGACTTTCATTTGTTCATTTTCATAGATTTTTAATTTATTATTACTTTTGTCAGATTCAAGTTATTTCTGTGACCATTTTGGGTTTTTCTTTCATTAAACAAGGGGTACCAACAATTTTGACCACGTGTGTACATGCTGCGCAACACCCTGCGAGTTTGATTCGCAGCTTTGCACATCTAGAGACTGAAATGTATCATTTCCTTTACACTTCATAAATACTTGCTATTTTGTGTTGGTATATCAGATAAAATCCCAACAAAATATATTTGTTTGTGGGTGCAACATGAAAAATTATGTGGAAAAGTTCACGGGGTACGAATAGTTTTTATAGGCACTTTAACAACAATTTGCTGCAGTTAAGAACATAATAATGGACAGTGTAATAACCAAAGATTGAGAACCTAGGTTCTAGACTGCATGCAAGGGACTTAGGCTTTGTTCACATGTAGTATTTTTGCTGCATTTTTTCCATGGATTTTTTAATGTGTTTGAATGAACAAGATGAATGAGAATGGATCTCATTCAGATGGTGTGTTTTTTTTCTTGCATTTTTGACCTGTGTTTTGTTTAAAAAAAAAATACAGCATGTCAATTCTTTACTTTGATTTTTTTTGGTAAGTAAAAACATGTACCGTTGTTTTATCAGAGTTTTGGATCTGAGTTTCATCAGTGTGTCAGTTTTTACCATCAGTGTTTTATCAGTGATTTTCATGTATGCAAATTGGTAATTTTGACCTGTGATGCAGATCAAAAACAGATATGTCTCTGTGATTTTTGCTTGGACACATGGTCCTTAAAAAAAATGCACATGTGAACAGCTCCATAGATTATAATTGGGTATGTGTTCTATCTGAAAAACGGACATATGAAAGAGGCTTTAGAGTGACACTGGCCTATTAACACTGCTTTTGTATCCTATGAAAGATTCATAGCACCAGAGCTGCCAACCGTCAAGAAATTCCAGGACCATCCGTAAAAATAGGGCTCTTATTTCCCCTGTCCATAAAAAACTAAGGTGTCCATGATTTCTTTTAAGCTAAAGAAACTTAGACAGATTATTTTGACTGTAATTATCACCATTTTATAGGATGAAATGCGCGTTGGGGTGCAGTGACACTGCACCTGACTGGCAATTGTGACCTGGGATTTCTCTTAGTACAAGGTATTATAATTACTCAAAAAAGTATTACTGTTTATTGCTTGGTGAACACTGCAGATACCAGTATTTGACACATGCTACAGTATATAAAGCTTACAAGCCTACTGTGCTTATGAAATCGCCTTTAGGAATGACAATACCTTGCCAGATATGTCATATATTGCTTACGAGCAGGTTTATTTTCTATGTCCCTTTGGTGTGAGGCGCCCATGCTTTTAAAATTGCATATTCTATATCAATATTTTGCATTCAATAAACTTTACTGTTTTAAGGATTTCTAGTGTTCACTTTGTTTGCCTTTGTCTATACATTTGTACACTCATTTAGAGATTTGCATATAATGTATTTTGAAGTGCAATCCAATTTAAGATACTATAGCATTATTTAAAGGGACGTGGTGTTTCTATGTTGATGTAGTTTACAGTGAATGCAGCTAATGTTTTTATATCAGAATTATGAGCTGTAGACACATATCACTTATAATCATAATGATTTATTATGGTTTTCCAATGTGTCCATAAACAATATTGTCTGTTAGTGATTTTTTCATAAGCTGTTCAGAAAAAAATAAAAAGTCAAGTTGGCAACCTTGCATAGCACACAAATTTGTATAATAATAAGTATCGTCCTGTATATGAGACCTACAAACCACTAAGGAATTTTATAAAGAGCTATTAAGAGATGTTCTTTGCTCTCCAACTGTTATTTTAATGAGAGTGAAAAAGTGCCCTTATAGTGTTCCTGCACTGTCTGCGTCCATCTTTCATGAATAAAATCTGAATTGCTAACGTTTACTTACCAATAGGTCAAAGATAATAGAAGTACCAGACAAAAAAAAGAAAACTGAAGTATATTGTACCATATTCTACTCCAGGTCAATAGAAAATCAGAATAATGGTAGCAGAACAGTACCCCCACTACTCAATCAGCAAAATAATGTTTACAAATAATAATCCAGATTTTATTCCTCAATACCCACAGCAAAAATGTATCTTTTGGACAGGCATATTTTTTGCATTATACTTTAGCATTTTTTTCACTTTTTTGCAGCATAGGTGCAGCTTTAAAAAAGTTATTTCATATTTTATAATATCATTCCACATGATGAATTCCTCCTAAATTATTTGGGCTTTTTGGGTATACTAACCACTGAATGAGGCAATGATGTTAACACATGTAATATAATATTAAATTCCAGATTATATACAGTACAGACAAAAAGTTTGGACACACCTTCTCATTTAAAGATTTTTCTGTATTTTCATGACTTTGAAAATTGTACATTCACACTGAAGGCATCAAAACTATGAATTAACACATGTGGAATTATATACTTAACAAAAAAGTGTGAAACAACTGAAAATATGTCTTATATTCTAGGTTCTTCAAAGTAGCCACCTTTTGCTTTGAAGACTGCTTTGCACACTCTTGGCATTCTCTTGATGAGCTTCAAGTGGTAGTCACCGGAAATGGTTTTCACTTCACAGGTGTGCCCTGTCAGGTTTAATAAGTGGGATTTCTTGCCTTATAAATGGGGTTGGGACCATCAGTTGTGTTGTGCAGAAGTCAGGAAGACCAAGAGTCACCTCTGCTTCTGAGGATAAGTTTATCCGAGTCACCAGCCTCAGAAATCGCAGGTTAACAGCAGCTCAGATTAGAGACCAGGTCAATGCCACACAGAGTTCTAGCAGCAGACACATCTCTACAACAACTGTTAAAAGGAGACTTTGTGCAGCAGGCCTTCATGGTAAAATAGCTGCTAGGAAACCACTGCTAAGGACAGGCATCAAGCAGAAGAGACTTGTTTGGGCTAAAGAACACAAGGAATGGACATTAGACCAGTGGAAATCTGTGCTTTGGTCTGCTGAGTCCAAATTTGAGATCTTTGGTTCCAACCACCTTGTCTTTGTGCGGCGCAGAAAAGGTGAACGGATGGACTCTACATGCCTGGTTCCCACCGTGAAGCATGGAGGAGGAGGTGTGATGGTGTGGGGTTGCTTTGCTGGTGACACTATAGGGGATTTATTCAAAATTGAAGGCATACTGAACCAGCATGGCTACCACAGCATTTTGCAGCGGCATGCTATTCCTCCCGGTTTGCGTTTAGTTGGACCATCATTTATTTTTCAACAGGACAATGACCCCAAACACACCTCCAGGCTGTGTAAGGGCTATTTGACCAAGAAGGAGAGTGATGGGGTGCTACGCCAGATGACCTGGCCTCCACAGTCACCAGACCTGAACCCAATCAAGATGGTTTGGGATGAGCTGGACCGCAGAGTGAAGGCAAAAGGGCCAACAAGTGCTAAGCATCTCTGGGAACTCCTTCAAGATTGTTGGAAGACCATTTAAGGTGACTACCTCTTGAAGCTCATCAAGAGAATGCCAAGAGTGTGCAAAGCAGTCATCAAAGCAAAAGGTGGCTACTTTGAAGAACCTAGAATATAAGACATATTTTCAGTTGTTTCAGACTTTTTTGTTAAGTATATAATTCAACATGTGTTAATTCATCGCTTTGATGCCTTCAGTGTGAATGTACAATTTTCAAAGTCATGAAAATACAGAAAAATCTTTAAATGAGAAGGTGTGTCCAAACTTTTTGTCTGTACTGTATACCAATACACAGTGGTGTGAAAAAGTGTCATCCCCATTTCTGATTTCTTATTCTTTTGCACGTTTGTCACACTTAAATGTTTAAGATCACAAAACAAATTTAAATATTAGACAAAGATAACACAAGTAAACACAAAATGCAGTTTTTATATGAAGGTCTTTATTATTAAGGAAAAAAAGAAATCCAAACCTACAAGGACCTGTGTGAAAAAGTGATTGCCCCCTAAATCTAATAACTGGTTGGGCCACCCTTAGCAGCAACAACTGGAATCAAGCATTTGCGATAATTGGCTATGAGTCTTTTCCAAAGCTCTGCAGGAATTTTGACTCACTCATCTTTGCAAAATTGTTGTAAATTCAGCCACATTGGAGGGTTTCCAAGCATGAACCGCCTTTTTAAGGTCGTGCCACAGCATCTCAATCGGATTAAGGTCAGGACTTTGACTAGGCCACTCCAAAGTCTTAATTTTGTTTTTCTTAAGCCATTCAGAGGTGGACTTGAATCATTGTCCTGCTGCATAACCCAAGTGCACTTCAGCTTGAGGTCACGAACAGATGGCTGGACATTCTCTTTCAGGAATTTTTGGTAGACTGCAGAATTCATGGTTCCATTTACCACATAAAGTCTTCCAGGTCCTGAACCAGCAAAACAGCCCGAGATCATAACACTACCACCACCATATTTTACTGTTGGTATGATGTTTCCTTTTTGAAATGCTGTGTTACTTCTACGCCAGATGTAATGGGACATACACCTTCCAAAAAGTTCAACTTTGTCTCATCAGTCCACCGAATATTCTCTCAAAAGTCTTGGAGATCACCAAGATGTTTTCTGGAAAAACGGAGACGAGCCTTTATGTTCTTTTTGCTCAGCAGTAGAGATGAGCGTTGTTCGATTCGAACTGTTCGCCAATCTCAAATTGGAGCTGTTTTGGGCCGTGTGCGAGCCGTTCGGCGAACACGAACTATTTGAAAAAAATTCGGCTGTTCGAGGTTATGTTCGATAACTGTTCGTGCACCAAAATCATAACTGGATTTTTTCTCCGTAATGATGAAAATTAATGTTAATACGCAGTTTGAGTGTACAGCGGGGCGGGGGGAGGGGCAGGGGATGGATCTCTGCAGGAACAATGAAGATCTCCATTTTTTTTTCTCTTTCCCGCATTTACAGTGGGGAGTGCAATCTGTCAGCCTATCAGCAGCGCACACACGGAGCGAAGTGCTTTTTTTCACACAAGCAAGGGCATGTGTCATTGGCAGTGTATGTCACATGTCCTTGCCCTATAAGACCCAGCCATTTTCCCCGTCGCCACCATTTTCTCACTGCTGCAGCTGCGTGTTAGACGGCACCGCTGTTGCTGTGTGCGCTATACCTTGTTAATTTCAAGCCAATTTTCGCACAAATCTACAGATAGCTTGGGAGTAGGGAATAGTTGTGATTGCAGTCCTTTTAAGGACTAGGTTACAGCATTTCCTATGACTTTTATCAGGCAGGTCTGTGCTCTTAAATAGATAGGTTGGGAGCAAAGACTAATTGTAATTGCAGTCCTTTTCAGGACTAAGTTACATCAGATCCTATCAGTTTTTGCCAGGCAGGTCTGTGCCAGTGCTGTGCAAGTTTTTTTCACAGCATTTGGCTAAATCTAGCAAAGCTAATCCTTTTTGGCCTATTGCAGAGTGTGTTAGTCAGTGGAGTAGCCTATCTGTGTTGCAAGCTACACCACCTGTGTATAGAATACCAATTTTTTTACTGCACCTAGTGAAGTAAAACCTTTTGGGCATAGCATCATTCTATTAGTCCATCTATACTGACCTCCATCAGGTTGCAAATTGAATATAATTTTTTTCTGCATCTAGCTCTGAAAAAATATTTGGGCTTCTAGCAGTGTGTGGGACTTGTTCTATTAGTCCATCTATACTGACCTCCACCAGGTTGCAAACTGAATATAATTTTTTTCTGCATCTAGCTCTGAAAAAATATTTGGGCTTCTAGCAGTTTGTGGGACTTGTTCTATTAGTCCATCTATACTGACCTCCATCAGGTTGCAAATTAAAAATAATTTTTATCTGCATCTAGCTCTGAAAAAATATTTGGGCTTCTAGCAGTGTGTGGGACTTGGTCTATTAGTCCATCTATACTGACCTCCATCAGGTTGCAAATTAAAAATAATTTTTATCTGCATCTAGTTCTGAAAAAATATTTGGGCTTCTAGCAGTGTGTGGGATTTGGTCTATTAGTCCATCTATACTGACCTCCATCAGGTTGCAAATTGAACATAATGTTTTTCTGCATCTAGCTCTGAAAAAATATTTGGGCTTCTAGCAGTGTGTGGGACTTGTTCTATTAGTCCATCCATACTGACCTCCACCAGGTTGCAAATTGAATATAATTTTTTTCTGCATCTAGCTCTGAAAAAATATTTGGGCTTCTAGCAGTGTGTGGAACTTGTTCTATTAGTCCATCTATACTGACCTCCATCAGGTTGCAAATTAAAAATAATTTTTATCTGCATCTAGCTCTGAAAAAATATTTGGGCTTCTAGCAGTGTGTGGGACTTATTTTATTAGTCCATCTATACTGACCTCCACCAGGTTGCAAATTGAATATAATTTTTTTCTGCATCTAGCTCTGAAAAAATATTTGGGCTTCTAGCAGTGTGTGGAACTTGTTCTATTAGTCCATCTATACTGACCTCCATCAGGTTGCAAATTAAAAATAATTTTTATCTGCATCTAGCTCTGAAAAAATATTTGGGCTTCTAGCAGTGTGTGGGACTTGGTCTATTAGTCCATCTATACTGACCTCCATCAGGTTGCAAATTGAATATAATTTTTTTCTGCATCTAGCTCTGAAAAAATATTTGGGCTTCTAGCAGTGTGTGGGACTTGGTCTATTAGTCCATCTATACTGACCTCCATCAGGTTGCAAATTAAAAATAATTTTTATCTGCATCTAGCTCTGAGAAAATATTTGGGCTTCTAGCAGTGTGTGGGACTTGGTCTATTAGTCCATCTATACTGACCTCCATCAGGTTGCAAATTGAATATAATGTTTTTCTGCATCTAGCTCTGAAAAAATATTTGGGCTTCTAGCAGTGTGTGGGACTTGTTCTATTAGTCCATCTATACGGACCTCCACCAGGTTTCAAATTGAATATAATTTTTTTCTGCATCTAGCTCTGAAAAAATATTTGGGCTTCTACCAGTGTGTGGGACTTGTTCTATTAGTCCATCTATACTGACCTCCATCAGGTTGCAAATTCAATATAATTTTTTTCTGCATCTAGCTCTGAAAAAATATTTGGGCTTCTAGCAGTGTGTGGGACTTGGTCTATTAGTCCATCTATACTGACCTCCATCAGGTTGCAAATTAAAAATAATTTTTATCTGCATCTAGCTCTGAAAAAATATTTGGGCTTCTAGCAGTGTGTGGGACTTGGTCTATTAGTCCATCTATACTGACCTCCATCAGGTTGCAAATTAAAAATAATTTTTATCTGCATCTAGCTCTGAAAAAATATTTGGGCTTCTAGCAGTGTGTGAGACTTGGTCTATTAGTCCATCTATACTGACCTCCATCAGGTTGCAAATTGAATATCATTTTTTTCTGCATCTAGCTCTGAAAAAATATTTGGGCTTCTAGCAGTGTGTGGGACTTGGTCTATTAGTCCATCTATACTGACCTCCATCAGGTTGCAAATTAAAAATAATTTTTTTCTGCATCTAGCTCTGAAAAAATATTTGGGCTTCTAGCAGTGTGTGGGACTTGGTCTATTAGTCCATCTATACTGACCTCCATCAGGTTGCAAATTGAATATCATTTTTTTCTGCATCTAGCTCTGAAACAATATTTGGGCTTCTAGCAGTGTGTGGGACTTGGTCTATTAGTCCATCTATACTGACCTCCATCAGGTTTCAAATTGAATATAATTTTTTTCTGCATCAAGCTCTGAAAAAATATTTGGGCTTCTAGCAGTGTGTGGGACTTGTTCTATTAGTCCATCTATACTGACCTCCATCAGGTTGCAAATTGAATATAATTTTTTTCTGCATCTAGCTCTGAAAAAATATTTGGGCTTCTAGCAGTGTGTGGGACTTGTTCTAATAGTCCATCTATACTGACCTCCATCAGGTTGCAAATTCAATATAATTTTTTTCTGCATCTAGCTCTGAAAAAATATTTGGGCTTCTAGCAGTGTGTGGGACTTGTTCTATTAGTCCATCTATACTGACCTCCATCAGGTTGCAAATTGAATATAATTTTTTTCTGCATCTAGCTCTGAAAAAATATTTGGGCTTCTAGCAGTGTGTGGGACTTGGTCTATTAGTCCATCTATACTGACCTCCATCAAATTGCAAATTAAAAATAATTTTTTTTCTGCATCTAGCTCTGAAAAAATATTTGGGCTTCTACCAGTGTGTGGGACTTGGTCTATTAGTCCATCTATACTGACCTCCATCAGGTTGCAAATTGAATATAATTTTTTTCTGCATCTAGCTCTGAAAAAATATTTGGGCTTCTAGCAGTGTGTGGGACTTGGTCTATTAGTCCATCTATACTGACCTCCATCAGGTTGCAAATTGAATATAATTTTTTTCTGCATCTAACCCAGCCAATAGTTTTGGCCTAATACCACAGTTTGGCCACTCAGCTCTGCTCGGTTCCCATCCATTGTTTCTTTGTGCAAACAACTCCAGAGTTGTGAATTAGTTAACCATCAAAATGAGTGGAAAAAGGCCTGCTGCTGGTGGAAAGGGGAATAGGCGTGTTGGGAAGGGGAAAAAAGGTTGTGTCCGTGGGGTAGGTGTTAAAGCAACAGTAACATCTGCAGAAGAAAGACCATCTTCCAGCCAAACTAAAATGTCTACTTCTTTTAGCGGACAATGTGATAAGATCCCTTTCTTACGGCCACGCCAATCGCTACAAATTCCAGATGAGGCACAAAAACAGCAGGTGCTTCAACGGATATCAAGTGCTCCTTTAAGTGGGCTCTCCTCCACATCAACTTTAACATCACAAATACTCCAGTCCTCAGAGGTGTCACCCCAATCGCACTTGCTTCCTCACAGCTCCCAAATCTCCAGCTGCCCGTCTGAGTATGAGGTAGAACAGATGGTTGAGTCTGCAGAGCTGTTTACTCATACTATAGCCTGGGAATCAGAGGTCGGCTCCAGCGCTTCTGTGAATCCAGACGAGGAAATGATCTGTACTGATGCCCAGAATCTTTATGAGTCGGATCCAAGACCAGACGCAGAAGGTTCTGACCATAATGTAGACCCTCATTCCCAAACTGTAACTCCTGTTGGTGGAGACAATGAGGAAGACGATGATGAGACTCAAATACCTGATTGGAGCGACAACTTTAGTTTTTTGTCAGGGCAGGAACAGGTTGGCTCTGAGGACGACGGGTGTGATAACACACAGGGTGATGATGATGAGGTTGGAGATCCCACTTACTGTCAACCCACAGTCAGCCAAGAGATGAGGTCAGCAGAGGAGGTGGAGGAGAATGCTAGTGATGACGAGGTCAGGTTGCGCCTTCCTGGACAGAGACGTAGTACTGGAAGCACGTCAACAACCGCATCCTCAAACACAACTCTGCCTCTCACCACAAGTCGTGGTGGCTCTTCAGGTCGCATGGGTGCTAAGTAGTGTTGAGCCACCCCCGTAGTGTTCGACTTCGGTTCGGTTCGTCGAACACCCGTGTGTTCGCCGAACTGTTCGTCGAACTGTTCGTCGAACACCTTCGAACACCGTTAAAACCAATGGCAGGCAAACAAAAACACATAGAAACACATAGAAAACACCTTCAAATGTGTCCAAAAGCTGACAAACTGCTCAGAAGACACAACTAACACGTGGAAAAGTGACAAGTACATATAGTCATGCGAAAAGAAAAGAGGTGGAGGAGTAAAAGGAGGGGGAGACACAGATATAGGCATGTCATGCCCTTCTAAAATCCAAAAAGTGAGAAGCCGACACGTTCAGTCCGCTCCTGCCCGTGCCACCTCCGTGTCGCCGGGTTTGTGCCAGAGCCGCGGTGAACCCTGACGGCCAGCCCCCCTCTCCCAATACTGGTGCCTGTCCGCTGGTGGGTCGAGCGAGCCCCCCTGTGGTGGAGGCAGCTCTAAGCTTTTTAAGTTAAATTGTCTCTCTAATTTGAATGAATACACTTTAAATCCATTTACAAGGATCTATTGGAGGGCAAGTCTCATGCCAGCAGCCGCGTAATTCCAGCTCCAGTAGCGTCCACTAAAGCTGCTGCAGTTAAAAAGCTTTTATAAGGATCGAGCTCGGCTGTCCACCGCAAGGCATCCTACTGCCAGTCCCAGTCCCTATGCCTTGGGGTGCCTCCTGATGCTCTTCACTGAGTATCCCGTGGTCCC
Organism: Phyllobates terribilis; assembly: GCF_046119375.1. Taxonomy (NCBI): domain Eukaryota; kingdom Metazoa; phylum Chordata; class Amphibia; order Anura; family Dendrobatidae; genus Phyllobates; species Phyllobates terribilis. Next base: position 520,506,856 of record NW_027362764.1, read on the forward strand.
GAAGCATTTCCTTTGAAAAAATTAAGTGTCCAAACTACAGGTGGTGTAGCTTGCTTAACAGCCGGGATAATCCGTTGACTAGCAGACACTGCTACTAGGCACAAAGTATTTCCTGGGCTAGATGCAGTTAAAAATTTGTAATTAGATACTCTCGTTGGATGCTGAGAAAGCATTCCATAGAGTCTCCTGGCACGCCATATATGATTCTCTTAAAAAGCTTGGGGTAGGGGTCTAGGGGACCCTTTTATAGCCAAAATCACGGCCCTGTATCACAATACGTCACCTAGGCTGAAGATAAATGGAACTGTAGCACCCTGAGGGCTCGGTTGCTACAGAGGTATTGCACCTCACCCAGAGGTGTGATATCTCACTCTCAGGTAAGGATGGAGTGTGGATCAGGACCCGACACCTGCATGCATTACACCACATTGCCGTGGGGCAGGGCGACCAATATGCCTCTGAGATGGGCACAACAGTCCCTGTCCCTGGCTGGAGTGGGGGGAGGGAACACTGAGGAAGGGGAACCCTGTAGTGCAGGAGCAGGGAGGAAACAGTTCCTGGGTGCATTGAGAAGGGAGTATAAAAGGTGGGCACCATCTTAGTTCAGTGCAGAGAAGTCTGAGCAGAAGTGGCAGGGAGCAGGGGCTCTGCATGAGCTCTGCTCCGGAGGCGGGCCTAGTAACAGAGGCCCAGGCCTGGAAGAGGGAGAAGGAAGGAAGAGGAGCGGAGAAGGCTCCAGGAATGAGGAATGAAGGGATCCCAGGGGTGCGGACGGGCGAGTCGCCACCGCACGCCCGAATCCACCTGCGTGGAGGGGTCAGGCCAAAGGGGGAGACCGGTCCCCGAAACTAGTGGAGGCAGGAAACGACCCTCAGCTAGAAACCGGAGGCTGTGACATTTTATGTGGCGCAGCCCGCTACACCCGCTAGGAAGGCACCACATAGGGTCAGGGAAACTGGCGCCAAGTTTACCAAGAGGAGGCCCGAGGCAGCCAGACAGAAGGGTTGGTAAGAAAGGCCAGACAAAGGACACACAAAGGGGGTCCTGTGAAGCGCTCCAAAGTTATCTGGGAGTTGTCTTAGCCCCTCACCTGATGAGCACAGTACGACGTGGGCATCCGTTACCTGCAGACGTGGTCTGGATAATAAGAACTGTGAGTAAAGGCCCTGGACTGCATCACTGACTCCGTGTCGTTACTGCTGCTGCCCTGCACCATCACCCCCATCCTCCGCATACACTGCCCTGAGGCTCTACTCCTCCCGTGGGGAGTTATGCTACGCTCTGCTGCACCCACAACACCAGCCTCAGCGGTCAGCCCTGCAGCGGCGGTTCACTCTGACCGCAATCCACGGGTGGCGTAGTCGGACATTTAAACATCAAAACCACATAAATAGTTCCGCCACTGGTTTGACCACCCTGAGCCACGGAACAGGGTCGCCGCCATGAAGACTACAACCACCAGCATCCACCAAAAAGGGTCCGGCTCCGGGTGTCCCAAGGCCCAGGGGGTGCATCAGAACATTTTCATCACCTTTCACAATCACCAATGGGACAAGGCAGGGATGTCCTCTGTCCCCTCTCTTATACATCCTAGTGACGGAGCACCTGCTCTCATCAATTCGCCATAACCCCAATATTAGGTGGATTGAGGTGGGAGGCACCGAGTACAAGTGTTCTCTATTTGCTGATGATGTCCTAATATATATCACTCAATCACATATATCCATCCCTGCTGTTATGGCTGAAATAGATCACTTTGTTACATGGTCAAATTTTAAAATCAATGCAGCGAAGTCTGAGGCCCTCGATGTCTCCCTCCCCAAATCCATATAGGATTCCATCCAGTCCAACTTTACCTTTGCCTGGCCCTCACAGGGTATCAAATACTTAGGAATTCCTATTCATAGAGACCTCTCCCATCTATGTTATCTTAATTTTGGGCCCTTTATTGAACAACTCCATACAGACCACGATTGGCAAGTTAGAACTGTAAGATTCACTACGTGAACCACTGGTGTTTTGTGGAAAAGCACATGTACACTGTGTTCCAAATTATTATGCAAAAAGTGTTTAGGAGTGATAAGGGAAGAATTTGTTTGTTTGTCAGTTAAACTCATTGATGGTGATGTGTGTCAGGGCTCTTTATATCACTGTAAGCAATTGCAGACACCTGTGCTAATTAGTTTGGCAGGTGTGTCCAATGAAAGGCAAGACTACTTAAGAAGACTGTCCCACATTATTAAGCAGCCTACATTTTCTGCCAAAATGGGAAAGAAAAAGGATGTGTCGGCTGCTGAGAAGCAACAAATTGTGGAGTGTTTAGGTCAAGGCATGACTACAATCAACATTGTGCGATGATCAGGATGAAGTGTCTTGGCAATCAAGAAGTATGGAGCTGATTCACAGTACACACGTGTGCGTGCTGATAAGGGCAAATTGAGGACTCTTTCCTACAGGCAATTACGTCAGGTTAAAAGAGCAGCGGCAAAAAAGCCTTGTCATAGCATCAGACAAGTTTTTGAAGCTGCTGGTGCCTCCAACGTCCCCCGAACAACAAGATGCAGGGTCCTTCAGAGGTTTGCAGCTGTGCATACGCCATCCTGTCGACCTCCTCTATCCACTTCACACAAGCAGAAACGGCTCCAGTGGGCCAAACATTACATGAAGACTGATTTCAAAATTGTTTTGTTCACGGATGAGTGCCGTGCAGCGCTCGATGGTCCAGATGGATGGAGTGGAGGATGGCTGGTTGATGGACACCCCACGCAAACACGGCTACAGCGCCAACAAGGAGGAGGTGGAGTAATGTTTTGGGCTGGAATCATGGGGAGAGAGATTGTCGGCCCCTTTAGGATCCCTGAAGGCGCTAAAGATGAACTCCATAATGTATGTGGAGTTTCTCAAACAGCACTTCCTGCCATGGTTCAAGAAGAAGAACCGTGTATTTCACAGCAAGATCATTTTTTTGCATGATAATGCACCATCTCATGCTGCACATAAAACATCTGCATCTCTGGCTGATATGGGCATAAAAGGGGACAAACTTATGGTGTGACCCCCATGCTCCCCTGACCTCTACCCCATTCAGAACCTCTGGAGCATCATCAAAAGGAGTGTCTATGATGGCAGGAGGCAGTTTACATCTAAGCAACAGCTCTGGGAGGGTATTCTGTCCTCATGCAAAACAATTGAAGCAGAAACCATCCAAAACCTGACAAATTCAATGGACGAGAGAGTTCAGAAGCTCCTTTCGAACAAGGGGTCCTATGTGAAAATGTAACATCACCTAGAATAAAGTTTTGAGTTGAAAACTGTTTGATTTCAGTTTCTAATAACCTGCTAATGCTTATAATTTCAAAAATGACCATTTTTTGGTCTTTATTAAAATGAAAAGGTTGATCGAAAAGTTTGGGGGATCTAAGAGTGTGGCAACCCAGTAGTCATGATTACTTCGAATTCTGACAATATGAGGGTCATGTTGCAGGTAGTGCAGCAAGAAGGCACTTATCTGTCTTGCGCATCTCGGAGCCCCAAAATTATTTTCCGGGCTAGATGCAGCTAAAAATTATTATTAATTTTAAATCTGGTGGAGCTTAGTATAGATGGCCTAATAGGATCAGTGCTGCACACTGCTACAAAGCCCAAATTATTTTCCAGTCAAGATACAGATAAACATGATTAGTAATTTTAAATCTGGTGGAGCTTATTATAGATGGCCTAATAGAATCAGTGCTGCACACTGCTACAAAGCCCAAATTATTTTCCAGCCAAGATACAGATAAACATGATTAGTAATTTGAAAGCTTAAAACGGTTGGTAGGGTGATTTTAACCAATCATCAAGCTTTTACTCTCCCCAGGATGACACAGGGGTAGAAAAGTCGATTCGGATCCATGATTTGTTCATCTTTATGAACGTGAGTCTGTCTACATTATCAGTGGAGAGCCGCGTGCGCTTATCTGTCAGCACACCACCAGCAGCGCTGAACACACGTTCAGACAGAAAGCTGGCTGCGGGGCATGACAAGATCTTCAAGGCGTAAGTGGCTAGCTTCAGCCATTTATCCAGATTGGAAGCCCAAAAAGAGCAAGGGTCCAGTGACACAGTCATG